>NC_134021.1:19832500-20457500 GCF_040712315.1 Castanea sativa | reverse complement strand
CGAAAATAATAAAGTATTAGAAACGTAGGTTTTTTTTTATAGGAAAAAAAAATCAGAAACGTAGGTTGTTTAACTTATTTTTCTATTTAAAAATAAAAATAAATGTATAGTTACTTTGAAGAAGTGGGTTAGTGAACGAATGTTTCTATTTTGTAGGTAATGTTTTAGTGCAAGTTCAACATGCATTTTTACAAGACTATCCTCTAGTTTTGTCTCTACTTAAACCTAGGGGTGTTGAGGTATTTTGGAACAAAAAAAATCCGATCCAAAGAAGGGAAGCCCCTTAAATAGTAGTATAGATAATCATCTCATATACAATATTGTGTAAGGTAATTTCTTTTGAGAATTACACACATACACATTATGGGTTATTTAACCACACAGTTCAACATTAATATTGTGGGCTATTTGGCCACACAATCCAACAAAAAATCCATCATTCCTATAATAATAGTATAAATTTACATAATACTATTTATTTGGTATTTAATTTTTATTATTTCTTTACATATTTAGAGGACAATGAAATAAAGTAGACAATGGTTGTTGTGTGTGAAAAAAAAATTAAAAAAAAAAAAAGAAAATTGATATTTTAATAAAATATAATATTAAATAGATAATTTGAAATTGAATATTTTTGAAAGTTGAATATGTAAAAGAGAAAAAAGTAGATTTTTATATTAAAATAGACAAAACTTTTTGCACGAATTAATGCGAATACTCTTTTGCAATCACTTTCATTCCAGTGGCCTATAAGGCTATTACAAAAGCATAAAAAAATTTTGTAGGTAGCACTCAAGATTCTAGAGTTCCTTTAATTTTTTCCCATAAATGTTTTACCTATATAAAAAAAGAGTTTCTTTTCTCTTTTCTTTTTTTAATAGGAAGTATAACGTTGGTATGTCACAATAAAATTCATGACAAATTTCAGTTTCACAACAATTGAAATGTTAAGATGATAAATTGGGATGTACCACAAAAGTGATTGCAATTATGATTTTATGTAAAAGTGATATTGTAATAATCATACCACTTTAACAATTGTAAAATAACCACCGCACACCATTGGTGCGATGTCACTCCACAAGTATAAGGCTTCATTTGGTTTGCGTTTTTCATGGTTTGCGTCTGCGTCTGTGTCTGGCAGCTCTTTTTTTTTTTTTTTGACCAGCGCTTGGTGCACTATTCATGGGACATGAACATTGCATCAAAGTAAATGAACAGTATTTTTTTAGTGTGAACAGTAACTGGAAATTATTATTTTTTTATTGTTTTCAGTTTTTAGTTTTCAGTAAAATAAGCGGTATCCAAATGCACACTAAGTGTTTGTAGGGTGTGAGGTGTGAGGTGTGAAGTGTGAGGGGTAAGGAATATGGTTCAAGTCTTTAGGAGGGAACTTCATATGTATATACACTTAAATTAGGTTAGAGTATAATTTTTATCTTAAAAAAATATAAAATTTATTATGTCTACAACAACATTGTTATTTTGTTATATGTCTTTCGTCTTACAGATTTGCATCCAAAAAGAATATTCATGTTATAATATTTCAAAGTGGTTAGGCAATTCTCTTATTATTCAAAAATAAAAAAAGAGGAAGAGTTGACGATTCTCTTATATGAAATATGAGAAAATAGGGAAGATTGAAAGACTCAAATAGTAAAGTTAGAAATAGTTATTTCTCACATTTTGTAAAAGATTAACTAATTCTATTATGCAATTTCTTCTCTTTTTTATTTTTTTATTTATTTTTATTTAAACTTTGATAGTTACAATAGAAAGAAAGATATTTAAAAATGTCAAAAATATTAATTGAGTTACAAGATTTTTGACAATATTTATTCTAGTGGATGATTATTTTTTATCATATTTATTTTCTTGATCAAACAAATGGTAATGCAATGTTTGTGTTGGCCTAAACGTTTTTCGAATTTTCAGGGGTTTGGCTTGATTGAGAATATTAGTAAAATCCAAAACAATTTTGGTTTGACCAAAAAAAAAAAAAAAAAAAACCAATGCTATGAAAGTTATTTTATGCCTTTGAACAACACTACCACTATCCCAACTGTCAGCCACGACCCGATAATCCAACCACTCCACTGTTGTCCTTCCGGCCTCCTCCCCCATGCAACCCACACGACGCTGCTCCTCCCCTTACAACCCAACCATGTCTCTATTGCTCCTCCCTACACCACCTAACCATTCCGCCGTAATCCCTCCTCCCCCACATAACCCACACATTAGCGTTGCCACTCCTCCCTACACAGCCCAGCCATGTCATTGTTACAAATTAGGTCCCACGTTTTTCATCTTGTCAATTTAAATCATAAACTTATGAAACCTTATTAATTTGAAGCCCCTAATTTTCAATATTATTCCTATTCATGTACCTATCTTAATGCAACGTCACTCATTCCATGATTTTTACTTTGTTGGGCAAAAATGGGGTTTTACCCCTTTCAAAAAAAATTTCCAACATTTTGCCCAATTTCTCAAACTATTTAGGGAAAGATCCTTGTTTTGAAATTCGATTTTTAGAAAATCAAGTTTCAAATGTAAAACTCGATTTTTGGACAATCGAGTTATAGATTAATTGGACTTAGAAATATATATATATATAATTTTTTTTTTGGAATTCGAGCTCCATTCAAAGAACTCGAGTTCACAGAACTCGAGTTCCACAAAATTTTTTTTTCAATTCGCTATAACTCGATTGTCCAAAAATCGAGTTTTAAATTGGAACTCGATTTTTTTTTTTTAGAAAATCGAGTTGAAAACAGCGGCATTTTTCAAAATAGTTTGAGAAATTGGACAAAATGCTGGATATTTTTTTAAAAAGGGCAAAAGCCCATTTTCTCCTACTTTGTTGTGCTTGAACTCCCTTTCCTCAATTTCTTAGCTATCTATAATTGTTTGGTCAACCAATGTATGACTGGCGTGTAATATGCACTTGTTTTTGTGTGTCAATGCTTTTAAATTATTGAACTAAGTAATTTGTCTTTGTCATTTCACTTGTCACGTAGTGATTAGCCGATAAATTTTCTTAATCGGACAATTTGTATTTGGTATTATGTTGATGCCCATTTTTTGACAAAAGGTCCAATAGCAAAAGAAGCCCAACGATAGAGAAGATGAGAAGGGGAAAATAGTAAAAGAATAAAGAAGCAAGCCCAGTAGGCTGAAATGATAGGATTGATGGCCAGCAAGTCCACAAGAATAAAAAGAGGTTAAAAAAAGGAGTAAATGGATTGAGGAAGCCCAATAAATGAAGTAGTAAGGCAATGGAAATAATAAGTGGTAAAGAGGAAGTAAATGGGCTGGGAAAAACCGGGAATTGAATTAGTAAACTCATTGGATTGGTTTAAGGGCCAATAAGTCCGAAAAGTAATAAGAGGTAAAGATGTGATAATTGGGTCGAAGAAGCCTAAAGAATCTAGCAAAAAGCTCATAGGAGTAAAATAGGTAAAAATGAGTAAATGGGCTGAGGAAGCTCGATAAATGAAGTAGTGAAATGGGCTAGCATAATAAAAATGTTGGCCAACAAAGCCCAAAAGAGGTAAAATGTGGAAAGTAGGCCAAGGAAGCCATGTGCAAAAGATTGATGAAGAAGTAGGCTGGCACGGCAAGAGCATCAGCCCTCAAGCCCATGGGATAACAAGAAAAAAAGAAGAAGGTAAAGTTATAATAGGCACGACGAAGTGATATGGCAGGATCAGCAGTCAAAAGGTTGATTGTCATAGAAAAGGAAAGTATGGGCTTGGCAGGAAGATAAAGGCTTTTGTCCAAGCAACACCCAATCCAAGAAGGGGTAAAAGGCAAAGAACACGAGCCCAAAAGTCCATACATCTTTCACGCTGCAAAAGATAAACACCAACTAGCACGTATAGCAGAATCAAACAAACACCAAGGCAACAGAAATGGTGTGGAGGCCAGAAGGAAACAAATTTAAATAGAATGTGAATAGGTAGAGTTGTGTTATTGTTTCTCAAAATAAAGGTTGGACTAATTATATTTTTTCCTTTAAATTAAGGGTTTTATAATGGAGTCATTACTTATTTAGTTATTGGAATAAATAAGAAAAACGTAATTGAAAAATTCCTCATTTTATTGATTTAAGAATGAATGTACATTGATCATAGGAAATTATATGACTTTGGTTCTAGATACAATCTAAGATAAAGTACATGACTTTTTTTCCTAATTACAATCTAGAGATTAAAAATTACATGAATAAACATTTGATCTACTAACCCTTCATCTAAGCTCAGAGGTTATGTTACAAAACGAGAAGATGTTAGGCATCCACATTGTTTGGTGAAACCAGTCTTCTAGATTATGGTGGCCAACATTCATGTCATATCATCCAATATATTATCAACCAATTGCATATTAAATTTAATGTGTGTGCATGTGATAAACCCTAATTCCATTTATTAATCATTGCATTTCAATTGAAAAATAGATTTTAGTAAATGTGTGTGAATGGTAGGATTGTTCAGCCACTACTCGCCATCAAGGATCTGCCCCTTGCTGCACTAACCCGACCGCCTTAGAGCTTCACCGCAAGTGTCGGGTGCGGTGGTTGGCAAAATTTTTTGAATATCGATGTCAGTAGGTGTGGCTTGTGGTGCTAAGTTTTGCCCATCGATGAAAACTGTTAGGATGTGTGCCCTTAAATCCTATTGTATGATGCCATGTATGATATTATGTATGACTTAATGTTGTGTTTAATAATTTTTTATTATTATTATCTAAAATAATGGTAACATGAATATTGAGACATTATCATATAATCCATGAGATGCATAGTATGTGATTTATGTGATTTAGTCACAGAAGATATAAGTCACAAGTTCTTTGTAAACTCAGAATTTATAGTTTGTAGTCGGTGATGAAATTGGGCATTTCATCTGCGAAGACTATAACGTATCAACTAAGATGATTTGTCTTGATCATGGAAGTGGAGACTTCTAGTTGATATGTTGGTATGTTTTAAGAATTAAGACATATTGAACTGGACCGATGTGAGATTTATCATTCTCCTAATGACTGTCAAATGAATAATAAATCTCACGACTTCTATTTGCATGAACTCTTAATCCTGAGAGAATAATTGACCTAATCATGAAGTGTAGGATGCTTTGATATATCAGGAGTGAGATCTAAAGTAACAGTCAAAACCTCAGTATTGTGGGCAGCCACATTTAGTGTTGATGGAACATATATTCTCAAGATAGAATTCATAGTCTCTTGATGGAGTTATAAAATATTATCTTGAGATAAGTTTAATGGGTTCAGTTATTCAAAGAGTTAGGCCTAACCACTTTGGTAAGAAATTACTAAAATATATATTTATGAAATTGGATTTTATAAATATATGATGAATAACTTTAAAGGATTAAACCAGGTACTCAAGGATAAGATGTAGTAATTTACAAAGTGGTTGTCTACGTTCATGACTTTGTATTACTACGAATATTTTATGAAGAAGTTGCATGTATAATAAAGTCTTGGGATATAATTTATTCATAAGGCCTAGAGTGCAATTATATTTATCTAGTGGTATTCAATATAATTAATGGTAACTTTGGACTTGTCAAGAGTTGACGAAAAAGCCCAAGGCCCAATGGAGCTAGTGTCTTATTGGTCCCTTTTGGTCCCACTCCAAGCCACACACTAAAGCCCAATTGAAAAAGCCCAATAGGTCAGCTCAATTAGATAATCAGTTAGTTATAAATGGAGAAACATACATAATTTTTATTCGTGATATAAGAAATGGTGTATATGTGAGAGAGAGACACACTTTCATTCTCCCTTTGAAAATTGATTGAGAGACCACACATCTTGGACATAAAGTGGAATTGGAGTGAAGATTAAAAGTATTCCTGAGTATTTCAATCTTTGGTTTTGAATTTCACCACACCAAGGTACGCTATCTTGTTCTTATATTCAAAAATTTACATAGTGCACGTTATCAATCATGGATGAAATAGATCCATATTTGTTACTTTCGTTATGTGTTTTAGATGAGATACAAAACCAGTTTTTTTCAACAAGAACCACACAGAATCACCTATATATATATATATATATATATATATATATATATATATATATGTATGTATGTATATGTATATTTGTTTATATTTATAAATGTTTCAGTGCAAAAGAGAACTCAGAGAAGGAGAGGGAGAGAGGCAGTTGAATTTGAAGAAAGAAGAAGAAGAAGAAAACAACAACGATGTTTTTTTTTTCCTTGGAATCCATGGAATTTCACATCGTCTAAGGAAGCACATGAAGATGTGTTTATAAGGAGTGATCTCTCTTTAATGTATAGAAATCATTTCCACCACTGTTGTGTGCTTTGGGGGAGAACAAAACTGTGAGGGATATGGGTCCCAAAGAGGACAATATCTATATAGTTGGGGCAGCGTCATTACATGTTGTTGCTCATTCTTTGATTTACAATGTGTTGTTGCTCATTCTTTGATTTTTGGGACAACTATTCAACTGTGCTTTTACTCTAATTCCTTGTAATATGCATGTGTATCATGTGTGCCATTGTTTTTAAATTAAAGAACAGATAGTTTTTCTTTTTTATTTCTTAGTGACTGGCTAATAAATTTTCTTAAATAGGTGCTATATGAGGTATTACAGATTTGCATTCTCAAAAAAAAAAAAAAAAAAAGTATTATATTTGGATCCGGTTATTGCACCATGCAATACCTCTAAATCAATCAAAACTTTTTTTTTTCTTTTTAGGAATTTTTTTTATCCAATGACTGAAAGTTAACTTTTGATATATTTTCATCTTAATCCCGATATTTTTATAATTAGCGCATCATGCCATGTTGATAGAAAATAACTTTTTTTTTTTTGAGAAAAAAACTGAAAATAACTTGGTGCCTTACTTCAAAAAGAAAAAAAAAAAAAACCACTGGTTTAAAACTTCCAATTAAGGCCAAAACAAATTTTAAATTAATTTTCCAATTAAGCCTAATTAATAATTTTTTTTTACAAAAAGCCAACTTAATTGCAATTGCAAGACCAAGTCTCCTTGGCCACTTCAAGGCCTCTTGAAGATTTTGGGATTGCTTTAAAGATTCCCAACACCTAGCTTCAACAAAGATCATTGAAGGTATCTATGCGCATAAGGCATGGGTCTCCTTTCTAAGGAATTAGCAATTTGAAAGGATGAAGGAAGAGACTACAATGGGTTTTTCTCCTAAGGGAATTGGTAGCTCTCTCACTCTTCAAATATGAGAATTGGATGTATAAAAGGGTGGAATTTGGAAGTTTTACGAGAGGGATAATTGGATGGGTACAATAGGGAAATAGTGTAACTGATCATCTCTCAAGTTACAAGGCTTTCTTGATCGAGGATTGGCAAGAGTTGGGCGAGATATTTTGCCAATTGATTTTCAAAAAGTCCAACTCACTGACATCTCCAACTTGCTCGATTGAGATTGTTGATGCAGTTATTCCACTTCCAACACTTGATCTCTTAGCTCAAATACAATGCAACCCACAAATGTACAAATACATAAATTTTAGTTGCAAGAAATTACGAAAAAATTTGGCATGTAATATGCCATCACAAAAAAATTTTGATGATGCCAAAATTGTCAGTTGGGTCACTTGTCCAATCCGGAGCTCTTGATGACCTTGTAGGACCTACAAAATAAAGGAGGGATTGGTCGAAGAGACCACCAAGTTGTGCCCAGTGGGGGACCCTTCAATGCTCAAGTTAGTATCAGCCCATATCTTTCGTATGTAGACATTTTGTAATAGTTTCTGACTTACCTTCACAAGTGAGATGGATTGTCCCTTTTATAGGTGATTTGGATAGCTGCTGTACATAATTGGAGACCAATTATGTACAACAGATAGTTGTACCCATGTGTAACCGTTATTGTACAACAGCTAGGTGATTATTACCCATGTGTAACTGTTATTGTGTTGATGGGCGTTTAAGACCGATGAGTAACGGTCGCCATTAATGTGTTAAATGTGCTTGAACGGTTACATCTTTTGGTCTACTAATGATGCAAGGTTGTCCATTAAGATGGATGATCTTAGTAATTTTTATGGACTCATCAATTGCCCCCCATTCCCAAGTCTGATTTTGCTTTGTTCTAGTCAGGCTTTGGGAATTCTTGACTTGCTTAGATTCAGACTTCTTTACCTTCAACTACTTTCTTCTTCAAGAATGGTAGTATTTTTGTGACGACTTCTTAATATCTGCCTTTTGAAGGTCGTTTTGGATGTTCAATGGATCATAGCTCGATCTTGAAAGTGACCTAATTTCTTTGGACGATCATTTTTTTTATCTCTGCTGAAGAGTAAGGTAATTTCTTTGGATGACCATTTTTTATCACTGCTGAAGAGCGAGATGATTTCTTTGGACAACCATTTTTTATCACTGAACTGCCGAAGAGCTAGGTGATTTCTTTGGACAACCATTTTTGATCACTTCAATGCTTCTTCTTTTATTCATTTTCTGGTTGTCACGTTTGATATTCTTAATTTGCGTGCAACTTTCGTTTGTGTGAGAATCCTTGTTTGCTTACACTTGTCTAAGGGTACTTCGTCACTTAGCCACTTTTGGGTGACTTACATCCAGTTATGGAGTTTCGTCATTTAGGCTTCGTTAGTGATTTACATCCGTCTTGGTGGAATCTTATCACTTAGTCATTTTTTTGGTGACTTACATCCATTTAAGGAATCTTGTCACTTAGGCTTCGTCAATGATTTACATTCGTCTTGGCGGAATCTTATCACTTAACCATTTTTTGGTGTCTTACATCCATTTAAGGAATCTTGTCACTTAGGCTTCGTCAATGATTTACATCCGTCTTGGCGGAATCTTATCACTTAGCCATTTTTTTGGTGACTTACATCCATTTAAGGAATCTTGTCACTTAGGCTTCGTCAGTGATTTACATCCGTCTTGGCAGAATCTTATCAATTAGCCATTTTTTGGTAACTTATATCCATTTAAGGAATCTTGTCACTTGTTGCTGGAAAGATTCCTTGACGCTATGTCATTTTGGACCTTCTTGAGGCCATGTTGATATCTACATTAAGTAGCACATGCACTTGCCAAGACTTGGTTAAAAAAGAATTTTAGAATAATTCATATTTAAATAATAAGTTACCAATAGCCTAGGTGGACCTTTTTATTATTTCCTTGTAATCCTAGAGTTTTACCTCTTTTGTGATCTGTCTAATAATGCATACATTTTTGCATGAAACCTTACTAGGTGTAAATTTTTATAGACGAATATAAAAGAGACAGATAGATGTGTTACCTTAAATGACGATATTATTTTGTCACATACCTTGATCTTTTTATTGCTGGGATCTTCTTGACAAGCTCTTATATGTTTAAGATAATCACAAGCTCTTCTCTTTTCAAGATTCTTTGAGCTTAACATGATACTTCATGTCTAAGGCCTAGACTTCTTTTGCTTCAACTTTTTTGAAGGTGTAAAAACTAGGCCACGTTGTTGCCCGCGTTCAAACATGAAAAGAGCAATTCTCATTTGTTGACGACTATAGGAGTGGTCTATCATGATTGAAACCTTTTTTTTTTTGCGTGCTTTGATGATTATGGTCATTACTGTTTGTAATAGCAATTTCCTCTTCCTTTTTCTTTAATTGTATGCTTAAGTCACTTCACTAATGCTAGCTGCATTTTGTTAGGAATGACAATGTACAAATATGCAATTGCTTGCTATAAAATTATGGATGTCAGTTGACGAAGTGCATTCCATATGAATCATAGAGAGTATTTTGTGATATATAAAAATTGAAGCTATTTGACTATATGCTTGTTTTAAACTGAGCTTTGTTAGGTGCTTGCACCGTATATAATTTTCAAAGCAATTTAAAAAGATTTTGGTGAGTTGACGGAGACAGCAAGAATTTATTGAGACTTAAACTCATGACCATATTGTCAATACGATCATCTAACGTTTTAAGTCTAGAAGACTTAATAGAATGACGATGGAACATATAGTCATATTAGCTGTGATAATTGTAATAATTTTATAGCAATATTTTCAACATGATTTATATGTACATATTTGTAGATAATCATGCAAGCTTGATATGCACTTAATTCTAATAAGATAATATTTGACATGGCTAATTAAAAAGAAAGAAATAAATGAGTTACCTCGACAAGAGACCTTAGATTACAATACTATGTACATACCTTGATCTTATCATTGTTGTGGCCTTCTTGACAAGTTTTAAGATCTCTTTTGCTTCATTCTTTTGAAGGTGTAAGGACTAGGGCATGTTGACCATTTGAGGATATATTTCCTTCCTTTAGGGACGAAGGTGTAAGGCTCCTTTATTGTTTGATGACGACCAGTGAAATGACCCTTGCTTTTAGTCTCTTTGTTGAAACAGTGGCCTAGTTGGCCAATTTCTTTTCTTATTCTTCTTGGGCTATTCACTTGATTGACTGTCTAAAGTCTTGCAAAGTGTTTCATTAAACACATGTCATATGTGTAAAGAGACCACTGGTAGGATTTTATAGGGAGTTTAGCCTTTGTTCCATTTTGTTTCAAGGGGTGATCCCATTAAGGTCAAGATTCACATGTGCATAGGATAAGATTCTTCCAAACATATGCCTAATTGGTTATGCATATACTACAATTTAAAAAGAGTACTTATGCTATATACATGATCTATCATCATACTTTCATATTCAATAAATAGTCAAGATAAAGTTTTAACACCATGTCTCTTACATATCATTGTGCGAGCCATTACGTATCATATATATAGCATATTGATATAGCATTTTTTTTTTAAAGAAATAATTATTCATGATGCTATGTAAAGACTCTAGGCTTTTCCATGATTTTTGGTCTTGGTACAAAATTACCTTATAGTAGTGTCAACAATTATATATAGATAGAGATGGGGTGGTATGATGCTATCATGTCACATACCTTTGATCTCCTTTTTAGCAAGCTCTTCTTGATGAGTTCTCATTCTTAATCCTGTGGACTTGAAAGTATATGTACAATCTAGATAGTCTAGATACTCTAGTCTAGTTGTTGTACTACATGTATTCTTGCTGCATAAAACATTAGGCTTGGAGCAACATTGTCAAGCAAGAAATCACAAATAATATTAAGACAGATGTATAAAATTTGCCGTGGCTTGAGCCCAGAGGCATTATGACTTTTCAAATGAAGCCATCTAAGCAATGAAAATATCTCTTAGAAAAAGTGAAATCACGATTTCTTGGTAAAATTCTGATTTGATATTGCCCAAATATCACAATTTTTTTTTTTTGTTTCTAATACACAGTTATGTAAATTTTGTTTTTTTTTTATTTACATAAATGTATAATTCTTCTGGTCTCTTTATCAATTGGTCATATTCTTAGACCGTATATCATCAACACAGAAAATCCATGGTGTTGCAGTCAACATTATTATTTTATAATTGTTATCATATCCTCTTTTGTGTGGATGTTCTTAAGCTAATTGGTGACTGCCGCCATATTAGCTTTTTTGGACATGTATATATAATGCTCTTGCCAAACTTGTATCTCATGTATAATAGTCTATTTAAATCTATGTAAATCATACATAAATCGTAAAAGTTTTCACAAGGTGCAGTTGTAGCAAAAAACTAGAATATTCATTGTCATTGGCTTCCACCTACCTAATATTGATTAGGTTTGGCCAAGCTAATTGGACTTTCTTTTATGTCCAAACATAGTGTTTTTAAACTTGGTAAGATAGTAAAATCTGACATTAGCCTCTTTAGTGTCTAAACTCCAAGAATCATGATATAATTTCGATAAAACAGGAAAAACTTTGGCAAGGCAATAATACTAGATTTCACCTTTCCTATTTTAGCATGACATATTAGGAAAGAAGAGCGGTGATAAAGCATCTTTGTATTTTTTTTACTAACCAATATGAAGTTTTCAACTTTGTCTTATATCTAATGTAGTATTCTTGAAAATATCTAACACATTTGACTGACTGCTCTAAGGAGCATTTATAAAATTAACTTTTGATGATGCCAAAGATTACTTTTGTATTTAATTGGTAATTTATGCAATGCCTTAAATATAAACTATATATGTTACACATGACAATTAAGTTTTAGAAAGTTAATAGGAGGAAGAGTAAGGTTTTAATTACCTGTCGGCCTTGGAGACTTTTTTAGATATTGAATATCCGAGCCCACCTTTGCAAGGATGTTAGAACATGCATGCTTGGCTTGGAACCACTTTGCGCACATGACAAGTGACTTGGATGTGTGTGTGGGACATTTGGTATCCTTTTAAGTTCATTCCTTTTCAATGAGCTCTTCTTTATTGTGTTGATATTGGCTTCAAAGTTACTAGGGCTTGATTTGCCATTTGTGATGTCAAAGGAATTTTCACAATCTTTGATTGTATTCCCCTTTTCCACTTAAGAGTGTTTGATCTCTTTCTTGGCTGTTTCTTTTTGACAAGTTCTCATTCTAAAGCTTATGAACTTAAGAATATAGGTATAGTAAATAGTCTATTACTTTTACTGTGCAAAGTGTTAGACTTGGAGCAGTATTATCAAGTAAGAAATTCACAAATATTATTAACAACAAATGTATAAAATTTGTTGTGGCTTAGGGACGGTAGCTGTTGATGCGTCTATGAAATAGTCGTAACAAAATATGTATGTGCATAAATAAAATGTAATTTATTTCGTACTGAGCATTAAAATTATGGCTCAATTTATGAAAGTATGATGCACAAGCATATAGATACCACCAAAGTTTTCATGAAACCATGTGGTGAGATATGTGTATAAATGGAACAATTTTCATGCTCTATTTTCAAAGTCAAAGCAACATGTATATATGCATGGAAAATTTTAAACAATAAACTTTGTTCATTCTATGGTAGAATATCTTTATATAGATTGGCATAGAATTTATGATTTTTTCAATAACAAACTTGCATTCCTTTTTTATGTGATACGGATAATCAAATCTTTTGACCCGAAACTAATATTTAACACATTTGACTGAAGGCCCCTAGGAGCATTCATAGGAGGATCCTTAACGCCCATTAGGAAATTCACCACCTTTCTTTAGGCAGAATTTTCTTTGAAAACCTTAGATTTAATTTCAAAAATTCTAAAAATGCAACCAAATAACTTCTGTTTTAATGCCTAAACCTAGGGTTTATAAATTTGGAAAGGCAGTAAGATTTGACTCCACCTCTTTAATGTCCAAAATTATGAGATAAATTTTGGTTTCGTTTTTCTTTAATACTCAAAATTAATATCTTTAAATTTGAAAAACAAAGGTTGGGAGTTTTTACCTTAAACAGTTCTTGACAACAATGTTTAAATGTTGGAATATCATAAATTCATAACCTTGACTGATAAACAGAACATGAGCATTATATCATATGGTGCATGAGCATATAGGCATCACAAAAACTTATTCACCATGTAAAGAAGATATTTGAGGAATCTTAGTTTGAAACCAAAGCAATATCTCCCTTTTCTTTTTATTTTTTTTATTTTTTTATTTTTATCTTAGCAAGATGCCTAGGAAAGAAAAGGGGTGATATGAAAAGTCATAATGTGTGCATATCAACTAGGATGTTATGCTATGAGTATATTAGGAAATGTAATAAGACATTTTTTATGGCCATAAATAGGATATCAAGGCCATAAAATTTTCTCTAATAGGAATATTATAGAGGAAACAGTGAGTGGAGCCATCGACTAATCCTTTTTATTTACCATATATATATATATATATATATATATATTATATCTATGTAGGCTGTAACTATTAAAGCCTCATAGTTGTACAAATATTTACATCCCCTTTTGAACAAGCACATCTCACGTACATGAGATATCACCAAACATTCTCCACTTTTCTAAATAAATATATGCTTCACTATTTAGTTTATGAATAGCCTTAAATTTTAGTTTAGCAAAACAATATTGTTTGAGTGAATTAATGAGGGGCGTGAATCATGGGTGATAGATGGATAAAGGATCCACTACGGTTCAAACATGCCAATATGTGCATTGTGGAGGCACTTAAGATAATCAAGAAGTAAATAGAAAATTTGGGTACTTACTTTCCAATATTGTTTCCTCCATTTGCTCCATTCATGGCCTTTCTCCTTGGCAAGAGGTAGCCTCTTCGCTCTTCCCTCATTATTGTATGCCCACTTTGGGACTTTTGACCATGACATCTTCATCAAAACTCAACTCCATAGAGTCTATTTGATTCACGGCTATGCATTTTTTGTTGCTACCTTGGATGAGTGCATCAATTCAGTTTTTTATAACTTTGGATTGAACTGAGTAACCCTTTGTCATAGGAAGCGGTTAATGGCTAATCTTCTCCCCACAGACGGCGCCAAACTGATGATGCCAAAATTGTCAGTTGGGTCACTCGTCCAATCCGGAGCTCATGATGATCTTGTAGGACCTACAAAATAAAGGAGGGATTGGTCGAAGAGACCACCAGGTTGTGCCCAGTGGGGGACCCTTCAATGCTCAAGTTAGTATTAGCCCATATCTTTCGTATGTAGACATTTTGTAATAGTTTCTGACTTACCTTCACAAGTGAGATGGACTGTCCCTTTTATAGGTGATTTGGATAGCTGTTGTACATAATTGGAGACCAATTATGTACAACAGATAGTTGTACCCATGTGTAACCGTTATTGTACAATAGCTAGGTGATTATTACCCATGTGTAACCGTTATTATATTGATGGGCGTTTAAGACCGATGAGTAACGGTCGCCATTAATGTGTTGAATGTGCTTGAGCGGTTACATCTTTTGGTCTACTAATGATGCAAGGTTGTCCATTAAGATGGACGACCTTAGTAATTTTTATGGACTCATCAACTTTCATAGATTCCATTTGGCACATGAGACAAGCAAGCCATAGTGATGGATCTCGTAGAACTTCCACCAATGTCGATTAACAAGGACAAGAAAATCGGCATGTCATTTTAGAAGTCTATGTTAGTTGCTTTATTTAGTGACAAATTTGTATGTATTTTATTTATATTTTAATGTATCTTTTTGAGACTAAATTGTATTTGAGGTAGATGTACTTGTGCCTCATCTTCTGTTTGGATAGCTACATTTAGAGTCATCTTGCGACCTCATGTGACTTCCATTGCTCGTGAGTGACACATGGCAAAATGTCAGGATTAGAGTGATTACTAGGCAAGTCGAGACCATCTCACAACCAACCAAGTCACAACAAGATCGTGAGTTACACGATCATTGTACTCTACTCTCTATACATTTTCTAGCCACTGTGATCATGCTAGCACACACCTTCACCGCTGTTATGCGTGGCTAGGCCTCTAGATAAGTTCCTTAACAAACCCTAGAACACAAGTTGAATATCCCAAAGGCAACCCATGCAAGAAAAGAGATAGCTTTTGGTTTTGAGTAAAACAACTCTACATCTCATTCTATTTCTTTCAATCATTGATTGAGATTTTGTATTTCTTCATTTCACCCATACACAATCCCTTGTGAGTTGTGAGTGAAGGTTCTTGAAAACTTGAGAAGCCAAATTCAAAATCCAATTTATTTAGTGGTGTTTCCATTGGCGCTTCAATGGAGGTTCTCTAGTAAGCTAGAAAGAGAAAGGGCTCAAAGTATTCGGTTGCTAGCTAGAGCTGGGAGGGCCCAAATACACTGAGGCATATGGGCTTAGAGGGTTCATAGTGATTTATTGTACCGCAACTATCTTGTTTAGTGGAGATTTCCGATGATGTGGTCCGGAGAAAGGTTTTTTTACCCTAGGTTTCGAATTTTTCTCTTCCTTAACACTTCTTGGTGTTTAACTGTCGTTTGCATTTTTTTTTTCATATTGCTTTATATTTGATATGCTTTGTATGGTTTAGTTCTTGTTATATGGAAATTGGTTAATCACTTGCAATTGGACTTTTTTATTAGTTTAACTTAAAAGTGATTTAGATGTTAAAAGTACAGTTTAGAGTTCTAATGTTTTATTAGGGTTGCTTTAGCATCTTTCATAATTGATTTTGAAAATTTGGATGTAATTCAAAACAGTAACCGAAACTGGTACTACAGGTTCTTAGTTAAACTCTTCTGCAATAAAGGCAGGCAGAACTCACTTCTTAAACTGATATGCTCACCAAATGCTCTTTTATTAACTTCAAAGTTTATCTAGCAGAAACAATTTGGTCCCAGACTATGGTCAACACCAGTTAGAAACATTGAAAATCAAGTACTTTGGATCAAACTGGATAAAAGGAAATTTACTTCACGATGCCTGAAATTAACATCTGATTCTTGCTCACAATTCACCATCCCAGAGTTCTTCAATTGTCTTGTAGTCACCAAGGGTTTCATGAACAAATTCAGTTCCCTTAATTAGCCTCTCCTGCTTGAATAAATGCCAAAACTATAGTCATTTTAACTTAAAGTGAAGCCCTGTTTATTGTTTGTAAACAATTCGCTAATTCTTTTGCACCTAATTTTCAAGAACAATAAAAATGGTTGGCTAATGATCCATAAATCCATCTTACACAACACATTTTGATCAAAGCATTTATCTGAAGGATGGAATAACATATGATTTAACTCCAAGCATTGCAAAAACCAATGGCAGGAAGTTGTGTGCAATTTTATACTCATAGTGATGTTGTCAATCCAGGATTCAAATGAATATATATACCAGAATAGGGTACTTGCCTGTTCAATTTCAGAAAGTTTTGCAAACAAATCTTCAGGTATAGACCAGTCTAAAACATCAAAATTTTCTTTGATCCTTGCCTCGTTTGTGCTCTTAGGCAGTACACCGTGACCTGTTTGCAGGCCCCAACGAAGAGCCACCTGTGCAGAAGTTTTCCCCAATTTCTCTGCAACTGTCAGGAGAATTGGATTCTTAAGGACCTCGTTCTTGATAAATCCCATACCAGGGGAACCCAATGGTGAATACCCCTGCAAGACAAAAAATTCATCATCAAGTAACCTGGGAAGTTGTTCAGGAATCACATAAAAATGAAATCAGATTTGTTTTGTTTCTGATGCTCTAGCCATAGTCTATTCTGCATAATTTACTAGCAAAGAGCCTGTCTGTTTCCTTTTCTCTTCAAGGCTTCAAGCACAAAACAATATACACCACTTTATATCTGCATACATACAGACAAGTGAACTCCTTTAGATTTACAAAATGCATGTAGTTTTGGCTGCTGCCAAATAGGGTGGCACTCCACTTGGTTAACAGCTGGAGGCACGCGTGCAATCTCCAACAGATCCCCAAGCTTCTTTGAAGAGAAATTGCTTACTCCAATAGCTCGAGCCTTGCCAGAATCATAGAGTTCCTCCATTGCTTTCCATGTACTGGGTATGTCAGTTTGGGTAAGATTTTCATGTTTGAAGCCAACGGATCCCTTTTTCATGCTAACTGGCCAGTGCATCTTTTGAAAAAATTAGTACTCTTAGTAATGAAATACATTAGGAAAGTCTGTCAAAGTTTATTTAAATTTCAGCACTCTTAAGTGTGATATACATACTAGATACAGATCCACATAGTCAAGTTGCAGGTCCTGCAAAGTTTTATCTAATGCCTTTGGTACGTCTTCTGGCAGGTGATCAGTACACCTGCAGATAGTTATAGTTCCAATTAGATAACAAAAACAGCCAATAAAAATTGCAGATTATTATTATTATTGTTACTATTTTGATTAGAAAATTGGGGGAGGGGAGATTTGAACTTTGGACGTCTCCGTTGGAAACATCAAGAGGTGTAAGTTGAGCTACAATGGTCTTGTAAGTTATTTAAATTTTCATTAAAGAAAGCTTAGTAAGGTTTGCAGTCATATAATTTTTAGAACAAACCAGAATTTGGAGGTGATCCATAAGTCCTCACGCTTGACTAGACCATCATCAAACAGCTTCTTTAAAGCTGATCCTATCTACACGCACCAAAAATTAGGTCATAACATGATTCAGACTTCATAGACAAAATATTAACATTAGTAATGCCTAAAGAAGAGTTCTAAAGCTGGATGTAAATATTCACTAAAAGCACATAGATGAAAACCTAATTAAAAAAAAAAAGAAAAAAAGAATAAATATTAGGTTTTTGCATAAAAATTGCCAAGGAGACAGTCTCATAACCAAATTTATAACCCAAGGACCATATTACCTTTCATCATGTTATCCCACTTATATGGTGGATATTTCCTGAGATTATGTTATTTCTTTTTCTTGATATTTATCAGGAAACTAATGAGGAGAACAGACACACATCCTACTTTTTGTTCCTGTAATGGCCACCAAACTTTTGCACTGTGACAATCACTTGATGCCAAATGATAGTAGCACTGAAAATCTGAATCTACCAGCTCCCTACATAGTCTAAATAAAAAAAAAAAAATACTTATATTTAACATGATTTATTAAATTACTCGCAACTAAATTCTTACATTGCCCCACATTCGGGTATGACTTAGAAAATATCAGGAGTGAGCTATGCCATGAAGATGAAAGAGACAACTATTAACCTTCTCTAAATTATTCCAAGGAATATGGTTACTTCTGCAGGGTTTTAGTAATTTCTTAGAAAATCAAGCAGTAAGCTTCACAGACCAAACAGTGACATGAAAGGTGAAATGCACTTTATAGTACCCCTGCAACTTTGGGACAACTGGTTTTCCTTTCATAAATATGTATAAATTTTCAATTCTAATAAATACTTTTTAACCATTGTCATCTTTTTCAAAAACATTTAAAAAAAAATAATAAATAAAAATTCACTTGAGGTAGATCTGACCTAAGTTAAATGACTTAACAAAATGTCATGATATGAAATGGCGACAAAATTACCTCCTTCTCATTGTAGTAAAGTTGAGCACAATCAATGTGCCGATATCCAACCTGCATTGAAATATAAAAATCTGTAAGCTAACTGCCCATTAATCATATGTAATCTGCAGGTAAGTTACAAAACTCAAACTCAAAACTTAAAAACTATCCCCCCCCCCCCCCCTCCTCCTCTTATTAATAATATAAAAGAAGTTAAATAAAGTTGAAAAAAAAAAAGATACCATATTGTTTTGAGTTAAGACATTAACCATGTAGTTCGTTTCTCAACTTTGTCTTGTTTTCAATTTGGTCCTTAAAATTCAGTTTTGTTCATTTCAACCCTAAACTTATAGTGTTAAATTTCATTTGTCTATCCACTTCTGTTAACTATACAACCTATTAGGTCCATAGTTCATAGGATTGGCAAACAGTGAACAAAAAGTTAAGTCCGGTATGTTTTTACTATTTAGAGTACATTTCAAGTTCAAGACTTGTGCCTAGAACAACTCAAAAAGAAGGAACTTTCTGTAATCTCAACACATAGCTCGACGCCTGTTGACCAATTGAAACAAGCTCAACACCTATCGATTGATAGAGAATTGCAGATCCTGATTCTCAATCAGGCCTATTAAATCGTCTAAACTCTGAAATTTAAGCCCTATTTGCTAGAGTATTAAAGGACTGACTAGAGACAACTAAAATAAGTTTGGGGAGCTATGTTTTTGTAAACCTTGGGTTTTATGACCAAATTCTAATTCACCATCAACTGAATAAAATCTGAAGATCAAGCAAAAGCTGTTGTATTCAACACATATTGCTGCTGTGAAAAGCTTCAAATCAGGTTAACGTTTTCACTTTATAACCATATTGTTGTGTCATTTATTTTCTGCACTTTAGCTTTTTGGCAATATTGTTTGTATGACGTGATTAACCAAAACTGAAGGTGCAAATTATAATTGGTTAATTAATTGATGGACATAAAATTGGTTAAAAGATTGCAAAGGGGTCTATATTTCCCAACACTACCTTAAAGCCCCAAAATGACGTTTTTCATTTTTTATCTATTTTTATTAGCTTTGACTTCTTAAAAAAAAAAAAAAAAAAAATCTAAAACGCCAAAAACCATCGATTTTCTGAAACTTCCCACGGATCCATGGATAATTAAGAATAATTTTTTTAGTCCCATCTCAAATACAGTTTACAATTATATTATATTTTGTAAATAGTTAAATTTTGGTTTAACTGTTATTTACTTTGTTACTTAACTAGTTTTAACATTTTCTGAATTAGTTTTGCTTTGAATATTGTTTTTTTTGTATGTTTGGTTACTGAACTAATAGAATCCTGATTTTTTTTTTTTTTGGAGATCCTGAGTTTAATGATATCATGCAATTGCAATGCATGTAACAGCAAGATATATACATGTACGAGAACAGTATTACCTTATATGTGACAATTTTTAATGTAGAAAAAAGTAAATAAATAATATTAAAAAAAAAAAAAAAAAGAGCCAACAATTTAGAAGCAAAACCTGAATGGCGTTGATGACAGCACTGCCTACGACACCAGGGCCGGCCTGCCACGTCCCCAACCCAACCGAAGGCATCTTGGCCCCTGTGTTTAACTCGAAGAATCGAATTGCCTCTGCCATTTTCTCACAAAACACACACTCTAATTCTAGCTAGCTCTGCTGCAATTTATAGGCAAAGCCTTAGTCAAGCAAAATCAAACAAGACCCATTTGGAATGAAGAATAGGATGATAATATAATAGATGGGCAAGTGAGATACGGAAGGGGACAAAGAAAAGTCACGCACCAGAAAGGAGTTGAAACTTATTACAGAATATGAGGGTATTTTTTGCCGTGCAACTGTCTCTTTTTTCAAACTATACCTTTCTACAATTGACAAACGTTTTGAATATGAAAGCTTGATTCGCTTGGAGCCTTGCAAAGCTGATATATGCGCACACGTCACAGTATTATACTATTAAACTAGTCCATATGGATCATGCTAGTGACAGAAAAAATCCTACAATTTGCCAATGATGAGTCGTGAGTGGCAGAGGTGTAGATCCACCGTTTGAACTCCATCATTCACAACTTGTCACTTGACAAATTGTGGAATATTTTGTGTCCCTAGCATTTTCAGTTTAGTAAATACTAGTATGTTTCCAATGTGAAAAATTAAAAGTTTAGGCTTGTTCATTTAACTTTATTGTGAACACAAGTTGAGCTTAAGATTACATATTCAAGTTTTGTTTATTTTCTTGTCCAACCATCTCGAATTTGTTTACAAGTTATTTGATTAATTAACTTATTCTTTCTTCATATATAGTAAAATAATGATTAACTTCTTACCAATTTGAAAATCTATGAATTTTATTATGAATAAACTGTTTATAATATCAATAAACTACAAATACAAATAATTTTATAAAAATATAATTTTATAAATAGTTAAATAGAGCTTGCATTTTCAAGAGTTTGTTAACAAACACATTATTATGTTTGAAGTTTGAACTTGACTTATTTAATAGTCAAGCCTAAACTTGTTTTTGAGCTTGGCTTGTTTGCTATATGAACAAATGAACATTAACAAGCTCTTTCTTGAGTCGACCTCTAGCTGTTCATAATAAATAATATAGTTCATTTATAATCCTACTCCTCAAATGTGCTTTACTTGAGTAGAAGTTGTATCAAAAGGAAATTCGCTAGGACAAAATGTCTTTTACCTTCTTTGGGCTTTCCTCAATCCTGATGTTTCGATCAATAGGGTGCAAACAAAATTTGAGAGCAATTTGGTTTTATGAGAATTTCTTTTCTATGCAAATCTAAAAAATACCCAAAATCACACAAGTAAAACAAGGGACAAATCTCAGTTAAATATTCACTTTTTTGCAAATATGTACAATATTTACTACTTTTTGTGTGTTTACAATGTAAACCTATAAAAGTCTGATAGGCCAAGAACGTATTGACCCTTTGTGATAAATTAACTAATTAATTAGCTAAGTTGATTAATTAATCAGATTAACATACAATATACGTGGCAGCACAAACAAATCACCAATTAAAATAAAGTGTAGCAAAAAATAAAGTTAACACGGTGATTTGTTTATGAATGGGGAAAACCTCCAAGACAAAAACCCTACCAGGTTATTTTAAGCTCACCACTCCCGAGAATTTATTATTATTATAACAAGTGGTTACACATAAAAGAATCCCAGTACCTTATATCAACCTACAGTTGAACCCTTACCCCAATACCCAATTGGACTTGTTCTGTAGTGATAATCTCTCCTTTTACGTCTCCTAGTATGTGACTAACCAATAGATGCGTGGATTCAGTACGCGACTTAATCACCAACTTGAGAAAGATGTTGGCTGCAAAGTTCTTCAATTCATCAACACGATGAAGATCTCGAAGCTGCTTGGTCACAAAACCTAATAGCATACAAACACAGTAACTTCTTCAAGAGAAAGAAGAACTAATATAAATTATGTTTCCAGTCACAACTTGCATGAACAACTCTTTACTTCACACTCGTGCAGTTGTGTAACCTGTGATGGCTCTTAAAATAATCCTTATATATGTTTAAAGTTGTGAGAAAAGAAAGCTCAAATATCTATTTACGAATTGAATGAAAATCAGAACTGAAAATCTGGTTTTCATAAATCTCAATAGATACCCTATCTATTGAGCAGTTGTAGAGTATCAGGATGAAATAGCTTTTTAAACCTCGATAGATACTAACTATCGAGATTTAAAAATCAGCACTTCATCACTTGATTCTTGGACAGATTCGCATGGCTTTAACACTTAAATTTGAAACCTTGTTCCTTCAAGTATTAAACACATCCTAGATCTACAAAATTACAAGTAAAGTGCATTTTGTCAAAGGATTAGCTAATACATGATGACATATGTTCCTAACATAAATCACATATATCCTAACAAAGTCTAATGCAATAAGTGTATAATATAGAAAAAAATAACTTTTTCTTTCAAATTTTGTCAAACTTTACAAAACTTAATGTAAATGCTCTTAAAATACTTTAGATAGGTGACAAATTTTGGACTCAAAGATTATATCTTAGTTTGCTTTGCAACTTCTTCATTAAATACTTTTCTATCACCAAAACTTAAAATAAAATATAATATTGGGATGTGCACTTGCCCAGCCTTAACTTTTTTTTTTTTTTTTCTTCTTCTGAGAAAGGAGCGAGAAAATACACCATGTGAGAGGGAGGAAACATGCATCTAATGCATGGTATACCACTTCGAAAGAAACCCGGCCTTATCTTGTGTACGAGTCTTTAGCCTTTTTTTTAGTTATTTTGCTAGGTGGACCATTTTTTGTTTGGGTCTATTATAGTCCAAAATATGTTTCTTCCATTTTACATAATTATATTTCAAAAATACTCATATTAAATTATCTATTTTACATTATATTTTATTAAAATATTATATTTTTATTACGTTTCCAAATCACCTCTCTCTATAAATAAAGAAAATATTTAAAAACAAATTTGCATATGAACAATAACTATGTATATTTGCATGATTACTGTAACTAGAATCTTACTTTACACAATTTTGCATAAGTTAATGTGAGTGTATTTTGAAGTTGGTTGGGCAAATTATAAAGTTTATGCTATTTTAAAAGGATTGATATAAATGCTTTTGTTATGACATATTTGGAACTTGTTAGAATATATGTTATGTAAATTGGCTAATCCTTCGACAAAACGCACTTTACTTATAATTGGGTAGATTTAGGATGGATTTAGTACTACAAGGAACAAGAGTTTAAGTCTAGTATCGAAGCCATGCAAAATGTCCGAGAAACAAGTGAAGAAGTGATGTTCATTAAATCTCGATAGATAGCTCGACAGATAATATCTATCAAGGTTTAATGCATATACTCGACAGCTACTTGACAGAAACAGTATTTATTGAGAATTACAAAATTTAGATTTCTAAATCTGATTTCACGCATATGCAAGTGTATTTGTGTAGGGTTTTTTTTTTCTCACAACCTTAGACGTATATAAAGATTATTTTAAAGGCCTTCACATAAGATGCAAAGTGATGCAAAGGTTGTTGCAATTGTTGTTACACACATATTGTGATCGGAGACAATTTGCCCTAATTCATCATATTCTATGAAGAAGCTACTGCATCTTTGCGCCAAGAGTTTTGTAACCAAGGAGTTTCTTAATCTTCATCGTTTGAATGAATTGAAGAACTTTGCAACCAACATCTTCCTCAAATTGGTATGTTAGTTACGTATTGGGATTTGTGCATTGATTGGTTAGTCATGTACTTGGAACTGTACATTGAAAGGAGAGATTGTCACTGCATTATAAGTCCAATTGGGTATTAAGGTAAGAGTTCAACTATAGGTTGGTATAATGTATTGGGATTCCTTTACTTGTAACTACTTGTTTTGATAATAGTGAATTTTCGGAAGTGGTGACCTTAAATTCATCCAGTGGGGTTTTGCCTCGGTGGTTTTCTTCATTATTAAACAAATCACCCGTGTCAAATTTATTTTCCGTTGTATTTAGTTATTTGGTGATTTGTTTGTGTTACCACGCTTATTACATGTAATTAAATCTAATTAATTAACTTGGCTAATTAATTGATTAATTTACCAAAGGAATCAATATATTCTTGGCCTATGCTTTTATGTTTGTCCACTATAGTGTTGGGTGCCAACACCCACATGTCCAACCCACCCATTTGCTTAGCTCATTAAATGAGCTTGTTGGACAAGTGCTGAAAAGTAAGCAAAGTGAAATGGGTTTTGCTGGAGTAGCTTGACCAAAAGAGAAGAATTCTGTTCATCTTTTTCTCTATAATGATATACAAAAGTCCAGCAACATTTATGAAGTGATGTGCAACATAGAGAGAGTAAGAGAATATTGTGAGAGATATACCGTGAGAAAAAGAGCAGTAAGTGAAAAGAAAAGGAGAAGAGAGTGTTTTCTTTGCTCAAGTTATATATCTAAGTGTTGTAATCTCTATTTAATATATTGAAATTATTCAGAGTTTGTTCTGTGGGTTTTTCCTTCAAGAAGAAAGGGTTTTCTACTACGTAAATTTTTGTGTTCTTGTGTGGTTGTGCTTCCGCTATGTTTGTTGAAATTTATTCACAATTATATAGAATTTTTCCCAACATATAGTTCATTACTTTATTGCTTCCATCTAATAGAAAAAATATTCTTTCCCTAAATAATATGCATGTGATGAAATAAATCTTTGTTTATTAAAATAAAGAAATCAGCTTAATGGGGCATATATTTCATTCAAATTTGTTGGGTTCAAATGGAAGAATGTTTGTTGTTTCTAATAGTGAATTTTTTATACTTAGTGGAGTCTTCTAGAATTTGTTTGTACTCGAACTTTGTGTATTATAACCTAATGTTGTCAGCTAATAAGCCGAACATATCCTTATTTATAGATAGGGTCCATTGGGGAAACTAGAAATAGACTCAAAAGGAAATTTCAGAAATTTTCGATATTTAACAAATGTACCTCGGGCTTAGAGGTTTCTAAACAATCTTTAGTCATCATTTTCAGCTTGATCTTTGTCAGTGGTGGGTGGCAGAGCAAGCAGATAAGATCGCACTGGGTTGAGAGACTCGACTCTCAACTCGAGAGGGTTAAAAGAAAAAAACTTTCGATAAATGCAAGACACCGTCATTATTTTGGTTCTTAAATAACTTAAACGACATGCCTTTAAAGTCAACAAGTCAGTGCTCTATCAAACATATATGACAATAATTATTTATGTATATCATGTTTCTCACAATTGTTTTTGCACTGTGTTGATACCCAAAAAGTAGAGCCTAGAGAAACCAAACCATGTGGCTTATATGAATATAAATGACCCATTGTTCTATGGAACACTCAGGAAGAAAATCCATGACGAATGGGCAAGAGCCCAATAAAAAAAGAAGGAAGAAGAAAGGGCTTTGAATAAAGTGCAAAAAACCTAATGAAATTGTGAAAAGAAAATGAAATTATTGTGTACTTCCGGAGTACTATAAATACATACTTCATCTTCTCACATGAATGGTGGGTCTCCCTAATTAAATTAATGGTAGGACCCACCATTCATGTAAGATGAGAGAATACGCATTTAATGTGTACTTCCAGAGTACCATAAATGCGTACTCCCTCCTCTCACATCAATGGTGTGTCCCACTAATTAAATTCATGGTGGAATGCATCATTTATGTGAGAGGAGGGAGTACCTAATAATTTTTCAAAAAGAAGGGAAATTATTGTGTACTCCTGGAGTACCATAAATGCGTACTCCTTCCTCTCACATGAATGGTGGGTCCCACTAATTAAATTTATGGCCACTAATTAAATTTATGGTGGGACACACCATTTATGTGAGAGGAAGGATTACCTAATAACTTTTTGAAAAGAAGGAAAATTATTGTATACTCCCTCCTCTTACATGAATGGTGGGTCCCACTAATTAAATTCATGGTGAGACCCACCATTCATATAAAAGGAAAGAGTACGTATTTATGGTACTTCGAGAGTACCTAATAATTTTCAAAAAGAAGGAAAATTATTGTGTACTCCCACAGTACCATAAATGCATACTTCCTCTTCTCACATGAATGGTCGGCCCCCTAATTAAATTCATGGTGGGACCCACTATTCATGTAAGATGAGGGAATACGCATTTATTGTGTACTTCCAGAGCACCATAAATGTGTACTCCCTCATTTCACATGAATAGTGGGTCTCACTAATTAAATTCATGATAGGACACATCATTTATGTGAGAGGAGAGAATACTTAATAATTTTCCAAAAAGAAGGGAAATTATTGTATACTCCCAAAATACCATAAATGCGTACTTCCTCCTCTCACATGAATGGTGGGTCACACTAATTAAATTCATGGCCACTAATTAAATTCATGGTGGGACACACCATTCATGTGAGAGGAAGGAGTACCTAATAATTTTTCAAAAAGAAGGAAAATTATTGTGTACTCCTTCCTCTCACATGAATGGTGGGTCCTATTAATTAAATTCATGGTGGGACCCACCATTTATGTGAGAGGAGAGAGTACGCATATATGGTACTCTGAGAATACCTAATAATTTTTCAAAAAGAAGGGAAATTATTGTGTACTCTTAGAGCACCATAAATGTATACTTCCTCTTCTCACATGAATAGTAGGTTTCCCTAATTAAATTCATGGTAGAACCCACTATTCATGAAGATGAGGGAATACGCATTTATTGTATACTCTCAGAGTACCATTAATACGTACTCCCTCCTCTCACATGAATGGTGGGTCCCACTAATTAAATTCATGGTGGGACACACCATTCATGTGAGAGGAGGGATTTCCTAATAATTTTTCGAAAAGAAGGAAAATTATTGTGTACTCCCTCCTCTTACATGAATAGTGGGTCCCACTAATTAAATTCATGATGAGACCCGCCATTCATGTAAGAAGATGGAGTACACATTTATGGTACTCCGTGAGTACCTAATAATTTTCCAAAAAGAAGGAAAATTATTGTGTACTTCCAGATTACCATAAATACATACTTTCTCTTCTCACATGAATGGTGGGTCCTCCTAATTAAATTTATGGTGGGACCCACCATTCATGTAAGATGAGGGAATACGTATTTTTTATGTACTCTTAGAATACCATAAATACGTACTCTCTCCTTTTACATGAATGGTGGGTCCCACTAATTAAATTCATTGTGGGACACACCATTCATGTAAGAAGAGGGAGTACCTAATAATTTTACAAAAAGAAGGAAAATTATTGTATACTCCCGGAGTACCATAAATGCGTACTCCCTCATCTCACATGAATGGTGGGTCTCACTAATTAAATTCATGGCCACTAATTAAATTAATGGTGGGACACACCATTCATGTGAGAGGAGGGAGTACCTAATAATTTTTCGAAAAGAAGGAAAATTATTGTGTACTGCCTCCTCTCATATGAATGGTGGGTCCTACTAATTAAATTCATGGTGAGATCCACCATTCATGTGAGAGGAGAGAGTACGCATTTATGGTACTCCGGAGGTACCTAATAATATTCCAAAAAGAAGGGAAATTATTGTGTACTCTTAGAGTATCATAAATGCGTACTCCCTCCTTTCACATGAATGGTAAAAGGTCCTCAAATGACACCAATGAGAAAAACCAGTAAAAAAGAAGTTGCAAGACTATTAATGCAGTAATTCCACTTCAAAAACTTTGACCTTTTAACTCAAATACAATGCAACCTATAAATGTACAAATATATGAAAGTTAGTTGCAAGAAATTGTGAAAATATTTGGTACAGAATATGGCAACACTAAAAACTATCATAAGTTGCATTTGACACATGAGAAAAGTAGGCCACAAGAAAATCGACGTGTCATTGATTTTGGAAATTTGGATAAAATTCAAAACAGTATCTGAAAGTGGTACTACAAGTTCTTAGTTTCACCATTTTGTAATAAAAATAGGCAAAAACTCACTTCTCAACCTGACATACTTAGCAAATGCTCTTTTATTTACTTTGATTTATTTGGGCAGAAACAATTTGGTCCTTGAGTATGGTCACCACCAGGTGGATAGCATCGAAAATCAAGTAGTTTGGATCAAACTGGATAAAAGGAAATTTAAAGAAAAGCAGCAATCCCTGAAATTAACATCCGATGCTTGCTCACAATTCACCATCCCAGAGTTCTTCAATTGTCTTGTAGGCACCAAAGGTCTCATGAGCATATACAGTACCCCTAATTAGCCTCTCCTGCTTGAATAAATACCAACACTACAGTCATTTTAACTTTAAGTGAAGCCCTGTTTATCGTTTGTAAACAATTCACTAATTCTTTTGTACCTAATTTTCAAGAAAAAATCCATTTAAAGAAAAAAAATCAAGAACAACGCAAATGGTTGGCTAATAATCCATAAATCCATCTACACACCACATTTTGATCAAAGCATTTATCTAAAGGATACAATAACATAAGATTCAACTCCAAGCATTGTAAAAACCCAATGGTAGGAAGGTGTGTGCCATGTTATACCCGTAGTGATGTTGTCGAACCAAGATGAATGCACATATATAAGAATAGGATACTTGCCTGCTTAATTTCAAAAAGCTTGGCAAACAAATCTTCAGGTATTGACCAGTCAAAAACATCTAAATTTTCCTTGATCCTCACCTCATTTGTGCTCTTAGGCAGTACACTATGACCCATTTGTACCCCCCAACGAAGAGCCAATTGTGCAGAAGTTCTCCCTAATTTCTCTGCAACTGTGAGGAGAATTGGATTCTTAAGGACCTCGTTCTTGATAGCAACCGTACTACCAGGGGAACCCAATGGTGCATATCCCTGCAAGACAAAATTCAGCATTAAGTATCCATTTGATGGAAATATGCATGTGCACAGCGGAAAAATAACGGATCTAATCCATTTATAAAAGTTAACATGTACTATATAAGTTTCAGAATTTATGATTAAGAGAGTGTATCTTGGAGCGGTGAATTTCAAAATCGAAGATCAAAATCGCTTGGGAACACTTTCAATCTTCACTCCAATTCCACTAACGCCCAAGATGTGTGGTCTCTTAATCAGTTCCAAAGGGAGAATGTTAAAGTATCTAATACTTACATATACCACTTCACAATAGTGTTCTTCCAAAATTCTCTACAGAAAATTCTGTATATTTTTCCCTTTGTATTTAACCAATTATCTAATTAGGCTAGCCTTTTAGGCATTTCCAATTAGGCTTAAGTGTGTGGCTTGGAGTGGAACCAAAAGGGACCAATAAGACACTAGCTCCAATGGGCCTTAGGCTTTTCTGTCAACTCTTGACAAATTCAAAGTTACCATTAACTATATTTAATACCACTATATAAATATAGTTGCACTCTAGGCCTTATCTATAAATTATATCCCAAGACTTTATTATACATACAAGCCCTTCATAAAATATTCGTAGTAACACAAAATCACGAATGTAGACTGCCATTTTGTAAATTACTACATCTTATCCTTGAGTACCCGGTTTAATCTTTTAAGTTATTCATCATATATTTATGAAATTCAATTTCATAAATATATACTTTAGTAACTATTTACTAAAGTAGTTAAGCCTAACATTCTGAATAACAAACCCATTAAACTTATCTCAAGGGAATATTTTGTATCTTCGTTAAGAGACTATGAATTCCATCTTGAGAATATATGTTCCATCAACATTAAATGTGGTTATCCAACATACTGAGGTTTTGATCATAACTCTAAATCTCACTCCTGATATATCAAAGCAATCTACACCTCATAATCAAGTCCATTATTCTCTCAGGATTAAGAGTTCATGCAAATATAAGTCGTAAGTTTATTATTAATTTGACAGTAATTAGGAGAATAATAAATCTCACACCGGTCCAGTTCAATATGTTTTAACTCTTAAAACATATCAACATATCAACTAGAAATCTCCATTTCTATGATCATGACAAATCATCTTAGTTGATACGTTATAGTCTTCGCAGATGAAATGTTCAATTTCATCACCGATTACGAACTAAAATTCTGAGTTTACAAAGAACTTGTGATTTATATCTTTTATAACTTTTCATGTAAATCACATACTATGTATCTCATGAACTATATGATAATGTCCCAATATTTATGTTATCATTATTTTAGATAATAGCAAAACAACTTTATTAAATACAATATTAAGTCATACATAATCTTGTACATAATAAAATACATAGCATCATACAATAGGATTTAAGGGCACATATCCTAACATAAGTAACTTGGAAATGAAGTTGTTCCAAAATCACATAAAAATGAAAACAGGTTTGTTTTGTTTCTGAAGCTCTTGCCATCAGTCTATTTTGCATAATTTAATAGCAAAGCTCCCGTTTCCGTTTCTATTCAAGGCTTCAAGCACAAAAAATTATAATCCACTTTATATCAACATACTTACAGATAGACAAGTGAACTCCTTTAGCTTTAAAAAGTGCATGTAAAACGGGGTGGCACTCCACTTGGTTAACAGCCGTAGGCACACGTGCTATCTCCAACAGATCCCCAAGTTTCTTTGAAGAGAAATTGCTTACTCCAATTGCTCGAGCCTTCCCAGAATCATAGAGTGCCTCCATTGCTTTCCATGTACCCGGAACGTTGGGTTGGGTAAGATTTTCAGGTTTGTTACCAACGGTCCCCTTTTTCATGCTAACTGGCCAGTGGATCTTTAGAAGAAATTAGAACTCTTGTCAATGAAATACATTAGCAAAGTCCTTAAAGTTTAAATTTTGGCACTCTTAAGTGTGGTATACATACTAGATACAGATCCACATAGTCAAGTTGCAAGTCCTGTGAAGTTTTATCTAATGCCTTTGGTACATCTTCTGGCACGTGATCAGTGCACCTGCAGATAGTTATAGTTCCAATTAGGTTATAAAAAAAGTTGAGAAAAAATGCAGCTTATTTAAATTTTCATCAAAGAAAGAAAGCTTAGTGCAGTTTGCAGTCATATAAATTATAGAACAAACCAGAGTTTGGAGGCGATCCATAAGTCCTCGCGCTTAATTAAACCATCATCAAACAGCTTCTTTAAAGCTGACCCATTCTACACGCACCAGAAGTTTGGTCATAACATGATTCAGACTTCATAGACAAATATTGACATTGGTAACGCCTAAAGAACAGCTCATGTAAATATTCACTCGAAGCACATAGATGAGAACATAAATAAAATAGAGAATAAATGTCAGGTTATTTTCAGAAAAATTGCCAAGGAGAGTCTCATAGCCAATTTCTATACCTAGGGACTATATATGACCTTTCGTCAGTTTATCCCACTTGTATATATGGTGGATATTTCCTGAGATTATTTTATTTCTTGTTCTTGATCTTATTAAGAAACTAACGAGGATAACAGATTCACATCCTACTTTTTGTTTCCTGTATTAGCTACCAAACTTTTGTACTGTCACAATCACTTAGATGCGAAATTATTGTAGCACTAAAATCTGAATCTACGAGCTCCCTACAAAGTTTGAAATAATAAATAAATAAAAATCATTTTTAGCGTTCCCCCACTTTTGGGTATGACTTCGAAAATATCAGGAGTGAGCTATGCCAAGAAGATAAGAGAGACCACTATTAACCATTCTAAATTATTCTAAGGAATATGGTTACTTCAGCTAGCTTTTAGCAGTGTCTTAGTAAATGAAAGCAGTAAGCTTCACTGACCACACAGTGACATGACAGTTTATAGTACCCCTGAAACTTGGGGAGAGCTGGTTTTCCCTTCATATATTTGTATAAACATTCAATACTGAGTGTATGGGACACCGCTGAAATCATGTTTTATCATTTCAAAATTGTGTTTTCAAAACATGATTTTCAGCCGGAATGTTTATGTACCATTGTCAGGATATGAAATGGCTACTAAGATATGAAAAATTGTATAGCTTAACTGAATGTCAGTATATGAAATGGCAACTAAGATGATATACAATAATATCTGGTATTATGCAATATTACCTCCTTCTCATTGCAATAAAATGGGGCACAATCAATGTGCCGATATCCAACCTGCATTGACCTATAAAAATCAGTAAGCTAAATGCCCATTACCTATATATAATCTGAAGGTAAGTTACAAAAATCATGTAAAATTTGTTATGTCTACAACAATATTGTTATTTCGTTAAATGTATTTCGTCTTACAGATTTGCATCCAAAAAGAATATTCATGTTATAATATTTCAAAGTGGTTAGGCAATTCTCTTATTATTCAAAAGAAAAAAAAAAAAAGAAAAAAAACAAGGAAGAATTGACGATTCTCTTATATGAAATATGAGAAAATAGGGAAGATTGAAAGACTCCAATAGTAAAGTTAGAAATAGTTATTTCTCACATTTTGTAAAAGATTAACTAATTCTATTTTGCAATTTCTTTCTCTTTTTTATTTTTATTTTTTTATTATTTAAACTTTGATAATTACAATAGAAAGAAAGATATTTAAAAATGTTAAAAGTATTAATTGAGTTACAAGATTTTTGACAATATCTATTCTAGTGGATGATTATTTTTTTATCATATTTATTTTCCTAATCAAACAAATGGTAATGTAATGTTTGTGTTGGCCTAAACGTTTTTCGAATTTTCAGGGGTTTGGCTTGATTGAGAATATTAGTAAAATCCAAAACAATTTTGGTTTGACCAAAAAAAAAAAAAAAAAAACCAATGCTATGAAAGTTATTTTATGCCTTTGAACAACACTACCACTAACCCAACTGTCAGTCACGACTCGATAATCCAACCACTCCACTATCGTCCTTTCGGCCACCTCCCCCATGCAACCCACACGATGCTGCTCCTACCCTTACAACCCAACCATGTCTCTACTACTCCTCCCTACACCACCTAACCATTCCGCCGTAATCCCTCCTCCCCCTCATAACCCACACATTAGTGTTGCCACTCCTCCCTACACAGCCTAGCCATGTCGTTGTTACAAATTAGGTCCAATGTTTTTTATCTTGTCAATTTAAATCACAAACTTATGAAAACTTATTAATTTGAAGCCCCTAATCTTCAATATTATTCTTATTCATGTACCTATCTTAATGCAATGTCGCTCATTCCATGATTTTTACTTTGTTGGGCCAAAATGGGGTTTTACTCCTTTCAAAAAAACTTTCTAGCATTTTGCCCAATTTCTCAAACTATTTAGGAAAATGCCCCTGTTTTTGAAACTTGATTTTTAGAAAATCAAGTTTCAAATGTAAAACTTGATTTTTGGACAATCGAGTTATAGCGGAATTGGACTTAGAATTTTTTTTTTCTTCTGGAACTCAAGTTCCATTTGAATATTTTCAAGGAACTCGAGTTCCACAATTTTTTTTTTTTTTTTTTTTTTTTTTTTTTTTTTTTTTTTCAGTTCGCTATAACTTGATTGTCCAAAAATCGAGTTTTAAATTGGAACTCAATTTTTCCTTTTAGAAAATCTAGTTTCAAAACAAGGGCATTTCTCTAAATAGTTTGAGAAATGGGGTAAAATGCTAGATATTTTTTTTAAAAAAGGGCAAAAGCCCATTTTCTCCTACTTTGTTGTGCTTGAACTCCCTTTCCTCAATTTCTTAGCTATCTATAATTGTTTCGTCAGCCAATGTATGACTGGCGTGTAATATGCACTTGTTTTTGTGTGTCAATGCTTTTAAATTATTGAACTAAGTAGTTTGTCTTTGTCATTTCACTTGTCGCATAGTGATTAGCCGATGAATTTTCTTAATCAGACAATTTTTATTTTGTATTATGTTGATGCCCTTTTTTTGACAAAAGGTCCAATAGCAGAAGAAGCCCAACGATAGAGAAGATGAGAAGGGGAAAACAATAAAAGAATAAAGAAACAAGCCCAGTAGGCTAAAATGGCAAGATTGATGGCCAACAGGTCCACAAGAATAAAAAGAGGTAAAAAAGGAGTAAATGGGCAGAGGAAGCCTAATAAATGAAGTAGTAAGCCCATGGAAATAATAAGTGATAAAGAGGAAGTAAATGAGCTGGGAAAACCTAGGAGTTGAATTAGTAAACTCATTGGGTTGGTTTAAGGGCCAATAAGCCCGAAAAGTAATAAGAGGTAAAGATGTGATAATTGGGTCGAGGAAGTCCAAAGAATCTAGCAAAAAGCCCATAAGAGTAAAATAGGTAAAAATGAGTAAATGGGCTGAGGAAGCCTGATAAATGAAGTAGTGAAATGGGCTAGCATAACAAAAATGTTGGCCAACAAAGCCCAAAAGAGGTAAAAATGTGGAAAGTAGGCCAAGGAAGCTCTGTGCAAAAGATTGATGAAGAAGTAGGCTGGCACGGTAGGAGCATCAGCCCTCAAGTCCATGGGGTAACAAGAAAAAAAAGAGAGGTAAAGTTATAACAGGCACAACGAAGTATTATGACAAGATCAGTAGTCAAAAGGTCCACAGTCATAGAAAAGGAAAGTATGGGCTTGGCAAGAAGATGAAGGCTTTTGTTCAAGCAACGCCCAATCCAAGAAGGGGTAAAAGGCAGAGAACACAAGCCCAAAAGCCCATACATCTTTCACGCTACAAAAGATAAACACCAACTAGCACGTACAACATAATCAAATAAACACCGAGGCAGCAGAAATGGTGTGGAGGCTAGAAGGAAACAAATTTAGATGGAGTGGGGCATGCACAAAGGACTAAGACACCACCTACTTGTACCCAGCCAATACATAGGAGGTGGGTCACGGATCAAGGCTATCAGAAGGTGTGGTTTAGAAGTGGGGAGAAAAAAAGCGTTTATTTTGGGGTTCCCACTCAAGCTTTTTTGGGAGAGATGTCCTGTTGGGATGGCATCTCACCCAAAAGAGGTAAGTATGGGTTGAGACCACTTGATGCATGTCATAGAGGTAGGTAACGAGGAGGCTTAATCCTTATCCGGATGAGTGAAGTGAAGAATGGAGAGAGGTAAGAAACAAGCCAAGCAATTTTGTTTAGGATGGAGAGTGGTGCAACCAACACACTTTGAGTAGAGGTAGTGGCTGGGTAGCTGGCAGGCCAGTGGACAGTCCTGGAAGAACACTCATAAGGAGCCAAAAGTAGTTAAGCGGCAAAAATAGTAAATCCTACCATGGCAGATGGTATAAAAAGAGGTAGTTGTGAACAGTAAAAATGGGGGATGAGTGACAAAAGGGAGGGAAGGTAGAAAGAAAGAAAAGAAAGAATAGAGAAAAAGGAAAAAGCGCATAGAAAAACTAGAGGGATACAAGTGGTAGGAATAAAAGCATGCATCAATAAACTACCTTTTTCTCTCCCTCTTGAAGACCTCCTCTTTGAGGGATTGAGAATCGAAGTTTAAACCATTTAGGTCATTTTTCCAAAGTGCGTAACTTCTATAGCAAAAGCCTTCCTTGAGGTTACACGTTAGAGATTAGCTCCTTTCTTAGGTTTGCTTCTACTAAAAAGCTAAGCCTAATTTTCTGGCAGACAAGTTTTCTTTTTGCTACTGTATGGGTCCTTTTGGACAGAACCTTGGCCTAAGTAGAAAACAAGGACCATGGGCCCTTTACTTGTTGTTTTGAGGGACTGAGATTGGTTCACTACCGCTAAATGGGCTGATTACGAACCAGATGGTGTACAGAGCACGAATCCTACAACACATGCATGCTAACAAAAGAGAAATATATGCATAAACAACAAGGAATAGTAAAGGGGCAAAGTGGTAAAGAAAGACGCAAAATAAAGACGTTAAGGGTCCTCAAGATAGTGTGAAATATTCCATTACTTTCTTAATTGTGTAATACATCATGCTCACTAGGACTTGCTACAAGGTCTAAATAAGGTAAAAAATCACAAATTTAGATGGCTCTTCAGGTCTCCAAGACTTGTAAAGTTTGAGTGTGCTCTCTAGTGGCTGTTTGAGGATACCGGACGGTATTTTCCTCTCTTTTCTTTTCTTTTTTGAATTCTAACAAAGTTTTCTCAATGATTTTGGTCTCATTCATTGTTGCTAAATGCCCTTCACTACTGGTTGTTTCTCCTTTTTATAGTGTCATCCTAGGGTTTTCGGGTACCATTAATTCCCCCCATTTGTTCCCTGGGTACTAGAACCAATGTTGTGCCAGTAAAATTAGTGGCTGGTCCCTTCCACACTTCTCATAATTTTCTTCTTTTGGTGCTTTTTCCCCAAAAGTCTCTTGCTGTCTTTCCATTCTGGAGTGTCTTTAAGGAGCTGACTTTTGGCCCTTCGTCCTTCAAGGCTTCTGAATCTCACATTTTCATATTTATCTTTTAGGTTATCTTTCCCTTTGTCATTTTTCCCAAGTTAGCTGATTCCTTCTTGCCAAATTAAAAGTTCCTAGCCACTTCCTTTCACGGTTCTTCTTTTTGGGTTCCCCAAGGTACCAGCCCCTTTGTCATGAATTTTTGGCTCTTAAGCCTTCTGATTCCTTTTTGCATCATTGGGTGGCTGATAGGGACATATCTTCCCTCGTTCCTTGTGTTCCTTGGCGCCCCCTTTTGAGCTATCTTAATCTAACCCTAGCTTTGCTGCACGTCTCAAGGATCCCGAGTTCCTAGTAGTCCCCAAGTATCCCGGGTCAGTTCTTACCATTAGGCTCTCTAGCGATTTTCTGACTTTGGCTGGCTGGGCTTTTTCTTCTTCCCTTCATTTCATGAGTTCTAAGGCTTACCCATTCGTGGGTTTAGGTTCCTCCTTAAAACCCTTAATGAATTTAGGCCTACCATCTTTTTCTTTATTGCAGGCTCAAGTATTTTATTATTTTTATGGAGTTCAATTTTTTGTGCCCCTTTTTAGGCCTTGGCGCAACATTGTGACTTTTTAAGGAAAATGGTGAGAATCTTGTGGCTATCTTCAAGGAACTCCTACATGCCCAGAGTACATCTGTTAGGTGATCACTCCATTTTCCTCCATACTCATGCTTCATTTTCTTGAGGATTTTCAGTATCACCCTGTTAGTAGCCTCTACTTAACCATTTCCTTGTGGATAATATGGTGTGGACCTCCTATGCTTGATATAATATGCCTCGATCAGGTTCTTCATGTCTTTATTTATGAACGAAGTTCCATTGTCACTGATCAGCCTTCTAGGGATCTCGAATCTTGTGATGATATGTTTCCAAATGAAGTTTGTCACAGCTGCTCTAGTGGCCTTTTTTCAAAAGGATGGCCTCCACCCACTTTGTAAAATACTCGGTGGTTACCAAAATCCATATATGGCCATTAGAAAGAGGGTTTATGGGGCCCTCCAAGGTCAAGCCCCCAAGTGTGGAAATGCCAAGGTGTTGTCATATCTTGCAGCACATTTGGGTGAGTATGGATTACATCCCCAAGTACTTGGTATGCATGACACGTTTTAACTAGCTCCTCGAAGTCCCTTTTCATGGTAGGCCAGTAGTACCCTAACTACAGCAACTGCCTGTAGAGCTTTCTTTTCCCTAGGTGACTTCCACAATCACTAGAGTGGACTTCCTTGACTACTTCTCTAGCCTCTTTAGGCCTCAGGTATCTTAGGAGATCCCCGCTGTACCCATTTTTGAACAGGATTCCGTTCTGCAAGAAGTATCTCATGGCAAGTTTCCTGAGCTGGTGTGCTAATGTCCTGTCACCTGGTAGGATTCCTTGAGCCAATTATTCCATGAATGGAGTTCTCCAATCTTCTGTTACAAACACAACATAACTTTCCTCTTTGTCCACTGAAAGCCTTCACCTTTGAAATTCCTCCTCTACAATTGCAGCTTCTTTGTTCATATTCGGCCAGTAGTACCCCATGCGCTGCATCCTTTTATATAGAATAATTTTCTCTGCAATTTCACAGATTTGGCTGTGTAGTTCTTCTAACCTCAGCTTCACCTCTTTATCATTGATGCATCTGGACAGGATCCCTCCGGGCAGCCTCCTGTACAACTCTCCTTCCATCACAGTGTAATCTTTTAGTTCTTTGATACTTCCTTCATGTCCCCACTTTTCTATTTTCCCTTTTATCTCATCTCTCCAATCTTCCTGCTCTAACTCCTCAGGGAACATTTTTTTTTGATGGAATGCTCCCGCTTACTTACTTTTATCAAATTGTCTTTTCCTTTAAATGGCATCTGGGATCCTAGGGTGGCTAGTGCATCAGCGAACATGTTCTCACTCCTTTGGGCGTATTCCACACTAAAGGTCTGAAATTTCCGCTCCAGCTTTTGTGCCCAAATTCTGTAAGATGCCAAACTTTGCTCTCTTAGTGCAAAATCACCCTTTACTTAGAAGACCACGAGGTTAAAGCCTCCTAAGACCCTCATATGTTTCACTCCCATGATGAGTGCTATGGCTAGCCCAGTCAGGTATGCCTTGTAGTCAGTAACGTTATTTGAGCAGGAAAACCCAAGCTTGAAAGATAATGGCATGGTATCCCCATCTTCGCAGCTTAGTACAATTCCTAGGCTATTCGAAGTTGTTGTTGCTAACCCATCAAACCTCATTGTCCATTTTTTTCTTGGGAATTCTGCCACTGCCACCTCTCTCGGGATCTCCTTGCTTAGTGAACACTCTTCTTCCCTTGGGAACTGAGCCAGAAGATTTGCTATGGCTTGGCTTTAGACAGCCTTAGGAGTCTTAAGGCCAATGTCATATTGAGAGAGCAAGACATGTCATTGTGCTATTCTTCCTGTTAGGAGAGGTTGATGAAGGAGTACCTTTATGGGATGTGACTTGGTTACTAAAAGGATTTGATGGGCTGAGAAGTATCGTTTTAACCACTTGTGACAGAAGCTAACCCTGGCACAAACCTCTTGATGTAAAAGACTCTTCCTAGGAAGTTTTTGAGCTCTCTTACCATTGTAGGCATTTTCATGGTTGTAATGGTTGTGGCCTTAGCTGGGTCCATGCTTATTCCTCTGTGATGTACCAGGAACCCAAGAAATTTTATAGCAGATACTCCAGAGGCACATTTCACGGGGTTCATGAATAGTTTGTACTTCCTGCACCTTTCAAAAACTTGTTCAAGTATTTGGAAGTGTCCTGCTCTGGTTCTTGACTTTACCACAATATCATCTACATAATCTTCCATTTCCTTATGCATCATATCATGAAGATAGCTGTCATGGTTCGCTAGTACGTGGCCCCTGCATTTTTAAGGCCAAAGGGCATCACGATGTAATAGAAATTTCTGATCGAGGTCCTGAATGTTGTCTTCTCTACATCCTTAGTAGCCATGCAAATTTGGTTATACCCACTATATCCATCCATAAATGAAAACATAGAGTTTCCTGTAGCTGAATCTACAAGGAGGTTAATACTAGGCAGGGGAAACTCATCTTTTGAACATGCCTTGTTCAAATTGCAAAAGTCCACACAACACCGGATTTGACCATTCTTTTTCTTTATGGGTACTATGTTGGAAAGCCATTTGGGATGCTGAATTGGCTTGATGAACCTAGCTGCTAGCAGTTTCTTGATTTCTTGAGTTATTTGAGCCTCTATGTCAGTGTTAAAGACTTTGGCTGGTTGGACCACTGGCTTGACTCCTGGGTCCACATTGAGAGCATGGACTACTGGATCCAGACCAGGCATCTCGTTGTATGTCCATGCGAACACATCCACATCCATATATCTTCAGAGTAAGGCTACTAACTATTTCTTTTCTTGTGCTGTCAATTGATTGCTAATGAAAATAGGTTTCTGGGTTCCTAGACCAGGCCCTAAGTTTACCTCTTCTAACTCCTCCTCAGGCTGGATTTGTGCTTCCTTGACTGGGTCCTCCAAGATTTCTTCTTGAGCCATCATACAATCTAGCGATTCGGGACCCTCCTGCACAAAGCACTCAAGTCCCACACACCTGCATAAATGATATATTAGCTTCCCTTTAGGCTCCCGTACTACTACGCACTTTCGAGATCTTGAGGAGTTGGTCTCCCTCTTTTGCCTTTTTCTGTCCAGGAGGTTTCTTAGGTCGTGGGTGCCCCTCCTTTTTCTTCTTCCAAAACAAGTATCCCTAAGGTCCCCAGCACAGGGCTCTCATCATCTGGTTTAGCTCATCATAAAACATTGTCTCCACAAAGTTCACTTCTCCTTGGCTAAAGGGGTTTGGATTGGCAGGGATCCTTATTGGCCTCCCATTCTATCTTCCTTTAACACATTGATGGTACTTGGAGGGAATAAGGCAATGCTTATAGAGCCAAGGGTGTCCCAATATAACATGGTAAGAAACCTCTGAGTTAATTACATGGAACTTGGTCAGGGCTACTATTGGGCCTACCCTTAAGGCCAAGTGCACATACCCCTCAGTTGATTCTCCAAATCCTGTTATCTCCATGGGAGCCACCAGGATCCTCCTACCAGTCAGGCCTACAGCTTCCAAGGTACTTAGAGCTATGAGGTTAAGTGATGCCCCCGTGTCTACCAGTGCTCTCCTAACTTGGACACTGTTTATGGTGGCCATTAGATAAAGGGGTCTGCGATGGTCTAGATGTTCTACTTCCATGTCTTCATCTATGAACGTTATTGCATATGTAGTTTCCAAGTAAGCTTGGCTGGCATGGGATTCTGCTGCTATACTCATGAGGGATTTTGTGGCCACCCTTCTTGATTCTGGCCCAAATCCCAATTGGTTGAATAGTGACCTGAACTTGGTGTTCTTCTGAAGGGTCCTGACTGTGCTTGAATGGATGGATCCTTTAGATTCCTTTGCCTCTACTGGGTTCCCATGGATCACTACAGCCACCACCCCTTCCTTTTGTGATTGGGTAAATGGTTCCTTTGTACCTTGGGTTCCTTTTGAGTGAGCTCGAGGGTCCCCTCCCTAAGCTTTTTGTGGAAAAGTCTATGAAGGGTCCAACAATCCTTGGTAGAGTGCTTGACATAGTTATGAATCCTACAAAACAAAGAATTATTCCTTTTTTCTTCAGTAGATGGCTTGGATACAGTGAATGGCCTAACAGATTTATCTCCAATCCATTTATCCAAAACATGATTCAATTCTTTCATAGTGCATGGGATCACGGGTGGTTCCTCAGCCATCTTTCCTTCAAGTCTCTTCCTTTCTTCTCCCACTGACGCTGTCATGGCCTGGGGTACTAGCACTCTTTTTGTCCTTATGGTTAATGCAGTCCTCCTTGTTATTTATAGTTGGTTAACAAACTAGGTTATGCATAGGTTTTCAAAAATTAAACATGTAATCAAAGAGCATGTTGGATATGCAGGTTTCCATAAGTTCTTTTTCTTCATGATCTCCGTAGCAGTCCAGAGAAATATCCTTAAACCTTTTGATGAACTAGACAGGATCCTCTCCAGGCCTTTGCCTTGTCATCTGAAGGCTTGGAAGGTGACCTTGTCTTCACCTGGATAGTAATTTGCATAAAACCTCTCCATCATCTCGTCCTATGTCTTGATGGACCCAGGCTTGAGAGTGTTGTACCATGTATATACTCTGTCCACCAAGGACTTAGCAAACTCTCTTAGATACAGCTCCTTGTCTCCTGTGTAGGGGCTCATGGTGTGAATGAACCTACTCACGTGCTCCACAGCACTTCCGTTTCTTCCATCAAAAGGATGGAACTTTGGGGGTTGAATAAGGTTTTCCAAGGAGTTCTGGCGAGAATAGGGGATCCCGAGAAAATTGCTTGGGGATCCCTGAGAGTTTTTCCCTTTCTTGTTCCAAAAGGGCATTGACATCTGCTAGCGTGAGATACTGAGGGTTAGCTTCTCCTCCTACTGCTGACCCTCCCTCTAGTTGGACTCTGTCTTGGTTGACCACAGGGGGGGGGGGACGTTATCCCTGATTTCTTGAGTCCTTCCTTCTTTGAGGAGGCGTATCTCTTGTTGCAAATCTTTTAGCATTTCTGCTATTTGAGCCACAGGGTCTAGCTCCTGCCCCACGCGCCTTTGTCCAAAGACTACTTCCTGCTCCACCAGAGGTACCTCATTCCTTTATCTGGAAGCTACTTCAATTTCTCCTACGGGCTCAGATGCCGCAGGTGGCATATTAGTACCTTTACTGTTTCTTGGTCTTGGAGACATACTTTGTGAAGGGACTGCTTCTTCCTTCTTCTTTACCCAATCCCCAGTGGAGTCGCCAAAATGTGTGGGTCCATTTTGGATAGAACCTAGGCCCAAGTAGAAAACAAGGACCCTAGGCCCTTTACTTGTTGTTTTGAGAGACTAAGATTGGTTCATCATAGCTAAACGGGTTGATTACAAACCAGATGGTGCATAGAACATGAATTCTACAACACATGCATGCTAACAAAAGAGAAATATATGCATAGAAACAGTAAGAAATAGTAAAGGGGTAAAGTGGTAAAGAAAAACACAAAATAAAGACGTTAAGGGTCCTTAAGACAGTGTGAAATATTCTATTACTTTTTTAATTGTGTAATACATCATGCTCATTAGAACGTACTACAAGGTCTAAATAAGTTTAAAAATCACAGAATTAGATGGCTTTTCAGGCCTCCAAAACTTGCAAAGTTTGAATCCCTTTGAATCCAAGTGTGCTTTCTAATGGCTGTTTAAGGATACCAGACAGTATTTCCCTCATTTCTTTTCTTTTTTGAATTCTAACAGAGTTTTCTCAATGATTTTGTTCTCATTCACTGTTTCTGAATGTCTTTCACTACTGGCTATTCCTTCTTTTTATAGTGTCATCCTAGGGTTTTCGGGGTACCACTGATTCCCCCTATTTGTTCCCCTAGGTACCAGAACCAATGTTGTGCCAGCAACACTTGTGGCTGGTCCCTTCCACACTTCTCATCATTTTCTTCTTTCAATGCTTTTTTCCCCAAAATTCTCTTGTTGTCTTTCCGTTCTAAGGTGTCTTTAGAGAGCTGAATTTTGGCCCTTCTTCCTTCAAGGCTTCTAAATCTCACATTTTCAGATTCAGCTTTTAGGCTCTCTTTCCCTTTGTCATTTTTCCCAAGTTAGTTGATTCCTTGTTGCCAAATTGAAAGTTTCCCAGCCACTTCCCTTCACGATTTCTTCTTTCTAGGTTCCCTGAGGTACCAGCCCCTTGTTTATGAATTATTGGTTCCCAAGCCTTTTGATTCCTTTTTGCATCATTAGGTGGCTGATAGGGACATATCTTCGCTCGATCCTTGTGTTCCTTGCCCCCCCCCCCTTGAGCTGTCTTAATCTAACCCTGGCTTTGCTGCACGTCCCAAGGATCCCGAGCTCCTGACAGTCCCCAGGTATCCCGGCTCAGTTTTAATCATTGGGCTCTCTAGCAATTTTCTGACCTTGGCTAGTTGGGTTTTTTCTTCTTCCCTTCGTTTCATGAGTTCTAAGGCTAACCCATTCGTGGGTTTGGGTTCCTCCTTAAAACCCTTAATGAATTTGGGCCTACCATCTTTTTCTTTATTACGAGCTCAAGTATTTTATTATTTTTATGGAGTTCAATTCTTTGTGCCCCTTTTTGGGCCTTAGCGCAACATTGTGACTTTTTAGACCTCAACAACTACTTATGTTTATTGGGTGATTAGTTAACTGTTTAGTTATTAAGTTGTTTGCTGTAGCATTATTGCCATTTGTTGCATTATTCTATCATAACTTTATTAGCTACCTTCCTTCTTGGTGTTAGTCTCATTTATTCCATTTAGTATTATAGTTATTCTGCTGTACTGTATTCCTGTTATAACATCTGTAACAGTTATTCTTGTTGTGGTCATGCCATACATGCAGCCCGTGATGCTTCTGCTAGAACACATCTATATTAGGATGGCTCAACTTGTGCACAAGCTGGCCTAAAGTGTAGTCCCATTTAGGCCAATTCTAGCTCTCTTACCTTAGACCTATGAGCCGTAGTGCAGCAAGAGGGATCGATGCCCAACAACACAAAAAGGCCAACCATATACTGTATTACTCAGCCCCTCATTTCATTTGGAATCTAGATAGAAAATAACTTGGTGTTTGGTGCCTTACTTCCAATAATCCTATATTCCACTTATTATTATACTCCACCAATTATGGTGTCATGTGGGTATATTTTTTCATTTTAAACTTTGTTTCTAAAATAATAATAATAATAATAATAATAATAATAATAATAATAATAATAAGTAAGCAGTATTTGTCACATGCGAAAAGCAGGCCACTCGTAGAACTTCCGCCAATGTCAATTAACAAAGACAAGAAAATCGGAATGTCATTGATTTTGGATGTAATTAAAAACAGTATCCGAAAGAGGCACTATAAGTTCTTAGATTTCACCCTTCTGCAATATAACCAGGCAGTCAAGCACAACATTCTTCTCAACCTTAAAAACTCAGCAAATGCTCTTTTATTTACTTCAAGTTTTTCTGGCAGAAACAATTTGGTCCCTAACTATGGTCACCACCAGGTAGAAAGCATTGAAAATCAAGTAAATTGTGATCAAATTGGATAAAAGGAAATGTAAAGAAAAACCGCAATGCCTGAAATTAACATCCAATGCCAGCTCACAATTCGCCATCTTCTTCAATTGTCTTGTAGGCACCAAAGGTCTCATGAACAAATACACCAGTACCCTTAATTAGCCTCTCCTGCATCAATAAATACCAAACTATGGTCATTTTAACTGAAAGTGAAGCCTTGTTTATTGTTTGTAAACTATTCATTAATTCTTTTGTACCTAATTTTCAAGAACAATGAAAATGGTTGGCTAAATGATCCATACATCCATTTACACATCACATTTTGATCAAAGCATTTACTAAAGGATGGAATAACATAAGATTTAACTCCAGCATTGCAAAAACCAATGGCAGGAAGTTGTGTGCCATTTTAAACTCATAGTGATGTTGAAAAAAGTCAAAAACAAGATCCAAATGAATATCTATAAGAATAGGGTACTTGCCTGCTCAATTCCAGAAAGCTTTGCAAACAAATCTTCAGGTATAGACCAGTCTAAAACATCAAAATTTTCATTGATCCTTGCAGTACGCTGTGACCCATTTGCAGCCCCCAACGAAGAGCCACATGTGCAGAAGTTTACCCCAATTTCTCTGCAACTGTAAGGAGAATTGGACTCTTAAGGACCTCGCTCTTGATAAATCCCATACCAGGGGAACCCAATGGTGAATAACCCTGCAAGACAAAAAATTCATCATCAAGTAAACTGTGAAGGTTGTTCAGAAATCACATAAAATGAAAACAGATATGTTCTGTTTCTGTTGCTCCATGCCTCCATAATCTATTCTGCATAATTCACTAGCAAAGATCCTGGATCCTGAATTCCTTTTCTCTTCAAGGCTTCAAGCACAAAACATTATTCACCACTTTATATCTGCATACTTACAGACAAGTGAACTCCTTTAGATTTACAAAATGCTTGTAGTTTTGGCTGCTGCCAAACGGGGTGGCACTCCACTTGGTTAACAGCCGGAGGCACACGTGCTATCTCCAACAGATCCCCAAGTTTCTTTGAAGAGAAATTTCTTACTCCAATTGGTCGAGCCTTGCCAGAATCATAGAGTGCCTCCATTGCTTTCCATGTACTGGGTATGTCAGGTTGAGTAAGATTTTCAGGTTTGAAGCCAACAGATCCCTTTTTCAAGCTAACTGGCCAGTGGATCTTTAGAAGAAATTAGCGCTCTTAGTAACGAAATATATGAGCGAAGTCCGTAAAAGTTTATTTAAATTTTGGCACTCTTAAGTGTGGTATACATACTAGATACAGATCAGTCCTGCAAGGTTTTATCTAATGCCTTTGGTACGTCTTTTGGCATGTGATCAGTACACCTGCAGATAGTTATAGTTGCAATTAGATAACAAGAACAGCCAATAAAAAATGCAGCTTATTATTATTATTATTATTATTGATAATTATATAATTGGGGGAGGGGGGTTTTGATTCTTTTGAACCCTTGATGGCTGGACGTCTCTGTTGGAAACATCAAGAGATGCTAGTTGAGTTATTAGGCTCTTGCACCTTATTTAAAGTTTCATTAAAGAAAGCTTAGTACAGTTTGCAGTCAAATAATTTTTAGAACAAACCGTTTGGAGGTGATCCGTAAGTCCTCACGCTTGACTAGACCATCATCAAACAGCTTCTTTAAAGCTGATCCAATCTACATCCACCAGAAGTTAGGTCATAACATGATTCAGACTTCTTAGACAAAAGATTAACACTGGTAACGCCTAAAGAACAGTTCTTAAGATGTATGTAAATATTCACTGGAAGCACATAGATGAAAACATGAATAAAATAGAGAATAATTATCAGGTTTTTGCATAAAAATTGCTAAGGAGACAGTCTCATAGCCAATTTTTATACTTAAGGACCATATGGCCTTTCATCAGTTTATCCCACTTATATGGTGGATTTTTCCTGAGATTATGTTATTTCTTGTTCATGATCTTATTAGGAAACTAATAAGGAGAACATATCAACAGATGCACATCCTACTTTTTGTTCCTGTATTAGCTACCAAACTTTTGCACTATCACAATCACTTAGATGGGAAATGCTAGTAGCACTAAAATCTGAATCGACAAGCTCCCTACACAGTCTAAATCAAAAAAATTATTTATATTTAACATGATTTAATAAATTGCTCACAACTAAATCCTAACATTGCCCCACATTTGGTTGACTTAGAAAATATCAGGAGTGAGCTATGCCATGAAGATGAAAGAGACGACTATCAACCATTTCTAAATTATTCTAAGGAATATGGTTACTTCTGCTAGCTTTTAGCAATTTCTTAGCAAATCAATCAGTAAGCTTCACAGACCAAACAGTGACATGAAACGTGAAATGCACTATATAACACCCCTGCAACTTGGGGACAGCTAGTTTTTCTTTCATAAATATGTAAAAATTTCAATTCTAATAATACTTTTTAACCATTGTCAAACTTTGTTCAGAAACATTTTTAGGAAAAAAAAAAAAAACATTGAGGCGGTGTTTGGTACGGGAGAATCCACATTACTCCTAGCATCTAGATTTCTGGGAATGTGATGCCTTGCAATCTGGATGCCTAGGAATGTAACTATTCCTATATTTGGTTTAACTGGGAATCTAATTAGATTCTTAGGAATGTGAGATTATAATGTTTGGTTTATTCTATGGAATCTTAACTGAATTATTTATTTTTCTCATTCTATCCTTAGATTTGTAAATCTAATATAAGTTTTTTTCTTTTTTTTTAATCTTCCCCTAAGTAAATAATGAAAAACAAAATATAAACTATAAATTGTAACAAATTCATTAAAATTATAGTCTAAAAGAAGAAAAGATGAATATATCAATAGAGTTGTTTATCCTATTTATATTATTTTGGCGGGAAGAGATAATGTTGTTTTGGTGGGAAGAGATAAAGACAAAGGAAAAAATATTAATAATTTGTTTTATATTTTATCTCAATTGCTTAAATGATAAGGAAAAAGAATTAGTTAAAATTGTCAATTTATAAAAAATAAAATTTTCTTTAAGCTTAGGAATGTGAATATCCACATATTTTAAAGGGAATTCACATTTTTACTGAAAGAGAGTTAAATGGGGAATCCAAATTCCCCTAGCATCTGATTCCTTAGTATGATTTGCAACAAAATATGAGAATTTTTAAACATTCCTGAGAATTCTAAAATATTACCCCGTATCAAACGCCACATGAGAGTAGATTTGACCTAAGTTTAATGACTTAACAAAATGTCATGATTTGAAATGCAACTAAAATGATATACAAGATCTGATGTTATGCAAAATTACCTCTTTCTCATTGCCGTAAACTGGAGCACAATCAAATTGCCTATATCCAACCTGCATTAAAATGTTAAAATCTGTAAGGTAACTGCCCATTAACAATATATAATCCGCAGGTAAGCTACAAAACTCAAAACTAAAAAACAATTCCCCCGCTCCCCCTCCTCCTCTTATTAATAATATAAAAGAAGTTAAATAAAGTTGAAAAAAAAAGAAAAAAAAAGAGAAAGATACCATATTGTTTTGAGTTAAGACAATAACCATGTAGTACATTTCCCAACTTTGGCTTGTTTTCATTTTGGTCCTTAAAATTCAATTATGTTCATTTCATCCCTAAACTTATAGTGTTCAATTTCATCCGTCTGTTCACTTTCATTAACTATGCAACTTGTTAGGTCCATATTTCATATGACTGGCCAACCATGAACAAAAAGTTAAGTCTTGAATGTTTTTAGAGTGCTTTTCAAGTTCAAGAGTACTCATGCCTAGAACAACTCAAGAAGAATGAGCTTTCTGTAATCTCGACACATAGCTTGACACCTATCGATCAATCGAGAATTGCAGATCCTGATTCTCAACCGGGCCATTAAATTGTGTAAACTCTAGAATATCAAGCCCTATTCCCTAGAGTTTTAAAATAATGATTATGGACAACTAAAATAAGTTTGGAGAGCTACGTTGTTGTACACCTACGGTTTTGTGACTGAGTTCTCATTCACCATCATTTTGATCATGTTGTTTGTGTGAAGTGATTAACCAAAGCTGAACATGCTAATCATAATTGGTTAATTAATTGATTGACATAAAATTGGTTAAGAGATTGCAAAGGGGTCTACATTTCCAACACTAACTTAAGGCCCCAAAATGAAATAGGATTTTTTTTTTTTTTTTTTTTTAACTCCCATCTCAAATACAGTTTACAATTATAACATATTTTGTAAAAAATTAATTTTAGTCTAACTGTTTTTTTCTTTTTTACTAAACTAGTGTTATCATTTTTCTGAATTAATTTTGCTTTAAATATTGTTTTTTTTTTTTTAATTCACTCACTGAACTAAAAATTAAAATACTGACTTTGATCATGATATGCAATGCATGTAGCAGCAACACCAATTATCAAAACCATCATTTTTTTTTATCATCCAACGTTGTATTCACGCAACACAGCAAGACACACATGTACGAGAGCAGTATTACCAATTATGACAATTTTTTTTTTTAGTGTAGAAAAAAATTAAAAGAAAAATTCAACCATATAGAAGCAAGCATACCTTAATGCAGGGGCAGCCCAACATAATTTGGGGCCTAAGGCGGAAAATTTATGTGGGGCCTTTAATATGTAAATATTAATTAAACAAAATTAGTTAATACTAATCAAATTAAGGTTAATTTGATACATTAAATATATAAATAATACCAACTAGACTAATGTTAATTTCATATAGAGAATTAAATATTATAGTTGAACTATAAATATTAATAAAAAGAAATTAAAATATATTGCGATTGAAAAAAATACTTTATTTTGGATATAAGACGATGCATAGTTAAATAAAATTGTAATCTAATTTTTAATTTTATATTTTGATTTTAAGAGAAAGAGATAGATATTATTTAGTGTGTGGCTTTGTAGGATTTTAGGGTTTCAATTGAGTTAAGATTCTATTGGTCTCGTATTTTGAGAGTCTTGATAGAATTGAAAAAAAAGAAAAATACGCTAATTAAAAGCACTATAAAATGTTCAAAATATAATGTGACTTTGTCTCTCATTGATGAACTTCATCAATTTAACTAATGAATGTTTATATCACTTTTTTGTGATTAATAACATGGCAATTTGTAAACCAATAGTAAAATTTGTAGTATTCTTAACATCACAAATAAAAAAATGTACAACATTTAGAAAATATATCTATAATTTTATAAAAATTTTAGCTTTTAACTATGGAAAGTGGGGCCTTTATTCTTAAGAAACATTTTGTTTTTTGGTGAACTTCATCAATTTAACTAATGAATGTTTATATCACTTTTTTGTGATTAATAACATGGCAATTTGTAAATCAATAGTAAAATTTGTAGTATTCTTAACATCACAAATAAAAAAATGTACAACATTTAGAAAATATATCTATAATTTTATAAAAATTTTAGCTTTTAACTATGGAAAGTGGGGCCTTTATTCTTAAGAAACATTTTGTTTTTTGGTGGGCCTTAAGCCTAGGCCTAACTTGCCTAGGCCTTGGGCCGGCCCTGCCTTAATGGCGGTAGTGATGGCATTGCCTACTTCACCAGGGCCGGCCTGCAATGTCCCTAACCCAACCGAAGGCATTTTGGCCCCTGTGTTTAACTCAAAGAATCGAATTTCCTTTGCCATTTTCTCACAAAATTCACTCTTAACTCTAGCTCGCTCTGCTGCAATTTATAGTCAAAGCCAAGCAAAAATAACCAAGAGCCCATTTGGAAATGAAGAATAATAAAATATACGAGATGGGCAAGTGAGGTACGGGAGGGAACAATGAAAAGTCATGGAGTGGAAACTTATTGTAGAATGAGGTGTTCATTTGTATTGGTGTGCGACTCTTTTTTCAAACTACCATTACAATTTACAAACTTCTTGAATGTGAAGGCATTGATTCTCTCGAAGCTTTGCAAAATGCTGCTATATGCACACACGTCACCATATATTATACTATTAAACCAGTTTATACCAGACAGGTAGTACCGTCCAGTAGTTGCACCTAATCTTTTTAATGGTCTATTGTGGCACAGTGGATCACAGTTTACTGGTAGAATAATGTAGAATAGCTGTAGTAGACTAATCATGTTAACAGGTGCCCATAATAATTTTTTTTAAAAAATGGTTTGTTAATAATTGTTCTAAAAAATCCGTTAATATTTTTCGTAGTAAAATGTGTGAAAGTGTGGTATTAACATTATTTGACAAAAAGTCTACTGAGACAAACTTTGTCACACCTTTTGACACAGCTTATACATGTGTCAAATAGTGATTAAATTATTTTTTACCAAGTATTAGTGATGGTCCTATGTGTAAGTGATGTAATCCAATCATGAATTGACAAATGTGCAAGTTATGACAACTGACAAAGTGTGTGATAAAATGTGTCCCTAGAAAAATTGTCATCAGTTGTGCTTCACTTGGGGAGGTCATGTCAAAAGGTGATTTGCTACAACAAAATGTCCGTTTTTCCTCCTTCGGGCCTTTCTTGGATGCTGGCCTTTTAATCAAGTCAATGAGGTTGAGAGCAATTCAGTTTTATGAGAATTTTTGAGTTATTTTAGGACCACAAAATCTTTCACATTTCTGCAATTATTTTATGTGACAAACTATAACTGACTATTTCTCACTTTCATATGGATCTTTTAAATTTTTTTTCATCACTCACAATCTTTCATATCAGAGTTCTGGTAAAGTTATGGCATAAAAGATTGAATTACTATATTTTCTCTTTTCTTTTTATGTGAACATGAAAAATACCTAGAATTGTACGAGTGTACACAAGAGACAAATCTCAGTAAAAAAAAAAAAGGAAAAAAAAAGAGAGACAAATGTAATATTTATCACAAAATGCGCTATATCCTAAAAGAAATAATAAAAAATTACAATTTGAGACTTTTTGAGTTGTTTATGTATAGCTCAAATTGACTTACTATATGCTCAACATGGAACTCAACACACATCCATCCACACAACCCACATCTAGTCAACATGGGACATTGCAACAAAAGTGGGATGTGTACACCAAAAGCTACTCGAGAGATTACAAATGTTTTTCACCAAAAGCTAAATGGAGCTTGGACTACTTTTACCGAATACTCAAGATCTGAGCTTGAAACTCTATATGCTTGCTTTATAGCTCAACATTTTAAGCATAAGCAACCAAACAAGGAAGTGAAGAAGGCCTTTGTGGAATATGTGAAACACCACTATTCTGATTAGATATTTCACATTAAAAATCCTATTTTTAAGAAGTACATTAAGAAAGAAGATCGTTACAAGAATGGTCTTTCCTTCATTCCTACATTCTTTTGGAAAAAGATGGTAGATAAATTGATGGATGGAAAATGAGGGGTGAGTATAAAGGAAATACATGTCATAAATTCTCTCTATCTCTCTTGCACTCTCTCTAACCATTATTTGTGGTTTACATTTTTCACAATTGTTATATTATTTTAATTTATATTTAATTTTGATAGTGGTTTAAGTAATCAAATTAAGTTATTACTATTGTTAAATTTTTTTAAAAAGTTATTACTGTTGTTTATGATATATTATATGATTATATTTGATATAGTTATATGTGTACTTATTTATTGAAACATTGATACAAATACAAATTCAGTTTAATTGTTTCATTTTAACTCATGTTTAATGCTTTTTTTTTTTAAGGATGGTACTAGTAAAGATGAAGAGGACAACTCAAATAATAATATGGAGGTCGAAAGCAACTTGGAGGGTGACTTTGAGGAAAACTAATATAGATCTTATCATAAAACTAGTTGTTTAAGTTTAAAACAAAATTTTTATGTCATGGTTTAATTTCAGGATTTTTTTGTATATTCTATATTTTAAAGTTTGAACTTATAAGAATTTTTATGTTTCAATGGATCAATTTTTAGTAATCTAGTTGTTAATTATATTTTTTTTGAAAGAGATACTATTGCTGGCTTTATGAATGTGTCCCCTTCATGCTTATATAACTATTTTGTTTCAGAGATGCACTTGTTTCTAATTAAATGTTCATAAAATATTTTTGTCTCTCTGTTCTCAAAGTCCTCTAAATTTTTCCTCAACATATGTTATTCTAAAACTCCTTTAATTTGGGACGGAAGGGAACTGTGAGACTTCTTTTCCAACATGCTGAGGAGGCAAGTTCTGGTGCATATCACATGATTAAAGATGGTGCTCTTCGTGATGCTGAAGCTATATTTGGAATGCACATTAGTCCTATTCTACCCACGGGAAGTATAGATTCCATTTCAGCGCCTGCCTTAGCTGCGGTATGCTTCTTTGAAGCAAAAATAGTAGGAAAAGATGGGATTGCTGCAGTTATTGCTGCATCATTTGTAATTTTGGCATTGCAATAGCTCATCTCGAGAGAAACTGATCCCCTTCATAGTTAGGTATGTCTCTATCCTCAATCTTTTATTGTAATCTATTTGAAAAGTTTCATATTGGGTAAGGGTGTGCATGGGTTAGGTTGAGGGGATTTTTTTGACCCAACTCACCACGGTGGGTAAAACAAATTCAACCCATGCCCAACCCATCACATAAATCCAACCCAACACACATGCATGGGTCGGGTCGAGTTGGGTTGAACCCATGGGTTAGACAAATTATTATTATTATTATTATTATTATTATTATTATTATTATTAAATTGAGTAGAAAAAAATATAAATATAAATATATTAAAAAAACCCCAAGATGAGTATCAATGTAACTCCTTAAAGGCAAACAACACTAATGACTAAACAACAAAAATAATTTACTAGGTTTGAGTGAACTAATTGGCTTTTATATAGGATAGGAAGAGCTGGTTATTTTAAAAAATTTATTAATTATATAATATATTTTAAATAAATATATGAGTGGGTTGGATTGGGTTTGGCGGGTTTGAAATTTTATGATCCAAACCTAACCCAACCCATAATCAAAAACTTTTTTGTAACCCAACCCAACCTACTAAACCCTAAAAACTGATCCAACCCGACGGGTTGGGTTGGGTCGGATCGATTTTGGCGAGTTGACTGCACACTCCTACTAGGTGGGTGCTTGGTCATGGCTTTATGTACTCGTTGGCCTCTCCACATGATAATTTAAGCTTTTGGGTTGGAAGCTTATTGTAGCTTCCATTTTGCTCCACTATGAAAAACTCTCTGGGGAACCTCAAGCTATAAAGCCTTCATCTACATGAGTTTGACCACCCCCCCCCCCCCATCCCAAACAAAATAAATTGCTCCCCTCTATTCTCTGCTAACTCTTTTAGGTCCAAATTGGTGTCCCCTTTAGTAAATCTTATAGGAGGTTTTCAAAATTTTTTTTTTTTGGCTATTTTCAAAATATTTCAACTATATGGCTGTGCAAGAATGAAGTGAATAGGCAACATATTTTTTGTTGTTGTTGTTTGGGGGGTAGGGGGTATAGGTGACTGAAAGCATATAAAACATCCAATGTGACATAAAGCTAATACTAAGCTTTTTTTTGTTGAAGGTGCTATCCGTTACTTATGTCAGAGGTGGTACTACATCTAGGAAGCACGGATGTGGTGTTTGAGCCGTTGAACCCGCGTCCGACATAGGGAGGCGCAGGCGATGCAGTTGCCTGCACGTCTGTGCCGCGTCCCTTTTTTTTTTTTTTTTTTTTTTCCGAGGCGATACGCGCCGATTCACGTTGACACGGAGTTGATTCAGGCCGAATCGGTCCGTATCGGGCACAACCACCGATACTGGCCGATACAGCCGATACCAGCCAAAATTCAAAAAAATATGTATATTAGAAGGTGCAAAACGCAACGTTTAGCTTGGCTGAAAAAAAAAAAAAAAAAAAAAAAAAAAAAAAAAAAAAAAAAAAAGGTGCAAAACGCACCGTTTGGAAAAAATTAAAAAAATCCTATACACTACACCTTCAGCCTTCAGCCCTCTTCATTTTCCTCTCCTGATATCCTCTCGTGCCTCTCTGCCTCTCTCCCACTCTCTACCTCTCTGGTCTGAGCTCCAGCTCATGCTCCACTTCAGCTCTAGTTTGTGCTCCACTTCAACCTCTGCTCTCCGTCTCACTCTCCGTTGCTCTGCTCTTTGTCTCACTCTCACTCTCCATCTCTCTCACTCTCCTTCTCCCTTCAGGTATCATAGCTCTCACACTCTTACTTAATAGTTAATAGTTGATTTTTTATTTAGTTAATAGTTATTATTACTCATTGTGATTTGTGATTGTGTTGTGAATCTGTGGTGATCTGTTTTTATTTTTTTTATTTTTTATATAAGCTGTCTATGTTATGTTGTGAGTCTTGTGATACTGTGGTTTGATTTTTATTTAGTTAATAGTTGTTATATATTTGGAAATTATTTGTAGGTTAAATTGAATCTGTTGAATTTGCAATGGATGAAGCTATTAGCACAAAAAGTTCACCTTCATCTAGCGAAGAAGTGCCAAATGATGAAGCTCCTCTTTGGCAGTATGTGATTAAAATAGAAAAACCACTTGGTTCTACTGTTAAATCAGGTGGAAACACACACTTTAAGTGCAACTATTGTGGTAAAGTTTATTTGGGATCCTATTCTAGGGTTAAGGCTCATTTATTAAAAATTATTAATAAAGGTATTAAAGTATGCCCTTGTGTAATACCAAGCCATAGGTTGGAAATGCAACAAATGCATGATCAGGTTGAGAATGATAAATTAGAGAGAGAATAGAGAAGACAAATTCCCTTACCCCCACCTCCCCCAGGCCATGGGCCTATTGGCCCTATTCCCTCATTTCCGACACAGGAAGAGAGTAATAGTACAAATCCCTTTGATGGTAATAAGAGGAGGAAGGTTGTGAATCCTACGATAGAGAGAGCATTTTAGAATACTGCTAGACATGAATTGATAGTAGCATTGGTAGGATGTTTTACACCGGTGGGCTTCCGTTTAACTTTGCAAGGAACCTATATTATTGTAGTTCCTATTCATATGCCGCTAGTCATAGCATTCCAGGTTATGTTCCTCCTGGATACAATACATTGAGAACAACACTTTTGCAAAGAGAAAAAGCTCATGTTGATAGACTTTTGAAACCAATTAAGGACTTTTGGCTTGAAAATGGTGTAAATATAGTTTCTGATGGATGGTCAGATCCACAAAGGAGGCCTCTTATTAATATTATGGCTGTACCAGATGGGGGTCTAGTGTTTATAAAGGCAATTGATGGGTCAGGTGAGTTCAAAGACAAGCATTATATTGTTGGGGTGTTGAGGGATGCTATAAAAGAGATTGGACATGACAAAGTTGTCCAAGTCATCACTGATAATGCTAATGTGATGAAGCCTGCTGGAGCTTTTATTGAGGGTGAGTATTCCAAAATATTTTGGACACCTTATGTTGTCCACACTCTCAATCTAGCTTTGAAGAATATTTGTGCAGCAAAAAACACTGAAAAGAATGAAGTTACATATGAGGAATGTAGTTGGATTATACATATTGCTGATTGTGCATCCTTCATACGTGTTTTTATCATGAACCATTCAATGAGGTTGGCAATGTTTAATGAATTTTTTCCATTAAAACTGCTCCAAGTTGCTGATACTAGATTTGCTTCAGTTGTTATAATGCTAAAACAGTTGAAGTTGATAAAAAGATGCCTTCAAGCCATGACTATTAGTGAGCAATGGGCTTTATAGGGAGGATGATGTTGGAAAGGTTTAAAAGGTAAAAGAGATGGTTCTAAGTGATCTTTGGTGGGATAGTGTTGATTATATCCTTGAATTCACAACACCTATTTATGATATGCTACGAGTAGGTAACACAGATAAGCCTTGTCTTCATCTTGTGTATGAGATGTGGGATTCAATGATAGAGAAGGTGAAGGCAGTAATATATCAGCACGAAGGCTTGGAAGATAATGAGTATAGCTCATTTTGGAGTGTGATGTATGATATACTCATTGATCGATGGACTAAAAATTGTACACCACTACATTGCTTGGCTCATTCCTTAAATCCTAAGTAAGTACATTTATTTTCTATTTTCTATTTTCTTAAGTCCCCCCTTCTAGTAAAACACACGTTTCATTTATATTTGTTTTTTAATCTTTAACTCTAGGTATTACTCCATTGAATGGCTTTCGAAGAATCCAAAACGTATCTCTCCACATCGAGATCATGAAATTTCTATGGAAAGGAGCAAGTGTTTGGATCGATACTTTGAAGATGTGAATGAATTAAATGTGGTGAAGTTTGAGTTTGCTGCATTTTCAGAAGGGATGTTTCCTTCACCAGCTGCCTTGACAGATAGGTGGGTCTTACAACCTTTGGTTTGGTGGCAATACCATGGCTCCGCATTTCCAACTCTTCAAACCCTTGCCCTTAAACTTCTTGGACAACCTTGTTTATCCTCATGTGTTGAGAGGAATTGGAGCACATACAAATTCATTCATTCCTTAAAAAGAAACAAAATGGCTCCTACACGCGCTGAGGATTTGGTATATGTGCATTCTAATCTTTGACTCTTGTCAAGGCGCAATGAGGAGTACATAAATAGAGAAACAAAGATGTGGGATATTGTTGGAGACTCTTGGAATGAGGGCGACATATATGGAGGAAAGTGAAGCTATTGATCTTGATGATGATGATGTTGGTGTTTGATTGTCTTGTTGATTATCTTTTATTTTGTTTTAGTTTCAAATTTGTGAGTTGTATTCTAATTTCCGAACATCATGGAATGTTTTAGTTTCAATCTTGTGGGTTGTATTTAATTTATGAACATCATGTTTTAGTTATTATTTACTATTGCTCTTAAATTTGGTATATGTTTATATAATGTGAAAAAGCATACTTAGCAATATATTAAAAATATAAATAAAAATATTTTTAATAATTTTTTAATCGCCGCACCCGCACCCAACTTTTTCAAAAATTGCAGTGTCCTGCACCCGCACCCGAATCTCAAAACGCACTCATGCTTCATAGACAATAACATTCAGGGTGAAATTCCATATAGCTTACCCCCCAATGCCACAAATATGTAAGATGCCTGTTTTGTAAATTGTGATTCTTATATGCTTAATTTTTTTTTTTCAAGTTTTTGGTGATTCTTCTACTTTTTCGTGAATGCAGAAATATGGCATACAACTATTGAGCCAAAATATTCCCCACTCTTAACCAGCCTTGAAATATCTCTGACATCTGTGAGTTACTTCTCCCCCCCCAGTGCCTATTTACTGAATTGCTTTTGTTTTTTGATTATTCAGTTAGAAACTCTTGATTTTTTCCTTGTAGAAATCTCAGCCACAATTTGTTGTCGGGACCAATTGGCAATGTTTTTACTGGCTTATAGAATCTCAAAGAGATGTACATGTTCTTCACCTGATCCTTATATTTTCTTTCCCTGGCGTTTGTAAGTGAAAAGAAGGTAATGCAAAGTACAACATTCCATGAAATATAAACAAGTTCTAGTATAACTGAACTTATGGTTTCTGTTACTAGTTTTCTTATGAACAATTCTGAAACTTCTTTCATGGTATGGCCTTTTACTATCTTTTTGATGTGTTTGAATCAAACTTAATATAAATTGAGTAAAGCAGAAGTAAGATAGCTGGTATTGCTTCTTGAAATCTTCTGTCTTAAGCGTTATATTTGTTTATATAGTAACAGGTAGGGCAATTGTTTTTTCTTCCCAGGTTAAACTGTAAAATTGGTCTTCTTCCTTGTAGTGGTTCATTTGATGACTTCATCGTGCAATTTAAGTTTAAGCATTGGGCAACCCTCTTTTTGAATTCATTATTATTCCAAACTTAAGTGTATTAAGTATGTTGTCAATTGATAGTATAATCTGAGGGACATCCTTAAATTAAATGTTTTGTGTCACTCCTTTAACAGGGACCTATCATAGAATAACTTTACTGGAGATCTACCAAGTTCATTTGGTGAAATATGTACTTATTAATGCTAAGTTTATATAATTGGAATTTATTTTGAAGATAAAATATTCCATGATGCCATAAATTAGATGATACATGCACTATTATCTACTTATAGTTCTCTAGAGAGTCTTTTATTTATTTATTTATTAATTTGCATAATTTTCAGAATAATTTGTGGAACCTATTTAGTCATAGTTGGTTCAATAAGAAAATAAACAGGTTGTACCAGTGAACACCTCTTACTTCTATTGGGTTTAGGAAAGTTCGTTATTATTCCCAACATTGAAGAGGTTTAATGTCCACTTAAGAAATAGCAATAGGATTTTGATCATATCCTTACAATGCATGTGCAATAATATTACAATGTGAAGTCACTTCCTTTGCATTTTAGAGACTTGCTGTGCCCGTTTGCACAGAATGTGTGGGCTATGGTCAAGGGAAGAGTTCATGTAGAAATGAGGCCACTGACTCTTTCCTTCTCTTTAAGCAGATGCAGCAGAAGCTTAGCTAGTTGGAGTTGGAGAGATGGGCAACCATGGCATGGGCAATTTGGAACGCAAGAAATAGATTCTACTTTCAGTAGGTCCAAGTCCATCTGAAGGCAATCTTTGAAAGTGCAAGTGGTTTTCTGGAGGAATATCAAAGAATAATGGCCTCACAAGTCTAACGGGCTCTGGTATAAACTTTCTGTAGTTGGGGTCTGTTTTTTCCTTTGTTTTCCACTCTCTGGGTTTCAGCTTGTGTTGGGGACACCACTCCATGTAGTTGGTGTCCCCCCCCCCCCCCACGACGCTAGTTTTCTAACTAGCTTTACTTGTAATTCTTCTTTGTTTTCTAATAAAGAATTTCTATCCTTTTTAGCTCAAAAAACAAAGAGAATTGACTTATTTGATAATGTTTATATTCTGATCGGCTTACCTTCCAATTGGACAAGCTCACTTTCCTTGATGGGAAGAAATTTTTATTCACTTTTGAGAGAGAGAGTCCATAAGGCTGCTATTTTTAAATTTTAGGCTGTCATTTTGAAGTTGAAAGTGCTATCACTTTTTTATGGGTAAAATTTATTAGAAAATAAGGATAAACCTTTCATATATAAGATGTATATAAAAGGCTTTAAACAAAAGATTCATCTAAAGAATACAAAAGTGTTATATGTTTATACCTTTTTTTTTTCTTTGAATCTTAGAATAACTTTTATCTCTAAAAAAGTTAATATTTTAAAGATTATTTGTGAAGGCCAATCGTGGCCCTCACAAATGATTTAGTATTAGTGAGGGCATATTTTTAACCCACACAAAAAATAAACTTTTTGCAAGGGATTTTTATTGTCCCTTGGAAATAATTTGATGGGAACATTTCCCTCCAAATTTTCGACATTTTAATGGTTATTTGTGAAGGTCGATCTTGGACCTCGCAAATAATTTAGTATTAGTGACAGCATTTTTTTAACCGTCACAAATAATACACTTTTTGCGAGAGATTTTTAATTGTCCCTCGCAAATAATATGGAGGGAAAATTTCCCTCCAAAATATGAACATTTGTGACAGCTACAACACATAATTGCAATAACTTTTCTTATTGATCGCAAATGTTTCACATTTTACCAAGTATTTGCAAGGGCTTTATTTTGCAATCAGAAATAGGATTTTTTGATAGGGCTTTTTGGGTCTGTTAAAAATTTTATGTCACTAAAAGACATTTTTCTTGTAGTGTGGTATATTTTAAAACAAGATAGTTGAAAAGGAAATAACAACTTCCTCTTTCAAAAGTTAGTAAAGTTTACAAATTGAATGTAAATGTTCTTAAAAGACTTTTTATTTATTTTTTATGGGAATGCTCTTGAAAGACTTAGTCAGGATTTAAAAATTTAGACAGGTGACAAATTTTGGCCTCATGATTATCTTTGAGTTTGCTTTATACAACTTTTTCATAATACTTTCTATCACCAAAACTTATTGTATTACTTCTTTATAGACACACACACACACACACTTATTGTATTACTTCTCCACACACACACGCGCGCGCGTGTGGAATAAAATATGGCATTATGTAGAATTTTTTTAGAGTAATAATTATCACACTTATTGTTGCGCACGCGCCATGTATACCCATTTGAAATTTCAATTAAAATTATAAAATTGTATCTAAAAAATGTGTAAAATAGGGATATGCAAATTATTAGTGTCTTTACTCATGAAATTGTGATCGATAATAACCCTTATTTTTTATTCTATTTCATTTTTCAACATTTTATTTCTTACTTATAGTGTCAATTTTATTTAACTTAACATTACATTAACACCGGAGTTCCTCTCGTTTATACTCTCCTAAAATGGAGCTTTTGTAACTAGATAGTTTTAAAATAGTTTTTAAGAATTCATCTTTTCTTTCATTTATCTTATTTTAATTTCTTGTATGAATCTAAATAAAAAAGTCTCCTATTTTATGTTTTTGCTGGGTCGACTTAGCCTTTTATGTTTGACCATTATTGTTTATTACTTTATTACTTCCATCTTACAATACTAAAATATTCATTCCAAAAATAATGTTTGATGATATTGAAAATTGTTAGTAAGCTGCATAGTTCTCATGTGCCCTAGACAAAATATGCGCAACAAAGAAGAAGAAAGCCTTACAGAAAGTATCGGTGTGGTACTGACCAAATACCCTCCGAAGGTTAAGTTAAAGAATGTTCACAACTCTAGAGTGCTAGAGCTGGGGTAAATTATGTGTACCTTAATTTCTGAGGGCTTTGGGCTTTTATAGTAGTGTAGAACCAACATTTGTTTCTTGGCGGCCAAGGCGTTTCCTTGTAGGGAAGATCCTCTTTAATACACATATTTTGCGGGATCCTTTCCATGTAGAAACTTTGTTGATTAGGATTTATCGTGGGGCACAAGACATTTTGATATGAGGTTTCTTGGAGTCCACTTAGGCCACGGAGATGCCACGTGGCTCAACTACCCATCTCCTTTGCATCCGTCTAATTTGAACCTATCCACTATAGAGGGTCCGTCCGTTTTCCTTTTTCTCCGTCCTCCAGGGCATAACCCGACCACTCACTTAATACCATCGCTTACGGTTAACCTTTTTGAACGGATCCATCTATCTCAATTTTATCCTCTCCAATGTTCATGTGATGAAATAAATCCTAGTTTATTAAAATAAATAAATCGGCTTGGTGGGGGCATTTATTTCTTTCATTTTTTTTTTTTTTTGCTTTCAAATGGAAGATTTTTTTTTTTTGTTTCTAATTATGATTTTTTGTTGTTGTTTTTTAATGTTTGGAGTCTTCTAATTTGTTTTATAATAGTACTTTGTGTATGACAACCCAATGTTGGCCGCTCAGAACATTCGCATCAACTTCAACAAAATTTTAGTTAAATTAATTAAAAAAACTTTATTTTTGCTAGTTTGACAAATACACACATACATCAATATCAATGTTTATTTCTCTACTTTACTTAAGTATTATTTTTTCTCTCTTCAAAAATAAATAAATAAATTTTTTTTTCATCACCCCTTTCTCAGTAATCCAATAGACTCTCCTTTTGCCTCAATGGACCCTCCTTCAGCAATACCACCAACCACCCCCTGCTACCCAAAAAACCATCAAAATCATAGAAAAATATAGACCAAAACTTACTGCTTCGCTCTCTCTCTCACGGAACAACCATAGAACCCTTCTCTCTCTCAATTTTGAGAAACTGTGCCCCCGACTCATTTTGGAAGGCCAAACCCACGTGAATGGGTGGAGTCGTGTTATTATTTCTCAAAATGGAGGTTCGACTAATTATATTTTTCTCTTTAAATTAAGGGCTTTACAATGGAGTCGTCACGTATTTAGTTATTGGAATAAATAAGAAAAATATAATTGAAAAATTCCTCATTTTATTGATTTAAGAATGAATGTACATTGATCATAGGAAATTACATTACTTTGGTCCTACATACAATCTAAGATAAAGTACATGACTTTTTTTCCTAATTACAATCTAGAGATTGAAAATTATATGAATAAGCATTTGATCTACTAGCATTTGATCTACTAACCCTTAATCTAAGCTCAAAAGTTATGTTACAAAATGTGAAGATGTTAGGCATTCACCTTGCCTGGTGAAACCGGTCTTTTAGACTATGGTGGCCAACATTCATGTCATATCATCTAATATATTATCAACCAATTGCATGTTAAATTTAATGTGTGTACATGTGATAAACCCTAATTCCATTTATTAATCATTGCATTTCAATTGAAAAATAAATTTTAGTGAATGTGTGTGAATGGTAGGATTGTTCAGCCACTGCTCGCCATCGAGGGAACCGCCTCTTGCTACACTGACCCGACTGCCTCAGAGCTCAACCGCAGGTGTCAGGTGCGGTGGTTGGCAACTTTTTTTGAATATTGATGTTAGTAGGTGTGGCTAGCGGTGCTGAGTTTTGCCCACCGATGAGAACCACACCGAATCACCTATATATATGTATGTATGTATGTATGTATGTATGTATATATATATATATATATATATTTGTATATATTTATAAATGTTTCAGTGCGAAAGAGAACTCAGAGAAGGAGAGGGAGAGAGGCGACTGAATTTGAAGAAAGAAGAAGAAGAAAACAACAACGATGTTTTTTTCCTTGGAATTTCACATTGTCTAAGGAAGCACATAAAGATGTGTTTATAAGGAGTAATCTCTCTTTAATGTATAAAGATCATTTCTACCACTGTTGTGTGCTTAGGGGGAGAACAAAATTGTGAGGGATATGGGTCTCAAAACGGACAATATCTATATAGTTGAGGCAACATCATTACGTGTTGTTGCTCATTCTTTGATTTTTGGGACAACTATTCAACTGTGCTTTTACTCCAATTCCTTGTAATATGCACGTGTATCATGTGTGCCATTGTTTTTAAATTAAAGAACAGATAATTTGTCTTTTTTATTTCTTAGTGACTGCCGGATAAATTTTCTTAAATAGATGCTATATGAGGTATCACAGATTTGCATTCTCAAAAAAGAAAAGAAAAGAAAGTATTATAGATTTGGATCTGGTTATTGCACCATGCAATACCTCTAAATCAATCAAAACTTCTTCTTTTTTTACCTTTTTAGGAAATTTTTTTTTGACACAATGGCTGAAAGTTAACTTTTGATATCTTTTCATCTTAATCCTGATATTTTTATAATTGGCGCATCATGTCATGTTGATAGAAAATAATTTTTTTTTTTGAGAAAAAAACTGAAAATAACTCGGTGCCTTACTCCAAAAAAAAAAAAAAAAAAAAAATCCACTGGTTTAAAGCTTCCAATTGAGGCCAAAACAAATTTTAAATTAATTTTCCAATTAAGCCTAATTAATAATTTTTTTTTTTTTTGACAAAAGGCCTACTTAATTAATTAGCCAATTGATTTATGCATGGATAAACATAGCATAGCAACAAATCCTAAACCATCACAAGAACTCAAACATGAAACACCTCAAACTATTTACGAAAAGAAACTCCAAACCCAGGAAAAAAAAAACTCTTTGGGGCCTATAGCACTAGATCATTTTACTAGTAAGAAATTTTTTTTTTTTTTGGGTTAAACGGGGACTACATTAAGAACTAACAAGCCGAAGAGACTAAAGTAGCAGTTGAGAGCCTACAATAGTACAACCTAGAAGCATCTGAATTAACAAAAGCAGAAATTTCAATAGAAGGGGGAATATCAATAACAACAAAATATTCAAGAATAGAGCATCCCCTTTTGGCTAGAGCATCCACACACTTATTTACTTCTTGAAAGACATACACCACTTGGGAATGGAGAAATCTGTCTAGCAATGACCTACAATCATTAAGAAGAGAGGAGTACACTCTTTTAGCACTTGCTTTAGAATTAACTAAGTCTACAATTACTTTAGCATCAGGTTCGACTTCAATATTTGCAATACATTATACTTACAAACCCTCTAAGATAAGTAAATGAAAATGTATCTGAGTGTTCTGCTACTGCCAAAAACCAATTGCACCCAATTCTCTCTCATTACTAGCTTTTGGTTTCGCAAGTTGACTTGCCAATTGCAAGACCAAGTCTCCTTGGCCACTTCAAGGCCTCTTGAAGATTTTGGGATTGCTTTAATGATTCTCGACACCAAGCTTCAACAAAGATCATTGAAGGTATCTATGCGCATAAGGCATGGGTCTCCTTTCTAAGGAATTGGCAATTTGAAAGGGTGAAGGAAGAGACTACAATGGGTTTTTCTCCTAAGGGAATTGGTAGCTCTCTCACTCTTCAAATATGAGAATTGGGTGTATAAAATGGTGGAATTTGGAAGTTTTACGAGAGGGTTAATTGGATGGGTACAATAGGGAAATAGTGTAACTGATCTTCTCTCAAGTTACAAGGCTTTCTTGATCGAGGATTGGCAAGAGTCGGGCGAGATATTTTGCCAACTGATTATCAAAAAGTCCAACTCACTGACATCTCTAACTTACTCGATTGAGATTGTTGATGCAGTTATTCCACTTCCAACACTTGATCTCTTAGCTCATATACAATGCAACCCACAAATGTACAAATACATAAATTTTAGTTGCAAGAAATTACGAAAAAATTTGGCACAGAGTATGCCATCACAAAAAACTTTCATAGATTGCATTTGGCACATGAGACAAGCAAGCCATAGTGATGGATCTCGTAGAACTTCCACCAATGTCGATTAACAAGGACAAGAAAATCGGCATGTCATTTTAGAAGTCTATGTTAGTTGGCTTTATTTAGTGACAAATTTGTATGTATTTTATTTATATTTTAATGTATCTTTTTGAGACTAAATTGTATTTGAGGTAGATGTACTTGAGCCTTATCTTCTGTTTGGAAAGCTGCATTTAGAGTCATCTCGCAACCTCATGTGACTTACACTGCCCGTGAGTGACACATGGAAAAATGTCAAGATTAGAGTGATTACTAGGCAAGTCGAGACCATCTCACAACCAACCAGGTCACAACAAGGTCGCGAGTTACACGATCATTTTACTCTACTCTCTATACATTTTCTAGCCACTATGATTATGCTAGCACACACCTTCACCGCTATTGTGCGTGGCTAGGCCTTTAGATAAGGTCCTTAACAAACCCTAGAACACAAGTTGAATATCCCAAAGGCCACCCTTGTAAGAAAAGAGAGAGCTTTTGGTTTTGAGTAAAACAACTCTACATCTCTTTTCTATTTCTTTCAATCATTGATTGAGATTTTGTATTTCTTCATCTCACCCATACACAATCCCTTGTGAGTTGTGAGTGAAGGTTCTTGAAAACTTGAGAAGCCAGATTCAAATTCCAATTTATTTAGTGGTGTTTCCACTGGTGTTTCAATGGAGGTTCTCCAGTAGAGAAAGGACTCGGAGTAGTCGGTTGCTAGCCAGAGCTAGGAGGGCCCAAGTACATTGAGGCTTTTGGGCTTAGAGGGTTCATAGTGATTTATTGTACCGCAACTATCTTGTCTAGTGGAGATTTCCGATGATGTTGTCCGGAGAAAGGTTTTTTTACCCTAGGTTTCGAATTTTTCTCTTCCTAAACGCTTCTTGGTGTTTAACTGTCGTTTGCATTTTTTTTTTTTTTTTCATATTGATCTATATTTGATGTGCTTTGTATGGTTTAGTTCTTGTTATATGGAGATTGGTTAATCACTTACAATTGGACTATTTTATTAGTTTAACTTAAAAGTGATTTAGATGTTAAAAGTACAGTTTAGAGTTCTAATGTTTTATTAGGGTTGCTTTAGCATCTGTCATAATTGATTTTGAAAATTTGGATGTCATTCAAAAAAGTAACCGAAACTGGTACTACAAATTCTTGGTTGAACTCTTCTGCAATAAAGGCAGGCAGAACTCACTTCTCAAACTGATATGCTCACCAAATGCTCTTTTATTAACTTCAAAGTTTATCTAGCAGAAACAATTTGGTCCCAGATTATGGTCAACACCAGTTAAAAACATTGAAAATCAAGTACTTTGGATCAAACAAAATAAAAGGAAATTTACTTCACGATGCCTGAAATTAACATCTGATTCTTACTCACAATTCACCATCCCAGAGTTCTTCAATTGTCTTGTAGTCACCAAGGGTTTCATGAACAAATGGAGTACCCTTAATTAGCCTCTCCTGCTTGAATAAATGCCAAAACTATAGTCATTTTAACTTAAAGTGAAGCCCTGTTTATTGTTTGTAAACAATTCGCTAATTCTTTTGCAACTAATTTTCAAGAACAATAAAAATGGTTGGCTGATGATCCATAAATCCATCTTACACAACACATTTTGATGAAAGCATTTATCTGAAGTATGGAATAACATATGATTTAACTCCAAGCATTGCAAAAACCAATGGCAGGAAGTTGTGTGCAATTTTATACTCATAGTGGTGTTGTCAATCCAAGATTCAAACGAATATATATACAAGAATAGGGTACTTGCCTGTTCAATTTCAGAAAGTTTTGCAAACAAATCTTCAGGTATAGACCAGTCTAAAACACCAAAATTTTCTTTGATCCTTGCCTCGTTTGTGCTCTTAGGCAGTACACTGTGACCTGCTTGCAGCCCCCAACGAAGAGCCACCTGTGCAGAAGTTTTCCCCAATTTCTCTGCAACTGTAAGGAGAATTGGATTCTTAAGGACCTCGTTCTTGATAAATCCCATATAAGGGGAACCCAATGGTGAATACCCCTGCAGGACAAAAAATTAATCATCAAGTAACCTGGGAAGTTGTTCAGAAATCACATAAAAATGAAATCAGATTTGTTTTGTTTCTGATGCTCTAGCCATAGTCTATTCTGCGTAATTTACTAGCAAAGAGCCTGTTTCCTTTTCTCTTCAAGGCTTCAAGCACAAAACAATATACACCGCTTTATATGTGCATACTTACAGACAAGTGAACTCCTTTAGATTTACAAAATGCATGTAGTTTTGGCTGCTGCCAAATAGGGTGGCACTCCACTTGGTTAACAGCTGGAGGCACGCGTGCAATCTCCAACAGATCCCCAAGCTTCTTTGAAGAGAAATTGCTTACTCCAATAGCTCGAGCCTTGCCAGAATCATAGAGTGCCTCCATTGCTTTCCATGTACTGGGTATGTCAGTTTGGGTAAGATTTTCATGTTTGAAGCCAACGGATCCCTTTTTCATACTAACTGGCCAGTGCATCTTTAGAAAAAATTAGTACTCTTAGTAATGAAATACATTAAGAAAGTCTGTCAAAGTTATTTAAATTTTAGCACTCTTAAGTGTGGTATACATACTAGATACAGATCCACATAGTCAAGTTGCAGGTCCTGCAAAGTTTTATCTAATGCCTTTGGTACGTCTTCTGGCAGGTGATCAGTACACCTGCAGATAGTTATAGTTCCAAGTAGATAACAAAAACAGCCAATAAAAATTGCAGATTATTATTATTATTGTTACTATTTTGATTAGAAAATTGGGGGAGGGGAGATTTGAACTTTGGATGTCTCCGTTGGAAACATCAAGAGGTGTAAGTTGAGTTACAATGCTCTTGTAGGTTATTTAAAATTTCATTAAAGAAAGCTTAGGAAGGTTTGCAGTCATATAATTTTTAGAACAAACCAGAGTTTGGAGGTGATCCATAAGTCCTCACGGTTGACTAGACCATCATCAAACAGCTTCTTTAAAGCTGATCCTATCTACACGCACCAAAAATTAGGTCATAACATGATTCAGACTTCATAGACAAAATATTAAAATTAGTAATGCCTAAAGAAGAGTTCTAAAGATGGATGTAAATATTCACTAAAAGCACATAGATGAAAACCTAATTAAAAAAAAAAAAAAAAGAGAATAAGTATTAGGTTTTTGCATAAAAATTGCCAAGGAGACAGTCTCATAACCAAATTTATAACCCAAGGACCATATTACCTTTCATCATGTTATCCCACTTATATGATGGATATTTCCTGAGATTATGTTATTTCTTTTTCTTGATTTTATCAGGAAACTAATGAGGAGAACAGACACACATCCTACTTTTTGTTCCTGTAATGGCCACCAAACTTTGGTACTGTGACAATCACTTGATGCCAAATGATAGTAGTACTGAAAATCTGAATCTACCAGCTCCCTACATAGTCTAAATAAAAAATATATATTTATATTTAACGTGATTTATTAAATTGCTCGCAACTAAATTCTAACATTGCCCCACATTCGGGTATGACTTAGAAAATATCAGGAGTGAGCTATGCCATGAAGATGAAGGAGACAACTATTAACCATTTCTAAATTATTCCAAGGAATATGGTTACTTCTGCTAGGTTTTAGTAATTTCTTAGAAAATCAAGCAGTAAGCTTCACAGACCAAACAGTGGCATGAAAGGTGAAATGCACTTTATAGTACCCCTGCAACTTTGGGACAACTGGTTTTCCTTTCATAAATATGTATAAATTTTCAATTCTAATAAATACTTTTTAACCATTGTCATCTTTTTCAAAAACATTTTTAAAAAAATAATAAATAAAAATTCACTTGAGGTAGATCTGACCTAAGTTAAATGACTTAACAAAATGTCATGATATGAAATGGCGACAAAATTACCTCCTTCTCATTGTAGTAAAGTTGAGCACAATCAATGTGCCGATATCCAACCTGCATTGAAATATAAAAATCTGTAAGCTGACTGCCCATTAATCATATGTAATCTGCAGGTACGTTACAAAACTCAAACTCAAAACTTAAAAACTATCCCCCCCCCTCCTCCCCCTCCTCCTCCTCCTCCTATTAATAATATAAAAGAAGTTAAATAAAGTTGAAAAAAAAAAGATACCATATTGTTTTGAGTTAAGACATTAACCATGTAGTACGTTTCCCAACTTTGTCTTGTTTTCAATTTGGTCCTTAAAATTCAGTTTTGTTCATTTCAACCCTAAACTTATAGTGTTAAATTTCATTTGTCTATCCACTTCCGTTAACTATGCAACCTATTAGGTCCATAGTTCATAGGATTGGCAAAAAGTGAACAAAAAGGTAAGTCTTGTATGTTTTTACTTTTTAGAGTATATTTCAAGTTCAAGACTCGTGCCTAGAATAACTCAAAAAGAAGGAACTTTATGTAATCTCAACACATAGCTCGACGCCTGTTGACCAATTGAGACAAGCTCAACACCTATCAATCGATAGAGAATTGCAGATCCTGATTCTCAATCAGGCCCATTAAATCGTCTAAACTCTGAAATTTAAGCCCTATATGCTAGAGTATTAAAGGACTGACTAGAGACAACTAAAATAAGTTTGGAGAGCTATGTTTTTGTAAACCTTGGGTTTTATGACCAAGTTCTAATTCACCATCAACTGAATAAAATCTGAAGATCAAGCAAAAGTTGTTGTATTCAACACATATTGCTGCTGTGAGAAGCTTCAAATCAGGTTAACGATTTCACTTTATAACCATATTGTTGTGTCATTTATTTTCTGCACTTTATCTTTTTGTCAATATGGTTTGTATGACGTGATTAACCAAAACTGAAGGTGCAAATTATAATTGGTTAATTAATTGATGGACATAAAATTGGTTAAAAGATTGCAAAGGGGTCTATATTTCCCAACACTACCTTAAAGCCCCAAAATGATGTTTTTAATTTTTAATTTATTTTTATTAGCTTTGAAATCTTAAAAAATAATATAAATCTAAAACGCCAAAAACCATCGATTTTCTGAAACTTTCCATGGATCCATGGATAATTAAAAATATTTTTTTTAGTCCTATCTCAAATACAGTTTACAATTATATTATATTTTGTCAATAGTTAAATTTTGGTTTAACTGTTATTTACTTTGTTTTTTTTTTTTTTTTTTTTTGAAGGTAAAATCAATATCATTTAAATACCAATAGCAATCGAGTCCAAATACAAAGCTTCTAATGCCCGTGGAGGGGAATCCTCCAACCAATTGCTAGGCATTTTAGTTATTTACTTTGTTACTTAACTAGTTTTAACATTTTCTAAATTAGTTTTGCTTTGAATATTGTTTTTTTTTTTTTTTGTATGTTTGGTTACTAAACTAAAAAAATCCTGATTTTTTTTTTTTGAGATCCTGAGTTTGATTATATCATGCAATTGCAATGCATGTAACAGCAAGATATATACATGTGCGAGAACAGTATTACCTTATATGTGACAATTTTTGATGTAAAAAAAAAGTAAATAAATAATATTTTTTTAAAAAAACAAAAAAAGAGCCAACAATTTAGAAGCAAAACCTGAATGGCGTTGGCGACAGCGCCTACGACACGAGGGCCGGCCTGCCCCGTCCCCAACCCAACCGAAGGCATCTTGGCCCCTGTGTTTAACTCAAAGAATCGAATTGCCTCTGCCATTTTCTCACAAAACACACACTCTAACTCTAGCTAGCTCTGCTGCAATTTATAGGCAAAGCCAAGCAAAATCAAACAAGACTCATTTGGAATGAAGATAAGTATGATAAAATAAGAGATGGGCAAGTGAGGTACGGAAGGGGACAAAGAAAAGTCACGCACCAGAAAGGAGTTGAAACTTATTACAGAATATGAGGTATTTTTTGTGTGCAACTGTCTCTTTTTTCAAACTATACCTTTCTACAATTTACAAACGTTTTGAATATGAAAGCTTGATTCGCTTGAAGCCTTGCGAAGCTGATATATGCGCACACTTCACAATATTATACTATTCAACTAGTCTATATGGATCATGCTAGTGACAGAAAAAATCCTACAACTCGCGAGTGATGAGTTGTGAGTGGCAGAGGTATAGATTCTATAACACCCGTATTTTTTATACCAATTCAATTATTATACTTAAATTATAAAAGAGACCTATAATTAAATGGATTAAATTGATTTAGGCCTAAGACATTAAAAATAAGATAAATGCTATGGGATATGAAGCCCAAGTAAAGTGGCATAAGTAAAAATATGGGCCTTGATAACCCTAGCTTTTTACCCTTTTAAGTTACACGTGTATGAACATAAGAAGTTCTTTTTCTTTTCAGCCGCAACACACAATTGAGCTCTTTTTCTTTTCTCCTTTACGGTTGTACATCAAAATCCTAGGTATGGCTGTCTTGCTCTATAGATTTAAGAAGTTTGAATAGTCATAGCTAGCAATTGTTATAAACTTAGACTATCATTATACTAATAACAAAGAGCTCCTATAATTGTATTATATTAGATAAAGATGGTCAATATGTCAAGAAGGGCCACAGACTTTGAAATTGAACCAAAGAGGGTGATAGCTTGGACTTGGTCACCATGTGAAAGAGAAAAGGGTATGCATTTACACATAGCCTCCATAGTTAACCGAATAACCATCACCTTTTTATCATTATCTAAACTAGTCCAATGACATCAAGGGATCAATAGGCTACTAGAGTAATAATTTAAGGCTATTTTGGTGGCTTCCAATATTAGATTCAATATATATATATATATATATATATATATATATAATATGATATTTTTGCTATAAAGATTTAAAGTTTTTAAATGTTTTTGCCGAAAAGCAATTACAGCATCCAAAATATAATTGGTTGCTAGCTTTGACAATGTTTGCCGTGTCCATTAAGTCCACCAAGTCATACCTATGTTATTCCCAGCATCAATTAGAAGTCATAAGGCTTTGAGATTGCTCAAGTATATGGTCCTCCATAGGCTTTAGGATTGATTTGACAGAACTATAAAATGTGGCTTCTACTATTTGACTAATAGATAGTAAAAAAAAATACGTGAAACAGAACAATTAGATTAAAGTTGAAAGTGAACTGGAGAGTTACGTAAATAAATGCAAAATTTTGGATATATCAGTATTGTCTAGGATAAAATTGTTTAAGTGTGAAAATAGATTTTTAATAAGGAAATTGTGTATTGATGGACCTATCTTTGGTGTTGCTAGGTTCTAATTCTACTGATTCATTGTGACTCAAGGGTGATTGATACCTTTTATTTTTGTAACTAAGGAGTAAGTGGTGTTTGCTAATTTTGGGGGTTTTCCCAAATAGTGTTGATTAATTAAACTATTTTATATCAAAGGAATATGTTGTTATTCTATATATATAAATGGATATTTTATAATTGCTTGATGTGCACATTAATTATTCATTTTATGAAAAACTTGTGGGACAACCTAAATTTATTTAAATTTGTATGTGTGAATATATCCTTATATTTTTGAGAATTATGAACGGATTATTTATGTAAGTATCTTGAATATGTTTTGAAAACATATGCCAAGTCATGATTAAAAGCTCAGTATTGTATTAGTCCTTAGCAAGGGACGGTCCCGGAAAAGGGGACAGTACACATTTGATAGCTCCTTAGTAAGGGATTATACTTTTGAGGATCTAAAAAGGAAGCTCCTTAGCAAGGGGGTGCATCTTTAGGTTCCAAAGGAACCATCCTTAAGAAAGGGGATGAAAAGGAGGTTTCAATCCTAAAAAGGGGATAGCACAACCCTATCAATGGGGCGTAAACGTTGACCACGAGAAAAGCCTAGGAAATTGTTTATATGATGGTATTGATATATGTGTTATGATGGCTCACAATATAAATATTTATATATATATATATATATATATATATGAAATATTTGATGATAAAATATAGATGAGGTACAAGTTATGAATTTGTTGTAAGAATTATTTTTTGAAAGGTTGTTCCCACGCCCCAATGTTAGTGAATTCCATTTATTGATTTATCTCACCCCCCCCCCCCCTTTTATTTCCCCTTACAGATACATTAGAGGGATTATTGGAGTAGAGATTCCTGGAAGTCAACAGTTACAAATTATTTTGTGGGACTGAAGATTTTATTTTTTTTTATTTTTATGGCATTAAACATTGTACTGGAGAATTATTTTGAGGATGCTTTAATTTTTGGTGGATTTAGAGCTCTGACATTTGCAATGAAATTTTTAGGTTGCTGGATTCTTTTATTTAATATTTTCATGGATTTTTCAGATTAAATAGAATTTTATTGCTTATGATTTTGGGCCGTTACAATTGTGGTATCAGAGCTTAAGATATGATTCTGTAGACACTTGAAAACTAGGTTATGATTCTGTAGACTTGAAAATTAGGATATGATTCTATGGACACTTGAAACTAGGTTATGATTCTATAGACTTGAAAATTAGGATACGATTCTATAGACACTTGAAAACTAGGTTATGATCTTGATTTTTTTTGTCAAAGCATTGGTATCTAGGTTATGTTGATGAGATATTTTAAATAATTTTGGCAATGTTACTTCTTATGTTTAGTAGTAATAATTGTTGCACCATCTATATTTCTTGATTTCTTTGTTAGCTAGGTATCATGCCACCCAAAAAGAAGAGAGTAGCTAATTCTAATAGTGAGGAACCTATTGTTAATTTGCAAAGGTCAACCAAAGCAAGAGTTGGTACTGAGGCTGAAGTCACTCAAAACGTGAGAGATAATGAACGTCCTAGGGTGGCACGCATTGATCCTTTGGATGAAGCTACTGCACGATTGTTGGACAGGTTGACCTATGTTGCTAGTAGAGGTGCAAGTAGAGTAGAGGCAAGGGCTGGTTGCACTTTTGAGACTTTTATGAAGCAGAATCCCCCTTCCTTTGATGGGAAGCCAAATCCTACAGAAGCTGAGAACTAGTTCTTGCAAATGGAGAAATTTTTAGAAGCCTTAGATTGCACTGACTCTTAGAAGGTGCGGTTTGCAACTTTCAAATTGATTGGAGAAGCTGAGCGTTGGTAGAGATCCACTAAAGCCATTTTGGAGGGAATGGACACTGAGAGAAACCCCATCACTTGGGAGAAATTTAAAGGGTTTTTCTATGATAACTACTTTCCTGAGGTGGTTCGGGAACGAAAAGAGAGGGAATTTGCTGACTTGGTGCAAGGAAGTATGACTGTTGAGTAGTATGCAGCTAAATTCATCGAGTTATCTTGCTTTGGACCCCACTTAATCCTGGCTATGAGTTAGGAATGAGAACCCACCTAGAAACACTGGACAGACAGGCTTTCGACAAGGCAATGCTCAAGGTCATTGGAACAAGAAAGGATCTGTTGGGAGGTCTGGGAGTAATTCATCATCAAATAAGCCAGAAAATAAGAATCCACCCCAGAATGCTCAAGGTAGAAGTTTGAATGCTTGCCCTACATGTGGAAGGTTCCATGGAGATAAGCCATGTTTCTTTGAAGGAAAGGCTTGCTATAATTGTGGGAAGACAGGACACTTAGCTAGAAGTTGTACATCTCCTCAACAAAACCCAATGGCATAACCTAGAAAGGATGATCAGAGGAGGAAGGCACAAGGGAGAGTGTTTGTACTCACACCACAAGATGTTCAAGCTTCAGATATTGTGGTTACAAGTATCCTCCCATTATTCTCATACTTTGCTAAAACTCTATTTGATTCTGGATCTACACACTCTTTTATCTCCTCTCGATATGCTAAGTTATGTGATAAGAAACCGGGACTTATGGATTATGACTTGTCTGTGGCCACACCTATGGGTGATTCCTTGGTGTGTAATTCTATGCTTAAGTCTTGTGTCATCCAAATTAAGGAAAGGGAAATGTTAGCAGACTTGATTTTGATGGACATGAATGACTATGATGTAATTTTGGGAATGGACTGGCTGGCAGCCTATCATGCTAATGTAGATTGTTTTAGAAAAGAGGTGGTGTTTTGGCCTCTAGAAGAGCCCGAATTTCGGTTTAAGGGCTCTAGGATGCATGATTTACCCAGGGTGATATCAGCCCTTCGAGCTCAGCATCTATTACAGAAAGGATGCCAAGGGTACCTAGCTCATGTGGTGGACACTAGGAAAGAGGTATTGAAGTTGGATGATATCCCTGTTGTGAGGGAGTTTCCTGATGTCTTTCCTGAAGACTTACCAGGGATACCTATAAATAAAGAGATTGAATTCTCCATTGATTTGCTACCTGGAACTTCTCCTATATCGAAAGCACCATATTGGATGGCACCCATTGAACTTGAGGAACTCAAGGAACAGTTACAAGAACTTCTAGGCAAGGGGTTCATCAGGCCAAGTGCATCTCCTTGGGGTGCACCATTTTATTTGTGAAAAAGAAAGATGGGACTATGAGGTTGTGTATGGACTACCGTGAGTTAAACTGGGTTACTGTGAGAAATAAATACCCTCTCCCTCATATTGATGACCTATTTGATCAATTGCAAGGGGCATAAGTCTTCTTTAAGATTGACCTTCGTTCTGGGTATCACCAGTTGAAAATCAAGAGTGAAGACATACCCAAGACAGCTTTCAGAACAAGGTATGGGCACAATGAATTCTTGGTAATGCCTTTTGGTTTGACCAATGCTCCTATTGCATTTATGGACTTGATGAATAGGGTGTTTCATGAGTACTTAGACCGCTTTGTTATTGTCTTTATTGATGACATTCTAATCTTCTCCAAAAGCATGGAAGATCATGAAGAGCACTTGAGAATTTTTTTTCAAATTTTAAGGGAGAAGAAGCTATATGCAAAGTTTAAGAAGTGTGAATTTTGGCTTGATCAAGTGGTGTTCCTAGGGCATGTGATATCTGAGGTAGGGATTTATGTAGACCCTAGTAAGGTTGAAGCTGTGGTTGATTAGGCAAGACCAACAAATGTGAGTGAGGTTAGAAGCTTTTTGGGCCTTGCTGGCTATTATAGGAGGTTTGTGGAGGAATTTTCTTGTATTGCAGCCCCATTGACTTAACTAACTCGTAAGAATGCTAAGTTTGTGTGGACAGAAGAATGTGAAAATAGTTTTCAAGAACTTAAGCAAAGGTTGGTCACTACACCAGTACTAACCATCCTTAGCAACTTGGGAGGCTTTGTGATTTATAGTGATGCTTCAAGAAAAGGTCTTGGTTGTGTGTTGATGCAGCATGGTAAAGTCATAGCTTATGCTTCCTGCCAATTAAAGAGTTATGAACAAAATTATCCCACTCATGATTTGGAGTTGGCTGTAGTGGTGTTTGCATTGAAGATTTGGAGACACTATTTGTATGGTGAAAGGTGAGAAATATATACAGATCATAAGAGCTTGAAGTACTTCTTTACTCAGAAAGAATTGAATATGAGACAACGAAGGTGGCTTGAGTTGATTAAAGATTATGATTGCTCGATCAATTACCATCCAGGCAAGGCTAATGTGGTAGCTGATGCACTTAGTCGGAAGGCTTCTGGTTTCTCAGCTGCCTTGTTAACTACTCAAAAGGAGATTATTAATGACTTGGAGAGGATGGGAATTGAAATTGTTATGGGTTACTCCCAAGTCTTTATGGCCAGTTTGACAATACAACCCACTTTGATTGAGAAGATTAAAAGGTCACAGGTTGATAATGCACAAATTGTAAAGATTATAGGAGAAGTACAAGAAGGGAAGAGGCCAGAATTTAATATGATGGTGTTCTGAGGTTTGGAAATAGACTTTGTGTGCCAAATGATTTTGCATTAAAGAAGGAGATTATGGAAGAAGCCCATCGTACCCCGTACTCAATGCACCCTAGTAGTACTAAAATGTATCGTGACATTTAAGAAACTTATTGGTGGAATAACATGAAGAGAGAGATAGCTCAATTTGTGGAGCAGTGTTTGACTTGTCAACAAATTAAGGCACTACACCAAAAACCTTCAGGATTGCTGCAATCCCTTCCCATTCCCGAATGGAAGTGGGAGCATATATGTATGGATTTTGTGACTAGTTTGCCAAGATCTCCTAAGGGACATGAGACCATTTGGGTAATTATAGATAGGATGACAAAAATAGCACATTTTATTCCGATTAAGATGACTTACTCACTTGATCAGCTAGCACAGATATATATTGATGAGATTGTGAGTCTTCATGAAGTTCCAGCATTAATTGTGTCTGATCGAGACCCAAGATTCACCTCAAAGTTTTGGGAAAGCCTATATAAAGCTTTGGGTACTAATCTTAGATTTCATACAGCCTTCCACCCGCAAATAGATGGACTATCAGAAAGGACTATTCGTACTTTGGAGGATATGTTAAAGCCTTATGTATTGGATTTCAAAGGAAGTTGGGAAAAGTACTTGTCTTTAGTGGAGTTTTCCTATAATAATAACTACCACTCTAGTATTGAGATGGCCCCCTATAAGGTTTTGTATGGTAGAAAATGCAGGTCCCCATTGTGTTGGGAAGAGGTAGGTGAGAGAAAATTGTTAGGACCAGATTTTATTCAGATAACATCTGAGAAGATTAATTTAATTTGTAAAAGATTGCAAACAGCACAAAGTCGACAGAAGAGTTATTATGACAACTCGAGGAGGGGAGTGGAATTTAAAGTTGGAGATATGGTATTTTTGAAAGTTACCCCAATGAAGGGTGTGATGAGATTTGGGAAGAAAGGGAAGTTGAGTCCCAGATTTGTTGGTCCATTTGAGATCCTAAAACGCATTGGTAAAGTTGCCTATGAGTTGGCCTTACCACCTACACTTGCTAGAGTGCATAATGTGTTTCATGTTTCCATGTTGAGGAAGTACATCCCGGATCATTCACATGTCTTGAACTATGAGCCACTTAAGATCAAAGACAACTTGACTTATAAGGAAGTTCCAATTCAAATTCTTGACCGCAAGGATCAAGTGCTACACACCAAAACCATATCATTGGTTAAGGTCCTTTGGAAGAATCACACAGTGGAGGAGGCATCTTGGGAGCGAAAAGATGAGATGAAATCAAATTATCCCGAGTTGTTTGCCAACGAAGGTATGTACAATTTCGAGGATGAAATTTTTAAGGGGGGAATGATGTAACACCCCGTATTTTTTATACCAATTTAATTATTATACATAAATTATAAAAGAGGCCTACAATTAAATGGATTAAATTGATTTGGGCCTAAGACATTAAAAATAAGATAAATGTTATGGGATATGAACCCCAAGTAAGGTGGCATAAGTAAATATATGGGCCTTGATAGCCCTAGCTTTTTACCCTTTTAAGATACACGTGTATGCACATAAGAAGTTTTTTTCCTTTTCAGATGCAACACACAATTGAGCTCTTTTTCTTTTCTCCTCTACGGCTGTGCATCAAAATTCTAGGTATGGTTGTCTTGCTCTAGATTTAAGAAGTTTGAATAGTCATAGCTAGCAATTGTTATAAACTTAAATTATCATTATACTAATAGAAAAAAGCTCCTATAATTGTATTATATTAGATAAGGATAATCAATATGTCAGGAAGGGCCACAGACTTTGAAATTGAACCAAAGAGAGTGATAGCTTGGACTTGGTCACCATGTGAAAGGGAAAAGGGTATGCATTCACACATAGCCTTCATTGTTGACCAAATAACCATCACCTTTTTATCATTGTCTAAACTAGTCCAATGGCATCAACAGATCAATAGGCTACTAGAGTAATAATTTAAGGCTATTTTGGTGGCTTCCAATATTAGATTCAATATATATATATATATATATATATATATATATATATATATATATATATATATATAATATGATATGATATTTTTGCTATGAAGATTTAAAGTTTTTAAATCTTTTTGCCTAAAAGCAATCACAGCATCCAAAATATAATTGGTTGCTAGCTTTGACAATGCTTGCCGTGTCCATTAAGTCCACCAAGTCATACCTATGTTATTCCCAGCATCAATTAGAAGTCTTAAGGCCTTGAGATTGCTCAAGTATATGGTCCTCTATAGGCTTTAGGATTGATTTGACAGAACTATAAAATGTGGCTTCTACTATTTGACTAATAGATAGTAAAAAAAATACATGAAACAGAACATTTAAATTAAAGCTGAAAGTGAACTGGAGAGTTACGTAAATAAATGTAAAATTTTGGATATATCAGTATTGTCTAGGATAAAATTGCTTAAGTGTGAAAATAGATTTTTAAGAAGGAAATTGTGTATTGATGGACCTAGCTTTGGTGTTGCTAGGTTCTAATTCTACTGATTCATTGTGACTCAAGGATGATTGATTCCTTTTATTTTTGCAACTAAGAGGTAAGTGGTGTTTGCTAATTTTGGGGGTTTTCCCAAACAGTGTTAATTAATTAAACTATTTTATATCAAAGGAATATGTCGTTATTCTATATATATAAATGGATATTTTATAATTGTTTGATGTGCACATTAATTATTCATTTTATGAAAAACTTGTGGGACAACCTAAATTTATTTAAATTTGTATATGTGAATATATCCTTATATTTTTAAGAATTATGAACGGATTACTTATGTGAGTATCTTGAATATGCTTTGAAAACCTATGGCAAGTCGTGATTAAAAGCTCAGTATTGTATTAGTCCTTAGCAAGGGACAATCATACTGCAGCCAGTCCTTAGCAAAGGATGGTCCTAGAAAAGGGGACAGTGCACATTTGATAACTCCTTAGCAAGGGATTATACTTTTGAGGATCCAAAAGGAAGCTCCTTAGCAAGGGAGTGCACCTTTAGGTTCCAAAGGAACCATCCTTAAGAAAGGGGATGAAAATGAGGTTCCAGTCCTAAAAAGGAGACAGCACAACGGGGCGTAAACGTCGACCACTAGAAAAACCTAGGAAATTGTTTATATGATGGTATTGATATATGTGTTATGATGGCTCACAAAATAAAGATTTTTATTTTTTATATATGAAATATTTGATGATAAAATATTGATGAGGTATAAGTTATGAATTTGTTGTAAGAATTATTTTTTGAAAGGTTGTTCCCACGCCCCAATGTTAGTGAATTCCACTTATTGAGTTATCACACCCTCCCCCCCTTTATTTCCCCTTACAGATACATTAGAGGGATTATTGGAGTAGAGATTCCTGGAAGTCAACAGTTATTTTGTAGGACTGAAGATTTTTTTTATTTTTTTATTTTTATGGTATTAAAAATTGTACTGGAGAATTATTTTGAGGATGTTTTAAATTTTGGTGGATTTAGAGCTCTGACATTTGCGATGAAATTTTTAGGTTACGGGATTCTTTTATTTAATATTTTCATGGATTTTTTAGATTAAATAGAATTTTATTGCTTATGATTTTAGGGCGTTACAGATTCACCATTTGAACTCCATCATTCACAACTCTTCACTTGACGAATTGTGGAATATTTTGTGTCCCTAGCATTTTCAGTTTAGTAAATAATAGTATGTTTCCAATGAGGAAAATTAAAAGTTTAGGCTTGTTCATTTAATTTTATTGTGAACACAGGTTGAGCTTAAGATTACATATTCAAGTTAGTTTATTTTCTTGTCCAACAATCTCAAACTTGTTCACAAGTTATTTGATTAGCTTATTCTTTCTTCATATATAGTAAAATAATGATTAACTTCTTACCAATTCGAAAATCTATGAATTTTATTATGAATAAACTGTTTATAATATCAATAAACTACAAATACAAATAATTTTAAAAAAAATATGATTTTATAAATAGTTAAATTGAGCTTGTATTTTCAAGAGTTTGTTTACAAACACATTATTATGTTTGAAGTTTGAACTTGACTTATTTAATAGTCAAGCCTAAACTTTTTTTTTGAGTTTGGCTTGTTTGTTATATGAACATATGAACATTAACAAGCTCTTTCTTGAGCCGACCTCTAGCTGTTCATAATAAATAATTTAGTTCATTTATAATCCTACTCCTCAAACGTGCTTTACTTGAGTAGAAGTTGTATCAAAAGGAAATTCGCTAGGACAAAATGTCCATTTTACCTTCTTTGGGCTTTCCTCAATCCTGATCTTTCGATCAATAGGGTGCAAACAAGATTTGAAAGCAATTTGGTTTTATGAGAATTTCTTTTCTGTGCAAATCTAAAAATACCTAAAATCACACAAGCAAAACAAGGGACAAATCTCAGTTAAATATTCACTTTTTTGCAAATATGTACAATATTTACTACTTTTTGTGTGTTTACAATGTAAACCTATAAAAGCCTGATAGGCCAAGAATGTATTGACCCATTGTGATGAATTAAACAATTAATTAGCCAAGTTGATTAATTAATCAGATTAACATACAATATACATGGCAGCACAAACAAATCACCAACTAAAATAAAATTAACACAGTGATTTGTTTACAAATGGGAAAAACTTCCAAGGCAAAAACCTCACCGGGTGATTTTAAGGTCACCACTCCCGAGAATTCACTATTATCATAACAAGCAGTTACAAGTAAAAGAATCTCAGTACCTTATGTACAGTTTATTTAAACCCCTTAAACCACAATTGGATTAACCTAGTTAACAAGTCAAGTTATTACTTAGTCCAAATTCCAGATCTAGGTTGTCAAAATCATATAATCATATCAATGTAAAGTGCGGAATATAAAAACACAAAGATATGATGACCCAGGAAAACCAAACCAGTAAAAAACCTAGGGAGGATTTAACCTAGCTATCCTCAAGGTAAACCTGAATCTACTATGAAAGAATCGAAGTTGTACAATAGAGACTTAGACCACTAACATCCTATTGCTACCCACCAGTAGAATTTACTGACATGATCATGTGCAAGCTCCGAGACCACGGACTCCTTCTTTCTTGGATTCTCCAGCAAGTACAAGCACTCCCGCTTGTGTATCTTTAAACTCTTATGGCAGCAACTGAACGATCATCAAGTTCTTGAAATAATCTCCTTCTTGATAATCTTAAGCTTGTGTGAAGGCAAGCACCTCTCTGATCTCACAAGAGATTCACACAAACAGCAATATGAGCAACCTCCCAAAACGTGACTAGGGTTTGCCTTTTATACCTAGAGCAAAACATAAAACCCTACACGTCATATGGGCTTAGGGCTGAGTTGGAAAATCTGCAGAAAAAACAATCTACACGACTTTCGATCGGTCAAGTCTAACTCTCGATCGACCGAGTCAGGCAGAAATGCACAGTAATTTCTACAGTTAACTCAATTCCAACTTTACATAAATTACATACTTTGAGCAAGTCTAAAACACAACTAGACACCTGTTTTGATCATGGTTTGCCAACAATACATATTAGAGTTCTAATACATTAGTTCCTAAGTTCTTAGAACCTAACAAACTCCGCCTTTGGCAATCCGTGACAAAACACAACTAAAAGCTCAAAGTTTACAAGGAAAAGCCCTTTATACAAAATATGCCCATTATAACAAATCCAATCCTAACTACTATCCATCAGTTGCGAGTGTAGACAGCAACTCAAATGAATCAACCTGTACATTTCCTAAAACACTAAACAAAACACATAAAACTTATGTGTGGAAAATACAAGTAAATAAAAAGAACATTCTTGATTTCACAAAACACAAAATATAGACAAATATCAATGATATCAATGAATAACTCATAATCATAAGGTTATAAGCAGTGAAACAAGAAACATATTCAAAAGAAAATGAAGCTCCCCCTAACAAGAATACATCAAGAGCCAAAAACCAATAAGTACACAGTGAAGCACCTAGATACAATCTAATCTCCACAGGCTCTTAAAGAACAAAGTCTCAAGCTCTTCAAAAACAAAACTCCCCTTAAGATATACAATCCACTCCCCTTTTTTGTGATGGAATGCCAAAGAACAAATCAAAATCCATCATCAAAAGGAGGTGGCGAAGACGAACGTCTAAAAAGTGCCAAATCTACTTGCAAAGCACGAATCTCATCCAGAATGTCCACCAAAATCTGACCATGAGCCGCCTGAACAGTCACGACAGACTCCAACGTACGACGAATGTCAAAGTCATCCGAAGTCGATGGTGGAGGAACATCAACAGTAGCATCGCCAACAGGATCAGCAGACTCCTCACCAGAAGGAACATCTGTAGAAGAAGAAGGGGGTACAGTACCAGAAGACTCAACTCTAGGACGTTTAGAGTGCTCTCTCATTTGAGCAGCCCTGTGCCTAAGGAAAGTGGCACCGATGGGAGCAATAACATGGATAGGCTCAGAAATGGGGAAGTCAGACAATCCTAAAAACAACAAAATCCTATGAATGAAAATAGGATGAAAAAGAGCATGAGCCGAAGAGGAACTCCTATAAACTTCGTTCAAAGAACGAAGAAACAGATAAGAAAAACTAATAGGAGCATCCGTAACAAGTGCATACAAGATGACACAACGCTCCAAAGGAATGGTGTGCAGATGAGAAATAGGCCACAAGGAATGACACACTATCCTAAAGATAAGATAGGTAGTCTCAGTGAGCTCAGCAGAAGTGATCCGAGGATTAGAACCCCACCAGATAACAGTACCAGTAATATAGGACATGATGTCGTCTAGAGGAGGAGACACATCATAGGGGTAAAAAGCTTGCTGAACAAGCGGCACCCCAAAAGCATTAGCCACTACTGAAAGAGTAATGGTATACTCATCACCACGAATCCAACTCCTCACAGGAGTGCCGGAACCATAGGAGTGAACAGAGAGGTTCGAATAGAACTCTCTAATCAAGATGGCTGGAGGAGGAGAATCAAAATCCAAAAGAGACAACCAGCCTCGATGCTCAAAGTTTGCCCTAATAGCAGGATCTATCTCATCTAACAGAACCCTACACTCAGCCCAAATCTTTCTCTTAGTGTTAAGGGTCTCAAAAGTCTCTTGGTGCTTCTCATTGAATAACCTATCACTCTCAAAGGAAGGATCAGAAGTAGAGGTGGATGACCTATTTGCTCCAGTTTTCCTAGGCATGATGCTAAAGAAATAAATAGAGACACAAGAGAAAGAGCAAAAACAAAAACACAAGGGCAGACTGCAAATTAGCACAATAAAAAATAAAAAGAAACTATATGATGCATGAACAATAAATGTCATGAAGCATGCTCTAATGCAGTGATAACAAGTTCACTTTGAAGATTAGAAGCACAAAATTGGCTTGAGCAACGATTTTAAAACAAAACAAAAAATAAAAAAACAAAAAACAAAAAAAAAACTCCATAATTTTCAAAAACCACTTGTAGAAAATTTACCCAATTGACCAATTGATCATTACTCAAGGTAGAAAACAGTTTAGAATAATCAATTACATCAAACTAACAAGCCAATTTCATCAATCCAACTTAAATTGAACAAAATCCCCAATTTGGAACAAAAACAAGCCCTAGAATTTTCAATTCTTCACAAAACACCAAATTAATCAAATTAAACACCATAGATCATGATGATAGCATTGTGGGACAAAAACCCATTGATCAATTTTAAAAAAGAAGGCTTGAAACATCAAAACCCCCAAAATTTGCTTAGGTCCAAAAATATCCCTTAAAAACATGATTTTATGCATGAAACATGAAACAAAATGCAAAAGGAAGGGTAGAAAGGTCTTACCGGCCTTTGGAGAGAAAAACCTTGTAAAAAGAACGGAAGAAAACGACAAAAAATCTGATGGAAGCCTTGACTGGTTCGTATAGAGAGAGAAAAGTTGAAACACTTTTTGAAAAGTGGATGAACACGTGAGAAGAAATCTCTATTAAAAAAGTCTCTATACGATTTTTGATCGATCGAAAAACAGATTCGATCGGTCGAAAATGCTTCGATTGATCGAAAACCAATCGAGCACCGATCGAAACAGACAGAGGCTGACCAAAAATTTAATCGCAATTTCGATCGATCGAAAAACACGTTCGACCGGTCGAAATTCTGGAAAAACCAGTTCTTGGAAAAATAAAACATTTTGATGCAGAAATTCCTCAAAACATTGAATTTTATGAATAAAATGCATGAGTATGAGATGAAATGCTTTTCAAAAACACAAGTTTTGAACCCAGTTTCCCAAAATTAAGATTTTCCAAACATTTTCATTGAATTCTCAAACATCAAAATGATTTTGCAAAATACTCAAGGAATTTTCAAACGTGGTTGGTCAGACCAAAAACACACACAATAACATGTACAAAGTTTAGCAAAGGATTACTTGTGTAGTGTGTGCAACTAGCAAGAAACTTGAGATACATGTGAGGTGATATGTAAGTAAAAATCAACCACAAAGTCTTCAAAATTCATCACAAGGAATTTAAAAGAAACTATCACCTAAAGAGTTACATCATATAACTCTCACATCTCCTAGATCATAAGCTTGCAATCATGTAAGTTTCTTAATTTTGCCTCATATTGTACACACAAATTTTAATTGTTCAGAAACTTAATAATAATAGCCGGGATAATGTATACACCAATTTTATTTGAGTAATTTAATTTAGTTCAATAATGTACATACCAAAATTAGCATTTAAATCGAGGATACACCTTATGTTCTTTTTGTGCATGTGCTACACTTTCGCGAGCACAAAATCTTACGATATGCACTAAGGTGTTCATGATTGGCTAGTGAATAGTGATGAGATGGTTATTTATGCCTTTCTCAAAAGGGTCAAGTCCGTCAGTCAAAGACTTGTGACTTCAAGATCACGACAAAGTAGTCAAAAACTACAAACATCTTCCCACACAACATGCACTACAGAGCTTCAACTAGTATAGTGCAAGAAAATAAGCTCATCCAAGCTAAACAGTACATAGACAAGTTATGTGTAAATAAATTGACCAACCTTGTTTTCAAACACCAAGAAAATAAATGCAAAACACATTTTGCTTCCCTTTTCTTTTCCTTTATTTATTTATTTATTTTTGATGAAATTAAAAAAATCTTAGAATGAAATGCATGTATGTTATGCAATGCAAATCCTAGAAAACAAAGAGAACAAAAATAAAAGAGAAAAAAAAAATGGTCACAAAGAGTAGAACAATGAAGCACAAGGACCATGAAGGCTAAAAAAGCCTAGGGACACAAAATCACACCAATGGCTTGACAAAGAGCTTCAAACTTGCTTCCATCAAGTGGTTTGGTGAAAATGTCAGCATTTTGACGTTCAGTAGGAATATATTCAAGAACAACAATCTTCTTTTCAACCAAATCCCTAATGAAGTGATACCGAATCTCTATGTGCTTAGTCTTAGAATGTTGAACAGGGTTCTTAGAGATATCAATAGCACTAGAATTATCACAATAAACAACCATGGTGTCTTGAGATATTCCATAATCATTCAAAAGATTTTTCATCCAAAAAAGCTGTGAACAACAACTTCCAGCAGCAATATATTCTGCCTCTGCAGTAGACAGAGACACAAAATTTTGCTTCTTACTCATCCAAGCAACAAGATTAGCTCCTGCATAAAAACACCCACCAGTGATGCTTTTTCTGTCATCAGCATTACCGGCCCAATCAGAATCAGAAAAACTAGCAAGAGAAAGATTTGACTCTTTGCTATAAAACAATCCATAGTCACAAGTTCCACCAACATATTTAATGATCCGTTTAACAGAATTTAAGTGTGAAACCTTAGGATTAGATTGAAATCTAGAACAAACACCAACACTAAAGGCAATATCAAGCCGACTAGCAGTTAAATACAAAAAACAATCAATCATGCTTCTGTATAATGTAACATCAACAGACTCACCTCTCAGATCATTTGTTAGTTTTGCATTAGTAGCCATTGGTGTTCTAGCATGTGTAGCCTTGTCAATTCCAAATCTCTTGACTAGATTTCTTGCATACTTTGCTTGGTTGATGTAAATTCCCGAATTTGTTTGCTTTACCTGCAATCCCAAGAAATAAGTTAGTTCACCAACCATACTCATCTCAAACATCGCCTTCATTTCATCTGCAAAAGATTAAGCAAGAGAGTTATTAGTAGCACCAAAAACAATATCATCAACATATATTTGAGCTACAACAAAAAAAAATTCTTATCTTTTCGAATGAAGAGAGTAGTATCTGTAAATCCTCTTTTAAAGCCATGCTTAGTGAGATAAGTAGTTAACCTATCATACCAAGCCCTTGGAGCTTGTTTCAAACCATAGAGAGCCCTCTTCAATTTGTAGACATCATTCGGTCTATGAGGATCAACAAAACCCTTTGGTTGTTCAACATATATCTCTTCTTGCAACATACCATTTAAGAAAGCACTCTTAACATCCATTTGATACAACTTGAAGTTCAAATGACTTGTTATGGCCAAAAGGATCTGAATGGATTCCAATCTTGCTACCGGTGCAAAGGTCTCATCAAAATCAATTCCTTCCACTTCTGTGTATCCTTGAGCAACAAGTCTTGATTTATTTCTAATAACAGTACCATGTTCATCGGACTTGTTCTTAAAAATTCACTTAGTTCCAATAACATTTACTCTCTTTGGTCTAGGAACTAATTCCCATACATCATTTCGAACAAATTGATGAAGTTCTTCATGCATAGAATTAACCCAATCAGCATCTTAAAGAGCCTCATCCACTTTTTTCGGTTCAAATTAGGATAGATAGCATGAATGAGTAATGACATTCAAGGCTTTGGATCTCAGTCTCATGTTATCATTTAGACTACCCAATATATTTGTGACAGGATGATTTAACTTAACTCTTGAAGATGGACCTTTGACCAGAGATGTGGAGACACCTTTCTGTTCAGCTAGAGGACTAAGGTCACTCTGTGTTTGTTGAGTATCATGAACCGGTATGGATGGTTTTGAGCTTGATGGTACAGAGACCGCATCATTTAACAACAACAGCTCTTCCTCAGTATGCTTCCCCACATAATCATCAGGTAGTGAATCATCAGCTTCCATGATCTTTTCTTGAATCGGAGTAGTGTTTTTTGAAATATTTTTTGGACTCAATTCATCATTGATCACAACATTGGAAGACTCCATGACTGTTTTAGTTCTCAAATTGTACACTTTGTATGCTCTGCTAGTGGAAGAGTATCCTAGAAAGTATCCCTTGTCACTCTTTGTATCAAACTTTTCTAGGTTCTCTCTATCCCGCAGAATGTAACAATCACTACCAAAATGAAATATTTGACAACAGGTTTCTTCCCTCTCCAGAGTTCATAGGGAGTTTGCTTGGAATCAGGTCTGAAATATACCTGATTAATTGTACGACAAGCAGTGTCAACCGCTTCTCCCCAGAAAGACCTAGGCATCTTCTTATTGTGCAACATGACACGTGCCATTTCTTGGACAACCCTAGTCTTCCATTCCACTATTCCATTCTGATGTGGTGTCTTGGGAGAAGAGAACTCTTGATGTGTGCCTTGATCATTGTAAAAGGTAGCCAGTTTTGAGTTTTCAAATTCTCTTCCATGATCACTTTTGATTCTGGCTATCACAGTACCTTTCTCAACTTGAAATTTTTTGCACAAATGGATCATTTTTTCAGGAGCCTCAGCTTTATCTTTCAAAAGCACAACCCATGCATATCTAGTAAAATCATCTACAACCACTAGAATATACCTCTTTCCTCCCAAACTCATAACTTTGGCAGGACCCATAAGATCAATATGTAACAACTCTAAAGGTCTAGTAGTTTGAACATCAGTTACAGAAGGATGTTTGGACTTCACTTGTTTACCCATCTAACATGGTCCATAGATGCACTTTTCAATCTTCTCAAACTTGGGCAAACCAATAACTGCATCACACTTGGAAATCTTCTCTAATTGTTTGTGACTTGCATGTCCCAACCATTGGTGCCATAAGTCAACTTGATTGATCTTTACACTAAAACATTTGTTGCTTATACTTGGTGTTATACCATAACAATTATCAGCTGTTCTCACACCAATACACATACAATCACCTCCTCCATCAAGTATCTCACACTCATACTTGGTGAAGAGAACATTCAGCCCATTATCACAAATCTGACTAATACTGAGTAAGTTAGCCTTCAACCCATCAACATACCAGACATCTTCAAAAACCGGCAGCCTTGGGATGTCCACGGCTCCAATGCCTCTGATCACAGTTGCTTCCATCACCAAATGTGACTATACCAATCTTTCCTTCAAAGAGAGTCTTGAATAAAGCTTTATTCCATGTCATATGCCTGGAACATCCATTATCCAAATACCAGAGACAAGAATCGCGTGCTTTTAAGGTAGTTAAAGCAGTGTAACACAAATAATTATTATCAGATACAATTATATCAAGATGCTCAAGGAAAGATTTAATGAAAGCAACAAGAGACAAAAAAAAAAAAAAAAACAAGTAAACAAGTTGACATATATGCAAAAAGATATTCCAATAATCTATGACAACAGGGATCAAGAATCAGCTCAGAGATCAAAAGATCTACACATAAGAGCTACTCATTCTGATACCACTTGTAGAGTTTATTTAGACCCCTTAAACCACAATTGCATTAACCTAGTTAACAAGTCAAGTTATTACTTAGTCCAAATTCCAGATCTAGGTTATCACAATCATATAATCATATCAATGTAAAGTGCGGAATATAAAAACACAAAGATATGATGACCCAGGAAAACCAAACTGGTAAAAAACCTGGGGAGGATTTAACCTAGCTATCCTCAAGGTAAACCTGAATCCACTATGAAAGAATCGAAGTTGTATAATAGCGACTTAGACCACTAACATCCTATTGCTACCCACCAGTAGAACTTACTGACACGACCACGTGCAGGCTCCGAGACCACGGACTCCTTCTTTCTTGGATTCTCCAGCAAGTACAAGCACTCTTGCTTGTGTATCTTTAAGCTTTTATGGCAGCAACTGAACGATCATCAAGTTCTTGAAATAATCTCCTTCTTGATAATCCTAAGCTTGTGCGAAGGCAAGCACCTCTCTGATCTCACAAGAGATTCACACAAACAGCAATATGAGCAACCTCCAAAAAAGTGACTAGGGTTTGCCTTTTATACCTAGGGCAAAACATAAAACCCTACACGTCATATAGGCTTAGGGCTGAGTTGGAAAATCTGCAGAAAAAAAAAATCTGCACAACTTTCGATCGGTCGAGTCTAATTCTCGATCGATTGAGTTAGGCAGAAATGCACAGTAACTTCTACAGTTAACTCAATTCCAACTTTACATAAATCACATACTTTGAGCAAGTCTAAAACACAACTAGACACCTGTTTTGATCATGGTTTGCCAACAATACATATTAGAGTTCTAATACATTAGTTCCTAAGTTCTTAGAACCTAACACCTTATACCAACCTACGGTTGAACCCTTACCCCAATACCCAATTGGACTTATTTTGTAGTGACAATCTCTTATTTTAATGTACGGATCTTAGTACGTGACTAACCAATAGATGCGCGGATCCCAGTACGCGACTTAATCACCAACTTGAGGAAGATGTTCATTGCAAAGTTCTTTAATTCATCAACACAATGAAGATCTCAAAGCTACTTGGTCACAAAACCCAACGGCGTACAAATGTAGTAGCTTCTTTAAGAGAAAGAAGAACTATGGCAAATTAGGTTTCCAGTCACAATTTGCATGAACAACTCTTTGCTTCACACTCATGCAACTATGTAACCTATGACGGCTCTTAAAATAATCCTTATATATGTTTAGGGTTGTGAGAAAAGAAAGCCCAAACATCCATTCACAGATTGAATAAAAATTAGAACTGAAAATCTGTTTTTCATAAATCTTGATAGATACCCTATCTATCAAGCAACTGTTGAGTATCGGGCTAAAATAGCTTTTTAAACCTCGATAGATACTAGCTGTCAAGATTTAGAAACTAGCACTTCATCATTTGATTTTTGGACAGATTCGCATGGCTTTAACACTTAAACTTAAAACCTTGGTCCTTGAAGTATTAAACACATCCTAGATCTACCCAATTACAAGTAAAGTGTGTTTTGTCAAAGGATTAGCCAATACATGATGACATATGTTCCTAACATGAATCACATATGTCCTAACAAAGACTAATGTAATAAGTGTATAATATAGAAAAAATAACCTTTTCTTTCAAATTTTGTCAAACTTTACAAAATTTAATGTAAATGCTCTTAAAAGACTTTAGATAGGTGACAAATTTTGGACTCAAAGATTATATCTTAGTTTGCTTTGCAACTTCTTCATTAAATACTTTCTATCACCAAAACTTAAAATAAAATATAATATTGGGATGTGCACTTGCCCGGCCTTCTCCCTTTTCTTTTCTTTTTTTTTTTCTTTTTTTTCTGATGAGAAAGGAGTAAGAAAATACACCATGTGACAGGGAGGAAACATACATCTAATGCATGGTATACCACTTCAAAAGAAACTCAACCTTATCTTGTGTATGAGTCTTTAGCCTTTTATTTAGTTATTTTGCAAGGTGGACCATTTTTTGTTTGGGTCTATTATAGTCCAAAATATGTTTCTTCTATTTTACATAATTATATTTCAAAAGTACTCATATTAAATTATCTATTTTACATTATATTTTATTAAAATATTATATTTTTATTAATTTTTATTACTTTTCCAAATCACCTCTCTCTATAAATAAAGAAAATATTTAAAAACAAATTTGCATATAAACAATAACTGTGTATATTTGCATGATTACTATAACTAGAATCTTACTTTACACAGTTTTGCATAGGTTAATGTGAGTGTATTTTGAAGTTGGTTGGGCAAATTATAAAGCTTATGCTATTTTAAAAGGACTGATATAAATACTTTTGTTAGGACATATGTGGAACTTATTAGAACATATGTTATGTAAACTGGCTAATCCTTTGACAAAACACACTTTACTTGTAACTGAGTAGATCTAGGATGGATTTATTGCTACAAGGAACAAGAGTTCAAGTCTAGTATTGAAGCCATGCAAAATGTTTAAGAAACAAGTGAAGAAGTGTTGTTCATTAAATCTTGATAGATAATATCTATCGAGGTTTAAGCTCGACAGCTACTCGACATAAACAGTATCTATCGAGAATTATGAAATTCAGATTTTCAAATCTGATTCACGCATATCTAAGTATATTTGTGTAAGGTTTCTTTTCTCACAAGCCTAGACATATATAAGGATTATTTTAAGGGCCGTCACATAAGATGCAAAGTGATGCAAAGGTTGTTGCAATTGTTGTTACACACATATTGTGATCGGAGATAATTTACCTTAGTTCATCATATTCTTTGAAGAAGCTACTACATCTTTGCGCCAAGGGTTTTGTAACCAAGGAGCTTCTTGATATTCATCATTTGGATGAACTGAAGAACTTTGCAGCCAACATCTTCCTCAAGTCGGTATGTTAGTCACGTACTAAGATCCGCGCATCGATTGGTTAGTCACGTACTTGGAACTGTGCATTGAAAGGAAAGATTTTCATTACATTACAAGTCCAATTGGGTATTGGGGTAAGGATTCAACTGTAGTTTGGTATAAGATACTGGGATTCCTTTACTTGTAACCACTTGTTTTGATAATAGTGGATTCTCGGGAATGGTGACCTTAAATTCACCCGGTAGAGTTTTGTCTCGGTGGTTTTCTCCATTCGTAAACAAATCACTCGTGTCAAATTTTTTTTTTTTTGAGAATCTTTCGTTGTATTTAGTTATTTGGTGATTTGTTTGTCCTGCTACGCTTATTGCATGTAATTGAATCTAATTAATTAACTTGGTTAATTAATTGATTAATTTATCAAAGGGATCAATATATTCTTGGCTTATGCTTTTAGGTTTTTCCATTATAGTGTTGGGTGCCGACACCCACATGTCCAGCCCATCCTTTTGCTTAGCTCATTAAATGCGCTTGTTGGACAAGTTCTGAGAAGTTAGGAAAGTGAAATGGGTTTTGCTGGAGTAGCTTGACCAAAAGAGAAGAATTGGATTAATCTTTTACTCTATAATGATGTACAAAAGTCCAACAACATTTATGAAGTGATGTACAAAATAGAGAGAGTAAGAGAAAATTGTGAGAGATATACAGTGAGAAAGAGAGCAATAAGTGAAAAGAAAAAGAGAGTGTTTTCTTTGCCCAAATTGTATATCTAAGTGTTGTAATCTCTATTTAATATATTGAAATTATTCAGAGTTTGTTCTGTGGTTTTTTCCTTCAAAAAGAAAGGGTTTTCTAAGTAAATCTCTGTGTTCTTGTGTGGTTGTGCTTCTGCTATGTTTGCTGAAATTCATGCATAGTTATATAGAATTTTTCCCAACATATAGTTCATTACTTTATTGCTTCCATCTAATAGTAAAAATATTCATTCCCTAAATAATATGCATGTGATGAAATAAATCTTTTTTTTATTAAGATAAAGAAATCAGCTTAATGGGGCATATATTTCTTTCAAATTTGTTGGGTTCAAATGGAAGAATGTTTGTTGTTTCTAATAGTGAGTTTTTTATATTTAGTGGAGTCTTCTATAATTTGTTTGTACTTGAACTTTGTGTATTATGACCTAATGTTGTCGGCTAATAAGCCTAACATATCCTTATTTATAGATTGGGTCCATCGGGGAAACTAGAAATAGACTCAAAAGGAAATTTTAGAAATTTTCAATATTTAACAAATGTACCTCGGGCTTAGAGGGTTCTGAACAATCTTTAGTCATCATTTTCAGCTTGACTGTAATAAAACCCTGTAAATTAAGTACCTACTAAGATCTCTGTCGATGGTGGGTGGCAGAGCAAGCAGATAAGATTGCACTGGGTCGAGAGACTCGACTCTCAACTCGAGAGGGTTAAAAGAAAAAACTTTCGATAAATTCAAGACACCGTCATTATTTTGGTTCTTAAATACCTTAAACGACATGCCTCTAAAGTCAACAAGTCAGTGCTCTTTGAAACAAATATGACAATAATTATTTATGTATATCATGTTTCTCACAATTGTTTTTGCACTGTGTTGATACCCAAAAAGTCAGAAAGCCTAGAGAAACTAAACCATGTGCCTTATATGAATATAAATGATCCATTGTTCTATGGAACACTCAGGAAGAAAAACCATGAAGAATGAGCAAGAGCCCAATAATAAAAGAAGGAAGAAAGGGCTTTGAATAAAGTGCAAAAAACCTAATGAAAGGGTGAAAAGAAAGGGAAATTATTGTGTACTTTCAGAGTACCATAAATGTGTACTCTCTCTTCTTACATGAATGGTGAGTCTTACTAATTAAATTCATAGTGGGACCCACCATTTATGTGAGAGGAGGAAGTACGCATTCATGGTACTCCGGGAGTACTTAATAATTTTCCGAAAAGAAGAGAAATTATTGTGTACTCTCGGAATACTATAAATGCATACTCCCTCCTTTCACATAAATGGTGGGTCCCTCTAAGTAAATTCATGGTGGAGCCCACCATTCATCTAAAATGAGGGAGTACCTAATAATTTTTCAAAAAGAAGGGAAATTATTGTGTACTCTCGAAATACTATAAATGTATACTCTCTCCACTCACATGAATGGTGGGTCCCACAAATTAAATTCATGGTGAGACCCACCATTCATGTTAGACGAAGAAGTAAGTATTTATGGTATTCCAAGAGTACCTAATAATTTTTCGAAAAGAAGGGAAATTATTGTGTACTTCCGGAGTACCATAAATGCGTACTTCCTCCTCTCACATGAATGGTGGGTCCCACCATGAATTTAATTAGTGAGACTCACCATTCATGTGAGAGGAGGGAGTATGCATTTATGGTACTCTAAGAGTACCTAATAATTTTTCGAAAAGAAGAAAAATTATTGTGTACTCTCGGAATACCATAAATGCGTACTCTAGGTCTCACTAATTAAATTCATGGTGGGACCCACCATTCATGTGAAAGAAGGGAGTACGCATTTATGGTACTCTAGAAGTACCAAATAATTTCCGGAAAGAAGAGAAATTATTGTGTACTCTCGGAGTACCATAAATCCGTACTTCCTCCTCTCACATGAATGGTGGGTCCCACCATGAATTTAATTAGTGGGACCCACCATTCATGTGAGACGAGGAAGTATGCATTTATGGTACTCCGAGAATACCTAATAATTTTTAGAAAAGAAGAGAAATTATTGTGTACTTTCGGAGTACTATAAATGCGTACTTTGGGTCTTACTAATTAAATTCATAGTGGGACACACCATTCATGTGAGAGAAGGGAGTACGCATTTATGGTACTTCAAAAGTACCTAATAATTTTCCGAAAAGAAGGAAAATTATTGTGTACTCTCAGAGTAGCATAAATGCATACTCTCTCCTCTCACATGAATGGTGGGTTCCACCATGAATTTAATTAGTGGGACCCACCATTCATGTGAGAGGAGAAAATATGCATTTATGGTACTCTAGGAGTACCTAATAATTTTTCGAAAAGAAGGAAAATTATTATGTACTCCCAGAATACCATAAATGCATACTCACTCCTCTCACATGAATGGTAAAGGATCCTCAAATGACACCAATGAGAAAACCCAGTAGAAAAAAAAAAAAAATATATATATATTGATGTAGTAATTCCACTTCAAAAACTTTGACCTTTTAACTCAAATACAATGCAACCCACAAATGTACAAATATTTGAAAGTTAATTGCAAGAAATTGTGAAAATATTCGGTACAGAATATGGCAACACTAAAAACTATCATAAATTGCATTTGGCACATGTGAAAAGTAGGCCACAAGAAAATCGTCATGTCATTGATTTTGGAAATTTGGATGTAATTCGAAACAGTATCTGAAAGTGGTACTACAAGTTCTTAGTTTCACCCTTTTGTAATAAAAATAGGCAAAACTCACTTCTCAACCTGACATACTCAGCAAATGCTCTTTTATTTACTTCAATTTTATCTGGGCAGAAACAATTTGGTCCCTGAGTATGGTCACCACCAAGTAGAAAGCAGTGAAAATCAAGTAGTTTGGATCAAACTGGATAAAAGGAAATTTAAAGAAAAGCAGCGATGCCTGAAATTAACATCTGATGCTTGCTCACAATTCACCATCTCAGAGTTCTTCAATTGTCTTGTAGGCACCAAAGGTCTCATGAGCATATACAGTACCCCTAATTAGCCTCTCCTGCTTGGATAAATACCAACACTACAATCATTTTAACTTTAAGTGAAGTCCTGTTTATCGTTTGTAAACAATCCACTAATTCTTTTGTACCTAATTTTCAAGAAAAAATCCAAATAAAAAAGAAATCAAGAACAACGAAAATGGTTGGCTAATAATCCATAAATCCATCTACACACCACATTTTGATCAAAGCATTTATCTAAAGGATACAATGACATAAGATTGAACTCCAAGCATTGTAAAAAACCAATGGCAGGAAGGTCTGTGCCATGTTATACCCATAGTGATGTTGTCAAACCGAGATGAATACACATATAAAAGAATAGGATACTTGCCTACTTAATTTCAGAAAGCTTGGCAAACAAATCTTCATGTATTGACCAGTCAAAAACATCTAAATTTTCCTTGATCCTCGCCTCATTTGTGCTCTTAGGCAGTACACTATGACCCATTTGCACCCCCCAGCGAAGAGCCACTTGTGCAGAAGTTCTCCCCAATTTCTCTGCAACTATAAGGAGAATTGGATTCTTAAGGACCTCGTTCTTGATAGCAGCCGTACTACTAGGGGAACCCAATGGTGCATATCCCTACAAGACAAACAACATTAAGTAACTTGGAAATAAAGTTGTTCCAAAATCACATAAAAATGAAAACAGGTCTGTTTTGTTTTTGAAGCTCTTTCCATCAGTCTATTCTACATAATTTGATAGCAAAGCTCCCATTTCCGTTTCTATTCAAGGTTTCAAGCACAAAATGAAACAAGATTGTGAACCAAGAAAATCAGAGAGAAACAGTGAGAAAATGAGAGTTAGAGAGAAGCAAACGAGAGAGAGGAAAAGAGAGATTGAAAAGAAATCTGTATCAATGAAATAGCTAAATTGATTGCTTAATTACAACTGTGTGATTGTTCTCTATATATATAATACAAGTCTCCACTCTAACAAAATAGATTAAGATCCACATTATGTGGATTTAGCTCTGTTATTTTAGGAAGAAACCCAGTAATGAGTAACTGCCATTCCCTCCAACTCTAACTGTCATTTAACCTTGTCTTTGCAATACAACATTGTTTGAATTCTTGTGATAAACAACACTTAATGAAAACGGTGCACATTGCTTTAATGAAACGGTGCGTGGAATACATCAATATCTCTTCTTTTCATATATGTGAAATAAGACTTAGGTCTGTGGGCTTAGCACTTGGATTGGGTCTGTGGGCTTAGCACCTAGATCAACATCATCTTCAACATCCCCCCTCAAACAACAGGAGGAAGAATTCACCAGGAGTTTGTGCCTAAAGAGAAGGAAGGGAGGAGCAAGTATGGCTTAGTAAACACATCAGCTAAATTTTCTCTACCTAAGATAAAACTGACACGAAGATCCTTTCGAAGAACTTTCTCATGAACATAATGATAGTCAACCTCCAAATGTTTAGTTCTAGAGTGAAAAACAGGGTTGGCAGAGAGAGCAATGGCAGAAACGTTATCACACCAAATAACTGGAATATGAGAATGAAAAATTCTGTGTTCTTTAAACAAAATCCTAAGCCAAGAAAGTTTAGTAGCTGTAGTAGCCAAAGCCCGATATTTAGCCTCTGTGGATGATCGTGAGACAGTAGTTTGTTTCTTAGCAGACCAGGAAATTGGACTACAACCAAGAAAGACTAACAAGCCAATGGTGGAACGTCTGTCAGTAGGGTCCCCTGCCCAATCTACATCAGAGAAAGCAGTGAGGGTCAAGGGTCCAGGGGAGAAGTGAATGCCAAAATGTAAGGTGCCCCTCAGGTATCTAAGGACACCTTTAGCAGCTTCTAAATGGGTAGAGGTAGGTTGACTCATGAACTGGCAGAGTTGATGAACACTAAATGCCAAATCAGGCCTTGTGAAAGTGAGATACTTAAGAGCACCCACCATGCTTCTATACTCAGTGGGATCAGACAATGCAACACTAGAATGAGGCACCAAACGAGTGGAAGGGCAGCAAGGAGTCTTGGTGGGCTTAGCATTTTCCATATGAAACATGTGCAAGACATCTGAAGCATATTTGGTCTGAGTAAGAGACAAACCATGCTTAGTGGGAGAAATTTGAATACCCAAAAAATAGCTCAATGGCCCCAAATCCTTCAGCTCAAAAACATGACTAAGAGTAGCAATGAGAGAAGCAATCTGAGATGAATTGTTCCCTGTAACTATGATGTCATCCACATATAACAGGAGATAAATGAGAGTATTGGAGGACTGGAAAATGAACAAAGAGTTGTTAGCAAGGGAAGCAGTAAAGCCCAAGTGCAAAAGATGAAAAGTAAATCTTTCAAACCAAGCCCTAGGTGCCTATTTGAGGCCATATAAGGATTTGTGAAGTTTGCACACAATAAAGGGATGAGCAAGATCCACATAGCCAGGAGGCTGCTACATATATACATCTTCCTTAAGAACACCATGCAAGAAAGCATTAGATACATCAAGTTGTCTCAAACTCCAATTACAACTCACTGTAATGGCCAAAACAAGTCTGACAGTGGCAAGCTTGACAACTGGACTGAATGTTTCATGAAAATCAATACCAGCCTGTTGATGGAAGCCCTTATCCACCAATCTAGCTTTATATCTTGATATTGAGCCATCACTGTTAAGTTTTAGTTTGAACACCCACTTGCAACCAACTAGATTGACATTAGGTGGAGCAGGTACCAAGGACCATGTTTTTTGCCTTTGCAAAGCTTGAAATTCTACATCCATAGCCTCACACCATTTAGGGTATTGTGCAGCAATCTTATAAGGTGGGGGTTCAGTAAAGGTATAATCAACAGTAGCTTTGTAACATAATATAGAATTGGCTTTAGAAATACCACTCTTGGATCTAGTTTGCATAGGATGGTGATTGGAAGAAATAATAGGAACAATTGACTGGGAAGGCAGTGACTCAGGTAAAGGTTCAGATGGATGAGAGGGAATGGAATCAAGTGTGGTGGACTCAGATGGACCTAAAGGTGCAGAAGGAGGGTCTGGATGTGATAAGGAAGAACTAGAGGTGGTGTTAAGACAATCAGATGGGACATTAGGTGGGTGAGGAATGGATGTAGGATAGGAACCTAGCAGGGAAGGTTGGTTAGTGGAATGCATAAAAAGTTGATTGGAAAACCAAGAGAGATCATAAGGGAGTGAAGAAGTAGGAGGAGGCTGGGATGGAAAACATGAAGAGAAAGGAAACTTAGATTCATTAAAGACAACATGTCTGGAAGTATAAAGGTGTTTGGTATCAAGATCTAGACAGAGATACCCTTTTGTGCCAACAAGATAACCAAGAAAAATGCATTCTTTGGTTCTGGGGGCAAGCTTATAAGGAACATAGGGTCTGAGATGAGGATAACGGGCACACTCAAAAACTTTTAATTGTGAAAGGTCAGGAAGGGTAGAATACAATTTGGTCCAGGGAGAGTGAAAGGTTAGGACAAGTGTAAGGAGTAGGTTAATCAATGTGACAACATTTTAAACTGCATAAGACCAATAGGAAGATGGTATTGTGGCTTGGGAAAGTAGGGTGATAGTGGTTTCAATGATGTGATTGTGTTTTCTTTCAACAAGGCCATTCTACTGAGGGGTATATGGACAGGAAACATGGTGAGTAATACCATGTTGCAATAGGTAAGATTTGAACTCAGAGGAAGTGTATTCACCCCCACCATCTAATCTAAAGACCTTGATTTTAGTGGAAAACTGATTTTCAATCATGGCTTTGAATTGAACAAACTTACCAAACACCTCAGATTTAGATTTTAGCAAATAAAGCCAAGTGAACCTGGAGAAGTGGTCAATGAACAAAACATAGTATCTAAAGCCATTAATGGAATTAAGTGGAGCAGGACCCCACAGATCAGAATGTATGAGTTCAAAAGGAGCTGAGGCAGTAAAAGAAGATTTAGGAAAAAGCAAATTAGGCATTTTACCATACAAACAGTGTGTACAAGAAGTATTAACAGAGGTACACTTATTAAAACTAGCATTGGCATGAGGGAACAAATGCTTAAGAACTTGATCAGATGGATGACCAAGCCTTATATGCCAAAGATTTTTATTGAAAACAGAAACACTAGCAACATTGTTACAAACTTTGGATGACAGATTGAGTTGTGAAGCTTGTTAAGGATAGATGGGATAAACTCCATGTTCACTCTTGCCTTGGTAAAGGATTTTCCCCGTGGCCAAAGCCTTAATGGAAATAGTGTGTTCATCAAAATAACACCAACACTTATTATCATGACAAATTTTATGAACTGATGCAAGATTTGATGCAATAGCAGGGGCTCTAAGAACATTATTGAGATGAAGTGTAGAGTGAGGAAGAGGAATAGACACATTACCTAAGTGAGTAATAGGAAGGTTTTGACCATTCCCTACTGTAAGGTGATCTTGACCATTGTAAGGTTTGGGAAAGCTGAGTTGGTTAAGGCTGGAAGTAACATGGTCTGTTGTAGCACTGTCAGCAAGCCATGGTTGATCTTGAGTGAGGCAGGCATTGGATGCAGTGATCATAGCTGCAAGCTTGATAGGAGGGTGCTTTCCTTGATAAGCATAGTCCATCCTGTGGTAACAATCAAGAGCTGAATGTCCAACCTTTGTACAAATCTGACATATTGGTCTCTCTGATTTGCCTCCATTGGAATTTGACTGAATATGTTGAAATTGGTTGAAGGGAGTGAACTGAGAGGATTACCACCATTTTATCCTCTACCACCTCCGTTGTTATAATTGCCTCTGCCCCTTTCTCTGTTGAAAGATTGATTGAAGCCATTATTATTATTAGGATTTTGATTTGTTGTTGCTGCCATAGCAAACATAGGGTCTTTGATCTCAAATCCCTCATTCAAGGATTCCTCTTCAGCATTAAGCATAGTAGTAAGTTCATCAAACTTTAAGGAAGTGCTTCTGGTCCGTATAGTTGACCTAAAAGCATTGTACTCCTTGGAAAGACCCTTGAGACTAATGTGGAGTAGTTCTTCATCATCTACAACCACTCCAACAGCAAGCAATTTATCTCTGACTACTTTGATTTTCTACAGATATAGATTTACAGAATCAGCTCCCTTCTTGAGATTATGAAGCTCATCTTTAAAATTCATTACATGAGACCTTGAAATGGATGAAAATCTGTTCTCCAAGACCTTCCAAACTTCCAAGGCTAATGAACACCCTACAGTGAGTGCTAGAATAGACGGAGACAAGGTAGAGCTCATGAAGGTAAGTAAAGCCTTCTCTTTTGATTTCTAGATCAAGAAATCAGGATTCACAATTGCTGTGTATGCACCACAAAGATCTTTGAGATATTTCTCAGGAATCAACTAAGGCTCTTCAATCAATTCATACAAAGAGTAGGTTTCCAACACCATTGTAATCTGATGCTTCCAGACTATGTAGTTAGAATTATCCAACTTGATAGTCATCATATTGGTCATATTCGAGAGAAGAAGAAGTGGTTGATTAAGCACGTTCATTTGAGAACTTGAAGAAGATGAAGATGTTGATGAAGAGGAAGCCATTGTTGCGCTTGTGGTTGCCATTGTTGCACTCTGATTAGCAACAGTTGGCTCTGATACCATGAAGAAATCTTATCTCAGTTATCTTTGTAATGAAACAAGATTGTGAACCAAGAAAATCAGAGAGAAACAATGAGAAAATGGGAGTTAGAGAGAAGCAAACGAGAGAGAGGAAAGAGAGAGATTGAAAAGAAATCTGTATCAATGAAATAGCTGAATTGATTGCTTAATTACAACTGTGTGATTGTTCTCTATATATATAATACAAGTCTCTACTCTAAAAAAATAGATTAAGATCCACATTATGCGGATTTAGCTCTGTTATTTTAGGAAGAAACCCTGTAATGAGTAACTGCCATTCCCTCCAACTCTAACTGTCATTTAACCTTGTCTCTGCAATACGACATCATTTGAATTCTTGTGATAAACAACACTTAATGAAAACGGTGCGCATTGCTTTAATGAAACGGTGCGGGAATACATCAAAATCTCTTCTCTTCATATCTGTGAAATAAGACTCAGGTCTGTGGGCTTAGCACTTGGATTGGGTCTGTGGGCTTAGCACCTGGATTGGACTTAGCACCTGGATCAGCATCATCTTCAACACAAACCAGAGTTTGGAGGTGATCCATAAGTCCTCGCGCTTAACTAGCCCATCATCAAACAGCTTCTTTAAAGCTGACCCAATCTACACGCACCAGAAGTTTGGTCATAACATGATTCAGACTTCATAGACAAATATTGACATTGGTAATATTGTCCCAGTTCTAAAGATGCATGTAAATATTCACTCGAAGCACATAGATGAGAACAAAAATAAAATAGAGAATAAATGTCAGGTTATTTTCATAAAAATTGCCAAGGAGAGTCTCATAGCCAGTTTCTATACCTAAGGACTATATATGACCTTTCATCAGTTTATCCCACTTATATATATGGTGGATATTTCCTGAGATTATTTTATTTCTTGTTCTTGATCTTATTAAGAAACTAACGAGGCTAACAGATTCACATCCTACTTTTTGTTTCCTGTATTAGCTACCAAACTTTTGTACTGTCACAATCACTTAGATGAGAAATTATTGTAGCACTAAAATCAGAATCTACGAGCTCCCTACAAAGTTTGAAATAATAAATAAATAAATAAAAATCATTTTTAACGTTCCCCCACTTTTGGGTATGACTTAGAAAATATCAGGAGTGAGCTATGCGAAGAAGATAAGACAGACCACTATTAACCATTCTAAATTATTCTAAGGAATATGGTTACTTCTGCTAGCTTTTAGCAGTGTCTTGGTAAATGAAAGCAGTAAGCTTCACTGACCACACAGTGACATGACAGTTTATAGTACCCCTGAAACTTGGGGAGAGCTGGTTTTCCCTTCATATATTTGTATAAACATTCAATACTGAGTGTACAGAACACAGCTGAAATCATGTTTTATCATTTCACAATTATAATTAAAATTGTGTTTTCAAAACATGATTTTCAGCCGGAATTTTTATGTACATTGTCAGGATATGAAATGGCAACTAAGATATGAAAAATTGTATAGCTTAACTAAATGTCAGGATATGAAATGGCAACTAAGATGATATACAATAATATCTGGTATTATGCAATATTACCTCCTTCTCTTCCTCACTCTTCTCTTTTTTTCTTACTTATGCACTACTAATGTAATTGTTAGAAATAAAATTATGAGTGAAGTCCCTCATTATATAAGAATGACAAGAGAGAGTGGTTAGTAATTAGTATAACATAATTGGGCTCAAACCTATAGGCTTATGTCTTTTGGTTTAGGTGGTATCCCTATATGTTATATTAATTATTCTCCAAGGTGTGTTCAAGGTCACTTTCTTGCTAGTTCCCATGGATGCCCTACTTTCCTAGTAGGGACCGATCAAGCCTAAAAGAACCACACAAAAAAAATTCTAGAGAGAGGCCCAACGAAGGAGTATTGCCAATAGTGCTGGATCATGGTGAAGCATGTGGTTCCAATCAATAAAAATGTACGGGTTGGTTCCCATGGATAAGCATGCGAGGACATGCTGGTGATGGAAAAAGCCCAAAAGTAAGGAGGGAGCTAGTAAGACTTGGTCAAAATCCACATAAAGGTAGAGACACGTGTGTGAGTGAAGTTCCACATGGAATAAGAATGACAAGATAGAGTGATTAATATAACATAGTTGGGCTCAAACCCGTAGGCTTAAGTTTTTTAGGTTAGACGATGTCTCTATATGTAATATTAATTACTCAATTAAAGGATCCCAACAATAATAATTGTATGAAAACCCATCAATTTTTCGAAACCTCCCACAAATCCTTAGATAAGAATTTTGTTTTTTTTTTTTTACTCCTACCTCAAATACAATCTACAATAATATTCTATTTTGTTAGCAATTAAATTTTAGTGTATTTTGCTACTTAACTAGTCTTAACATTTTTTGGAATAATTCTGCGTTCAATATTGCTTTTTAAGCTTGCTAATAACTGAACTAAAATTCTAACCATGATCATGATATGTAATGCATGCAACCAACTAGCAATGTTGCAGATATAATATTTTTCACAACAAATTTCACACCAATAAATTATCAAGTTGTTATTAATTCTTATTTCAACCCACTACTGATTTACTCTACATTTATTGACAACATATATATATATATATATATATATTTTTTTTGATATAAAATAAAATTTTTACTATAGCCTAATCTAAGTATATATGTGTATGAAACTTCCTCTTGGAGACTTGAATCCTGACTCTTGCCTTCAACACCCCACAAGCATTTATACTTATGGAGTGACTACCGCACCAAGGATGCGCGGTGGTATTTATTAACAATATATACATGTACAAGAGTCGTATTACTAATTATGACAATTTGTTTAAGGAAAATGTTAAAACTACAAACTATTTTATAAACAGCTGATGTTGTTAGTAGTTACTAGTAAATAAAAAAGTGATGTTAATAATAGGTCAAATGAAAACCAGTAGAAATTTGTCATATCAACAATTTAGAAGCAATACCTGAATGGCAGTGGTAATGCTATTGCCTACAACACCAAGTTTAGCCTTCCATGTTCCCAACCCAAAGGAAGGCATTTTGGCCCGTGTTTAACTCAAAAAATCGAATTACCTTGGCCATTATCTTCTCACAAAACACTTGCTAGGCTAGCTGCTGCAATTTATAGGCAAAGCCAAGCAAAATCAAACAGCACCCATTTGGAATGAAGAACTATAATACAATACTAGCCTCATCATATGCGTTATTTATTTATTTTGGGGGGGGGGGGGGGCTACAAATATTGGCCTTGTTTTTCATAGGAATACCAAAAAAAAAAATCTATTGACACATTTAAATCACTCATATACAACAAATAATAACTTTTAAGGAGAATTGAAAGGGGAAAAAAGGGGAAAAAGAAAAAAAAAATGAATAGGGGAAGAAAACAGTGTCATCTCTTGAATCTTTTTCATTGTCTGACTTCAATTTCATTTGGTTCTTGACTACTTACTTTTGCCCCCATAAAAACAGATATACAACAACTGCAATTGCTCCAAAAACCCTTAAAATAGTTATTACACAATGTTTATTATTTCAAATTCTTTTCTCACAATTTCCATAACAAATAAATCAAAATCATATGAGCAATAAAACAATAAATAAATAATTAAAAAATCACTAAGAGAAATACCTTGTAGGAAAGGGCTACTCCTTTCTCGGAAAGAGAAAAAGAGAGGTTTTTATTTATTTTTAAGATTGAACCGGAGGAAGAGAGACATTTATTTGTGTTTGATTTGTTCATAAGAAATAAGGAGAGATGGAAATGCCTAATTTTAAGGATAAGGGGTTAACTGTGAGGGAGAGAGACTAACTTGATAGAGAGGAAATACTTTTTTATTTTATTTTTTAATTTAACTAAAATTTAGAAGTTTTTAAATTAGCAATGTTATATATCTGACCTTATTATTTAAACTTTCTATACTGATGAATTTATTTGAGAGTATTTTAAGTATCTAAAATGAGGAATCTAAACCGGAAAAACTCTTTAAATAGTATAATAGATAACATTGGTTATTTCATTTGGTGCTGGCTTTTTTTTTTTCAGACTACCATTACAGTTTACAAACGTCTTAAAGTTGAAGTTTTGAAGCTTTGTAAGGCTGATATATGTCACCAAATTATACCATGAAGGCTTAAGTTAGTTTTAGCACCTGACTGGTAGAGGTAGTCCGGTACTGTATAGATTATAATAGTATAGTATCTAATCCTGATCTTTCAATCAATAGGGTACGAACATGATTTGAGAATCAATGAGGAAGAGAGCAGTTTGGTTTTCTTGAGAATTACTCATACTTTAAAATTTTCTAGTTACCATTGCACAATCTTAGTGCGATGGTCACTCCACAAATATAAGAGCTTGTAAGGTGTGGAGGGAAGGGCTGAAGTTCAAAACTTCAAGAGAGAATTTCATACACATATATACTCAGATTAGACTATAGTAGAATTTTCTATTGTGTATCAAAAAAAATTTCCTAGTTAAAAATAAATAAAATTAGCTTTTTCTTTCAAAATTTGGCCAAGCTTGAATGCTCTTAAATGACTGAGTTGGGATTTAAACATTCAGATAGGCGACAAATTTTGCTCATTGAAAATTAGTTGATGAAGAAATGGGATTTTAATTAGTTAGTAACTCATGCTATGAAGTATGATCTCTGTGCTTTTTATATATGTATGTATCGGGAATTGTACGTGGTCGGCTTTAACTTGTATATGGATCTCTACTCTTCACCCTTTTTAAGTTTCTCCATTATAGTTAATTTTAGGCAAAAATCTAAAACTGACCCTCTAACTTTCAGCTTTTTTTATTTCAGTCTTCTAACTTTCAGTTTTGTCATTTTAGTCTTCTAACTTTCAGTTTTGTCATTTCAGTTCTCTAACTTTCAATTTTTGCCAATCTTGTATTCCGTTAGAGCTTAGTTAGCTGCTGCCATTAAGGGTGCGGAAACGACGCCGTTTTGACTTTTTTTTTTATTATAAATTTTGGAATTAAAAGAAAATAAGAAAAATCTGTAAAAAAACAAAAAAAAAAAAAAACATTTAAGGGGAACGACAACGAAGAAGAAAGAAGAACACGACACCCAAACTGATTACAAAACAAAGAAGAAAGAACACGGCACCCAAACTCTAACTGAGAAATAAAGGAGCTAAATTAAATTTGGGTGCATTTAACAGCCACAAAAGTCATACAGCCAAACCATATTTTCAGAGAGCTACGTTGATCATCGAAGCCCAGAAACACAATGGGTATCTTGTTAGTTTTGTATACTGCCTCAACATATGACCAAAAAGGTCATGAAACATATCAAGGAGCTGCCAATGAAAAACCAAACAAGCTCCAATCAAACCTATACATGTTGTCTTAATTCAGAAAACAAGCACATCATGGATATCAAACCAGATCACATGATGACAACCACCAATGGTTGATGTAGCATGGATCAGTGTACATGGGTACTTTACAATCATAAAACTGGTGAATTTTGGGTATGAATCATTCAAGAAAGAAGGAACCCAAGTGTTTGTAGAATCATTCGACTAGCTTTCCGTTTGGGTATGAATCATTCGACCAGGAGAAGGGGAACGATGTCGTCGTCCCCTTTAAATGTTTTTTTTTTTTAATACATTTTTCTTAATTTCTTAAAATTCCAAAATTTAAAAAAAAATTAAAAAAAAAAAAAAAAACCGAAACGGTGTTGTTTCAGCACCCTTAACAGTAACAGCTAATTGAGCTTTAACGGAATAATACATTGACAAAAATTGAAAGTTAGAGGATAGAAATGATAAAACTGAAAGTAAAAAGACTGAAATGAAAAAGGCCAAAAGTTAGAGGGTCAATTTTGGATTTTTGCCTTAATTTTATTATGAGAAATGCTAACGAATGCCCTTAGGGCATTGGTTAATAATCTATTTTAAAAAAAAAAATTTATGGGAAAAGAAAAAAAAAAACAATTAATGTTTTGACAGTTTTTTTTTTTTTTGCGTAAATGCACTTTTAGTCCTTCCATTTTGATTTTTTTTCCATTTTAGTCCCTACATTTTATTTTTACCACTTTTAGTCCCTAAATCAATTTACGCGGGACATTTAAGTCCTTGAAGCACTATTCCGTCAGCCAACTAACAGTAAAAGCTGATGTGGCTGACATGAGCATTAAAATATTATTAAAAAAATTATTTTGCATTTTTTAAATACCAAAATTTTAAAAAATTAATTACTCAATTTTAATTAAAAAAAAACAAAAAAAAATATATTTTCTATCAAACAAAAATTTTACATAAGAACATATTTTCTTTTCACTATTTTTTTCAGAAGAACATATTCATGTTCTTTGTGTTCTTCCCTAGTGTTCCTCCCTATAATCAATCTCCAGCAAAAAACAAACATCAAACCCAGATCCTAACCAAACCCCAAACCCATATCTCCAGTAAAGCAAACCTTAGCCTTCAAACCCATAAATTTTCTTGGCAAACAAAAAAAAAAAAAAAAAAACCACTGGAAAAAAAAACCCCAAATCACCACCACCGAATCAAAGAACATGAAGATCAAACCCAAGCAAAAGAATAGAAACCCAGCAAGCAGCAAAGCACCACCACGAATCAAATCATCCACTGCCACACATCAACAAAACCACTTCCAAACCAAACCATTGAAAGAATAGAAACCCAGCAAACCACCCAACTCATCCACTCCCAAACCAAACCATAATCAAAGAGGTTGAGATTGGGTGAGATGGGTTTGAGATAGAAAAAAAAAAAAAAAAAACTACATCTCCTAACCGTCTTTTTTTAGAAAGAAAAAGACATGCAGTTTTCAAATTCGTCATCGAACTCTCTTTTACAAGGACAGTCCTGGCCAACCCAGGCAACAACGGATTGGAAAAATTCGAGCTAAGACCAACTCGACATCTGCGAGATCTGCTTGTAATAGCAATCGAGAGCGATGCTGACGATGCAAGCACATTTCGTTGATTTTTAACGGTAATCTACAGCTTTAAAGGCAGTGACAAAATACCAACAGAAGGACGATTGTTAGCGGAGCACAGCAGCGATGGTGCGGCGAGGAGTGTGGTAAAGCGAGGGCTGAGAGAGGTCAGGGATTTGGATGAGAATCGGCATTCCGTTGCGTGATTTGGTTTCGAAAGCGTAGAGAGCGAGAAGTGTGGGTTCCGATTTGGGAGAGAAGGGGTGAGCACTGATGGGGTCAAGGTCAATCTTGCAGTGGCAATCGGGAAAACCTTGCATGGTGGTGTTGTTGATGTTGGTGACCAAGTTATGGGCTTCGCCGTGGCTAAGGTTCCATTAGAGAGAGAGTTTTGAGATGGAGAACTCAGAGAAGAAAAGGGAAGAGGGAAGAGACAAAGGAGAAAGGAAGAAGAGGGAAAAAAAAGTAACGTTTTTTTTTTAAAGTTCAGGGTTTGCGATCGGGTGCGATTGATTTTATGGGTTTCGTTGCTAAGGAAATACAAGAAAAGAGAAAATTTTTTTTGATTTTTTGAATTTCTGGGCAAGGTTTACTGGGAAGAAAATGAAGAACATGATTAAAGGGGAAGAACACATGTTCTAGATTCTTCATGTTCTTCCCCAAAAAAGAGAAACAAAATTAATTTAATTCTTTTCTTTTAAAAAAATAAGAAGGTTAGAAATTTTATTATTATTTTCTTGATCCGTTAGTTTCTTCATTAGTTGGCTGATGGAATGGTGCTTCAAGGACTAAAATGTCCGCCTAAATTGGTTTAAGGACTAAAAGTGGTAAAAATAAAATGTATAGACTAAAATGAAAAAAAAAAAAAAAAAAGGTCAAAATGTAGGGACTAAAAGTGCATTTACGCCTTTTTTTTCATTTCCCATAAAAGTTGTGTCAAAACTTTCCTAAAATAGATTGTTAATTAATGCCCTTAGGACACTCGTTAACCCTTTTATTATTATTTTGCTAAGTACTTACATCTTAAGATAGTAAAATATTCATTCCACAAATAATAAGCATGTGATGAAATAAAATCTTAATTTTTAAATAAAGAAAACACTATTTTATTATTAAGCTTTCTATTTTTTATATTGTGTTTTTTTTTTTTTTTCCTTTTAATTGATGCTAAAGTCTAAAACCATGAATAATTTGTTCTAAATTGAGGAAATGTTTTATGGTAAAATTTTATATTTATTATAACACACACACACACACACACACACACACACACACACACATATTTATTTATAAATATAAAAAATAATAGTAAACTCGAAATGTTACACCAATATTAACCGGTACGGAAATATATCGTTCTACTGGTCAAACCAGTACAGCCTCCGATATGAGATTGACTCCCTTGCTTATAACTCAACATACCAGAAGTTTTGAACTTCACATGTGATCTACTCCTCTGTTCTTCTCATCAGTTGTTTCTCCTGTGCCATATTCAGATATGCTCACTTCTGGTTTCAAGTGTTGGCCCTTTATCTCCACATTTGCTACAAAAATGTCAGCATAATCGGTTTCCTCCGCATCTGCTATTGGACACACTGGTTTCTTCTTGTAAATCTAGCTTTGAGAGTGGAGAAAAGTAAGAGAAAGTTGTTGGAAAAAGATAAAGAATATAAAAAGAATAAATAAATGAATGAGTACAAGATGTGGGCCTTGCATTGTGCCGTGACAAAAAATATTAAAGGCTAAATGTAATTGTACATTTGCAATCCCCAAGTTCAACTGAAATTCGTTTTAGTTCTCTAACTTTTTTTTTTTATTCAATTGAATTCTTTTAGTTTTGAATTTATTCAATTAAGGTCTTACATCTAATTCTGTTTAAAAATTTCCATTTAGCATGCAATTAACTAATAAAAATGATTTTTGAAAAAAAAAATCTCACATAAAAAAAAACTTGTAAAATATTTAATTAATTTTATAGATTTTTTCATATGAGAAAAATATTTTTTAATGGCAATTTTTTTTATAAAATTGAACAAAATTTTTGAATTGAATAAATTTGAAACTTGGAGAACTCAATTAAACGATATTAAAGTTAGAGAAATGAAATAAATTCTGATCAAATTTAGAGAGTACAATTTGAATTTCAAACAATTTTTAATTTAATCATTTGTTCTTTAAATAGTAGTTTTAACTAAGATATATATACTTCAATCAATAGAAACACCTTTTCATTAGTTTTTCCAAACATTTAACTGTGATTTTCATAATCATGTTGTAAGTGCACTATTTGTACCCGGTCCAATCACTAGGTGGACTCAGGCCCAAAGAACCTTATACAATAAAAATTTGTAGAGTGTGGGCTTGAAACCTAGACTGTGGATGTTGGACAAGGGAAAAACATGCTAGATTACCGTTATCCGCGTGTTCAATAGATGAGAATAGTAAAGAATCTCTCCTCGGACATAAGCCGAGGACAACCTGTATTGCCTTTCTTTCCTTTAAGAACAATATTACAATTACAATTCAAGTATTCGATCTCATCTTCCTTCTGCCCCCCTCTACCTTTTATATCTTTCTTCTTCTCTTGAATCCATCCTCTTCTTTCTTCTTTCTTCCACGTGTATCACCAATCTCCTCCCTAGATACTTGTCCCATCCAGCACCTTCTTTAAACCTCCAAATACCAGTTGGAAAGCTAAACCTCACTGCTCAGAAGTCATTTCCCCATTAATGCGGTCAGGGAGGTAGGTGCAGGGTCTTTAATGCGATGGTCGCAGTTTTTTCCCTCTGATATTTCTCAGACGTTCTTCCTTCTAACCACTGCGTGAATCACGCCTTTACCCAATAGATCTTCCGAAATTCTGTCTCTAAATCCCTTGGTATGTCCCATGACCTTTACTGGGCCCGTTCGAAGAGGTACTCTTTCTCGGACGACTCCTCCACCTCTCGTAATGTGCACTGGCTTGTAAGCCTCAAAAGCTCTGCTCAGACAGATTTACACCACCAAATCAGGCCCAAGGCCCAAACAAACATTTTATCTATTTTACCCCTACACATGTTTTCCAAAAACACATTTTAAAATCACTGTTTTTGTAAAAATGCATTTTTTTTAAAACAATTTATCCAAACGGCTCAATGAGGAGTGCCTGGCTTCAGTTGGCCCAGTCATAGAGGACGCAAAGGCTTCAGTTTATCATTTGTATTATTTCTTTTTATTATGCAATGAACAATTAAGCTTTTTTTTTTTATATTGTATTTTTTTTTCTTTTAAATGATGTTAAAGTCTAAAACCATGAATAGTTTGTTCTAAATTGAGGAAATGTTTTATGGTTAAATTTTATATTTATTATAACACACACACACACACACACACATACACACACATATATTTATTTATAAATATAAAAAATAATGATAAACCCGAAACGGTACACTGGTATTAATTGGTACGGAAATATATCGTTCTACTGGTCCAACCTAGGGATGGCAATAGGGCGGGGCGGGGCCGAAGGATGAGGTCTTCGTCCCTGCCCCGCATAGTTTGTCTTGCCCCATCCCTGCCCCTCTCCGCATGACGGGGAAAACTTTCTCACCCCATCCCCGCCCCTTGGGGCCCTGTGAAGCCCCACCCCAGCCCTTAAAACTCTATTTTTTTTGTTAATTTTCCATACAACTAGTACAGTTTTTTATTGAAATCTATTTCATTAATAAAAATATACTTGAAATTACAACTAAATTTATCCTATCAAATTAAATCAATTTTTAGAAAAAATTGAATAATATATCCAAGTGTTTAACAAAGCAATCATAAAAAAATAATTCTCATAGTATAACATAAAACAAATTAAAGACAGAGAACCACATTTGGTAAAATAAAAATATGCTAATATTAATATGTTTGTTTAAATATTAGGGTTTTAGAGTATGAAAAATTTACAATTATAACCCTTAGTTAAGCGAAGCGGGGCGGGGACGGGGACGGGGAGGGGCGGGGTGGGGTGGGTCTACAAAGTTTAAACCCATCCCCGCCTCGCCCCGTGGTGCGGGGCTAAAATCTTGCCCCATCCCCGCCCCACCACCTTTGTAGGGCGGGAAAAACCCGCGTGGGGCGAAGTGGGGAGGGGCAGGTTTAGCGGAGCAGGAAAAAATTGTCATCCCTAGTCAAATCAGTACAACCTCCGGTATGAGACTAACTCCCTTGCTTATAACTCAACATACCAGAAGCTTTGAACTTCACATGTAATCTACTCCTCTGCTCTTCTCATCAGTTGTTTCTCCTATGCCATATTCAAATATGCTCACTTCTGGTTTCAAGTGTTGGCCCTTTTTCTCCACATTTGCTACAAAAATGTCAGCATAACCAGTTTCCTCTGCATTTGCTATTGGACACACTGGTTTCTTCTTGTAAATCTAGCTTTCAGAGTTGAGAAAAGTAAGAGAAAGTTGTTGGAAAAAGGTAAAGAATATAACGCTCCGTTTGTTTCAATGGAAAACCTTGTGTAAAGATAGTTTTCCTTGTTTTCCAGTGTTTGGTAGCATAAAAAAATATGAGTCAAAGGAAAACTATCTTTAGTCAACATAAAAAATATGGTTTATTTTTGGAGATTGTTTTCCATTAAATTTTTTTAGAAAACAACTTTATCTCACAGCAAGCTAAATAAGGAAAGTTAGGAGGTTGTTTTTCAACTCATTTAAAGTTGCTACCAAACATTGGAAAATGAGATAGTTTTATAGAAAATGCTATTTAGAAAATAACTCATTTTCTAGAAAACATCATTGTTGAAACAAACAGAGCGTAAATAAATAAATGAGTACAAGATGTGGGCCTTGCATTGTGCTGTGACAAATATTTTTTAATGGCAATTTTTTTTATAAAATTGAACAAAATTTTTGAATTGAATAAATTTGAAACTTGGAGAACTCAATTAAACGAAAGTAAAGTTAGAGAAATGAAATAAATTCTGATCAAATTTAGAGAGTACAATTTGAATTTCAAACAATTTTTAATTTAATCATTTGTTCTTTAAATAGTAGTTTTAACTAAGATATATATACTTCAATCAATAGAAACACCTTTTCATTAGTTTTGCCAAACATTTAACTGTGATTTTCATAATCATGTTTTCCAAAAACACATTTTAAAATCACTATTTATATAAAAATGCATTTTTTAAAAAACAGTTTATCCAAACGGCTCAATGAGGAGTGCTTGGCTTCAGTTGGCCCAGTCATAGAGGATGCAAAGGCTTCATTTTATCATTTGTATTATTTGTTTTTATTATGCAATGAACAATTAAGCTTTCTATTTTTTATATTGTTTTTTTTTTCTTTTAATTGATGCTAAAGTCTAAAACCATGAATAATTTGTTCTAAATTGAGGAAATGTTTTATGGTAAAATTTCCTATTTATTATAACACTCACACACACACATTTATTTATGAATATAAAAAATAACGGTAAACTTGAAACGGTATACCGATATTAACCGGTACGGAAATATATCATTCTACTGGTCAAACCAGTACAACCTCTAGTACGAGATTGACTCCCTTGCTTATAACTCAACATAACAGAAGCTTTGAACTTCACATGTGATCTACTCCTTTGTTCTTCTCATCAGTTGTTTCTCCTGTGCCATATTTAGATATGCTCACTTCTAGTTTCAAGTGTTGGCCCTTTTTCTCCACATTTGCCACAAAAATGTCAACATAATTGGTTTCCTCTGCATCTGCTATTGGACACACTGGTTTCTTCTTGTAAATCTAGCTTTGAGAGTGGAGAAAAGTAAGAGAAAGTTGTTGGAAAAAGATAAAGAATATAAAATAAATAAATAAATGAATGAGTACAAGATGTGGGCCTTGCGTTGTGCCGTGACAAAAAATATTAAAGGCTAAATGTAATTGTACATTTGCAATCCCCAAGTTCAACTGAAATTCATTTCAGTTCTCTAATTTTATTTTTATTTAATTGAATTCTTTTAGTTTTGAATTTATTCAATTAAGGTCTTTCATCCAATACCATTTAAAATTTTCCATTTAGCATGCAATTAACTAATAAAAATGATTTTTGAAAAAAAAAATCTCACGTAAAAAAAACTTGTAAAATATTTAATTAATTTTATAGATTTTTTCATCTGAGAAAAATATTTTTTAATGGCAATTTTTTATATATATAAAATTGAACAAAATTTTTGAATAAATTTGAAACTTAGAGAACTCAATTAAACGAAAGTAAAGTTAGAGAAATGAAATAAATTCTGATCAAATTTGGAGAGTACAATTTGAATTTCAAACAATTTTTAATTTGATCATTTGTACTTTAAATAGTAGTTTTAACTAAGATATATATACTTCAATCAATAGAAACACTTTTTCATTAGTTTTGCCAAACATTTAACTGTGATTTTCATAATCATGTTTTCCAAAAACACATTTTAAAATCACTATTTTTATAAAAATGCATTTTTTAAAACAGTTTATCCAAACAGCTCAATGAGGAGTGCTTGGCTTCAGTTGGCCCAGTCATAGTGGACGCAAAGGCAACCCCAAAAGGTGTGGGTAATTGGGAATTTTGTGAAAGCTTATAAACACAAAAAATAGAATTTGACACATGTTGATGTGAATTGATAAGGATTAATAAAAAAATGATGTCAATTGTAGGTATAAATAAAAACTAGTACAAGCTTGCCAATTTAATTGGTGTCAAAATGAATATTGTCAAAAGTTTTGTGCATGTAGTAGCATTGCTCGGAATTCTTGCATGTGAGAACTGAGAAGGCATGCTAATAAAATAGGCTCATAGATTGGCACGTAGAGCTACCACCCTTGGACCAGAAAGTGTATGGATCGAAAGATATATTATCCCCATTGTATTGCCGATGTTTAAACTAAGGAAGCCATGTAACATTGTTTTCAAGAATTTAATGAAGTGTTTCATCTTGTTTCTTAGGGGAAAAAAATGTGGCGTTCAAACTTCGAATGGAAGATTCTCTAAAACTTCTCCCTGCTAATTTTTTAATGTTTACCGGAGTCTTCTAATTTGTATTGTATACTTTGTACGTGAACCTAATGTTATCGGTTTTTTTTTTAGAAGTTAATGTTATCGCTTTCTCAAAAAAAAAAAAAAAAAAAAAAAGTTAATGTTATCGGGTTAATAAGAATAAATGAGAGAGAGAGAGAGAGATAAATCGGCCCATTAGAGATCAAAAAGTACCGCGTTTACAATATTTTCACAACAAATCATATGTGGTAAGTTGTTATTGGTTTTAATTTAAACCTAACACTAAATTATTTTTTTGTTCATCAGTAACAACCATTAACAACTTGTCACATGAATTGTTGTGGGTATATTATGAATATAGCATTTCTCATAAATATAAAGGTTGTGTTTACTTTGTCAAAAATTGCTTTTTGGAAAAAATATATCTTTCACATTTATGGTTGTTTGAGACAACGGAAAATGTTGGTCAATTGGAAAATTGTTTTCCAGTTGACCGTGAAATAAAAGCACTTATAACAAAAATTGGTTTATGTTTTCATTTTCTATAAATCATTTTCCGTTTTGCTCAAAACTTATCAACCAAACCTCCACACCCACCCCCCACTGTTTGCCACCCAACTGCCACATCCTACTAATGTCCTCGGTCTCCAGTGGCCAACCACCACCCATCCCCAATAACAATTTTTCTTTATCTAAAATTTTACTTTTTTTTAAAAATTATATATGTGCTTGGAAGATGAGAAAATATGAAATAAAAGTAGAAGAAAATATATTTTTTGTAACTTTTTTTGGAATGAAACTAAACACTATAAAATATTTTCTTTTTCGGAATATATTATCACCTAATAATATTTTATGGTTTGAAAAATATTTTCTATCAAACCAAACATAAACTCACAAAGCAATTACAAAAATACTCAATATTAAACAAATTTTATCTTAGCCTTAGATCATTTACATCCGGTTATGCAAAAAAAAATAAAGCATTTTAACACACCAAGAAAAACTTTATCTATTTTATACTAGCCTCTAAGCACGCACGTGAGACTCTTTTATTTTTTTCATAAAAGTTTTTTTTTTTATACAAGACAGAATTTCTACTCTAGGCTAATCTAAGTGTATATGTGTTTGAAGTTTCCTTCTGGAGACTTGAACTCCGGACCTTGCCTCTCATACCCCACAAGTACTTATACTTGTGGAGTGACCACCGCACTAAGGGTACGCGGTGGTATAAAGGTTAATAATTTGCATTCATTATAATTTGGGATACTACATTTTTCAATCACACAAAAAAAAAAAAAAAAAAAAAACAGCCTAGGATTATGATGAAAAAATTATTTTACCCATAAACACACAATACTCATCATACCCCTAGAATTTTTTTTTTGTGATTGAAAAATATAGTATCTCAGATTTAGGTGGATACCGTACGTGCCTTTTTTGGGATGGTAGAATGAACCATCATTGATATAATAAATATAGATAAAAATAATTATTTTATGCATCCAACATATCGTAATCTTTCTTATAATATGTGGATGTTATACAATTATGATACCCATATTTTATGAGAAAGATAACGTATATTCAGAATACACAAAATGTTGGTCGTCCTTGAGTCGGTAGAACGTTTTTATATAAGAGCGTGGTTGAATTAATAAATGGTCAAGAACAAAACAACATTAAATTAATAGTTCATATTTAGGTGCGTCCGGTACTTTTTTTTTTTTTTTTTTTTTTTTGAGAATGTGGTACCTTCCTTTCTAGGTGTACGGTAAAATGAACCATCATTGATATAATAAATATAAATAACAATAATTATTTTATACATCTAACATATCAGAATCTTTCTTATTCTACATGAATGTTATACAATTGATGCCCGTATTTTATGAGAAAGATAACGTATATACATGATACACAAAATATTGGTCCTGAGTTGGTAGAACATTTTTATATAAGAGAGCGGTTGAACAAGTCGGCTCTTGAAAGGCATTGCAACCCACCGAATCAGACAGCAAGAGAAACTGTAGGCTTTACAAATGAATACAAAGCTTGTGCCTTCTTGAGTAGCCCACAACAACCTCAAACAAAGTATCAATGGAAGCCACCTCAAAAGCTTATGTTTAAGATAAAAATAATGTGTCCAAAACCAAATGAGAAGTCCTGTTTATAAACACTCACACAACCTTTACATGAGTAGATATGTTCTATCCAAAAGATGCAGCTCTTCTACGTAAACACTAAAGTAACGCCATCCACTAAGAAATGTTTATTATATATATGAGATTGTATTATATTATGATGTGTTGCTACCACAAAATACCTTCGACACAAATATGGAATGCTAGATGGACAAGCAAACCTATAGCTAACTTGGATAGGGATGGCAATGAGACGGGATAGGGCTGAAAGTCCTAAGAATAAGGTTTTTACCTCTGTCCTGCATGGCTGGGCAAATTGCCTTGCCTCATTTTCATGCGGCCCGTCATTCCTGCAAAACTTTATTTTATGTTAACCTGTCATAACCCACTCCACACCTATTACAATTTTTCTAAATATAAAACTTTTTTCATTAAAATAAATATACTTGAAATTTCAATTAAATTTATTATTTTAAACAAAGTAATTTTTAACAAAGACTAAATAATATTATTCAAAATGTTTAATAAGACAGTTTTACAATAAAACAAAAAATCTTAATATTCAAGCATTTAAATATTTAGTAATACATACTAAGTAAAGTAGGTCAGAGTCTCATCCTCACCCCCGTCCCAGGGTGCAGGAAAAAATCTTGCTTCATCCCCACCCTATACCCCCTAGAGTATCTACATTGGTGTAGCTAAAAATTTGCTATTTGGCACCTACAAAAGTCACTTTATCTATTTTACTTCTTCACTTTACAATACACCAAACATCAATAGACCTATATTTTTAGCTACTTGATTAAAATAATACAAATAACTCATTAGAATAATAATAAAAACATCCACCACAAACTTCAGTAACTAACCACAACCACTTCCACCATCAGCCACAACCACCACCAGTCCGTAGCAGGAAAAAAAAGATCAACCAAGCAGCCCAATCTACCCACGCAACCACCACCACCACCATAATAGCCCACAGCCCACATAATAAAATTAAAAAAAAAAAAAAAAAAGCAACCAAGCAAGGCACCCAACCATCGAACCAACGACACCACAGCCGATGAACCAACCACACCACAACCCACTGACGCCAATGAACCCAACTGACGCCTACGATCCAACCACGCCACAGCCCACTGATGCCGAAAAACCCAACCACCCACCAATGCCGATGAACCCAGCCAGCCAACCACCCTCAAGACCGATCTACCCACCACCACGATCCCACCCACAAGAGGGAGATAAGGGAGGCGCGCGAGAGAGAGAGAGAGAGAGAGAGAGAGAGAGAGAGAGAGAGAGAGAGAGAGAGAAAGGAGAAGGGAAAAAAGAATAAATGAGAAAAGTTGGAGAGAGAGAGAAAGAAAGAAAAAGAGAAAATATTTTTTTAATGAGAGAAGAGAGAGAAAAGAATAAACAATGATGGTTGTACACAACTCCAATTATTTTAATGGGAAGTTTAATAAAATCTTATTATTTTTTGTTTTAGCTTCTTGTTACATTGCACAACCATCTATGGCTCTGCACTGTAAATGAGAAGTTAAAATTTTTAAGTTTAGCTTCACTATTGTAGCTCACTTTTAAGAATTGGTGGTGCTAAAAATAGCTATATAGCTATTTAGTATCAGCAATTTTAGTGCTTTTAGAGCATTATCATTAGGTGTGTCAAATGCCAAATATTTGGCATTTGGCACACCAAACACCAAAAAACACCTCACAACAGGTGTTTTAAATGCCAAAATATTTGGCACAAGTGAATAGTACCGTTCCAAATATGAAACGGTATGAACACAAATGCCAAACTCAAAAAATAATATTTTATTTGACTTTTCTCTCTCCTCTCAATTTTATATTCGACATTTTCTCTCTCTTCTCATAAATCTCTCTCCCAACCCGTGCTCTCTCTCTCTCTCTCTCTCTCTCTCTCTCTCTCTCTCTCTCTTCTTCAGATTAGAATCCTAGCCTTCACCCTCAAATCAACGGTACGACGGTGTTATGGATCTTCCCTCCTCTCTTCTCTGCCCCTCTCATCGATCAAGTCGCCGCCATCGCCTTTGGTTTGAAGACCCCATCGCCACCGATCTGGAGCTGCCATCGCCGTCGGTCTAAAGCTGCCATTGCCACCTCGGTCTGAAGCTACCATGCCGCCTCGGTTTGAACCCATCTCAGCCACGACTTGAGGTTGTAGTCACCACTTGTCTGATGCACATCTCAACCACGGCGCGAAGCCGATCTTAGCCACTACTATTGATCTAAAGCCACCATTGCCAACAAAGAAGGCTACCATTGCCGGATCTCTCTACCTTTCTTACATGTTTGAGTTGTGGGTATTTGGTTATGGATTTGTTGCAGTTTTGTGGCTGTGGATTTGTTGTGGGTATTTGGCTGGAATTTATTTGGTTTATTTTGAGTTGTTGGGTATTTGGCTGTGGTTTATTTGGTTGGTGGCTACTGGTTGCGGCGGTGGTTGGTCGTTGGGTGGTGGCCAATGCCACTATTTGTGTTTTTGTATATTGGTTGAGTTTTGTGTTAATATATTATTTTAATGTGTTATATATATTATTTTAATGTATGAAATTGAAGAATAAAACATGTGATGAATGATGTATTATAAAATGATGTGGTAAAATGATAAAGTAAATTTTTTGAGTGTTGAAATGACATAATTTTGCAATGCCTGATGGGAATGCTCTTACAAGGCAGGAATGGGGTGGATCAAGGTGATGAAAAATTGCCTTCCCTAATCTTGGACTTTGCAAGACTTTAGATTGATGCTGGGTTCCAAAAACTTCGAACCTCTTTAGGATTGATTGGACAAGGTCCAATTCCCACCTTACGTCTGGTAGTCTTTTCAGCACCTAAAAAGAACTCCATTGCAGTGCAGCCGAAAGTGAAGAAATTTAATTACATTTTTTTTATTAAAAAAAAAAAGGTGAAAAAGAAAAAGGTCATCCACGTAGGACTATTAGTCAGCCCTACCAGCCAATTCTAGAGCTACACTCATTCTAGCCATTAAAAAATCAGAATAAAAAAAAAAATAATAACATTGAATCATTTTTTTAAGATAACGCTAGAAACAGAATCATTTTAGTATACATCATAAAATTTAAAGCCAAAAAAGAAAAGAAAAGAAGATATAGAGCAGATTATGCATAATAACATAGGGTTTCATTTCTTAATCCCATAAGAAAAAACAGAATCATTTTTAGTACATCATAGGTTTTTGTTTTTATAAGGAAGATTTCATTAAACCTTTCTCTCTCTCGAGTGTTCTCTCACGTTTCACTCATTTGTCGTTTCGAATCCAAAAAAAGAAACCTAGATCTTCCCCAAAACTATCACAATCACATGCAATTTCTTTAAAAATTTGGAAGCCCTTGAAATTTCAAATTATGGGTATGCCACTGAATTTGAAATACTGGGCTTTCAGTTAATGCAAGGGTTTGTTGAAATATAGGGTTGGTTTCCAATTAGGGTCAATTGCTTCAAAAAGAAGAAGGCCCAGAGAGAGAGAGAGAGAGAGAGAGAAATGAAGAAGTTGATAGGGAGACCAGGTTCGGTGAGTGGGTTAGCGTTGAGGTTGGGGCAATGTGGATTTGCAGCTGCGGCAATTGGTGTTATGGTCACATCCCTTGGATTTTCTAGCTTCACTGCTTACTGGTATTTCCCTTTTCTCTCTTTGGTTTTTTGGGTTTTTTTGTTTTTTTAGCTTACCATTCTGTTGGACGGTCAATTTTATTTATCAAATGGGGAAAAAAGAAAGATGGGTATTTTTTTATTAAAAAAAAAAGAAGAAAAAGAAATGGCTGTATTTATTTCAATAATTCCATTCAGAGAGTAAGTTTGAATTTGTTTCAGTAATTCCTTCTGATATGTGAAATTAATGACAATGTTCAAAACAGGAAGAAAGTAGTAAACATGGAATTCTGGGTTTGCTGATTTTAGCGACACATATGATGTGGCAAATGAAATTAATCCTAGGAGAATGGCTCATTAAGATGTAAATGTAGAGTTGATTCCTAATAAGTATGGAACTTCTGGTGATGTGATACCACTGCACACCTAACTTGGTATCTGAGTTCATTGTCATTGTACCCTTTCCTTTGTAGGCCACAGAGAGTCATAAATATAGTGAAGGTTTTTATTTATTTATTTTTTGGTGTGTGTGGTGGGGGGGGGGGGGGGGGGGATAAATATAGTGAGGTTGAAACTAGGAAGTACAAACACTTCATTTAGGGTGTCGTATCTGCGTTGTACCAGTGTCATATTAGTTGTTTTATGTTATAATTTTTCAGAAATTGTATGTGTCACCGTATCATACCCATGTCCATATCGGTGCTTCCTAGAGTACAAATCCAACTTCAAGTGTGTATTTCCTATTTATGATAGTTCACTGTATGTTTTACAGATTAAGGTTCATAGAAATTAGCAAAATGGGCTCCTTGTTTCTGACAATTATACTTAATTATTGTTTACTTATGCTAGCAAAATGGGCTCCTTGGGGTTCAAGTGATAGTCCAGTAGTTATGGCATCCTTTTTGGTGTCCCATGTATGTGGTTTGAATCCCATCTCCCCTCTTCCACTATCTGCCTATCCCAAAAAAAAAAAAAAAAAGCCTTGTTCTAGCCAAGATTACTTTCTATCCTTGTCAGGTTGTTATGGTATGAGCTTGTTACGACAAAGATATTTCATATGCAAAATTGTCCGAATGCTAAATGGAATCAAGTGCCCGAAGTTTAGGGATGGCAAAAATTCTCCGCACCGCTCTGCTTTTTCCCATATGGGTTTTCCCCTCCCCGAATGTGTAATTGTGTGTGTGTGTGTGTAAAAGAATTTTTTTTTTATACATAACCTATTTATTATTTATTTATTATGTACATATTCTATTACCATCCCCTAAAATACGTGTTTTCCCTCTTTTAGTACTGCATGCTTGTGCCTCCCCCCTTTCTTTCATCTCTACCTTATTAATGTCACAGCCAACTAGTTAGGGATGGAAAATACCTCCAACCTGCCCTGAACCTGACCTGCCCTGCTCACTTCCCATGCGAGTTTTTCCTGCCCCTTAATCCGACCCTGCCCTGCCTCGTTGGCATCCCTACTTAAGTTCTTTAATAGCTTATTAATACTTGCACATTTAAGTTTTGGCTATGTGTAAATGCCAGAGTAACAATTGTGGAAATTTCCTTTTTAAGGAAAAAAAAAAATTTTTGGTCCTCGCTATACTTAGGTTATGTTGGAAGGGTCTTATTAGGAGGCTACATTTTGAATGTAAAGTACTCATTTATAATTAATCAGAGTAGATCTATTACACCTTTTTCTGAGAGAGATGTAGTTTCTAGGTTCACAAGTTAGTGTTTAGATCTAGTGCGACTGCTGCAGTAAGTGATGTCTATGCAATCCCTGCGTGCATTACATACAATCATGCAGTGTATCCAGGCACGTTAAACCTGTGAATATGGTATTTTCTACTTAATTCTTGCTCAAATTTTAATTCTTATTTGAATTCCTTAAAGGAGAGGGGAAGGGTGACTGGAGTACACTAATTTTAGTATATTCTGGTAAGCTTGCCCTGTCCTCTCCCACCATCCATATATAGGGTAAAAGATTATGCTCCCTTTTTTTTGCAGGGTGGTGGGGGTTTTAAAGTTTACTAAGATACTTTAGCAACCGTTCTGTTCCACACTTTTAACAGTGATATGTGTGCTTTTGCTCAGCTATTTGATTGCATCAATGGGGCTTCAAGTGCTGTGGAGCTTTGGACTTGCATGTCTTGATGTTTATGCTTTGACAAGAAAGAGAGACCTTCAAAATCCAATCCTAGTGAGCCTCTTTGTTGTAGGCGATTGGGTATTCAACTTGTCCCTTAAATTCTTGGAAACATTTTTTCTTGCTATAAAATATGCATGAGCATTGTCACATAAATCCAACGCTTCATATACATGTGTTTGCTAGATACTTGCAGTCATCACATATCATATGTTGCTAATTTTTATATTCATTTTGGTCATGATTGTGGCCAATGCTGCCCAATGGACTGGTTAATCATTTTTTAAGGCCACAAAAACATTTTCTAAGACATTGTGTTAGCTTCCTCAGTTTAGACCAACAAATTAATGAACAATTGGTGGGTCAGTCTTCATGTTATTGTTATATTTGGCTGCCTATTATATGTCAAATAAGCGATGTTTAAAAGAAATTTTGTTTGCTGCTTTCCATCGCCATCCAAGGCTACAGAGATGGTCACATGGGATGGTATGGTCTCTCCTATCAACTTGTTAGTAGGTAAAATTTTTATTGAGAAGCGCATGCCTTGACATGCAGTGATCTTATAATATGTTGTTACATGAGATATTTGTTGAGTTCGAATAGCATTTATCATCCTCAATTTGCACATGAGCTCTCTGTCTCTACAAGTTTCATTTCTTGAACTTTCTTGGAATCAGATTTATTGAGCCTTATGTGTAGGGGGAGACCAAAAGCTTTAGAGCACCATGTATTTGTGTATTTTTTTTTTTATAGAAACACACCCCCAATCTCCCCCCATCCCCAACACACACGCACATTGCTTTTGAAATTTTTTAGAGGCCTCTCTGGTCTCTCAACTTTGGTTCTGAGTTGGCTATTATTTCTACAAGGTTTAGGAGCTGAATTCAGTGGGGAATCAAAACGGCTACTTTCCCACTTTGTCTTGTCAATAACTCAATATATGTAAAAGTGGGCATAACATGTAATAATTCAAAATTTGCAGGTGACCGCTATTCTATCACTTGCAGCTGCATGCTCATCAGCTGGGATTATAGTTCTGTATTCAAGAGACTTGCATTACTGCAATGGTAAAGTGCACCTTCCCTGCAGCAAGTACCAGACCTCTATAGCGTTTGCTTTCATCAGCTGGGCTCTTAGTGCCATATCATCTCATGTGATGTTTTGGATTTTATTAGCCTCAATTTAGATGGCTCATTCTCTCCAGCCCTGCAGATAACACGTCCACGATACACATCTTTTATTTCACATGTAAATGATGATGTTTCTCCAGCATACCCAATCTATTGGTGATTTTCAGGATCCACCTTTTTTAGTTACATGGAGTAGAGGGCTTTAACCCTCATGTTCTTAATCCAGTATTGGGTTCAAATTTTATTTCCATTTTTTTTTTTTCAAAAATTTTATTTTATAAAAGGTTATAAAGTTTCTTTCCACTCGACTTATTCTTATTCTTGCAACCTAATGGCCAAACATTCAAAACCTTAACTAGCTTTTTAGTCAAAACTCTTTGTTGCAAAATCTCTACTATTAAAACTTAGGGCCTGTTTGGTAAATGTGTTTAAACACATGTTTTCAATTTTTAAATAACATTACAAGTATTTCTATACACTTTTTTATCCACACGTATTTTCAAAAAAACTAAAAATTGTTGTTTAAATACACGTACTAAATAGACCTTTAAGAAGTAGAGCTCTACTTCTTAAAGTAATCTTGTACGGTCATCTAATGGGTGCTTCAATTTGCAAACATAACATGCACACCTATTTGCAAGTGAAACCCTTATGAGTTCCATCCAATCACAAGTTCACAACGTAAACTTTTGTTTTGAGACTCCGACTCCAACCCATCGTAGAGCACTTATTTATTTATTTAGGGTCTGTTTGGAATTTACTTATTTTGTTAAAATTGAAAACTTTTTGCTGAAAGTACTGTAGATAAAGATAAAAGTTAGTTGAAATAGTACTGTGGGGCTCATGAATAATTTCAAAAAGTGTAATGGCTTTATGAATAGTAGTAAAATAACTTGAATAGTAAAATAAGCTTGAGCCAAATGCACACTTAGTGAGATAACTGTTAAATTGTCTTCAACTAGTCTATTAATCTATTTTCACAGTTAGTTTTAAAGAGTTTATTTTATTTTGTAGGCAAACTCTTATAAAAATATCCAAAGCTTGTTCCTTACAAGAAATTAAACAAAATATTTTTTTATTTTACCAATTAAACCCCAGAATTTTATAAGTTATGATAATATATAAACACCATGTTAACATTTGTTAATAATCATTATGAAAAATCCATCAATTACATCTCCTAAATATTGTTTTTTACTCTTTGTTATTTGTGGCCTTTAAACTCATGAATTTTAGCCCAGCTAGTGCACCATTAAGTTGAGCTTCCTTCTACCCATTCAAACACAAATTGACGAGGATGTGCACATTGTGCAGATGCCACCAAATGCTGAATGTCACTTACCAGCACTTACGTCTCTAAACTAAGGCGCTTAAAAAGGTTTATTGGTTGATTTCATTGCTAAAAGCACAGAAAGAGCCACTTCAGTAGGCACAATATTAGCCTTCACACATCTCCTATTATATGATTTGATATCTTGCTATTGTTGCTACTGCCTTTCCTTTAGGCCAAGTTGCACCAACATTATTTGTTACTAAGGAAGCAGCATTGGCTTTTCCTACACTCCCTCCAAAAATAGGAGCCTGAGGTCTTCCAATATTATTGACACCCACTGCATGATCATAGTAAGAAACATGGATTTTATGTATCAAGGGTGATGAGGATAATTTGTAATTGATTGGTATGAGGTGCCCAAAAGGGATGACCGACCCTCAAAAGGGATGACCGATCCCAAAAGGAATGACCGACTCCTGAAAGGGATTATCAACCCCAAAAAGGGATGATCAACCCTAAAAGGGATGACCGATCCCAGAAGGGAATATCAACCCCATAAGGGTAGACCACCCTCAAAAGTGATGATCAACCCTTAAAAGGGAAGATCAACCCCAAAAGGGAAGACCACTCTCAAAAGGGATGATTAACTCCTGAAATGGAAGATCAACTTCTAAAAGGGACGATCAATCCATGGGCTGACAAATCAGGCAATCCTCAATCCCGATGACCCATCCCTTAGGGTTTCTATGGGGCTTGCATGGGGCCCACCCACGCATCTTTACATGGAATTACTTGCACATCAAGACCAAAGGCCCTATTGCGCAATCAGATCTCTTATATATGGAAATGTGATCCCGAGTATCTTGGAACCCTTCTCTCTACAAGGAAACTCCCCTGTATCAAGGGATTCGAGTAAACTCTCTACCACTATATAAACCACAAATTTAAACTTTCTTGAAGAATGAAAATTCTCCCTAACTTTTGCACTCTCGAGTTCTTGGAGATTCTTCTATCACTGACTTAACCTTTGGAGGGTCTTTGGCCAGTATCTCACCTGTGCCTTTTAATTGGTTCTTCTCTTTTGTTCTTCAGGTACACCCATTGGCATGTGTGTGGATGATCAATTCACTGACGATTTTTGTGCATCATCAAAGGGAGAGAACATAAACATCAACACCTTGCCTCTCAAACAATATGTTTCTTATGTTCCAAATTTCATTTGTTGTTACGTACAGAATAAACAAGATGAATTTGGCAACAAGATAGTCACTTAAGGCAACTTTTTATTTGGTGACATAAATGAGACTTGTTTAAATAATTTAATGAGTTACGTGTCTCAATGATCTTATGAACAGCCACGTGACAGGCTAAAGGAAAATCATTTAATTTAGTATGGAGGAAAATGTTGTATTTAAACAAAAATATACTACTAATTAAACTTTTATATTGATTTATACAAATTTGGATCATAAATTAACATGCAAGGGAGGTAGTGTGGGGGGGTAAAAAGATCCTGATGGGAATGTGGGCCTTTTGGGCCGTGTTAAGGAAGGCCGACCTGCTCCTAGGTTTAGAATTTGTTAGTACTGTGGGTCGGCCCATACGTCGAGGATCCGAGGATCCAGCCGAGGGTGAACTTCCCCTCGAATGAATACCGAAGAACTCGGGATTTCATAGTAAAGATTAGGAGATGACACGGTTAAGGTCAATGGTTAAAAGGGGTGAACCCTAGAATGCCCCAGAAGCACCGGTGTTGGAGAAATGTCAAGGATAAAGGCTGCCACATCCGCATTAAAGACCCTGCACCTACTACCCTGGCTGCATTAATGGGTAAGTGACACCTGAACAGTGGAAAGGAAACTTCTGGTTACTATTCAAAGGCACTGAGAAAAGAAATATCTAGGTTAAGGGGGAGATGGGACAACACGTGTACAAAGTATCAAAGAGAGGAGTATTTAAGGGGCAACCTGGAACACAAAGAGGGGACGGACTTTTTGTAACCTAAAAAGAAAAGAAACAAAGAGAGAGATAATATAAGAACAACTCTCGGCTTATGTCCGAGGAAGCTGATTTACTATATTCCTTGTTGTATCCAAGTATTTGCAATCTTTAGTTTGTCATTTAATCCTTACACGCTTCTAACCTGGGTTTCAAGCCCACACTCTACAAATTCATATTGTTTAAGGCTCATTGGGCCTGAGCCCATAACTATTCTTGGGACCAGGTGCTATTGTGCACTTACAATTGGCGCCGTCTGTGGGAAATCTAGTCTAGAAGAGGTAGGAATATTATGGCAGGCTTAGGCTCTCACCATGCAGAGTCACAGGGATCACAACCGGAAGACCATTTCGAACGTCTTGAACGTCGAAGGGATCGTGAAGGGAGTGTCCATACAGAATACCCTGGCGCTAGCCATACTCATGGCGGGGGTAGCACCACCCACGAGGAGGGATCTAAATCCATGCAGAGGGAAATCAATCGTTTGAAGAGGAAGTTACGTCGTGCTAAACGTAAGTTTTCACCGTCCTCGTCTAGTTCTTCTTCGGAGAAGGATAGGGGAGTTGGCTACGGCTCAAGGTCGCGCTCCCCCACCAGTGCAACGTCCTCCGGTGAGGAGGGCGACCAGCCAACCCGCAGACATAAGAAGCTTCGTTCTAGGGGCTTAGGCAACGATACTATGAGTAGGGCGTTGCACCAACTCTCTAAATCTCTGTTTTCACGGAGGATTGAGAGGGGAAGGCTTCCCAGAAGGTTCACCCAGCCCACCTTTACCATCTATAATGGCCGGACTGATCCAGTGGAGCACGTGAGTCACTTCAACCAGAGGATGGCAGTGCACTCCCACAATGAGACTTTGATGTGTAAGGTTTTCCTCTCCAGCTTGGGACCTGTGGCTATGAGATGGTTTAACGGTCTCAAATCAGGGTCTCTAGGCTCGTTTGGGGAGCTAACTAGGGCATTCGCTTCGCGGTTTATTACGTGTAGCAGAGTCCCTCGGCCATTGGACTCCCCGCTATCCATGGCCATGAAGGAAGGGGAGACACTGAAAGCATACTCCGACCGATATTGGGAGATGTTTAACGAAATAGATGGTGACTTTGATGAGGTGGCGCTTAATACCTTTAAGGTAGGTCTTCCTACTGACCACGACCTAAGAAAGTCTTTGACGAAAAAGCCCGTCCGCAGCGTACGCCGCCTTATGGATCGTATTGATGAGTACAAGAGGGTAGAAGAAGACCAGCAGCAAGGAAAGGGAAAGGAAAAGGTTATCCCACAGGAGAGAAGGGATTTCAGGTCGGACAGATACCACAACAACAAGCCGAGGAGGGATTACTTCGGGCAATCCGGCTCGGCAGCACCTCAGGCTGTAAATACTGTGTTCCGAGAACCAGTGCATCAGTTACTGGAGAAAGTTCGTAAAGAGCCCTTCTTCAGATGGCCAGGAAAGATGGCAGGGGACCCTGCGAAAAGAAACCAAAACCTCTTTTGTCAGTACCATCAGGATGTGGGGCACACTACCGAGAACTGTCGGACCTTCTGGAATCACTTGGAACAGCTTGTCAGTGAGGGAAAACTGAAGCAGCACCTGTGCTACCCTAATGGGCAGGGCAGTCAACCTGTTTCGAATAACCAGAGGAACAATTCATCTCGGCCTGCATTAGGAACAATTAATGTTATCTTCGCTGCGCCTGGTAGGACCGGCTTAGGTCCCACTAGAGTGATGGTGGTTTCCCATCCTCAGGCCGAGGATGTGGGTAGCAGGCCGAAGAGGTTGAAGGGCACCTTGCCCGTCCTAGGTTTCTCCGATGAGGATAAGGTAGGGACTATTCAGCCCCATGATGATGCTCTTGTGGTCACCCTCAGGATAGGGAACTATGATGTGAGAAGGGTGATGATAGACCAGGGCAGCGGTGCAGATATCATGTACCCTGATCTATTCAAGGGGTTAAGGTTGAGGTTGGAAGATCTTACTCCTTATGATTCGCCGCTCATAAGCTTTGAAGGGAGAGCCGTTGTGCCGAAGGGACAAATTCGTTTGCCCGTTCGATCCGGCTCAGAAACAGTTGAGGTGGACTTTATTGTGGTTGACGCGTACTCTCCGTATACAGCCATCCTTGCCAGGCCATGGCTGCACGCTCTTGGAGCTGTCTCCTCTACCTTGCATGTTAAAGTTAAATTTCCCTCAGGGGAATGTGTTGAAGAGGTCCTCGGAAGCCAATCGGTGGCCAGGCAGTGCATATCGGCTGCTGTCCTGCATCAGGTGGAGGCCGAATCTTCGGCCCTGATCACTAAGGAATTATAGCAATTAACTGCTCCCGGTTCATCTGGGATGGTGACAGGGGAGGAGACATATTGTGAGGGGTTGGAGAAGTTTCCAGTAGCCGATGACCCAGAGAGGTTCTTCCAAGTCGGTGTACTTTTGCCACACCAAGAGAAGATGGAACTGTTAGAATTCTTGAAGGACAATGTTGATGTTTTTGCGTGGGATCCTTATGAAGCTCCAGGCGTTGATCCGAGCTTCATTTGTCATCACTTAAATGTCAATCCAGCTGTCGTTCCGAGAAGGCAGCCACCTCGGCGATCCTCCATGGAACATTCCGAGGCTGTGAAGGAAGAGGTTCTTAAGCTTAAAAGGGCTGGTGCTATCAAAGAGGTTTTCTACCCCGAGTGGTTGGCCCATACGGTTGTTGTGAAAAAGAAGAACGGAACGTGGAGGGTATGTGTGGACTTCACTGATCTGAACAAGGCCTGTCCTAAAGATTCGTTCCCAATGCCACGTATTGACCAACTGGTGGATGCCACTGTTGGACATCCTCGGATGAGTTTTTTGGACGCCTTCCAGGGTTACCACCAGATTCCCTTAGCATTAGAGGACCAGGAGAAAACTGCCTTCATTACACCGACGGGGAATTATCATTATAAGGTCATGCCATTCGGCTTAAAGAATGCTGGGGCTACCTATCAAAGAATGATGTCCAGAATGTTCGAACAGCAAATGGGGAAAACCATTGAGGTATATGTTGACGATATGGTGGTGAAAAGCAAAGCAATACCCTCACACGTGAAAGATTTGGCCGACACTTTTCAGATATTGAGAAAGTACAAGTTGCGCCTCAATGCTTCAAAGTGCTCATTTGGCGTGGGGTCGGGAAAGTTCTTGGGATATATGATTACTCATAAAGGCATAGAGATAAATCCGGTGCAGGTCAAGGCTATTCAGGATTTGCAGTCTCCTCGGAACCCAAAAGAAATCCAGAAGTTAACGGGAATGATTGCTGCCTTGAATAGATTCATATCTCGGTCGGCTGACCGGTGTCGCCCTTTCTTCCAACTGTTGAATAAGTGGAAAGGGTTTCAATGGACTGAGGACTGCGAGTTAGCTTTTCAACGGCTCAAGCAATATCTTTCTCAGCCACCTATTCTGTCTCGTCCTGAGGCACATGAGATTATGTTTGCTTACCTGGTAGTGGCCGTCCACGCGGTCAGCCTGGTCCTGATAAGAGATGATGACGGGGTGCAAAGACCGGTATATTATGTTAGTAAGTCTTTAGGTGATGCCGAAGTGCGTTATCAACCTTTAGAGAAAGCGCTCCTGGCCGTGGTTCACGCCACGCGAAAGCTTCCCCATTATTTTCAGTCTCACACGGTGGTTGTTCTGACTCAGTTGCCTCTCAAGGCAGTGCTGCGTAGCGCCGACTACTCAGGAAGGGTAGCAAAGTGGGGGACCATCCTAGGGGCTTTTGATGTTAAATATAAGCCTCGCACCTCGGTGAAGGGCCAGGTCCTCGCTGACCTGGTGGCGGAATTTGCCGAACCATTGCTGGAAGAAACTCTGAAAGAGGCCCACATGGGTGAAAATCAGTTGAGGCAATCACAGTTGCGGTGTCTCCGATTTGGGAAGTGTATGTGGACGGGGCTGCTACTCAAAGAGGGTCTGGTATTGGACTCGTTCTAATGTCCCCTGAAGGAATTGTCTTTGAAAAATCTTTAAGATTGGCCTTCTCGGCTACTAACAACGAGGCCGAGTACGAAGCAGTCTTGGTAGGCATGCAGATGGTACGTAAGATGGGTGGTAAGGAAGTCCATGTCTTCTCAGACTCCCAACTGGTGGTCGGCTAGGTCATGGGGACCATGGAGGCTAGAGACCCCAGAATGCAGGAATATTTGGCCCAGATCAAACGTCAGCAAACTGAGTTTGGTTCCTTCGCCTTAACCCATATCTCTTGGAGCGGGAACACTCATGTAGACTCCTTAGCCACGCTGGCAACTACCTCGGCTCAAGGTTTACCTAGGGTTATCCTCGTTGAGGATTTACTAAAACCCTCTGTTGTCATTGCCGACGCACCTCGCATCCATCTAATAAGGCCTGGACCTAGCTGGATGGACGCGATCGTATCCTTTCTTAAAAATGACCTCCTTCCCGAGGACAGGGCTGAAGCAGAAAAGATACGTCGAAAGGCGCCGTGTTTCTGGTTGTCCGAGGACCAGAAGCTATACAAACGATCCTTTTCAGGACCGTACTTGTTATGTGTGCACCCTGAATCAACAGACGCATTACTGGAGGAACTGCATGAGGGAATTTGTGGGAGCCACACTGGGGGAAGGTCCTTAGCCCATAGAGCCCTGACTCAGGGCTATTGGTGGCCCAATATGCAGAGGGAGGCTCAGGACTATGCCAGAAAATGTGATCAATGTCAGAGGTTCGCCCCTAATATTCACCAACCTGGAGGGGTTCTCAACCCTCTCTCCAGTCCTTGGCCTTTCGCACAATGGGGCTTGGACATTGTAGGGCCATTTCCGAGGGCCGCTGGAAACAAGAGATGGCTTCTTGTGGGAACAGACTATTTCACCAAGTGGGTTGAGGCCGAGCCCTTGGCAAATATTAGAGATGTTGACTCCAAGAAGTTCGTCTGGAAAAACATCGTCACTAGATTCGGAATACCACACATACTCATCTCAGACAATGGTGTCCAATTCGATAGTAAGGCTTTTAGGAAGTATTGTGGTGACATGGGTATCATAAATAGATATTCCACCCCAGTTTATCCTCAAGGAAATGGACAAGCTGAGGCTGTTAACAAGGTCATAGTCAATGGGCTCAAGAAGAGGTTGGACGATGCGAAAGGTAGATGGGTAGAAGAGCTCCCTCATGTTCTGTGGACGTATCGGACTACACCGCGCAGGTCTACTGGAGAAACGCCATTCTCAATGACTTATGGAGCTGAGGCGGTGATTCCACTGGAATCTGGTTTTCCTACCCTAAAGACGAGTTCTTTTAGCCCAGAGAATAATAAAGGACTCCTAGAAAAGGATCTTGATTTACTTGAGGAACGGCGTGAGGCAGCTATGGTCCAAATGACTTATTATCAACAGAAGCTAAAACGAGGGTATGATGCCCACGTAAAACTAAGACCACTCGCGCCAGGTGATCTTGTACTAAGGAAAGTTGTAGGCACTTCTAAGAACCCAGCTTGGGGTAAGTTGGGACCCAATTGGGAAGGCCCCTATCGCATTGTTTCAGTAGCAGGCATAGGGTCGTATAGGTTAGTTGACCTAGACGAAAGAATTGTACCACGTCCATGGAATGTAAATAATCTTAGAAGGTATTACTATTAATGAAATGTGCATTTGTCAGTTGATATTCCAAAGTCATGATTAGCTCTTTTATTTAAATTATCATTTTTTAAGAATCAAACAGAAACTTGGTTAAGTGTAGTCCTCGGACCACAAACCTTGTGGAAATTGATGTCTTGTCATTTGTTAAACAGAACCATAGTTATGCCGAGTCTTCGGACCTCCTGCTTTGGGAAAATTAACATTTGAAATTATCATTTTTAAGAATCAAACAGAAACTTGGTTAAGTGTAGTCCTCGGACCACAAACCTTGTGGAAATTGATGTCTTGTCATTTGTTAAACAGAACCATAGTTATGCTGGGTCTTCGGACCTCATGCTTTGGGAAAATTAACATTTGAAATTATCATTTTTAAGAATCAAACAGAAACTTGGTTAAGTGTAGTCCTCGGACCACAAACCTTGTGGAAATTGATGCCTTGTCATTTGTTAAATAGAACCTTAGTTATGCCGGGTCTTCGGACCTCCTGCTTTGGGAAAATTAACATTTGAAATTATCATTTTTAAGAATCAAACAGAAACTTGGTTAAGTGTAGTCCTCGGACCACAAACCTTGTGGAAATTGATGTCTTGTCATTTGTTAAACAGAACCATAGTTATGCCGGGTCTTCGGACCTCCTGCTTTGGGAAAATTAACATTTGAAATTATCATTTTTAAGAATCAAACAGAAACTTGGTTAAGTGTAGTCCTCGGACCACAAACCTTGTGGAAATTGATGCCTTGTCATTTGTTAAACAGAACCTTAGTTATGCCGGGTCTTCGGACCTCCTGCTTTGGGAAAATTAACATTTGAAATTATCATTTTTAAGAATCAAACGAAAAATTGGTTAAGTCTTATTCTTCGGACCACGACTTTGATCAAAGTTAACTTCTTATTATCTCTGGGTGCTAATGCGTTGCTGTTTACTAACCTGGATCCTAAGTTTTATATTTTTAAGTGTTAAGCAAATTTGTGCAAAGAATGGTCCTCGGAACTTACATCCTACTAGAAAAGACGATGTGCATTACAAGGGTCCAATCGTTATACGAGGTCTTCCTTTTCAATCAAAGGCATTGTTTAAATATCTCAATCATATCACCTTCTGTTAAATCTTTAATAATGTGTGTATGATTATGGGGAAGTTATGATTGTGCAATCCTGGGAGTTAGATTTGTTTACTCTGAGAGACTTTCGTTATGTATTAATGGGAAAATTTTGCGATAAATATAAAAAGAATAAAGTAAAAACAGATGCAACACGAGTAAAAATCAAATAAAGTTGTTCTTCATTAATCATTTAGGTATACATTACATATAAAGGCTGAACATGGAGAAATAGAAGCCCTAAGCTAAGTCCTAAGCTTTTGGAGGAGGATCTTGCTGAGAAGTGCTGGTTCCCTCTGTCTTTTTCAACTCCAACTCAAAAGCAGACAGAACCTTGTTTTCTTTGTCTGCTACTTTGGTTGGAGGAACATTGGACTCCATGGCCTGGCTCAGTCCCTTCTCGGCATTTCCGCCTCCTTCCTTGTCTTTATTGGAACCTGAAGGTTCTGTAGGATCTGGAAGAGCAGGAAGAGTTGTCTCAGGGGTAGGAGTAGCAGCAGGAGCCTATTCAATCTCCTGTATTTCCAGGGGAAGCCAAACGTTCTCGGATTTCCTCAGATCCGAAGATAGAGGAACTCCTGCCACGTTTAAAGCTTCCCCCCAGACTTTTTGACAGTATTCTCGGCACAAAGCCGTGAACTCCTCTGTCAGTTGCTCCTCAGTGGTTGCTACCCCTTCCTCGAAACTCGCCACTTGGCGCGTTTGTAGAGAGAGTTGGAAGGAGCTGGCTTCTTCCTTCATCAGTGCCAGTTCCTTTTTCAGATCCGAGCACTCCCTTTGGGCTTGGGCGAGCTCTTCATCTCTTTCGCGGAGGAGCTTGCGCTGCCCTTCTATCTGGGTCTTCATAGTCTTCAAGTTTGACTCGACCCCATTTTTCTCTCTCCTCAGCTCAGCCACCTCCAAGGTAAGCTTTTCGTTCTCAGCAAGGGCTGTGCCCAGGGTCTTCTCTGTCTCCAGCCTAATCTCCATCTCAGTCCTGGCCTTCTTCCGAGTATCTTCTATAAATTTCTCGGCTGTAAAGACCTCCTGAATGGCCTGTAACAAAGTGTGATGGAATTAGGAATAGTAAACAAACTTATGAATATTGTTAAATGTGGAATCTTCCTAAAAAGGGGTAAACTTACCAGCGCTAAATCCCTTTTTAAAGAGAGGAATAGTTGCGGCTGGTTCATTTTTTCCAAGGTCTCCATGTCCTTGGGCAACAGGAGAGGGCGCTCCAACGCTTCGGCCAAGTGGTGGGCATGACCTTGCTGAACCGCCCTTATACTGGATTGGCAGAAGATGGGGGCGTCGTCCAGTCTTAAATCGGGGGACCAGGTGGTCGGTGCTCGGCGCACTTCAGCCTCGTCCCCAATTTCCCCGCTTTCAACTGAGCGGGCCCTACCCTTGCCTTTGTCCAGCTTCTTCTGCTGAACCGGTGGGAGTTGTTGCCTTGGTTTCTTGGGGTCTTTACTGATCGTCCCCTCAGTATCCCCCTTTCTCTTCTTCTTGGGATCCTCGGCTGGAGGTTTCGGCTCAGCTGGAGGAGGGGGAGGTGGTAAAGATGGAGGAACTTGGGACATCCCCGTCTTCTTCTCCACAACCTTCGCAGCTCTATTGGTAAGGAGACCCTGCATCCTGCCCATATCTTCCTCAGATTCGTCCTCGGGTAGGGCAACCACAAACCCTGCAATTCCAGAGGCCTCGGCGGCTTCTTCCTCCTCGTCGGAAAGTACAACAAACTGATTCCCGCGAGGTCCCTCGGTGTCTTCGAGATGGAATTTGTCTATCTCGTCGTCTAGTGTATGCGAAGAAGACACCTGTTCTTCTAGAACAATAGTTGTCTGGGAATGCACGGCGAGGGGAATTGCCGCTATGGCCTGGTTGTATAAAACGGTGTTAGGGGCGTCAGGGAGATCGTGGTCGTCCAAAAAGTTGGGCCGGGCTACGTTTATTTTTCTTCGCCTCCGGTCACCCGCGATTATGGCATTTTCTATTTCTTGGAAGTCCGAGGATATGGGGTCGTATCCTAAAATCAGATGGGCGGCTCTAAGTTGTAGGTCCTCGCTGACAAACACCTCGGAGCGAAGCACTCGGTTTAGATCGGCAACGCTGCAGTGGCTCAAACGTGGACGCACGTGCTGCTTATCTGTAAAGAAAGAAGTGAACAACATGGTCAGATTCACATAACGAGTGACAAAGTTAAACAAATATAAACACATATTAGTGTGCATGTTTGTGAGTGTCAAGGAAGTTGCGAGGTGGGGAGGTTAATCCTAAGGTCTCGCACCTGGATCTCCCCACACAACTGGGCAGTGGAGGCCGTCGTGCCAATTCCCAGACACGATCAAGTAGTCGTCCTTCATGCCTTTGTTGGATTTGGGCAGACAGGAGATCAGCCTAACGGTACTGGACCGAGACTTAATGTAATAACCTACCTTAGAAAGTTTATGGGACTCGTACAGAAAGACGACATCGTGCCAGGTGAGGTTTAAACCCATCTACTCGTTTAGAGCATCTACACTACCCAAAACTCTAAAAACGTTTGGGAGGCACTGATCGGGACACAACCGGTGGTTGCGAAGGTACTCCCTAGTTACGGGTCTCATTGGGAGGGTCATCCCACCTTCTATAAAGGCTATCATTGGGATGATAACCTCTCCCTCTTTCCTAGAACCGGCCACGGCTTCTGCCGGGCAATATTTTAACCCTACGTCGCTGGGAATACGGTACTTGGCCCTAAAGCCTTCCATCCCAGCGGCGGTATCAACTAGACACTTGAATCTTCCCATTACAGAGGAACGAGAGACTAAACTCTAAGAGGGAGAATGTTTGTAGTGATAGCCGAGGACAAATACCGAGGAGAAAAGGTTAAGAATAGAAGGAGCAAGAACTTACAAGGTCGAAGGTGTGCAAATTTCCATGGTTTTCTGCAAGTAAGGTATGATGGCTGATGTTTTGATGGGATTAGCCCCTGAGGAATTAAATGAAGGCGCAAGTTCCCGAAGCGTCATGACGTGCGAAAAGGCGGCCTCGAAATTATATTTGTCCCGCCTAAAATTTCGTGGAGTAACGAAGACCGTTGGATGCCCATCTCACCGTTGAACGTGGGAGACAAAATGTAACTTACAGTAATAAATGCGCGCGTTTTTTAAAATAAAACCGCCAAGTGGCATCTTCTGGGACGCGAAACGATTTTCACACGTGTCGTAACTCACAAAATGTGTGGAGTAAGTTCTTGTCGGATCAAAACCCTATTTTTCTCCTCGGACGTTGAAAATTAGAATTTTGAGGGGCTATTGTGGGGGGGTAAAAAGATCCTGATGGGAATGTGGGCCTTTTGGGCCGTGTTAAGGAAGGTCGACCTGCTCCTGGGTTTAGAATTTGTTAGTACTGTGGGTCGGCCCATACGTCGAGGATCCAAGGATCCAGCCGAGGGTGAACTTACCCTCGGATGAACACCGAAGAACTCGGGATTTCATAGTAAAGATTAGGAGATGACACGGTTAAGGCCAATGGTTAAAAGGGGTGAACCCTAGAATGCCCCAGAAGCACCGGTGTTGGAGAAATGTCAAGGATAAAGGCTGCCACATCCGCATTAAAGACCCTGCACCTACTACCCTGGCCGCATTAATGGGTAAGTGACACCTGAACAGTGGAAGGGAAACTTCTGGTTACTATTCAAAGGCACTGAGAAAAGAAATATCTAGGTTAAGGGGGAGATGGGACAACACGTGTACAAAGTATCAAAGAGAGGAGTATTTAAGGGGCAACCTGGAACACAAAGAGGGGACAGACTTTTTGTAACCTATAAAGAAAAGAAACAAAGAGAGAGATAATATAAGAACAACTCTCGGCTTATGTCCGAGGAAGCTGATTTACTATATTCCTTGTTGTATCCAAGTATTTGCAATCTTTAGTTTGTCATTTAATCCTTACACGCTTCTAACCTGGGTTTCAAGCCCACACTTTACAAATTCATATTGTTTAAGGCTCATTGGGCCTGAGCCCATAACTGTTCTTGGGACCAGGTGCTATTGTGCACTTACAGGTAGTACTTATGCAATTCAACTTTTATTAGATGCACCCTCTCCTATTTTTAATATATGAAATTATGAATGAATGTTTAAAGTTTTAATAATTTTTTACTATTAATTTTAGAAATCTACTATAAACTATGGGGATATTTGCATTTTGTTCCATAATTCCCAAACTATTAAAACTTACAATCATCAGCTCAATTATAATAAAATTAGCATTTTACACCACACATAATAAATTTAGCAATTCACATCTCACAGTTCATCACAAAGATAGTTTTCCAAGCTTTCCTTTGTTTAGTAGTAAAAGAAACAAAAAATGGGTTGAAGGAAAATATCTTGTAACTTCCTTTATTTATCTTGGCGTGAGATAAAATTGTTTATTTTTTGGAAAGAAAACTGTCTCACATCAAACTAAATAAACGAAGTCAAAAAATAATTTTTCAACTCATTTTAACATTATTATTTATTACCAAATATATATATAAAAAAAGAAGAAGATAATTCTCTAACAATGTTTTTTTTTTTAAAAATAATTCATGTTTTAGAAATTTTAATATTGAATGAAACAGTTTTAAAAAAAAAAAAAATTGAATCATGGAGTGTTCATTTTGTTGTTAACTTTAACAATTGCATTTATAAAAAATATAAACTTTTAAAGCGTTCGCAGCTGGGCATGAATATGGCAAAGGTAAAATGAGTTTAGCATAAAGGCCCCAAAAAACCCCACTAGGCTTGTAAAAATAAATAATTGTAAAATTATTTAGAATTGTGCTATAGTGCGATTCTAAAGGCTTAAGAGCACTCATAGCGGTAAATTCCATCCCATCCTATTTTACCATTCCAAAAAACTACTTTATCAATCATACCATACCATTTTACAATACACCCAACATCCCAAAACTCTATTATTTTACCATTTTATTAAAATATTATTTTTTTAATCTTTCTTTATTATTTCTTTCCAACATCCTGCCGATCAGAACCACCAAAAACAACATCCTGCAAATCAGAAACACCAACCAAAAAAAAAAAAAAAAAAACCCCAACTCTAGTGGGTAGCAACCAACCCCAGCAACCTGCAACCAAACCCAGCAAAGAAGAGTCTCTACCACACCCATCTGCAACCCTCGAAACCTCACTTAAGACCCATCTGCAACCCACGAAACCCACGGCCACACCCATCTGCAACCTTCAAAACCTCACTTGAGACCCATCTACAACCTACAAAACCCACGACCACACCACCTGAGACCCACCCACCATACCAAAACCCAACAAGCCACAAATCACAAAACTGACAACCTGAGACCCACCTACTATACCAAAACCCAGCAAGCCACAAATCGCAAAACTAACAATCTGATCTCACCTCACAAATCATAAAAGCGGCAACCCAAACCCCACGAATCCGATCTCACCTCCAATGCCCACGAATCCGATCTCCAAGCCGATGCCCATAAATCGAAAATATTCTTTGCTTATACCATTCAGCTTCTCTAGCATGTTGGGTTTATAGGATGAGTGAATCAGTAAAGGGATTTGGAGATGGGTGAGGGTGAATCGGCATTTGGCAGAGGCTTGGTGACACCGGCTTGGTGATTTGGAGAGAAAGAGAGAAGCTTGACAATGGCGAGAGAGAGAAGGGATGAGAGAGAAAAAACTCGGCACTGGAGAGAGAGAGCAAAAGAGAGAGAGAGAGAGAGAGAGGCTTGAACGGATTAAAATATACTATTGTGTTTTGGCATAGCGCTACAGTACCATCTCATCTTTGAGATGGTACTGTAGCACTATGCCAAAAAAATTTGGCCATTCTCAGTTTTGTGTTTTTTGGGCTTGAAGGCCAAATGTACCTTGCATTTGGCATATTGCAAGCCCACTGTGGATGCTCTAACAAGTGCATACTTTGTATGTGAACTTCGGAATGTAAAATGGCAAAACTAACATATTATCAATTTTCATCACTTAATTCTTAGTTTTTTTCACTCACAACTCAAAAATTGTGGACCCCGCCAATGGTTCTCTTGTTTAGCTTAATTTTTGTTTTCAATTCTCATCACTCATTACTAAAAAAAGTGAGAATAAGTAGAGTTTGGATAGTGTTGCGTTGCGCGTTTCCGTCCCTAAGAGTAGGTCCCGTGCATTGTTCACAGACCTACAAACCTCTCTTTTCAGCAAAATTTTCAATAAAATTGGGTCCCACGACACTATTCACACATTTAAAAATTATTTTGTTACAGTATTTTCAGTTTTTAGTTTTCAGCAATAAGCAGTATCCAAAAAGATTCTAAGCGTGTGTTTGGGAAAAAAATATTTTTGCCAACTTATTTTATTATTCAGCTTATTTTTGCTACTATTCATGGCCCTATTACACTTTTCGATACTATTTACTAGTCTCACTGTACTATTTTAGGTAATTTTTACCTTTATTTACAGTACTTTTAGTAAAAAATTTTCAGTTTCAATAAAATAAGTAGAGACCCTAAGTGATGAGTTATGAAAAATAGTTTGGGGAGTTTTCGGATTTCAGGAAATTAAGTGGCAATACCATAATAACAAACACTAAGTGGGACCCACATGTGATGAATTGTCTCACTCAAGCCAGATGACATTTATTGCCCCAACAGCTATTTGTTCCTTCACTCCTCATCATTTACTAAACAGCTTAACAGTAGAAGCAAAAACACAGCCTAATTCCTCTTCATCTTCACTGAATTTTCCCTCCATCTCAGGTGATTATCAGTTGAACCTTTCTTCCTTTTATTTTCTGATTCAGACCTCTTTGTTGCTGGGTTCTTGATGTGAAGTTGTCTGGGTTTTATGTTTACATCTCTCTTTGCTGCCATCTCTCTCCCCTCTTCATTTTTGGGTTTGTAAACATTGAATACTTGATCAATGTTGACACCTCCAGTGTAGACCTCAAGTTTTTTTGTTTTTGTTATTTTATTTTATTTTATGATTACACCTCCAGCTTTTTTTGGTCTGTCAAAATTGGAGCCATCTTTGTACATGATCAACTTTGACTTAAGTACTTCTCATTTGCAAGGCGAAGGGAACAACTTCAAATTCAAAGGAAATCGTAGACCAACGTGATGATTGTACATATGGGTATTGCTCTAATATAAATTCCTATGAAAACCCAGATGAAAATAACTAAAGACAAAATTATTTGGAGTACTTCTGTGTTGCTTTTTACAAACCAAAAACTAATAAGATATCAGGTGCCAAACAGGACTTGGAATTGAGTTAAGAAAAAATGAGGAATTATGAGTAATGAGAATGAGTTATGAATTATGAGTTGTGAGTTATGAGAATTGAAATATGAATTATGAGACATGGGTGAGGTATAAGCCAAACAGGGTAAACTACCACCGTCCATTTACCTGAACTGCAGCAATTTTCCCAAATCCAAAAATTTCGAGTGATTTTGTGAAGTATGAGATCCAAAGCTTTTTATTTACATTAATGTGGGTGATACAATTCCTCCATTATCCGAAGGGTCCTGGAAACCCATCTTTGGTCTGCCGTAATAGGGGAACTGGGCAACTAACTCACGGTATCAAAATGAACAAGCTCTGAATTAAAACGTTGAGATTAGAGTCCAACACAGCTGCCTTTAAAGACTTTTGGGGAAAAAAGGGAGCAGTTTCATGGAACCCAGACTACAAATACTCCAATCCAATTGTCAACCGTAAAAATCTAACCATACGTAGGCAAACCACTGATAAAAAAAAAAAAAAAAAAAAATGGTTCAATCCCATTGCATGAATCAACCCGAATATATAATTATAAAATCTCGTTCACATAAAGAGTCTAAATGTTCCAAAATTCCTCTGCCGTTTATCTTCAAAAAAATGGTCCAAAATTCCAAATAGCGATCAAGGTGCTTTTGATTTCTTATATTAATCAAAGTGATACAGGTTGTAAGGGAATACCCAAACTGATCCTGTATGGGAAATGATGGATGGCTGGAATATAATTTGGTAAGGTGGATTGAATCAAATACTTAAGATAATAAAAGGGATAAATGGCTAACAACTTTATGGGATACAAAAACACCACCCAAAGAGATACAAACCCGAACTCGCCACCCAAAAAATCCACCAATGGGATAAGAGTTTAAAAGAAGAAATCCATCTTCTGAATTACGAAGGCTATATAATCTGAAATACACTCTAATCTTATTAAATCTAGCCAAAAAGCTTACATAAAGCTTAGAACAACCCAGCTAAAAGCCTTGTAATTGAATTGACACATCCCCGTATACAAAATGCTTGGGGTCTAGGGAGAAGGGGTCTAGGGGAGAAAGCGTCCCAGTTGTGGGGTTAGCAGCCAAAAGCCTTGTAATTGAATTGACACATCCCCATATACAAATTACAAAGTGCTTAGGGTTTAGGGGAGAAAGGGTCCGAGCTGCGGAGTTCGCAGCATTATGTAATTATTTCTCAAAAAAAAAGAAAAAAAGAAAAAAGCTTAGAACAACCCTCTAACAATGGGAGAACGAAATAGCAATTATAACATTAAATTTGCAGGACCAAAGTCAGACTTGACTCATAGAAACTAAAAACACAATAAAATACTTGCTATCTAGGAGAACTAAAACATAAAGTCTAATAATTCCCTAGGAATTACTAATTAAAGACTATACGACTTCTTTGGAAACTATAACTCATTAACGATATTATTGGAGGGGAAAAAACGTTCAAAACAATGGGTTGCAATTATGAGCTTCAAGAAAAACATTTGGGCCGGGCTTGTGACACTCTGGTGTCACAAAGTCACAAAGTCTCTCTTGCTTACTCCTTATTGCCCCCTCTCTGCTCCATTCCACCATTCCCAACCTTAATGGTCACCATTACCACCACAACCACTATACTGCTACCCAACAATACAACCTAGACCATGGTTAAGAACGATATCGCAGAGGTCAAGTTGGACTTCCAAGTGGTAGCTCAATGTCCCTGTCTCATATGCTACATTCTCCTCTTCATAATAGTCTTTATCATTCTCATTGTCAAGTCCCAAATGCTTCTCAGCAGTCAAAATCTGCTACCAGAAAAAAAATGCCAACAGCTTACACTTAGAAAACATACCATCTTGGATTTCAGCCACTGTTGTGTCTCACCAGAACCTTCGTCTTGCTATGTTTTGCCTCAGCCACCGCCCTGTCTCACTGGGATTTCACCTTGCCCTGCTTTGGCCGACTTAAGTTGCTGATGGGTGTGAATCGAAAGCAGATTGGGGAAATGGGTTTCGTGTGTGCACAGTAAACTGCTATCCATTTAAGTATCTAAATAAATTATTGATCCATTGGCAAAATCCATTTACTAATTTCAAAATGGATGGATAGGATTTAAGGAACTCGTTAGTGAATTTTAGCATTAACCTGCCACCATTATCGTGTTAGATTAATAGAGGGCTATTTATAATTTGATTATATACAACAAGTTCTACAAACAATCTAGATGCCATCCTAAAGATATGGTCAACTGTTTGCAGACTTTGTGGTTAAAGTCTTTCCTAGCAGCCTACAAGCCTAGACTTTGAAAGTCAACACAGAACTCTAGACATGCTAGCAAACTGAAATCCTTGCTAAGTGCAATTGAAGTTCCATCATTCCTAAGGTCTATAATGAACCCAAAACAGGAAAACATTTTGACAAAGACATTAATGATGTTTAGAAAATAAACAATAACATTCCTATCCAGTTAGGTTGTATTAACATTTAGCAGATCATAAAATGCTTAAAAGGAAGTTAAAATATTCTGTTCTGTTGAATACTAACACAAATGATAGCTAAAAGAAACTAGAAAACTCATAGCTACAACATTAAGTATACATTCTTTGTGTGTGAGTGTGTGTTTGTGGCCATAGTATGCTCCTTCAATTGCCTCTATCTCCATTCCATGAAAGCATCCCCATTAAATTTATATTTTACCCACACAAGATATACCGTCAGTACAAACAACTAATGCTAGCTGTTGGTTTAAAGCAGGATTTTGCACTAACAACTGATGATGGAAAAAAGAGAAAGCAAGGAATATTTAAAAAAGAGTTAAAACTCTTTCAAAATCAAGTTAATATACTGAACATAGTAGATACCTGAACCATATCTCACATTAATTCTCACATAACAATCTCTGGTTTCAAAATGCTAGATTTAATCTCCTTATGAGGCAGGACAACGCCCCCATTGCTGTAAACTTCATCACCTACATGAACATCTTCTCCTAAGATTGTCATGTTCTCTACTCGAGCCCACCTCCCAACAGTGGAATGCCATCCAATGATACTACTGGAGATGCAAGCATGCTTCTTGATTCGAACTCCACGCATTAAAGTACAGCATGAGAGCCTAACCCCTGGCTCAATTACACATCCTGGACCAATGGCTACATCAGGTCCAATAAGACAACCATCCCCAATTACAGCAGTCTCATCTATAAGGACATTTCCTAAAATGTGAGATCCCTTGGCCAATTTTGGTGAGGATTTTTTCCGCAAGGAATCCAGGTACAGTCTTAGGCCTGTAATGTAATCTTTTGGCTGTCCAATGTCCATCCAAAACCCAGGTAAGAGCATAGCATAGAGCTTTTTCTCTGCTGCAATCTTAGGAAACACCTCCTTTTCAATTGAAGTGGGCCGCAATTCAATTCGATCAAGAACAGAGGGGTTCAACAGGTAGATTCCAGCATTGATCTTGTTGCCCACAAATATTTTTGGTTTCTCTACAAATTTTTCTACTTTCCCGGTTGTTTCTTCTGTAACCACCACACCATATTTTGATGGCTCATCCACCTAAAACAAACAAGAGATTTCTCTTTTCAGTACAGACAAAGGGCTTATTATTCAGATACAAAGTAATAATTGAACATAATTACCTTCGTAACCATAATTGAAGCTTCCCCACCATGACTTTTGTGGAATTCAATCATTTCTTTTAGTGGGTACTCACTTATAACATCACTGTTAAGGACAAAGAAAGGCTTGCCAGAGCCATCTATCAATTTATCCCTTGCTAGAGCTAAAGGACCTGCTGTACCAAGGGGCTCAGTCTCCTGTGAGCAGGTGATCTTAATTTCAAGCTTTTTCTCAAATTCTTTTAAGAAATTCAGCATAAGCTGCAGAAGGAGTAAAAGGAATTACATACTTATGGACATTTCAAAATATGGCAGCAACAATGACAAAATAAAATATAAATGAAGCTTTTTTAATTAAAAAAAATGGAGTGATTTTACCTCTGGTTGGTAATTGATGGCCAAAACCACTTCAGTCACTCCAATAGCTTTGAGAGCTTCAATCTGGTTACAAATTATTTAGCCCATATTAAAATAGGGACTATACCAATCAGCCCAGCTTGTCAATTTCATATGATGGAAAAAATTTAATAGGTTGGAAAGATTCATACAACTATTAACTTGGTTCCCTCTTTTCGGAGCAAAAGAATAATTTATGTTAAAATCCACTTGGTTTCATTATGACAAACTCAGATAGATGAACTAATAAATAGAATTTAATTCAAATTATAATTTGAAATTAAAGCAAGTCAGAGATAAAGAAAGAAAAGGAAAAAAAAAAAAAAAAGAGGGGGGGGGGGGGGAAGTGGTTATGCTGGATCTAGCACAATGCCATGGAAAAACTGTAACAAGAAAATGGGAGGGAAGAGAAAACCCAGTGAAGTGTCAAAAGACACAGCACAAATTATTTCAAGAAAGAAGGGCATGCTTCAAAGACAGACCTGATGCAGTATCATGGGTTTGTTGGCAAATTCAACCAGCGGCTTTGGTGCACTGAGGGTCAAAGGCCTCAACCTTGTTCCAAACCCTCCAACAAGAATTAGTGCTTTCATGGTAACAGCCTAAATCCTTCTTTTCCTGCATTGTTAAACCCTCAGACTCAGCAAGTAGCTTATGCCAAATGTGCATAATATGTAAGGAAAAAAAAATTTATAAAAAATGGGTATCAATATCGAATAAAACCTTGTTCTTATTAGCTCTTCCGTTAACGTATAGTTGATAAACTCAAACCAACATCCCTTAATTTAAAATTGTGAAAAATTGAAATGGATCTTCAATCTTGACATAATCACCAAATGCAGGTGCAAGTCAGTGTTTTTCATAGAGGGCAATCTTCCAAGTAATAAACTAGTTGTGATTTATATAAACTAACTATGAATTTAATCATTTAACCATTATTCTGATCGCGATAATAAGGAAAACCTATATGTATGCTTCAGCTGATATAAGGATGCAAATTTCCAGCTATTGCTGATTTCCTCAAATGTGCCAAGCATCAAAGTTTAATTCTTAGTTATTTGTACAAGAAACAAAATGTGATAGAATAGCAACAATAATATGCACCCAATTCATTAAATTTGGTTTTCCAGACAAAAAGTTCACAAATTTATGCGCAGACAGCAAATTTGAATCAAAATGTATTTCAGAACATACAATTTATATAACAGAACAGCATAACTTGATTAAAAGAACAAAAGAAATCAGGGATTCAAAGTAGCAGTGACAATTTGTAGATTCCCAGAATGTTTTGGATAAAATAAAAGATTCCCAGTTTACAATCAAAGGTAGATCAAAACGAAATTAAGGGAGAAAATACTAAAACTCACAAAGAGAGAGAGAAAGAGAGTTGATGATGAACGTTCTGCTGAGACTGACAAAGGTTTCGATATAGGACTCTCTTGACGAATTTTAAGAAATTGAAAGCTTCCGAGGTTTAAAGTAACTTTCTAAACTCTAAACTCAGTTTAGTTCTTGAGGAATAAGAAATAGCGTGGCGTCTGCGTCATATCTCCGAGTTGGCTAATGGCCATTGGGTGATAGGTGGCTTAAGGAAGACGAGTTTGTTTTATTTTATAGAAAGACAATTGAAATAGTGATATACGAATATCCATCTATCTATCTACAATCTACGCATCTAATTAGATTAAAACTTTTCTTAGGATAAAAAATCTGATTATAATTTTTTGGTGTCCATTTTGTCAAATTGAAAGATAAATTGAAAAATATTGTTAAAGAAAAGTAATTGAGAAATATAAATAATTATAAGTCACAGCTTTAAAAATTATATATATATATATATATATATATATATATATATATATATATATATTTTCTCTATATATTACAAGGGTTCAAAAAATTAATTATTACCTCTTTAATTTCTTGAAATACCCCTAATATGTTATGGATTTTGTTAATGTGTACCCTAAGTACACATAATAACAAATCACTTTTAGAAATATTTTCTCGAAAATTGAAAAAGTATTGACAGCTTTTTCAATTTTCGAGAAAATGTTTCAAAAAATAGAGAGTTTAATGTGTGTCATTAGAGCACACATTAACCGAACTCATATGTTATTCTTTAGAAAAAAAAAATCAGGGCATAAAAGTAATTATAAGAATAATTTTTAATAAAATAACAAATATACTCCTACAATACAATATACTCTCCGGTATTTTACTTTCCAAATTGAGACAAGGGGTATATACAAAAATTATCCTTGAATAACTCACTCCCACTCTTCGACCACTTAGTACTACACACAAATCTCCCACTACGCAAATGCTAACTTCCCGCTAACTACTACAGAAAATCAAATGGAAAATCCATTCTACTCATATTTAAGATTCAATTTTCACTTCTTATTAAAAGAATTATATATATATATATATTGATGGGATTGACGAACTCAACTTCTCTAGACGAAGTCATTCAAACCAACGAGGTAGCATTGACAGATGAACTAACCAGGTGCCACTGACGATATAAGTCACATTACTGACGAAGGAAAAGAAGTCATTCAATGCGGTCAAAATAAATGCCCCGGACGGGTACAGGGACAGCTGTACGGACCGTTGGAAGCCCATTAATGCTCACATCATTGACCATGAGGCGTTACCTAAAGAAGCAATAAATCACCATGATAGTCACATCATTGACCATTGACAGATGAACTAACCAGGTGCCACTGACAATATAAGTCACATTATTGACGAAGAAAAAGAAGTCATTCAATGCGGTCAAAATAAATGCCCCGGACGGTTACATGGACAGCTGTACGGACCGTTGGATGCCCATCAATGCTCACATCATTAACCATGAGGCGTTACCTAAAAAAGCATTAAATCACCATAATAGTCACAATGGCTAGGAGCGACGAGAATGTATATATACAGCCTTCCCAGCAACAGCATGAGGTACGAAAAACACACCCAGAAATACTTATTGTTGCTCTACTATATTGCTTTATCTTTAAGACTTCCATATACTGACTTTCGCATCGGAGACGTGGTGGTAGGCACCACATCGGTGACCACTCCAAGGGAGCAACCTTACCATTTCCATAGCCACAGAGACGAGGGTTTAGCTTCATCTGGATGCATCCATTGTAACGGCGAATTTGCACTTTATCAGTTTGGCGCCGTCTGTGGGGAAGACATTTTTGTACTCAAATTCGAAAACGTAGTTTCTATTAAAACTTCTATATTCAGATGGAGTCTAACCAGGATTCAACTGCCTTAGCCCAGCAAGTCCAAGCTCTTGTGGCCATTGTTGAAGAGCTCAACAGGCAGAATCTAGAAATAAGGCTACGGCTTCAACAAGAGGAGAATCGCTCCAAAGCCAACTAAGAGGATAAGGGAGATAGCCATGGAAGAAGTGATTGACGAGGGCCTACCACCCGAGATGAACAGAACTTAGATCTTCTCTGAGAGATGAGGAAGGAGATGGACGAGTTGAGGAATGCCATTAAGGAGAAAACGGACTAGAGCTTGGATAGAATGGTCAGGGCGACAGACTCTCCCTTCACTACGGCGGTCTTGGAATGCCCAGTTCTGTTGAAATTTCAGTTGCCTCAGCTTAAACCGTTTAACGGACTTAAGGACCCCTAGGACCACCTTAACAACTTCTAGACGACGCTAGGCCTCTAATAGCCTCCTGACGAAATATTGTGTCGTTCTTTCCCTACCACTCTTAAAGGAGCCGCAAGGGAGTGGTTCACAAAGTTGCCAACTTCGTCCATCGACAGCTTCAAGCAGTTGAGCAACGCCTTTTTGCGCCACTTCGTCAGAGGACAATGTCCTAAGAGGCTAGTGGACCATTTACTCACTATTAGACAAGGGGAGAAGGAAACCCTGCAGTCGTATGTGAAACGCTTTACTCGAGAGACCCTGGAGGTGGATGACGCTGACGACAAAGTGCAGTTGACGACCTTTAAGGCAGGGTTGAAGTCTAGGGAATTCGTGGTTTCACTCGCAAAGAATCCTCCTAAGACGATGGCAAAGATGCTCCTAAAGGCACAAAAGTACATGAATGCTAAAGACGCATTAGCAGCCATAAAAGACGTAGAAAAGCCGGGAGACAAGGGAAGGAAGGAGGACGATCATAGAGGACAAAAAAGGGAGCGTCCAGATCGTCGGACCAGTGACAGAGGCAAAAGGAAAGACGAGAAAACTCCTTGAACAGTAAAATTCACCCCTCTAGTTATGCTTGTTGACAAAATTTTGACACAGATTAAGGATGAGCACTACCCCAAGTGGCCAAGACCATTACACTCATCCCCTAACGTTCGTGACAAGAAGAAGTACTGCTGGTTTCACAAGGATCATGGCCACTACACAAAAGATTGCCGGGACCTAAAAAAGCAGACAGATGAGTTGATACAAAAGGGAAAACTGCAAAAGTATATGAAGAAAGGGGAGTCTAGTAGGTTCAGGGATGGAAGAAAAAACCATTGCGAGTCCTCGCTCAGAGACGAAGATAGCATGCCTCAACCTCCGCAGAATGTGATTGGGGAGATAAAGACGATCACAGGAGGACCATTCACAGGCGGATCATTCAAATCCCTTAGGAAAGCATGTCAGAGGCAGGTGAACAGCATCCACATGATACCCCCGTTTAAGCAAAGACGAATAGACCAAGACATGTCTTTTAACGAGGAAGATGCAAGGGGAGTGAAGCAGCCTCATAACGACCCCTTAGTCATAATGCTCACGATAGAAGAATTCAATACCAAGAGAATCCTCGTGGACAATGGAAGTTCCGCAGACATCATCTACCTTACCACTTTCCAATAGCTAAAGCTAGATCCAGGAAGACTATTCCAATTTGACTCCCCTCTCCTCAGTTTCAGTGGGGACAGAGTTTATCCCAAGGGCATAGTGACGTTAACAGTAACAGTGGGAACCTACCCTAGGCAGTTAACCCGTCAGTTAGACTTCTTGGTGGTAGACTGCTCCTCATCGTATAATGTGATTATTGGGAGGCCCATACTTAACCGGTGGAAGTCAGCCACGTCCACCTATTGCCTAAAGGTAAAGTTCCCAACAGAGAACAGTGTTGGCGAGGTGAAAAGAGATCAGGTCCTAGCCAGGGAATGCTACCAGACCGTGTTGGCTGCGAAGGAGAACCATACATGGATGATCGAGGAGAAAAAAGAAGATAAAGTGAAAGCCCTGGAGACAGTGGAACTGGTCGAAGGAGAAGTAACTAGGACGATAAGAATAAGGACAACACTAAGTCCCGACATGAGGACAAGGCTCGTCCAATTGCTCAGAGAAAACCTGGATGTCTTCACATAGAGTCACGAGGACATTCTCGGCATATCCCCGAAAGTCATCCAGCATAAGCTGAACGTAGACCTCGAGAAAAAGACCGTCCAGTAAAGACGACGAGTCTTTGCCCCAGAACAGAACCAGGCAATTACAGACGAGGTTAACAAACTGTTGTTAGCAGGCTTTATTCAAGAGGTTTACTATCCTGATTGGCTCGCTAACGTCTTACTGGTGAAGAAAGCAAATGGGAAATGGAGAATGTGCGTGGACTTCACAGACCTGAACAAAGCTTGCCCGAAGGATAGTTTCCCACTGCCAAGGATAGACCAGCTGGTGGACTTTATGGTCGGGCATAAGTTGCTGAAGTTCATGGATGCTTTCTCAAGGTACAACCAGATAAAAATGGCTGAAGAAGATCAAGAAAAAACTGCTTTCATCACAAATCAAGGACTTTATTGCTATAAGGTGATGCCCTTCGGGTTGAAGAACGCAGGAGCAACCTACCAGAGGTTAGTGATCAAGATGTTCAACAAGCAGATTGGCAAGAATATGGAGGTGTACGTGGATGACATGCTCGTCAAGAGTAGAGAAGAACTTGCCCATCTGGACGACCTGAAGGAGACATTTGCCACCCTCAGAGAATACCAGATGAAGTTGGATCCTAGCAAGTGTGCTTTTGGTGTAGCCTCAGGGAAGTTCTTGGGATTCATGGTGTCCCAAAGGGGGATAAAAGCAAACCCAGAGAAAGTATAGGCTATACTCAACATGACATCGCCCAATACCGTTAAAGAAGTCCAAAAGCGCACAGGAAAGATTGCGACACTCAATAGGTTCGTCTCTAAGGTGACGGACAAATGCTTACCCTTTTTCAAGAAGTTGAAGTAGGCCTTTGCCCGGACTGATGAATGCGAGGCAGCGTTTCAGGAACTCAAACGTTACTTGAGCAATCCACCCCTCTTGAGTCCACCCAAGGAAGGGGAAAACTTATATTTATATTTAGCAGTATTAGCCATGGCCGTGAGCGTAGCCCTGATTCAAGAAGAAGGCAAGACGCAGCTTCCAGTTTACTACGTTAGTCGAGCTTTCCAAGGTGCAGAGGCCAAGTACCCAAGGATCGAGAATATTGCATTCGTGTTGAGAGTAGCCTCACGCAAACTGCGACCGTACTTTCAAGCGAACCCCATCTTGGTGATGACGGACCAACCTATTAAGAAGTCTATGAATAAGCCTGAAGCAGCAGGGAGAATGGTCTAGTGGGCAATCGAACTCAATCAGTTTGACATTGGATATCACCCCAAGAAGGCCATTAAGGCACAAGCCCTTGCGGACTTCATCGCTGAGTTCACCCTCCTAGAGGAGGACCACCTCACCAATGAAACAGAACGGTGGATAGTGCAGACCGACAGCTCGTTAGCCCAACAAAGAGGGGAGTAGGGGTCGTCATAACCACCCCTGACGGAGAAATCCTCAAGTACGGAGTTCAACTGAAATTCCCGGCCACTAATAACGAAGCCGAGTACGAAGGAATACTGACGGGATTGAGACTTAGGAAGGCACTCGGAGCTAAGAACCTGCTATTCCAGAGTGATTCAAAGCTGGTGATAGGGAAGATTAAGGAAAAATATGAAGCAAAGGAGGAAAGAATGTAGAAATACCTCAGGTTGGCGAAGCATCTGACTCAGGAATTTGATAAAGTGGAAATTGAGCAAATCCCCAAAAACCAGAACATTTTAGTAGACGAAGTCGCGAAGCTGGCATCGTCAGAAGAGGGAGCGCCAAGCATGGGCTTGGTGATGGAAATCTAGAAACACCCTAGGATCGAGGAAATCTCCACATTCACAATCTAGAGCACAGATAGCTGGATGACACCAATCATGTCCTTTCTCCAGGATGGGCACCTCCCTCAAGACATCGAGGAGGCTAGTAAGGTTAGAAAGAGAGCAGCCAAGTTAACGATCCTGAACGACGCACTATACAAGAGAGGATTTTCCATGCCTTACTTGAAGTGCATGGACGAAGAAGAAGCCAAGTATATTCTAGAGGAGATCCATGAGGGGATTTGTGGAGACCATGCAGGCCCTAGATCACTAGTAAGTAAAGTTATTAGAACATGTTATTTCTAGCCTACAATGTAGGTAGACGCAAGAGAGCTCGTCAAGAAGTGCGACAAATGCCAAAGATTTAGGAACATTGAACGCCTTCCAGTAGAGAGAATGATGACGATATTCTCCCCTGGCCCTTTGCACAATGGGGAATCGACATCGTCAGCCCATTGCCTCAAGGTAAAGGACAGGTAAAATTCCTACTTGTTGCCATTGACTACTTCACAAAGTGGGTCGAAGCAGAGGCACTAGCAACCATCACCGAAGCTAGAATCCAAAACTTCGTATGGAAGAACATAATTTGCAGGTTCAGGATCCCACAGACAATCATATTAGATAATGAGTGGTAGTTCAACAGCCAAAGCTTCAGGGACTTCTACTCAAGCCTAGGGATTAAGAACCAGTTTTCATCCCCGGGACATCCACAGGCAAACGGACAGACGGAAGTGATGAATCGGACACTACTCAAGATTATTAAGGCCAAATTGGACGATGCAAAGAGTGCTTGGCCAGAAGAATTGCCCAACGTCTTATGGGCTTACAAGACCACGGCAAGAACCCCAACAGGAGAAACCCCCTTTAGACTCACCTATGTTATCAAGGCAGTAATCCCGGTTGAGGTGGGAATAACCAGCATCAGGTGAGAAATGTTCAACGAGGAGAATAATGACAACCAGCTACGAGTCAACCTCGATTGTCTAGACGAAGTGAGAGAGAAAGCCTCCGACAAGATGATGAAGTACCAGCGGAAGATGGCCGAATACTACAACAAAAGAGTGAAGCTCAGACGACTTGACATAGGAGACCTCGTCCTGTGCAAGGTAACCCCAGTAACCCGAGACTCATCCCAAGGAAAGCTCGGCCCCACATGGGAAGGACCCTATCGAGTTGTCCATTACTCCAGGCAAGACAGCTACCACTTGGAGACCATAGACAGGCAGAGACTCCCGTGACCATGGAACATTGAGCACTTGAAGAAATACCACCAATAGATGTAACAGACGATTGTACTCATTCTCGAAAGTAATAAAAAGAATTATTTAGCCAATGTTTTAATGAGTGCAGATTTTGTAATGTGAAAGTCGCCCAAAAATGGCTAAGTAACAAGATTCCACCCAGACGGATGTAAGTTGATGAAGCCAAAAGATTGATAAGATCCCTAAAAGGGTGTAAGTCACAACAAAACCCAAAAATGGCTGAGTAACAAGATTCCGCCTAGACGGATGTAAGTTATTGATAAAGCAAAAAGATTGTCAAGATCCTAAGAGGATGTAAGTCACAGAAAGAAAAGAAAAAGTGGCTAAGTAACAAGATTCCGCCTAGATGGATGTAAGTTACTGACAAAACAAAAAGAAGCATCTTTTGAAAAAGGCTCAGGCTAAATCTGAGCTCTCAGCCAGTTCATCAAAACCCTCGAGAAGATATTAGTCATAGGAAATCAACTAAATAACAAACCCCGCGCAGACGAGAGCAAAATTGTTGGCGAAGAAAAGGAAATGTCACAACCAAAAGTTCTTTGCTAAAGCATTGACATAGAAAGGAAAACTACAGGAACATAAATCACAAGCAAGTAAGTGTGCAATTGCAAATTTAATTTAAGCCTAAAAACAGTAGGCAGTTATCATTGTTTTTTCCAAACCAAAGGCCCATAAACACTGGGCCGAAGATATTGTTCTCAAAATAGGCTTACAAAAGGCCCAAAACATAACAGGCACCCAAAAAAAGAAAAAAAAATCGGTTAGTGATAAGTTCAAGAATCGGTAGTGGCGTCATCTCCAGGGGGCAGTCTCAGGAACATCACCTGCTAGAGCCGAGGACTGAGCAGCTTCGTCAACCGCCATCTCTTTATCCACCTCTTCCAAATCTAAATTCTCCAGATCCACTCCGGTGGAATGCTTGACAAGATACCTCTTCAGAAACTCAAAACCCTTAAAGTACCAATTGAAGAGGACGGTGTTGAACTTGCTAGTCTACTGGAAAGCCTCAACAACATCAGCAGCAATGGTTTTGATCCTCTCCTTGGCACCCAGAAATTGTTCATCTTTCTTCAGGGTCAGCTGACGCTCAGCTCTGAGGTCCTCACTCAAGGTCTTGACTTTTTCCTTTAGGGTGGTGGCTTCGCCCATAGAGTCGATGAGTTTCTTCTTCAGCGTAGAATTCTTTGCCTCCAAAGCCTCCATCCTGGATACTAAAGATGCCACCTTAGCCTTTTGAGTGAGGTACTCAGCAGTAATATGAAAACTTTCCCCCAACACCTGAAAAGGAAATTGAAGTTGAAGCTGTCAGTATAATGAGAAAGAAAAAGAAAGAGACTAAAAGTTGCACGAGCTTTTTACTTGAACAAGTTTGTGGACGTGGCGAGTCGCAACCTCGTTGAAGGGCACGCCAGAAAGACCTTCAAGACCTCAGTAGTGACGACCCCGTGTGCCCCCTCCACCGCCAGTTTCTCGTCATCCCAGACGGTAAACGAAAGAGAATCAACCTTCTCCTTCTCTTTGTCAGATAAGCGCGGCTTCTTTAAAACAGGAGTGGGGATCTCTTCAATCGAAGTGGTAGGAGAGGCCGTCCTCGTCGTCTTGGTGCCAAAGACGGTGGGAGTGACGGAGGGACTCTTCCCTGTGACGCGCACCGCCCTCTTCCCGATGTTGGACAATGGCTCGTCCTTCTTTGACCTCTTCTTTGCATACATATCCTTGTTGAACTTGGTCGTTATTTCTACGAGAGGAAAACACTTGTTAAAAAAAAAAAAAGAGTACACAAGAAAACCAATACTGCATAGTTTTGAAACTTGGACCGAACCGTACGGTCCGACCGTGAAAACCTCGAACCGCTCATGTTTGTGGTTTTTTTAGCCTCAAGAACCGCTCTATGCGAAAAAAGCAAGGAGCCGTAGGAACCGTGGTCGGACCTCACGGTTCTCAAAACCGTGATCAGACCGCTTCTCACGGTTCCCTTTGAATTTGAACCTAAAAAAAAAAAAAAAACACAGAAGAGGAGAGATTATCGTTGGAAAGAGCGATCTGGACGAGCCTGTGAATGATGGAGAGAATGGAAGGCCAGTGGTGAGGAGTACCAAGGGCTTTGAGAATGGATTTGTTGAATTTGAAAGGGTAATTTAGGGATTTGAGCAAGAAGGGGAGATCTTCGTCGAGTTTGGACTTTGGAGGAGGAAAGGAACTGGAGAGTCGAAGACGAGAGGGGAGATTTTTGGCTTTGTTCTCCGCTGGTAATTGTGTGTGACAGGGTGAGAGCATAAGAGAAAGAGAAAAAGAAAGAGAATGAGAAAGATGAGCTAGAGACGAAGAAAGAAAAGTAAAAGAAGAGAGGACAGAGGAGTAAGATGAAAGGAGTGGGGATGGGATGGGATGGGGAAACATGTGTGGAGGATAAAAATCAAGATAAAAAATAAATAAATAAAAAGAAAGAGAAACGTATGGTCTGTGATGCAAGGAAAGAAAGGAAAAAGAATAAAAAATCACAATTTACTGCAATATTTTCACAATATTTCACAATAAATTTTAAGTAAAAGATAGTTATTAGTTAATATTGGTAAGTAAAAAAATAATTTTAATGGTGAGTTCAAATTAGAATTAGTAACAACTTTTCACATAAATTTTATTGTGAAAGTATTGCTAAAAATGTTGTAGAGTTCTTTGCTGCTTCTGAATACTTACTACGTGATTTATTGCTGTCAACTATAATGATGGCTTGCTGTCAACCACTTCCTCTTGGGTTTCGTACTTTTGTTATTTATTTAACTTTAACAATTTTTAAATGCATGGACCATTGACTATTCAAATGGCTCTTCAGATCTCATCTAACTTTTGATTTTTTTTTTTTAATTCATAATAAGTGGTGAACATTGACTATTCAAATGGGCTTGGGGGTTGGGAAAAAAAAAGATCCGCACATTCAAATGGGCTTGGGCATGTCTCTTAACTATTTTATTTAGATTTATAAAATAAAAATGATTAGATACTAAATTGTACTTTGTTATGACTTAAAAATAATTTAAAAACTCAATAGCTATTTATGTTTTTTTAGAATTTAATAATTCTTATTTGTATTATGAAAGTTATGTTATAAAAAATACTGTCTATATTTGTTTTGGATTATTTTAGTTAAATTTTCAATTTTTATTTATTTAATATATTTATTTATAATTTAAACAATTATTAAATTAATTATGACGTCATCACTATTCGACCCCGGTTCAACCTCGGTTTGACCTCAAAAACCTTGAACTTCTCCTTTTTACGGTTCAATGAACGGTCCGGATCTGAAAACTATGCAATACTGACGAACCAAACACTTACTATTTTTTCCCTCAATTTAATGTTGCTTAAGACGAAGGCAGAAGGCTCTGGACCAAGACAATAGAAGGAGAGAGTCCTTAGGTCCACCAGATCATCCCAATCCTCGATCGTCTTCGCGTATTCAATTGCCTTCTCCACCCGCTCTTTATACCTGCTCTTAAGCTTTGGATGTTTCTTAACTGCGCAAGATAAGGAACGAAGGAGTTAGAGATGGTAAAAGTAAACGCAACAAAACTCAAACAACAAGAGGAAATAATGACGCACCTAAGGTTGGGGTTCCCTACCGACGAAGTAACCTCAGGAGATCACCCCAAACCCCGTCGGAGGAAGTCTCAAAGTCGTCCCCGGACATAAAGAAAAACCTAGACTTCCAATACCTGAAAGACGAAGGTAGACCCTTGACGATCCTGGTCCTCCTCTCCCAAGGCACCAATTCATAGTGCCCGTATTCCTTGGACTCTTTCAAGAGATACAAGTAGACGAGCTCGTCTACTTTAAGCATGCCTCCGTTCGTAGCGACCAGCCATATCCCCATACAGTTGACCACTATCCTCCATGAATTGGGCATAAGTTGCCCAGGAGCAATACCAAAACGGTCTAACAGCTCCATGAAGAATGGGTGGACAGGAAAGCTCAACCCATAGACAAAAGTAGATTTGTAAAAGCATACCTCCTTGGGAAGAAGTGACATTCCCGATCCTCCTTATTGGGCAGACGAACCCTAACTCGCTCCGGGAATCGGAACTTATCCTTAAACTTGCCCAACGTATCAGTGTCCAGCCCACACACCTTCTCGAGGGCATGAAAAGCTTTAACTTCTCGAAGGGTAGAGACGGTTGTATCTCCTTCCACTGGGTCGCTGCTAGACAATAACCCAGTCTCGAGTTTGCTAGACCTAACCTCAAACATTATCTCCTGCTCTCTCATCAAATTCTCAAACCAATCAATTGATTGACAAAGCAAAGGCAATAAAATGGCCAAGGCAATGCTTAGACTATTACCCTCAAAAACGAAATTCTCAAGGTGTGGGAAAACCCCTAAAGACCCCCTAAACATGCAAAAAGAAAAGAAATTGAGGGGCAAGCATCCTAACCTCAGAGCCACTAATCATGGAAAAACCAAAAAAACCAAGGAAAGAGATAAATCCTAAAATCCCAAAACCCAGAAACAAACACAAAAGAAGAGGGAGAGAGAATAAAAAATGTTTGGAAATTTAGACCCCGGTTGATAAAGTTAACAAGCTTTAAACCTAAGTTGTTAATTAGATTTATTATACATAAAACTTGTTAAAACAAACAAACATCAATATCATGTCAAAACTAAGTGCAGCGGAAAAATAAATAAGACAAGATATGATGACCCAGGAAAAATAATGAAACCAACCAGTTTCATAGTAAAAAACCTAGGGGGAAACCTTCCTGAAAAGCAATTCACTATAGTAAAGAGAAGTTTCAGATCTAGTACAAAACTTTTGTCCCTAGATTCTACAATCCTTGTAGATGAACTCATAGTAGAAACCTTCTACCACTTTAGAACCTCTGAACTCTTCAATATATGAACGCCACCCTTTGATGCATGGATCCCAGTACGTGACTCACTCCTTTGCACGAATTCCAGTACGTGACTCACTCCTATGCACGAATCCCAATATGTGACTCACTCACCAACTTGAGAAAGAAGATGTTGGTTGCAAAGTTCTTCACTTCATCAATAATGAAGATCAAGAAGCACTTGGTTACAAAACCCTAAGGCGCAAAGACGCAGTAGCTTCTTTCTAAAGAGAATAAGGCTTCGGTCACCTTTTGCATATGTTCTCCTTTATTTCTCTTATGTGACGGCCTCTAAAATATGCCTTATATATGCTTAGAGTTGTGAGATTAGAAACCATATACAAATACAAAAGCCTAGCCCAAAAATTAGATCTGAAAATTCTGATTTCTGTAACCTCGATAGATAGCCTCGATAGATAGCATCTGTCGAGCCTCATTAAACCTCGATAGATAGCATCTGTCACGGCCTCTAAAATATGCCTTATATATGCTTAAAGTTGTGAGAAAAGAAACCATATACAAATACAAAAGCCTGGCCTAAAAATTAGATCTAAAAATTCTGATTTCCGTAACCTCGATAGATAGCCTCGATAGATAGCATCTGTCGAGCCTCATTAAACCTCGATAGATAGCATCTGTCAAGCAGCTGTAGAGCAGGTGTCCAGCAGGTGTCCAGCAGTTATCCGCAGGTGTCCAGCAAGTGTCCAGCAAGTGTCCAGCTTTAGTAAACACCTTTTTTCACTTGTTTCTTGGTCCAATCTTCATGGTTTTAATACTAGACTTGAACAACATGTTCTTTGAAGTATTAAACACATCCTAGATCTATCCAAATACAAGTAAAGTGCATTTTGTCAAAGGATTAGCTAACTACATAAAATATGTCCTTAACAATCTCCCCCTTTGACAATCTGTGACAAAACCACAACAAACAAATGAACATATGAGAGAAGTCATAAATCACTCTACTCATACTCACTTGTTGAATACAATAAAATCTACCCTAACACAAACTCTTGAAAAACTTTGCAAGAAGAAAGTTCATGGCATGGAAGACTTTGACAACTTGTATTTCTGAAACACTTTAAAAAAAACTCATCAAGGCATCTTAGTGTGAGACAGAAATAATAGATTGCATACAAATAAAGAACCATGTGTATAAAGAGAGAAAAGAAACAATACATGTAGAGATAGGTGAAGAAAACATACATCATCACACACACACACACACACACACACACACACACACACACACACACACACATATATATATATATATAAAAGATAAGCACAATGTATGTAAACATGGTCACAAGACCTAAGGTACAAGAACAAGAAGCAAAAAGTAGCTCCTACAACAACAAGGAGGTAAACACTCCCCCTAACAAGATGAAACACAATTCCCCCTTACAGAGGCATGTGTTTCTCCCCCTAACTTGTAGAATAGTAAAGAAAGAAACCACAAATTCTCCAATTTCTCCCCCTTTTTATCACGATTGACAGAGGGTACAAGAAACTAAAAAGCTTCACTCGAGAAACATAAAGATGATCAAGAATGATCAAGGGTTACAAAGAATCCATATAAATGCATGAATGTAATGAAACAAGATGCTATGGATGACAAGATAAAAGAAACATGCAAAACATGAAAAAAATGCATGCAGAGGATCTCGATGGATTGAGAGGTGTCGAGAAGCTATCGAGCATACCTCGATGGATTGAATAGCTATCGAGAATCTATCGAGGGGATAGAAACTTTCTCGATCGATCCACCTAGCTATCGAGAGGTGTCGAGATTGCGATAAGATGCACCAAAAGAACTCGACAGATAAGCCAGGTATCGAGAGGTGTCAAAAAGGTGTCGAGATGGCTTAAAAACAGTTTTTCAAAGAGGAGAAAAACTCTGATATGAATGCAATTAAACATGAAACACAGCCAAAGATCCAACCAATATTTTAACCTCTCAAAAAAAACTCTCAACAATAAAAATGTTAAGCATTTAGATCTCAAAACACACACACACATACACACACACACACACACACACACACACACACACACTAAACAAGTCTAACCAATTTTATTTTTCAAAAATAAGTCAAGACAGTTTAGTGAGTATACATCAACACATGTAAATCTTGTGATGGCCAAATCATATTATACCTGCACATGTATCAAAAGTAGCAAAGAATATTGCGTGTTGTGTGTGAAGAACATCGCAAAATTGCACAAGTGTCTTTATGTTATGACGATTTGAGAGATGAGAAAATCACTTTAACTCACGCACAATCATAACTGTTTGATGGGGACTATCACCTTTGAGGTACATCCTATAACTCCCACATCTCCTAGAAAACACGCTTGCAATCATATTTAAAGCATTTTTTTTATCTTTTTGCTTTTATTTTCTTTGCATATTTTCTTTTCATTAAGCATATCATGCATGGGTATATGAAAGAGAGAAAAGAGATACCTAGTTATGTTAAGCTTTTGACATTGTACTTTTGCTATGCTGAAGCATACAGATGTCATTGACATTGCACTTTTGCTAGGCCGAAGCATACAGATGTCATATTATGATTGGTGAGTAATAGTGGTGAGATGGTTATTTATGCCATTCTTTTAGGATTTTCTAGTTCAACTCGTCAAAAAGAGTGATACGAGTGTTAAGTTCAAGAAATCACTTAACCTTACTCATCACAAACAAAGAACTACAAAGCTCACTTGCTTAGTTGTGCATAGAGATGCTCATCTAAGCTACAAGAAATACAAAGTTTAGAAAACTCTATTTCAATGGCCATTTTAAGGTTCACAAGAACCAATGTACATAAACACACACTGTTTTTGTATTTTTCAATTTTTCTCAAATTTTTATTTTGAAAAAAAAAAAAAACAAAACTGAAAACAAACAAATAAAAACATATTAAACAAAGCAAAGAAATGCAAAGAAGAAAGATGCATATGCATGAAAGCAAGAAAAGAAAAAAATGCAGATGCATGAAAGCATGATTCCAAAAGCAGATAAGAAATCAAGCAAAGAAAGTCCTTCTGTAGATAGAAAGAATTAAAGCAGAGAACAAACAGAAAAGACAATTAAGTCTTAGGATCCTTCCTCACCCACATAGCATGAGTCTTTGGCCGTGAAGATGAAAAGACACGTGTCCTAGTATGACTACTAAAGGACATTGAGGAATTAGAATTCCCCTGAAATTGAGTTAAAAAACTCAAAACTTTTAATAACTCACCAAGAATAGGTACAGTGCCTTTAGACAAAGGATGAGACCTATTGGACACTTGTTTATGAGGAAACAACTTGAAACAATAGGCCGAGTGTGACCGGAAGCACCACAATGGTGACAAACATGAGTAGTTTTAGAGCTACTCGGCTTCTTAGAAGGAGGTCTAACCTTAGAGGTTGACAGAAACCTCAACTTCGGACAATTTGGCCTAATATGACCAACAATGTGACAATGATGACAAGTGGGGACAAATTCAGAATTTTTATTCAGCTTAGGAGGAGTTTTAGACATAGGTTTAGAAACTTCAGCGTTAACATCAGATTGTTTACCTTTGTCTATCCTAGCAATATTAGCCTTCAACTTTTCATTATTCCTTTTAAATGGGGGAATATAAAAATCTTTTTATTTTGAGTTAGGCTCAATAACAAGTTTGGTACTAGTTAATTTTTCAACTTCAGTTTTAAATTCAACTAGTTGCTCTTCCAAACTCTTAATTTTGTCCACCTAAGATGAAATTTGATTTTTAAAATGCTTATTCAAATTATTGGCTTCATTCAATTTTGCAATCAAATAATCTTTTTCAAGCTTGACCTTTTTAAATTTAGCTTTTAATTTTGTAGACCATTCAAGAGATTTCATACAAAAATTATAAAGCTTACAATAGGCATCTTGAATATCATCATTATCATCATTCAACACAAGATCATGCAAATCAAAACAATCAAGAGTTTCCATGACAACAGGGGTCAATGGATCACACATCAAAGATTAAAACTTAATCAAAGTGTGCCTGCTTTGATACCACTTGTTTGAAAATTTAAACCCCGGTTGATAGATTTAACAAGCTCTAAACCTAAGTTGTTAATTAGATTTATTATACATAAAACTTATTAAAACAAACTAACATCAATATCATGTCAAAGCTAAGTGCAGCGGAAAAATAATTAAGACAAGATATGATGACCCAGGAAAAACAATGAAACCAACCAGTTTCACAGTAAAAAACCTGGGGGGAAACCTTCCTGAAAAGAAATTCACTATAGTAAAGAGAAGTTTCAGATCTAGTACAAAACCTTTGTCCCTAAACTCTACAATCCCCGTAGATGAACTCACAGTAGAAACCTTCTACCGCTTCAGAATCTCTGAACTCTTCAATATATGAATGCCACCCTTTGATGCACGGATCCCAGTACGTGACTCACTCCTTTGCACGAATCCCAGTACGTGACTCACTCCTTTGCACGAATCCCAGTACGTGACTCACTCACCAACTTGAGAAAGAAGATGTTGGTAGCAAAATTCTTCACTTCATCAACAATGAAGATCAAGAAGCACTTGGTTACAAAACCCTAAGGTGCAAAGACGCAGTAGCTTCTTTCTAGAGAGAATAAGGGTTCGGTCACCTTTTGCATATGTTCTCCTTTTTTTCTCTTATGTGACGGCCTCTAAAATATGCCTTATATATGCCTAGGGTTGTGAGAAAAGAAACTCTATACAAATACAAAAGTCTGACCCAAAAATTAGATTTGAAAATTCTGATTTCCGTAACCTCGATAGATAGCCTCGATAGATAGCATCTGTCGAGAAGCTGTTGAGCAGCTGTCCACCAGGTGTCCAGCAGCTATCCGCAGGTGTCCAGCAAGTGTCCAGCTTTAGTAAACACCTTTTTTTCACTTGTTTCTTGGTCCAATCTTCATGGCTTTAATACTAGACTTGAAAAACATGTTCTTTGAAGTATTAAACACATCCTAGATCTACTCAAATACAAGTAAAGTGCGTTTTTTCAAAGGATTAGCCAACTACATAAAATATGTTCTTAACAAATAATTCACCATAGTGTATGTCTATGCCAATAAGGGAGAAGAAACAAAAGGTGAGAAGAAAGACATACCTCAACAGAAGATGTAGAAAGCTTTGCCACGCACTAGCCCAGAGAAGAATCACAGAAAGAAATCGAAGAGAATGCTCAGAGCAATAATTGGGAGCTTGAAAAGGTAGAAGGGAAAAATGAGGAGAGGAGAAGTTTAAAAAAACCAAAGCCCAAAAAAATGAAATTCAGCGGGAAACCCAAGGGTCATGCAACTGGAGTATTAACTCCACTAATCAGAATAAGCCATGTGGCCTCGATGCGTGTGGTGCCGCCACTATGCAATTAATGCTGAGCGAAATCCCAAGAGTCATATACAGTCCATAGACCTTTCAAATCCTGTGACCATCATTGACACGTCATGACGACCACAAAATCCGGGGATAGCTGATGGGATTGACGAACTCAACTTCTCTGGACGAAGTCATCCAAACCAATGAGGTAGCATTGACAGACGAACTAACTAGGTGCCACTAATGATATAAGCCACATTAGTGACGAAGGAAAAGAAGCCATTCAATGCGGTCAAAATAAATGCCCCGGACGGTTACAGGGACAGCTGTACAGTTCGTTGGAAGCTTTGCTCACATCATTGACCATGAGTTGTTATCTAAAGAAGCATTAAATCACCATAATAGTCACAACGGCTAGGAGCGACGAGAATGTATATATACAGCCCTCCCAGCAACAGCATGAGGTACGAAAAACACACCCAGAAATACTTATTGTTGCTCTATTATATTGCTTTATTTTTAAGACTTCCGTATATTGACTTTGGCATTGGAGACATGGTGGCAAGCACCACATCGGTGAACACTCTAAGGGAGCAACCTTACCATTTCCAAAACCACAGAGACGAGGGTTTGGCTTCATCTGGATGCATCCATTGTAACTGACGAATTTGCACTTCATCATATATATATATATATATATATGGTCAGCTTTCAATTTGTATACGTTAACTTCATTATTCTAAAGAAAAATCAGAATGAATTTTACTGATTTAGAACAAATATGGCAACTTGGCAAGTGAGGAATCAACTCCAAAAGAGGTACATACTAGCCAATCCATCCTTTGATCAAACAAATTTTTAAAATTTCCTACTCTATCCCTCAATCAAAAAATTGGTTATACATCTCTTAAATTTTTATTAGTTGCACATAACGGGAAGGCCAGCCACTAGAATGGAGGTAATGCTCTTTCATTCAATTTACTCTTTCCATGATTTTATATATTGGTAGATATTTATTTAATTTGGATTTAAAAAAAAAAAAAAAAAGAGTGCCAAATTGAAGAAGGATAGATAAGAATTTTAATATTTAAAGAGTTTTGGTTTTTCAATTCCCCTCATGTTGCTCCAATATGGTTAACTAACGCCCAAATTTATGTTAAACTCTCACTCTCTCACACTACCTCCTTAAGACCCTCTCTCACTTGTTGACGATGTCACCTTGTAGATAAGTTGTTCCTCATTCATTTTTTCTTTCCAATTTTTTTTTACTCAAATTAGATCACACTATCTTTTGAACAATGTTTTTCATATATTTGTTGGATTACTTGAGGATTTGTTTAATTTTTTGTAGGTGTATAATTTATTTACATGTAGTTAGGGTTTTAGAATAATTTGAAGATTTCTTTTCCTTTGTCTATCTTTGAGGTTTATGGGCATTATGATTTGGAAATTCAATCTTTCCATGTTTTGTGCAAACAATTTTTAAAGTTCAATTATTTATGAAAAAAAAAATTATTTGTTACTTTCTCAAAATATACAAATTGAAATTACATCCCAATGGTGTAAATTGTGGTTTATTCTTCTTTCTAGTTTTACAGATTCATTAACCATAAAATTCTACAAAATTAAAAAAGAATTTAAATCTTCTTTTCCTATGGGTGTTGGAAACTCAACCCACTTTATTAATATCAATATTAAAATAAAGTATAATATGTCTCTTATGTTTTTAACGGTGAGGCATTAGGGCCTTGGATTAAAACCATGGACTTGAATCTCATTCTACTTTGAGTTTGTTAAGTTATATAGTTATTAGATGTCTTTTTAATAAATTTTCTCATTGACTGTATTACATTTTTTGTGTTTTAGCTCTTTTGTCATTGTGAGAAACGAGAGTCTAAGAATATTTTTCTCAAAGGGATAACCCAATTGCTAATATCACACTCCCTAGATTGAGAGTTTTATATTTTGGGTTGCTTTTTTTTTTTTTTTTTTTTTGTTTATGTATATATTTATGTTTGTTAAGTTTTTATATAATAATTGTAATTAAAACAAATGGTTCCTTACATTCATAACTTTTAGGATTTCTTAAGTGGTAAATGAAAGTAAATGTGATATGTAGTAGATTAAGAACCTTCTTAAAATATAATAGCAACAAGTTTAGACTTTAGATATGAAAAATATTAATAAGTCATTGAGCACAAATATAATTCAACTATACATTAATTTGTCTTTACCTTAGGTTTTGAATATCTAGGTTATTTACAAATTTAAGCATTTTAGCAAATCCAAGCCTCTGAGAATCATATATCTTTAAGAATTATTGCTATTGGTTTGTGTTTTCTGCTTAATTCTATTGGAATACTAACCAATGGCTTAGATTCTCTAATATAATCTATATTTCAGCAAAATTAAGCACAAGAACAGGTCTGTGTTTTATGAGAATCATTGTATCGACATTGTTTGTATGTGATTAATTTAAGTTGAGTGAGAGTCATGTTCTAATATGGCTTTTATGTGAATTTCAAAATTAAATAAAGACCTGACAAGCTATTAAATAAAGTATTTCCTTAGAAAGAACAACATTTATAATGCTTGAAATTAAATAGCCTAAAACAAATATTAATAGTCCATATAAGTTGATCAAAGTTAATCTATATGAGTTCACTACAAAAAAAACGTTTTATAGCCGCGTTTTAAAAAACGTGGCTATAGCTTAGAAAAACGTGGCTATAGCCCGATTTGGCCTATAGTTGCGTTTTTTTAGGCCGCGTTTTCAACTGTGGCCTCAAATCCGTAACTATAGGGCTGAGGGGTCTATGGCCACATTTTTTTAAACGCGGCTATAGGACCGGCCCAATGGCCACGTTTTTATAAACGTGGCTATAGCACATACTCTAGCCACATTTTCTAAACGTGGCTATAAATCCTCAACCTATAGCCGCATTTAAAAAACGCGGCTATAGACCCTTATATTTTTTTTTTTTTTTAAAATTTGATTACCAAAAATTAATTTTCGGTAATCAAAATTTTTATAAAAAAAATTAAAATTAAAATTTTTAAAATTAATGCTTTCAAACTTTAAAATTTTAATTTTAATTAAATTAAGAAATTCAAAACCACAATACGTACCCAGCAAATTCAAATTCAGACAAAAACCCAGAAAATTTCAAAATTAATCAAACACAACATGCCCACAATACAAACACAACATGCTCTAAAATACAAGAAAACAGTGTAAGAACACAAACAGAACATCTCCTTCAACAAAAGTACAAGCTCAAAAATACAAAAATCCCTATAACAGAAACAGGTCCAAAAAGAGTCCATATGCTCAAACCCAAAATTAATCAAAGCACAATCAAACAAAAGAAAATAATTTTTGGCCATGGGTTAGAGAAAAATAAAGCAAACAGAGGTAATTTTTTGAGGCACTTTAGCTTCATTGATTTAAAATTTTCAAGTCTATACCAAAGAGAGACTTAACCTTCAAATCTACTACAAAGAGAGACAAAGTTAAAGGGAACAAAAATGAACAAAACTCAAAGAACAATGAACAAAACCTCATATTTTCACAAACCCATTCATACAGCATCAGTGGGAAAAAGGGATTAACAATGTGGGTCAGCACTTTTTGGATCTCCAGCAACATAGATCGATGACAACATGCACATATGAGAGAGAGATTGAGAGAGTTGTAAGATTTTGGAATGAGAGAGCTTTTTTTTGAATGACTGAGAGAACTGCCATTTTTTCTTTTGACGAGAGGGAGTGTCTGAGATTTCTTAATTTGAAATCTTCGGACTTTTTTTTTTTTTTTTTTGGGACAGCTTACTATATGCCATAGAATATTCTAGGAATATTCTATGGCATATTCTATTTTTTTTTTACGCTGAAGTCGGTCAGTCAACTTAGTATTTTTTTTTTTTTTTTTTTTTTTTTTTTTTTTTTTGTAACATTTTGGAATATGCCATAGAATATTCTATGGCATATTCCATTTTTGTTTACGCTGAAAGAAACCCATCTGGGTTTTTTTTCCTATAGCCACGTTTTTAAAAACGTGGCTATAGGTCCTCCTTTAAATAAATAAATATATTTGGCTAGACCTATAGCCATGTTTTTTTAAAACGTGGCTATAGGTCCTCCTTTAAATAAGTATATATATATATATATTTGGCTGGACCTATAGCCATGTTTTTAAAACGTGGCTATAGGTCCTCCTTTAAATATATATATATTTGGCTGGACCTATAGCCACGTTTTTAAAACGTGACTATAGGTCCTCCTTTAAAAATATATATATTTGCTGGACCTATAGCCACGTTTATAAAATGTGGCTATAGGTCCTCCTTTAAAAATATATATATATTTTGCTGGACCTATAGCCACGTTTTTAAAACGTGGCTATAGGTCCTCCTTAAAAAAAAAAAAATATATATATATATATATATATATATATATATATATATATATATATATATATGGCTAGACCTATAGCCACGTTTATGACCGTGGCTATAGATTTAACCTATAGCCGCGTTTTAAAAACGTGACTAAAACTACTTACAAACGTGGCTATAGACTTAACTCATAGCCGCGTTTTAAAAAAGCAGCTATAGGTTAAGTCTATAGCCGCATTTCTTAAAAACGTGGCTATAGGATAGCTATAGCCGCGGTTTTGCAAACGCAGCTAAAAAAAACGTGGCTATAGACCCGCGTTTTTTGTAGTGGTTGGAGTGTTCTCGCAGATTAACTGAAGAGTCATGACGGTTAAAATTCCCACATTGAAGTCAACTCACAAACGACTCAATAAAATTATTTAAAATCTCCAAGTCATAGAAAATATACATGAACCAAAGATGTATAGTACATTTCCTAATATGAGGGAGAATTTTCTTTCCGAGTATCAAAGGTCCAAGCCCCACCTGCAACTCCACACTAAGAAGCAAGTTCTATAACTAGTTTTGTTTTAATTCTGAGAAATCATCCTCCATTTATAGAACTGCACCTAGCAAATCCTCACTTACAATCCTCACGCTAAGAAGTAAGTTCTACAACCAGTTTTGTTTTAATTCTAAGAAATCATCCTCCTTATATAGAATTGCATCTAGAAAAATCCCTGTTACAAATTTTTTTTTACCATAATTAGCATGATCTAATATGCTAAACATTAAAAAATTATTTTTTGATACTAATAAAGTCTACGCGTTTTCAAAAAACAATTTATAATAATCGGCATTATCTAATATACATATATATATATATATATATATATGTATATGTATATGTATTTTTTTTAGAAGAAGATATATGTGTGTGTGTGTGTGTGTGTGTGTGTATAGAAGAATTTATATGTACATATTTATGAAGTTTTTATATAACAATTGTAATTAAAAGATATGATTCCTTACATTCATAACTCTTTAGGATTTCTTAAGTGGTAAATGAAAGTAAACGTGATATGTTAGAGTAGATTAAGAATCTTCTTAAAATATAACAAAAACAAATTTAGATATGAAAAAAGAAAGTCATTGAGTACAAATATAATTTAGGTATACATTAATTTTTCTTTACCTTAGGTTTTTTTTTTTTGGATACATTTACCTTAGGTTTTGAGTATGTGTTATATTTAAAAATTTAAGCATTCTAGCAAATCCAAGCCTTTGAGAATCATTGTATCTCTAAAAATTATTACTACTGGTTTTGTATTTTCTACTTAATTCTGCTGGAATACTGACTAGTAGCTTATAATATGTATTTCAGCAGAGTTAAGCACATGTATAGGTCTGCATTTTATGAGAATCATTGAATCTACATTATTTGTATGTGAATTTTTCAAGTTGGGTGAGAGTCATCTTTTAATATGGCTTTTATGTGAATTTCAAAATTAAATAAATTTAAAATACATTCACTAGGAGATTATTTAATCAATAGAGGTTAATGTTTAGTAAATTTAACAATAAATGAAGTACTAAAAGAAAAAAAAGGTGTAGACTTCAAAAAATTAATGATTTATCAAAGCAAGCATTCATATGTAGTATGTTGGTGGAATTAATAGAACATTAGTTCATATGGTAAGTTTCAATTCATAGTCAACCACAGTACTTGTTAGAATTAGAGCTAATTAAAAAAAAAAAAAAAGGTTGGTATATTAACCTATCAAAAAGAAAAAGTTAGATATCTTAATGAAATAAAACTAGTTTGTGTATGAGACTATTAAATAAAATATAATATAAACTTATAGCTTTTACTTCATGATGATTGCTCTTTAATTAGAAGAGTACACATATAAATAAAATATAATATAAACTTATAATGTCTACTTCATGATAATTACTCTTTAATTGGGAGTGTGCACAAATTGGCATAAAGTGTTGAAAGTTGAAACTTGACAACAACAAATGCATTAAGGCAATGACAACAAAGGCAATGTTAGGTTTAGTAAATGCAGCATATTGAAGAGAACCAACCAAACTACGAGATTGAGTAGGATCAAAGAGAGGTGAAGCAGTGGAAATGCATAAAGTAGAGGAGGAGGAGACGGGGGATGGAGCAAGGCTTTGAATTAGATATGTGAAATTTAGCCAAGAGTTTGAGAATGTATTTCCATTGATAAACAATAACCAAAGCGACTTGTAATCAACTTGAAGATCCAAAAAATAACGGAGGTGCCGTAAGACCTTGAGCTCAAAATATGTTGACAGTTGATAGATAAGGGCAGTAATAACAGATTGAACATTGCGTGTGATATATAACAATATCATCAACGGAGAGAAGGAGATAGACACACCTTGAATTGCCAAAACACAAAGAGGCTTGGATATAATTATCACCTATTTTTTCGTCTCACTATTTTTAAAAAAAAAAGCTAAATTATATATTTTTGTCTCAGATTTTAATAAATAAGTTATAGAAAACTACAAGATGCCAAATTCACTCTCTTTAACATTTTTTCGCAAGTTAAATATATTACACACAAATTGTTTTACACACTCCAAGAAACAACTGAAATCATGACTTTATCCCAAAAAGCAATTCGATTCGTAAAATAAATATTTCAATTGCTTTATAAGATGTGTATAAACTGTGTAAAATAACTTGGGCGTAATAAACATTACTATTTTTTAACACATTTTCACTGCACAAACATGTAATACCGTGCCCCACAGTTTATCTTTTTCTTTTTTTTACCTTCAAGGGTTGTCAACCCCATGGTCCAACTAATTCCCTTTTGTGTAAAAAATAATCCTCCTCAAATCATAAGCAATTCATCTTTTACTTAGGTTTGCTTCTGAATTTTTTCAAAATGCGGCATGTTATACTTCTCCAAGTAAAAGATTCAGATGAACCGGCTCGTCTGTCATTAGATCCCATATATTATCCTTGCATTTGTGTCAACGTGCTTACAAATTCTACAGTTTCTTATACATGCTTGCTTTTCTTAGAAACTTCAGATTGTCCTACTGACTACGAGACCATATTTATAAACAGGGAAAATGCTACAAAAATTCTTGCCACAACTCACAAGTTGTTAAAGAAGTACCAATATGCACCTAATAAGTAGCAGAAACCTCACTACAAACAATACTAATAATGTACTCAATCTCATCAGCAACTTCTTTCATTGACGGCCGGTTTTGCCTATGCTCAGCCAAGCACGCTACTGCTAGAGATCCCAGTGCCTTCATAGTCTCCAATTCTACCTTCCTAGCGCCTTCTTTAAGCATTGGATCGATTGCATACATGAGCTTCTCTTCTCTCAATATCTTCTTCATAAAAACAACCAAGTTCACATCTTCATCTTCTCTGTTGAAATCAATAGCTTTCTTTGAAGTCAACAGCTCCAGCAAAACAACTCCAAAGCTATATACATCACTCTTATCGGTCAGTTGGAAGTTTAGATAGTATTGGGGGTCAAGATAACCTAAAGTTCCTTGAGCACATGTTGTAATATGACTTGTTTCGTTCACATCCAGCCTTGACAGCCCAAAGTCTGAAACTTTAGCATTAGCCTTTTCATCTAGTAAAATGTTGCTTGATTTTATATCCCTGTGGTAAATCCGTGGTATAGCGGAAGTGTGGAGATATGCAAGCCCTTCAGCCATTTGGTGAGCAATGGTTAGCCGCGGGTACCAGGAGAGTGGCACTGGCTTGCTAGAATGAGTCCCATGGAGATGATCAAAAAGGGTTCCATTTGGAATGTACTCATAGATTAGAATAGGTTGATGAAGCTCAACACAACAGCCCAGAAGTCGGACTAGGCTTCGATGGTTAACCTGGCAAAGAATTCGTACTTCATTGAGAATTTGATCAATACCCTTTGTGTTTCCAGGCTTGGCACGCTTGACGGCTATGATGGTTCCATCGTCAAGAATGCCTTTGAAGACCTCGCCAAAACCACCAGAGCCAAGGAGTTTGTGCTTGGAGAAGTTGTTGGTTGCTCTTGTTATTTCTTTGCCAGTAAAGATCCTGGCTGATTTGCCACAACTGTTGTTGGTACTCAACATGTCTCTCTGCCCCTTGCTTAAACTTGATTGGGCTTTTCTCCTAATGCACTGTCGATGCTTGTACACTATAGCGGAAATTAAGACTCCGAATAGCATTGCACCTCCAGAAAACATTAAGCCTACAAAATATATAATGATCACAAAGTTGAGTCCTACCGTACAAGAAAATGCAGGAACTATAAAGTCTATATACATTTGCATTTTTCTTTTACTTTATAGCTTATTGTTTTATATTTTTAAAAAATTTTAATTTCTCTAAGTATAACTATATCTTAACGAACTTTCAATAAATAAACATTGTAAATTTTCAACAAAAAAAGTTGAATGCAAACAGAGAGAGAGGTTCTATGAGAATTTGTACATACCTTCAATGAGTGGAGTTAGGCTCTCTCTACCATGGCAACCTCTTCCATGTTGACATTTTACGTCTGCTAAAAGCAAGAGGGCAACATAATCAAAGATTCAAAAGACCACAAGCTTCTTTCTGGAAGTACTTGAAAAAACTGTCTTTGATTGTGCATCGCAGATTTCAAAAAAGATTTGGTTGCTACCAATTTGTATTGGCTTTTTTAGAGATCAATTATTCTAAGTGCAAAGTATTTGGGAGTAATGATATAGAGGACCTGTAATGTTTGATAATTTAGTCTTTCCAATTGTATTATGTTTGGGAAAAAGCACACATTTGGGGAGTGATGGCAATGGTTATGGTGTCAGTGGAAGACTAAAGTTCCTTTCTAAATTTTGTGAAAAAAGAAAAAAGAAAAAGAAAAGAAAGAGAATGAAATCGAGTGTGACTCTGCTCAAAATTACCCCAATTATATACCAATACTTGGTAATTAATTATTTTAATTTCTTAATAGTAAATGTTATATCTACAATATTTTTACAATAAATTTTATGTAACAGATTATTATTTATTGTTACTAGCAGATAAAGAAAGTAATTTCAATAATAAATCCAAATTAAAACTTATAATAATCTACCAACTAAAATTTGGTGTAAAAGTATTATAAAAATGTTGCAAACATGTCACTTCCCTTACTTAAATAGTAACCCCAATTCCTTTTCCCCAGAAACCTTTAACATGAACCTCAGTTGTGTTGCCAACATCGTACATCGTACTAAACAAGAATGCTAGGGAATCAATGGCTTCTACGACTCTAAGCACATGGCCAGGTTAGCATCGTACATCTCCAAATCACGTTTGTGCCAAACATTTACTCACAAATCTAGGTTTTTGCATGGCATTCTGTGGTTGGTAGCTGCAAGAAGCTAGAAAACTATAATATAATGCACGCATTACATGGTGAAAAATAATATAAGTGTCAGTTTATCAAAGAAGATCATTTATGGTCAAAGATCTCCGTTCCAAGATTAACAATTATACCACCAAAAATAATTACTACGGTAGTAATAATATATAAGAAATTAAGAAATTAAGAAATTAAGAAGCCAATGTAAACAGTGTAACTCACTTTTGCAAATTCCATTGATGGGGTCCCATTGAAACCCAGCCTTGCATAAGCACCGTCCAACACTCGCCGGATTAAACAAACATCCCGAATTTGCCAAATTTCTACAATCAACTTGCATTTTGCAGACTGGCTCATGTGGTAATGCCCACTCTATCTCCAATCCAGGCTGTGGCCATTCATTCACAGGCAAATAAGTATCCAAATTTACAAAACTTTCATAGGCTGAGCACCGTTCCTGACGAATTCTTATCCTATACTCGCTAAAAGACCCACCTGTCTTAAACCAACAGCATAGCCCCGGCGAGCTTCCACAGGCGGCTGCCACCGCTGCAGTACCTCTAATGTAGTTATGGCAAATGCTAGCCGATGAGCAATTCATTGAAAATTGAAGCATTTCAATGGAACAGTTCATAAGCATGACTGTGTTGCTGCTAGTGATGTTGAATGGGAGGTTATCGTCTAGCTGTATTCCATGGCTCCAAAGATCGGCTGCCATACACGTGTTCTTGGCTAAGCCGGGTGGTCGGAGAATTAGCATTTGGGTCTGAGGATTGATGGATGTAATCATGTATGATGATCCGTTGAGTGCATTGAACCAAAGTGTGCCTGCTTTGCACTGAACCTTATAGGATTGGTCACCACAGTTAGGTCCAGTGCTTAGTGGATATGGCACTAGAGTGTGACCACAGTCCTCGCAAAGCTTTGCTGCAATGACACACTCGGTGAAACATAGCAATGTTACTATTAGGACTATGAGAGAGAGCATATTGTACTCCATTAAAGGTTTAGTGGTTTTGAACTTTTGTGGTGGAAATGCTCTCTAATTGGCCAGGCTAACTCATTAACTGTTCCGTTTTAGGCAGTGTATTTTATTTCTTATAAAATAAAATTTCTGCTATGAAACTAAATTAGAAAAATATATTAGATTATAATTCAACTAGGGGATAGTCCATCTAATCTCGTACGGCACAAATGGGGTGTTGATGTTACCAATGCTTTAGGAGCAAAGAGTACGTGCTCTCTGAATAAAATATGGGGCAAGCATATCGTAAACTTTTGGGTTTCTTAAGGTTTCCTTAAACGCAGGACTATGTTTACGGTGAAGATTCTTGCGCTCAGAATTTAATGGAATCAAACCCCTGTAGTCCTGTACTATTAATTAGTTAAAGCATGTGCAAATTTTTTTTTTTTCACCTTTAAAACCTATTTTTTCTATTTTACACATTTATTTTTACAAAATATCCTACATCAGTTTATCTATTATACACATTTATTCAAATAAAATATTCATTTTTTTAACACTGTGAACAGTAATTGTGAGAGTGAGATGAGAAAGGAAATGAGAAAAAAGAGAGTGAGAAGAGAGAAAGACAGAATAAAAAAATCATTTACACGGTAAACAGTAACTGTGTATATATGCACGATTACTGTTCATTTGCAAGACCACTGTGTATATTTAAACATTTTTACAAAAATTGATATGGAGGTTTTTGAGTTAAAATATGCAAAATTGAATATTTTTTGTATTTTAGAAGACTATCCACGAGTTAGTGTGGTTGCTCTTACAGTAATTATTTAGCTTAGCTAACCTTATGTGCCTTAAACATACATAACTGTTCGCCGAGTTTCTTTTTTTTTTTGGATGAAAACTAATGTAGTTATGGTGAAACCATTCAGCCAGGTTCAATTCAAGAAACAAACGATATTCCCAATTCCCATAAGGATTTGTAGGAGTACTTAGAGAGATCACATAAGTGGGTTGTTTAATTAGGACGAGGCCTTGACGATTTAATTTCCAAAACTTCTGTCTCACCATCTTTAATTTGAGAGACGAGGCTGCGGTATGTCAATTTTGATCACAATTATCTAAATAGGTGATTCATCTATTTGGTTAAATTTTTCAAGATCCAAAGCTACGTCAGCTTGTTTAGCTTCCCATCACCTTTTTCACCTTCCAAAACAAGTTTCATAGGTTTAATTTAACTATTTTCACTTTTCCACTGCCGATGAAATGCAGTGAGGGTGCCACGTGCTAGCTTTCAATTATATCAGAGCATTTATTAGTAGGCTATTTGAAAAAAAAATTGATATCACTTTCATAGAAAATTTAAAAATCTGTTAAAAAAATCAGTTACTTTTTTTTTATAAAAAGTTTTTAAAATAATTTTATAATCTAATACCCTTAGAACGATTATTAACTTCTTCCTTTTGTGATATCCCTCGTATAGGGAAGAAAGCTCCATAGAAAGCATAAAGAAAAAACCCTAAACAACATGTTAATTTTACACCTTATCATGACATACAATAGAATACTTGTGTCATTCTTATCAGTAATGACAAACTACTGTGGATCACTTATTTTGAAATTAAGAAAACTGAAAATGTACTAAATCCATGCCATCAAGATATCAGCCTAATACGTGTAATTGGTGGCCTGCTTATCAAGATAGTAAATTTTCTTTCTTCTTCCACTACTAAAAATTCAAGTTATTGCAACAAGTTTTTTGCGGCCGTTTCAAAAATTGCCACTATGAAAGGTTTTAATAGACCGTGTTTCTTGTAGTGTTCTTTTTTTCCCCCTAACTTATGTAACACTAACTGGCCACCCATTGCTTGTTTTATACTCACACACAATTGTTTGCAATACAAATTGATGATACAGTTTATCAACTATCCAACCCTACCCGAATACTTAACTGAAAAGGGGGATAAGAGATATATGGGAGTTTGGCTAGCAGAGAAGTCTGCGATGCCTAGGTCAATCCACAGGCTTTTAAGAGGACTAGAAAGAGTAGTTTAAGGATTACTTTTTCATACCTATTTTGACAACTGTCTCCCTATTTATGCTTGTTCAACAGATCAATCCCTCTGAGATATTAGCTAAGTTATCCAGCCTAACTTGCCTTCCTGATTTATACTTTATCTTGTGAATATTATCATGGATGCCAATGGAGTAGGATGGCATGAATATACTTGCATGCGGAGAGAGAATTGACTTGGCTAGTTGTCTCTTAGTAAACAATCTTCTCGCACTCTAGTAGAGTTGTCACATCATCATTCTCCACAATTTTCATGAGCAACACTTTACTTCACACTTGTGCAATTGTGCTCTCTGTGACAGCCCTTAAAATAATCTTTATATATGTTTAGGGTTGTAAGAAAAGAAAGGCCAAACACATACTCACGGATTGGAATAAAATCAGAACTAAAAATCTGATTTTCATAATTCTTGATAGATACCCTAACTGTTGAGCTTCGGGCCTAGACAACTTTTTAAATCTCAATAAATACTAGTTGTCGAGGTTTAAAATTCAGCACTTCATTACTTGATTCTTGAACAGACTTGCGTGGCTTTAACACTTAAACTTGAAACTTTGTTCCTTGAAGCATTAAACATATCCTAGATCTACACAATTACAAGTAAAGTGCGTTTTGTCAAAGGATTAGCCAATACATGATGACATATGTTCTTAACATAAATCACATATGTCCTAACAAAAATGAGGTGACACTTCATTCTCCTTATCATAAATTACAATATTTTCACAATCTCAATGTCTGTAAAAAAAATAAACATACTAACATGACTAAGACAAAATTGTAGTTTGTCCTATGATTAGAAAGGAAATTGAAATTTATAATGAATGATAGAATATGTAATACTAGCATGCTTAGTGATTCATATTTTGTACGTTGTTGTCAATTTCATTCTGTTCCGGTTAGAAAACTTGGCTCACGTTAGTTTATAGATGCGAATCACCCCTGACCCCCTATTCCACCACAGCCTAAATTCTGACTCTCTTTGTTCCATTCTACTAAATTCTAATCGGTATGAAGATTTCGGTTCGAATGTGAACCATTTTTTTTTTTTTAAATCATTTTATTTGACTTTTTTCATTACTTAACTCAACTATGATATATTTTTTTTCAACCAAGAATTTTTTTTTTTTCATTTGCTTACCCATACATGACATTTTTTTTTTTTCATTTACCTTATCATATTTGACACATTATACGATATTAAGAATGTGCATTATTTGATTTTGAATTCATAAATAATATGGTATAATATTATATGTAATAATGAAGAATAAAGTTTAATTACAAAATTAATTGTAGTCTAAGGTTACAACCTTACTCAATAAAATATATATTACTACATATTTTGAAAATCTAACCGTTAAATTGTATGTTTTTTATGTTCTTAATACACATGTAAAATTTTGTGTCAATCGAATATCATTTACTATATCATCTATAAGCTTATATTTTATGCATAATTTTAAATTACAAAACCTTGCAATTTAAATAATTTATTGATGACGCAGCTATTAATTTTTAATTTTCTAGAAATTTTGTAAGCATGAAGGATATAAGAAGAGTATGTAATCCGATGGTGGATTTGTCAAAATTCACCTTTAATAAAAAGATATTGAGTAAAGTTGTAACCTTAGGTTACAACCGATTTTGTAACTAAATTTTGTCCTATATAGAATTACGTTTATATATATATATATATATATATATATATATATCTATACTATATATAAGAGGATTCCCCTCATTCAACTGGACTTTTTTGTGGTTTAAAAATGTCATTATTAATGAAGGGTAACTTCATTTAAAAATAGGGTCATAAATGTCAAATAACAAATTTCACTTTGAATTCAAAACAAAAACTCCTAAAATTTAGGATTTTTTTTTCCTTCACGTTCAAAAAATAAATAAATTTACTACTAAAGTTTATCATTTTTATTTGTTTGAAAAAAAAAATACATTCACTTAATCTATACTATATATAAGATGATTCATCTCATTTAACTGGACTTTTTTGTGGTTTAAAAATGTCCTCATTAATGAAAGGTAACTTCATTTAAAAATAGGGTCATAAATGTCAAATTACGAATTTCATTCTGAATTCAAAAAGAAAACTCCTAAAATTTAGGATTTTTTTTCCCTTCATGTTAAAAAAAATATATACATTTACTGCTTATTTATAAAGTTTATCATTTTTATTTGTTTGAAAAATATAAAATATATATGTATATATATATATATATATATATATATATTTCTAAATTATAATAGATGCAAATTATCAATTTTTACCTCAAAATATAGAAGAGCCCCGAGCATGCACGTGAACACATGCTCAGATGCTAGTATATATATAAGAGGCTTCTCTTGTTTGGAATCCTCAATTCTGATACCCAAAATACCCTTAAATTTATCGATTTCTAAAGCTTAAATCATAGGGTTAGACATGTAAAATTAATAATTTAAAAACTCCTAATTTTTAGCTAAATTAAAAAAAAAAAAAAAAAAAAAAACTGCTTTTCTTCCATCTCCACATTTTTCTCTCACGTTAGTTGTCACAACTTCTTTTTGAATAAAAAGTAAACAATAAAACTGCGTTTTTTTTTTCCACAAACATACCATTTTTTATTATCATTAAACTATTTTTTTCCCACTTTTACATTTCTCTTTCACATTAGTAGTCAAGTAATTATACAACTTCTTCTTAAAATAAAAAATAAAGTAAAATTGTCATTAGTAAAACATGTAAACTCAAAAATAAAAAATAAAAAACCTCACGCACAAAACGCGTGTGATGAGAGACTAGTATGTGTTTAATAATAATAATAATAATAATAATAATAACCTTAAAATGGTATGCTAAAATTAACTGATATTGGAACATTCCATTTCAATAATAAATTGGAATAATCATAAGAACAAAATTTGACAATGATTTTTTTACATCAGAAGGCTCAGAACAATGGTGCACGTTTTTGTAAGTGCAAAATTTGTACCCGGACCCAAACGAGTGATGGGCTCAGGTCCAAAGAGCCTTATACAATGAAATTTGTAGAGTATGGGTTTGAAACTTAGATTAGGGATATTGGAAAGTTTGATAAACAAGCTAGAATGCCGCAATCAATGCAAGTAACAAATGAATGTGACAAAAAACCCTCCTCGGACATAAGCCGAGGACAATTTGTATAGTATTTCTTTCTCTAAGCAAGAGATTACAATTTTTAGTTTTCAAAGAAGAGCCCCCTTTTTTCTCTCATCTCTCGTCTTCTTATATCCTTCTTCTTCTTCCCTGTTTCATCCACGTGTAACACAGATCTTTCCCTTAGATACTTGTCCCATCCACCACCTCCTTAAAGTCTTCAAATAATAGCTGGAAGGCTGAATACTACTGTTCAAACGTCATTTCTCCATTAATGCGGTCAGGAAGGTAGATGCAGGGCCTTTAATGCGGTGGTTACAGCTTTTTCCTTAGATATTTTCTCCCACGTTCCTGCTTCTAACGGGTGCTTGGATCATGCCTTTACCCAACAGACCTTCCAGAATTCAGTCTCTAAACCCTTTAGCAAGTCCCATGGCCTTTAATGGGCTTGTCCGAGGAGATATTCCACCTCGGACTACTCCTCGGACCATTGCAGTGCGGACTAACCTGTGGGCCCAGAAGACTCTGATTGAACAGACTTATACCAACTAACTAGGCCCAAGGCCCAAACGTGCCTTTAAGTAATTTTACCCCCCACAATAGCCCCTCAAAACTTCATTTTTCCCTCCCATCCAAGGAGAGAAATAGAGTTTTGAACCAACAGCGCACCCTCCACACACTTCGCAAGCCGCCACACGTGTAGGGGTCCTTTCGTTCCTTTAAAACCACCTCTGACGCTTCGAAACCCGAAACACTCGCATTTATGGCTGCAAGTTACGTCTTGTCCCCCACGTTCAACGGTGAGATACGCATCCAACGGTCCAGGTTTGTCTTAAAAAATTGGGCGGGATAATTCTGATTCGAGGCTGCCTCCCACGCGTCAAAATGCCTGGGAATCTGCATCTCCATCCATTCTTTCAGAAATCAATCACATCTAAGTGTTAATCATTATCTTTCCTCTCAAGAAGCTCGTGAAGAATCGCCTAATCATTTCCCGTAAGTTTTCAATTTCCTTTACTCATTTCTTCTCGGCTTCTGTCCTCGGCCACCATCTAGACCCCTTCCCTTTTCTAAACTTTCATTTTCACTCCCACCAAATGGGTAGATTTAAGTGTTTAGTAGATACCGACGTCGGTATGGAGGGTTTTTGGGCCAAATATCAGATTCCCCAAGACGTAGGCTTAAAATATTGCCCAGTAGAAGCCATAGGTGATGCTAGGAGAGAGGGAGAAGTTATCATTCCCATCATCGCCTTCCTAGAAGGCGGGATGACCCTTCCCATGAAAAACGTAACCAGCGAATACCTTCGTAACCATAGGTTATGCCCAGATCAGTGCACGCCAAATGTATTTAGAGTCTTAGGTTGTGTCGATGCTTTAAACGAGCAAATGGGCCTAAACCTCACATGGCATGACGTCGTTTACATGTACGAGTGCCATAAGCTTAAAAGCGTAGGATACTACCTTAAATCCAGGTCTAGCATTGTTAGGCTCATATCCTGTCTTCCCAAGTCCAACAAAGGCATGAAAGATGACTATCTCATCGCCTCGGGAAACTGGTTTGACGGTCCTCACTGCCCAGTCGAATGGGGAGACCCAGGTGTGACTCCATAGGAGTTAGATTCCCTGACCCATGACTTAATCCCATTATCTTTACTGTTTTTTATTACATTGCGTATTAATGCACTTTCCTTTGATATTTATCGTTAATCTAACCATGCTCGTCTCCTCGGATGTTTTTTTTTTTTTTTCGCAGATAAACATCACGTACGTTCGCGTATAAGCCTTTGTAACGTCGCAGATCTCAACCGCGTTCTTTGCTCCGAAGTCTTTGTTAGCGAAGACCTACAAGTGAGAGTAGCCCACCTGATATTAGGATACAATCCTTTATCAGAGGACTTCCAAGAGATTGACAATGCGATCACCGCGGGAGACAAACAACGCAAAAGGATAGACGTTTCTCAACGAGGCTTCCTTTCTGACTGCGAACTCCAGACGACCCTTCCATCATTCTGTACTCTCGCCCCATCGCAGCAATTCCTCTCTCGGCACATTCCCAGACAACCGCCGTCCGAGAAGAGCCTGGATCCTCACAACAATCGTTAGAAGAGGAGATTGACCAGTTTCGCCTTAAGGAAGCCAAAAGACCTCAAGAGGATCAACTCATCATCCTCTCGGACGAAGAGCACGTGCCCGCCGAAACTTCGGGCATACAAGGTTTAATAATTGCACAGCCCGATTCTAGCTCCGAAGAAGACGACATGTCCACTCTAAGGAAACTGATGACAAAGAGGGGCTCGAAAGCCTCTAACAAGGACGCAGGTGGGTCCCAAATCCCTCCATCCTTGCCACCACCCCCTCCTCCCTCCGATCCTAAGCTTCCTATTCCGGAGCCTAAGAAGAAGAGGAAAAATGAGGCCGATGAGGCAAATGCAGAGAGGCAAAAGAAACTAAAACAACAATAATAACAGCAGAAAACTAGAAAAGGTAAGGGACGTGCCTCTTTAGTGGAAAGTAGGGAGAACCGTGACTTGGCCGAGGTATGCCATACACCGGCCAACTGGTCTCCCGAGCTGAAGCTAGATGGGGCACCAATCTCTTACCAATCCAGCATCAGGGCGTTCCAGCAAGGTCACGCTCACCACCTAGTTGAGGCTTTGGAACGGCCTTTTCTTTTACCGAAGGACATGGACGCCTTGGACAAGATGAGCCAACCACATCTTTTTCTCTCACTAAAAAGGGACTTATTTTTTGTGAGTGTCGCATGTTTACCCCCATCTTACTGCTTTCACTATATTTTAACGAAAAAATCGTTCTCATGTACTTTGAATTTGCTTTAACAATAACGCATTTATTTTAATATTTTAACGCAGGCCATTCAAGAAGTCTTTGCTGCCAAGAAGTGGGTGGAAGACTCTTGGAAGAAAGCTACAACTGAACTTGAGGTTAGGCAGGAGACCAAGAAGTCCCTAGGCCAAGCTCTTGCGCAGAACGAAAACCTAACCACGCAGCTGGCAGAGTAGAAGAGGGAGAGGGACGGTGCCGAGGCCAACCTAAAGAGGATGAGAACCCAGGTGGAGGGGCAACGCAAGCTTCTGCGTCAGAAGGACGAGGACTTGTCCAAAGCCCAGCAAGAAAACTCCAACCTGAAGAAGGAGCTTGCTAGGATGAGGGAAGAAGCTCATACCTTCAAGGACAGCATAGAGGCCGCGAAGAAGGCTACTTACAAAGAAGGGGTGAAGGCGAGAGAAAACCAACTGACAGAGGAGTTCACCGAGCTGTGCTGGGAGTACTGCCAACAAGTGTAGGCGGAAGCTCTAAATGTAGCAGGGATTCCCACAACTTTCGAGTTGAGGAAGCCTAAAAACATTTGGCTTCCACAGGACATCCAAGTGCTCGAAGAGCTTCCTCCTGTGGCACCTACCCCTGAGATAGCGCCTTCAACGCACCCATCCATGATTCCAGAGCCCATTCTTACTCCTAAAGAACTTGAGGGTTCTAACAAAGAGAAGGAACAAGGCGATGGAGCCGATAAGCCCACGAGCCAGAATGCCGAGCCCAACGTTCCTCCACCAGTGGGCAAAGACAAAGGGAAACAAGTCCAGACCTCATTCGAAGAAGAGCTGAAACGAACAGAGGAGGACTGCAAACCTAAAGAGGCTGCCAGCACTTCCAAGCAGGACCCCCCTTTTAAGGCTTAAGGGTCAGGCCACTTAGGACCCCCCTTTTTCCTTTCTTATGTAACAATTTTTGTATTAGGGCTTTTATTTTGAGTGTACATCTTAAAAGAAATTAATTAGAAACTTTGAATGGTTTGATCTTCATCTGACTTCCAACCTTTAGTACAAAGATACTAATTCGCTTCTCTTTAGCGCAAAATTGAATGAATGGAACAATTAACTCCACCTCCTAATACATAGTAAAGTCTTTATAACATTTCAATTAGCCGTAACTTTAAATAAAAGTACATACACTTAGCGTATACTTGTAAATCATGCTTCAAGACCATAATATATGTAATACAACAATACACCATCAAAAATTTAATTTAGGATTCAGTTTGGGGCATAAAGCAGTCCATCAAACTTACTGTGGCTCATCAACACATCAGCACTAATGTGGTATGGTTTTTGCTAATTTTCCCAAAGTAGAGGGTCCGAGGACCCGACATAACTAAGATTCTATTTAACAGTCAATAGGATATCAATTTCCGCAAGGTATGTGGTCCAAGGACCACGCATGACCAAGTTTCTGTTTGATATTTAGAAATAGTGAATTGAAATGTTAATTTCCACAAAGTAGAAGGTCTGAGGACCCGACATAACTAAGGTTCTGTGTAACAAACAATAGGATATCAATTTCTACAAGGCATGTGGTCCGAGGACCATGCATGACCAAGTTCCTGTTTGATACTTAGAAATAGTGAATTGAAATGTTAATTTCCCCAAAGTAGAAGGTCTGAAGACCCGACAAAACTAAAGTTCTATTTAACAAACAATAGGATATCAATTTCCACAAGGCATGTGGTCCGAGGACCATGCATGACCAAGTTTCTGTTTGATACTTAGAAATAATGAATTGAAATGCTAATTTTCCCAAAGTAGAAGGTCTGAAAACCTGATATAACTAAGGATCTGTTTAACAAACAATAGGATATCAATTTCCACAAGGCATGTGGTCCGAGAACCAGGCATGACCAAGTTTCTGTTTGATACTTAGAAATAGTGAATTGAAATGTTAATTTCCCCAAAGTAGAAGGTCTGAAGATCCGACATAACTAAGGTTCTGTTTAACAAACAATAGGATATCAATTTCCACAAGGCATGTGGTCCGAGGACCATGCATGACCTAGCATCTGTTTGATACTTAGAAATAGTAAATCGAAATGCATAATGATAATTTGGACAAAGAATGACAAAAATGCTTTTTATTAGTAATAATACCTTCATAGGTTGTTTACATTCCAAGGGCGTTGTACAATTTTTTCATCTGGATCAGCTAAGCAATATGACCCTATACTTGCTACAGAGATGATCCGATATGGTCCTTCCCAATTTGGTGCTAGCTTTCCCTATGCTGGATTTTTGGCAGTACCCAAGACTTTCCTCAACACCAAATCCCCAGGCGTTAGTGGCCTCAGCTTCACATGGGCATCATAATTTCGTTTGAGCTTCTGTTGATAATAAGCCATTTGGACCATGGCAGCCTCTCACCGTTCCTCAACCAGATCCAGGCTTCTTTCCAAGAGGCCATCATAATTTCCCGGGCTGAAAGAACTCGTCCTTAATGTGGGAAACCCAGATTCCAAAGGTATTACTGCCTCGGCCCCATAGGTCATGAAGAAGGGTGTTTCTCCTATGGATCTTCGCGGCGTAATCCGATATGTCCATAAAACGTGTGGCAATTCCTCCACCCATCTACCCTTTACGTTGTCCAGCCTCTTCTTAAGTCCACTGACTATAACTTTGTTAACGGCCTCGACCTGCCCATTTCCCTAAGGATAAGCTGGAGTGGAGTATCTATTTGTGATGCCCAAGTCATTACAATATTTCCTGAAAGCTTTACTATCAAATTGCATGCCATTATCTGAAATAAATGTGTGAGGTACCCCAAATCCAGTGATAATGTTCTTCTAGATAAATTTCTTGGAGTCCACATTCCTAATATTTGATAAAGGCTCAGCTTCGACCCACTTGGTGAAGTAGTTAGTTCCCACGAGTAGCCACCTTTTGTTTCCCACAGCCCTCGGAAAATGCCCAACTATATCCAGCCCCATTGAGCGAATGACCAAGAACTAGACAAAGGATTAAGGACTCCACCAGGCTGATGAATATTGGGAGTAAACCTTTGGCATTTGTCACATTTTCTTGCGTAGTCTTGAGCTTCTCTCTGCATATTGGGCCACCAATATCCCTGAGTCAAAGCTCTATGGGCTAAGGATCTCCCCCCAGTATGGCTTCCATAAATTCCCTCGTGCAATTCTTCCAAAAGTGCCTCCGTCGCTTCAGGATGTACACACAGTAGGTATGGTCCAGAAAAGAAGCGTTTATACAACTTCTGATCCTCGGACAACCAGAATCGAGGCGCCTTTCGACGAAATTTTATCTATTTCAAACTTCTCCTTGGGCAGAATATCACTTTTTAGAAAAGAAACCACGGGGTCAATCCAGCTAGGTTCGGGCCTTATCAGATGGATATGGACGGCACCTGTGGTGGTTAAAGTTGGTTTCAACAAGTCTTCGACGAGGATAAGCCTAGGCAAACATTGAGCCAAGGACGTCGCCAAAGTGGCCAACGAGTCCGTATGCGTGTTTCCACTTCTAGAAACGTGCAAAAGGATGAAAGAATCAAACTCGGATTGTAAACTTTTGACCTAGGTCAGGTACTCTTTCATTCTTGGATCCCTAGCCTCCATGGTCCCCGTCACTTGGCCCACAACTAATTGAGAATCTGAGGACATATGAACTACCTTTCCCCCCATTCTTCGTACCATATCCATACCGACCTGGACAGTTTCATACTCAACCTCGTTATTAGTGGCCGAGAACGCTAATCTCAATGATTTCTTGAAGGTAATTCTCTTAGGGGACACCAAAACAAGTCCAACACCAAATCCCCTCTAGTTTGCTGCTCCATCAACATACGCTTTCCAAATCAGAGGCCCTTTGCCTGTGATCATGCCAACTGATTTTTCATCCATGTGCGATTCCCTCGCAGTTTCTTCTAGCGATGGTTCGGCAAATTCTGCCACCAAATCAGCGAGAACTTGGCCCTTCACCGAGATGCGCGGCATATATTTGATATTAAAAACTCCTAGAAAAGTTCCCCACTTGGCTACCCTCCCCGAATATTCGGCACTTCGTAATACTGACTTAAGAGGCAGTTGAGTCAAAACTACGACGGTGTGGGACTGGAAATAGTGAGGAAGTTTTTGTGTAGCATGGACTACGGCCAGAATTGCCTTCTCCAAAGGCAAATAACGCACCTTAGCTTCATTCAAAGATTTGCTGACATAATAAACCAGTCTTTATACCCCACCGTTGTTCCTTATTAGAACCAAGCTGACTGCATGGATAGTTATAGCTAGGTATGCAAACAGGATTTCATCGACCTTTGGCCGAGACATGATGGGTGACCGGGAAAGATATTCCTTAAATTGCTGGAAAGCTAAACGCATCCGTCGGACCATTGGAATCCTTTCCATTTATTTAACAATTGGAAAAAAGGCCTACACCTATCAGCAGACCGAGAGATAAATCTGCTGAGAGCAGCAGTCATCCCGGTCAATTTCTAAACTTCCTTTGGGTTCCGAGGTGGTTGCTAGCCCTGAATGGCTTTGACCTGTGCCAGATTTACCTCTATTCTCCTATGAGTCACCATGTAGCCTAAGAATTTTTCGGAGCCCACCCCAAAAGAACACTTTGAGGCGTTAAGGTGCAGCTTGTAGTTCCTAAGTGTTTGAAAGGTGTCGTCCAAATCTTTCACATGCATAGGTATTGTCTTACTCTTCACTACCATATCATCCACATATACCTCAATGGTTTTTTCAAGCTGCAATTCAAACATCCTGGTCATCATCCTTTGGTAAGTAGCCCCTGCATTTTTTAAACCGAATTGCATCACTTTATAGTGATAATTTCCCGTAGGAGTAATGAAGGCAGTCTTCTCCTGATCACCCAACGCCAATGGTATTTGGTGATATCCCTGGAAGGCATCTAAAAAACTCATCCGAGGATGCTCGACCGTAGCCTCCACTAGCTGATCGATGCGAGGCATCGGGAACGAGTCTTTTGGACAGGCTTTGTTTAGGTCTGTGAAGTCCACACATACTCTCCACTTTTTGCTCTTCTTTTTCACTACGACTGTGTGCGCCAACCACTCTGGGTAGAAAACTTCTTTAATAACCCCAGCCCTTTTAAGCTTGAGCACCTCTTCCTTGACGGCCTCGGAATGCTCTTTCGAAGAACGCCGAGGTGGTTGCCTCCTGGGAACAACGGCAGGGTTGACGTTCAAATGATGGCAATAAAGCTTGGGTCAACCCCCGGAGCCTCATAGGGATCCTAGGCAAAAACATCGATATTGTTTTTAAAAACATCACCAATTCCATCTTCTCTTGGTGTGGTAACCGTATCCCAACTTGAAAGAACCTTTCGGGGTCATCAATTATGAGAAATCTTTCCAAATCTTCACACGTGGCCTCCTCTGCTGTCACCGCACCGGGCGCATCCAGAGTTGTTAATTGCTATAAGTCTTCCACAGCCGAGGCCGAGGACTCTAATTTGGCTTGATGCAGTACTGCGGCCGATATGCATTGCCTTGCTACTGATTGGCTACCAAGAATTTCTTCAATGAATCCACCCGAGGGAAGTTTTACTTTAACATGTAAAGTCGAGAAGACAGTACCCAAAGCATGCAACCAAGGCCTGGCGAGGATGGCCGTGTATGGAGAATATGTGTCAACCATAATGAAATCCACATCGACCGTTTCTGAGCCAGAATGTACGGGCAATCGAATCTGTCCCTTTGGTATAACAGTCTTCCCTTCAAAACTTATCAACGGCGAGTCATAGGGAGTGAGATCCTCCAGCCCTAACTTAAGCCCTTTGAATAAGTCAGGGTACATAATATCCGCACCGCTACCTTGATCGACCATCACCCTCCTGATGTCATAATTCCCTATCCACAATGTGACCACCAGGGCATCGTTGTATGGTTGAATAGTCCCAACCTTATCTTCATCAGAGAATCCCAAAATAGGCGTACTCCCTTTGATCCTCTTCGGCCTTGAGCCAGACTCCTCGGCCTGGGAATGTGACATCGCCATCACCCTTGTGGAACAGGAACCGGTCCTGTCCAGTGCAGCGAAGATAACATTAATCATTCCCAAGGGCGGCCAAGATGAGTTGTTCTTCTGATTATTTGAACCTGAACGATTTCCTTGTCCGTTGGGTTGATACAGGTGCTGCTTCAATTTTTCCTCGCTAACAAGCTACTCAAAATGATTCCAAAAGGTCCGACAATTCTCGGTGGTATGACCCACATCCTGATGATACTGGTAAAAAAGGTTCTGATTCCGTTTCATAGGGTCCCCCGCCATCTTACTGGGCCACTTGAAGTAGGGTTCCTTACGGACTTTCTCTAGCAATTGGTGCACTGGTTCTCGAAATACAGTATTAATTACTTGAGGAGTGGCTGAACCAAATTGCTTAGATAAATCTCTCATCGGCTTATTGTTATGGTACCTGTCCGACCTGAAATCCCTTCTCTCCTGCGGGATAACCTTTGCCTTACCCTTACTTTGTTGTTGATCTTCCTCAACCCTTTTGTACTCATTGATGCGATCCATGAGGCGACGTACACTCCATACGGGCTTTTTGGTCAGGGATTTCCTTAAATCATGATCAATTGGGAGGCCCACTTTGAAAGTGTTAATCGCCACTTCATCAAAATCTCCATCGATCTCGTTAAACATCTCCCAGTACCTGTCGAAGTAGGCTTTCAAAGTCTCACCCTCCCTCATGGCCATAGATAATAATGAATCCAAAGGCCGAGGGACTCTGTTGCATGTAATGAATCGAGACGCGAATGCCTTGGTGAGTTCCATGAAAGAATAGACAGACCCCGACTTTAGTCCGTTAAACCATCTCATAGCAATAGATCCTAGGCTAAAAGGAAAGACTTTGCACATCAAGGTTTCGTTCTGAGAATGTACCGCCATCCTCTAATTAAAATGGCTCACGTGTTCGACTGGGTCTGTCCTGCTATTATAGATGGTGAAGGTGGGCTGAGTGAACCGTCTTTGGAGTCTTCCCTTCTCGATCCTGCATGAGAAGGGTGACTTGGAGAGTTGGTGCAACGCTCGGCTCATAACATCGTTCCCCAAGCCCCTAGAGGGAAACTTCTTATGCTTACAACTTGGTAGGTCATCCTTTTCGTAAGAGAAGGTTTCGCTAGGGGGAGTCCTGGACCTTGGACTGTAACTGCTTCCCCGGGACCCCCCTGAGGAAGGATTGGATCGGGGTGAAGCCCGCCTTCGTTTGACACGGCGTAGCTTTTTCTTGAGGTGGTCAATCTCCCTCTGCATGGCCTTGGCATCATCCTCATGGGTAGCATTGTTTCCACCACGCGAATGGCTTGCATCATGGTATACAGTATGCACGTTTCCCTCTCGATCTCTCCGACGCTCAAGACGCTCAAAATGATCTTCGCGCTGGGACCCCTAAGATTCTGCATGATGCGAACCTAAGCCTGCCATGATGTTCCAATTCCTTCCACCCTAGATTCCCATAGACGGCGCCAATTGTAAGTGCACAATTTGTATCCGGACCCAAACAAGTGATGGGTCAGGCCCAAAGAGCCTTATACAATGAAATTTGTAGAGTATGAGTTTGAAACTTAGATTAGGGATATTGGAAAGTTTGATAAACAGGCTAGAATGCCGGAATCAATACAAGTAACAGATGAATGTGACAAAAAACTCTCCTCGGACGTAAGCCGAGGACAATTTGTATAGCTTTTCTTTCTCTAAGCAAGAGATTACAATTTTTAGTTTTCAAAGAAGAGACGCATTTTTTCTCTCCTATCTCGTCTTTTTATATCCTTCTTCTTCTTCCTTGTTTCATCCACGTGTAACACAGATCTTTCCCTTAGATACTTGTTCCATCCACCACCTCCTTAAAGTCTTCAAATAATAACTGGAAGGCTGAATACTACTATTCAGAGGTCATTTCTCTATTAATACGGCCAGGGTGGTAGATGCAGGGTCTTTAATGCGGTGGTAGCAGCTTTTTCCTCAGATATTTTCTCCCACGTTCCTGCTTCTAACGGGTGCTTAGATCACGCCTTTACCCAACAGGCCTTCCAAAATTCAGTCTCTAAACCCTTTAGCAAGTCCCATGGTCTTTAATGGGCCTGTCCGAGGAGATACTCCACCTCGGACTACTCCTTGGACCATTGCAGTGCGGACTAACTTGTAGGCCCAGAAGACTCTGATTGAACAGACTTATACCAACTAACCAGGCTCAAGGCCCAAACGTGCCTTTAAGCATTTTTACCCCCCACAGAAGGCAGTAAATTTCTGTTCATTAAAACCATATTTGTTTTACTTGTGAATCATCATTTTTGTGAAGGGATTATTACCCCATATAAAAAGAATTGTTTGTTATATGAAATTACATCGGGACAAAACTTAACTTCGCTAATTATATATGAGTGGTCGATTTTGCAATTCCAGTCCCTTTTATGCTGAATACAAATTCAAAGCATGGACCAAACAGAGATCTGGTTGGGCATTACAAATAAGGGCAACAATCCAAAGAAGTGCAAATGATCGTGTCGAATTAAGCCTAAAAGTTAAAAATTATTGGACCAAAAATATAAAAACAAAGTTTAGTCATTATGTTTATGGATCTCGATCTGCATGTGTTTGACCTACCCTTCGATCTCCATGGAAATTTTTAAATAAAAAATTGACGACTAAGAAAAAAGAAAACGTCAACCACACCCCAAGACCAAGAGAGAGAAAGAAAGGGAAAGAAGAACGAACTACAGAAGCAACTCATATATTCAATTGTATTGTTAATTAAGGATAAGGTCTTTTGGCCATGGCTCATCATTTTGTTCAGACATCACAATCCATGTTACATCCTCACAAACTTTTTTTTTTTTTTTTTTTCTCTCAATATTATAATAAAATATAGCGCCAACAGCTTTATAATTCAACTTACACTTCTTATTATTTCTAAAGGAGACGTCGAGAGTTAACAGTATATATAAACTTTTTATTTTATAAGTGATGCATACTTGTAAATGTAAGGATACAATTTAGATTGAGATTGTTATATATATCATAAAGATAACATATATCATCCCAAAAGAGAGGGGTTTAGTTTTCAAAAGAGTGATTTAGTTTACATATATAATTACGTCTCCACTCCATCATCTCTTTAAAAAGTAATGGTAAATAAATTTTAACCACAATATAGGTAATAGTCTCCACTTTTATTTGGACAATACTTTTTTTTTTTGATAACATTGAACAATACATATTGTATACACATATACATATAAATACATACATTACAACACATTGAAACTGAATGTAACAATCAGTAATATATGGAAACCTCCAAAATATATATTAATATTAATACGTAAATTAATTTAATTGTTAATTTACAAAATTTCATAAAGAAAGAAAAATTATTGCGTAAAGAAGAATTTTTATAATTTCTCAAAGGTAACACTGTCTGTTCTTTTATGTTGTATTCTTTCCTTTAGATTAAAATGCTTATTTTATTATTTTCTCCTATTTTTTATCTCATATATATATATATATATATAATCATAAGTTATATAACTAAAATCTATCTTAGAAAAAGAAAAAACCATTCCATGTAAAATTATAATTAAGACTGATGATACACTATATATGAGTTGTAAAATTATATAATAATTAGTCATTTACTTATTGCCACTGAAACATTTATAATAAAATTACATATATTATAAGTTAATCTCCAAAATATACTGTAAGCACACAATTGCACCTGGACCCAAAGACAATTACGGGCTCAGGCCCAATGAGCCTTAAACAATGAAATTTGTAGAGTGTGGGTTTGAAACCTAGGTTTGAAGTACTGAGAATTTGATAACAGGCTAAAAGTTACAAACACTTGTAAACAAAAGATAATTGTAAATAGGCCTCCTCGAACGTAAGCCGAGGACTACTTCTGTATTATTTCTATTTCTTACTTAAAAGTTACAATTCTTCATTTTTTTCTTTATTGCGGATCCCCCCCCCCCTTAAATACTTCCTTCCCTGATATTTTTTGGAAAATGACTAGAAGTTTCCGCCCTACTGTTCAGGGGTCACTTCCCCATTAATGCGGCCAGGAAGGTAGGTGCAGAGCATTTAATGCGGAGGTGGCAGCCTTTGCTCTTGATATTTTCTCTAACATTGGTGCATCTAGAAGGTTCAGGGTGTCCCCTTTTAACCATTAGTCTTTCCAGAGTTGTGCCTTGACTTTCATAATGACGTTGTGAGTTCTCTTGGATCTGTCCGAGAAGAAGCTCGCCCTCGGCTATATCCTCGGGTCCTCGGCGTATGGGCCAATTCGTAGAGTTTAATTCTAGAGCAGGTCGGCCCTCCATGCTACAGTCCAAAGGCCCATATGCCAACTTGGGTCCTTTTGCTCCCCACAATAGCCCCTCAAAACTCTATTTTTCATCATCCGAGGAGAAAAAATAGGGTTTTGATTCAACAAGGACTTACCCCACACGTTTTGTAAATAACTGCACATGTGGAAACCGTTTCGCGTTCCAAAGGATGCCACTTGGCGGTTTTATTTTCAAAAATGCGCGCATTTATTACCGTAAGTTACACCTTGTCCCCCACGTTCAACGGTGAAATGAGCATCCAACGGCCCTTGTTACTCCATGAAAATTTGGGCGGGACAAATTAAATTTCGAGGCCGCTTCCCGCACGTCGTGACGCTTCGGGAACCTACGCCCTCATTTATTTCCTCAGAGGATAATCCCATCAAAACATTAGTAATCACCTTTTGTCTGCAGAAATCCGTGAAAATTCGTACAACTTGAAATTTGTAAGTTCTTATTCCCCCTTTTTTTCTTAACCCTTTCTCCTCGGACCCTGTCCTCGGCTCCCCTTATAACCATTCTCCCTCTTAGAACTTAACTTTTTGTTCCTTTCCAATGGGAAAGTTTAAGTGTCTAGTTGATACCGCCGCTGGGATGGAAGGTTTTAGAGCCAAGTATCATATTCCCAGCGACGTAGGTCTAAAATACTGCCCGGCGGAAGCCGTGGCCGGTTCTAGGAAAACCGGAGAGGTCATCATCCCCATGGTCGCCTTCGTAGAAGGTGGGATGACCTTCCCAATGAAACCCATAACCAGGGAGTACCTCCGCAACCACCGGTTGTGCCCCGATCAGTGCGCCCCCAACATTTTTAGGGTCTTAGGAAGCGTTGATGCTCTAAACGAGCAAATGGGTCTGAACCTCACGTGGCATGATGTCGTCTTTATGTACGAATGCCACAAACTCACTGGAGTAGGTTATTACATCAAATCCCGCTCCAGCGTAGTTAGGTTGATCTCCTATTTGCCCAAGTCCAATAAAGGCATGAAGGATGACTACCTCATCATCTCTGGCAACTGGCACGACGGCCCCCACTGCCCAGTTGAGTGGGGAGATCCAGGTGCGACACCTTAGGATTTAACTTCCCCCTCCATAACTCCCTAAATCATCTAGGCATATGTATTCGCATTTACTTGAGCGTCTAACTTTAATTTATTATCTGTTCTACGAATCTGACCATGTTTGTTTATTTGGATGTTTTTCTTTGCAGATAAGCAAAACGTGCGCCCACGCTTAAGCCACTGCAACGTTGCAGATTTGAATAGAGTGCTACGCTCCGAGGTGTTCGTTAGCAGAGACTTACAACTTAGGGCGGCCCACTTGATTCTGGGGTACAATCCCATCTCCTCGGACTTCCAGGAGATCGAGAACGCAATAATCGCAGGTGACCGAAGGCGTAGGAGAAATAACGTAGCCAGACCCCACTTTTTGGCCGACCACGACATCCCTGACGCCCCAAACACAGTGTTGTACACACAGCCCATAGCGGCAGTTCCCCTCGCTGTGCACCCTCAGGCCATTGCTGTCCCAGAGGAGCGAGTGTCTTCTTCGAACACATTGGACGAGGAGATAGAACAATTTCAGTTCGAGGACTCCCCACGACCTCGCGAAAACCCATTCATTGTTCTTTTCGACGAGGAAGAAGAAGCAGCCGAAGCCTCTGGGATAGGAGGTCTAGTGATAGCGCGTCCAGATGACAGCTCCATTGAAGAAGAGATGGACGAGCTAAAGGACCTTATGACCGCAAGAGGTGCACGAGTGGCGAAGAAGGGGACGAGGGGGTCCCAGGTTCCCCCGGCTTTACCACCACCTCCTCCTCCTCCAGCCGACCCCAAGCCTCCAGCCAAAGATCCCAAGAAGAAAAGGAAAGCGGAGGCCGAGGGGGTTGGAGGTGAAAAACAAAAAAAGATGAAACAGCCCGCGCCGGCCCAGCAGCAGAAATTGGACAAGGGCAAAGGGCGCGCCTGCTCAGTTGAAAGCGGGGAGATCAGAGACGTGGCCGAGGTGCGCCGAGCACCAGCTACCTGGTCTCCTGACTTGAGACTGGACGGCGCGCCCATTCCCTGTCACTCCAGCATTAGGGCAGTCCAACAAGGCCACGCCCATCATTTGGCCGAGGTGTTGGAGCGTCCTCTTCTGCTGCCCAAGGACATGGAAACCTTGGAGAAGATGGGCCAGCCGCAGTTGTTCCTCTCATTAAAAAGGGGTTTAGCTCTGGTAAGTTCCACCTCGCACTCGTACTTTATATTTATTTGCAAACACTTTACCATATTTAACCTCCTGGCATTTTTGCAGTCCATCCAAGAAGTTTTCGCGGCTGAGAAGTTCGTGGAGGATTCTCGGAAGTGCGCTGGGATGGAGCAAGAGCTAAGGCAAGACGCAGAAAGGTCCCTAGGCCAGGCCCTAGCAGAGAACGGGAAGATCACGTCACAGCTGGCCGACTTGAAAAGAGAGAGAGATGGTGACAAGGCCAGCTTGAAGACGATGGAGGGCCAAGTGGAGGGGCAGCGTAAGCTTCTCCGCCAAAAGGATGACGAGCTTGCCCAAGTCCAACAGGCACGCTCTGACTTGGAAAAGGAGCTTACGCGGGCGAAGGAGGAGGCTCGCGCCCACAAGCACGCACTGGAGGCCGCGAAGAAGGCCAGCTATTAGGAGGGAGTAACCAGAATGCAAGAATAGCTGACAGAGGCTTTTGCGGCCTTGTGCCGAGAGTACTATCAGCAGGTCTGGGGAGAGGCCATGAATGCAGCAGGGGTTCCTCAAGCTTCCGAGCTGAGGAAGCCCGAGAACATTTGGCTTCCCCTAGACATACAGGAAATTGAAGACCCTCCTGTTGCTGCCTCTCCTGCCCTTCGTCCTGTAGTGCAAGAACTTGTTCTTGATCCTACAGAACCTGAAGGTTCCTATAAAGAGAAGGACAAGTGTGATGGCGCCGAGAAGGAGCAATTTCAAGACATAGAGCCCCTCGTACCTTCAGCAGACAAAGGGAAGCAAGTTTTGTCCACCTTTGAACTGGAGTTGAAGAGTACCGAGGCTGGCAGCAGCTCCCTCCAAGACCCCCCTGCACAAGCTTAAGGCCTAGGATAGAACCTTTTGTACTCCTCCCTTTTTTGTATATATAATTAATGAAGAACATTTTTATTCAACTTTCGTTCATGTTGTCTTTATTTTACCTTATTCTTTTTGTGCTTGCCATGAAAGTTTTCAATAACAAATAGTTAAAGGGAAAACAGAATAAATAAGTCTAACTCCACCATACAAACAACTATGACTTCAAAACAGCCACATAACTTAATTTAGATATTAAATAATGTCACAGTTAGATAATTCACATGATGATTAAACGTTTGTAATCTGATGTATTGCTTTCAGTAGGATGTAAGGTCCGAAGACCATTCCTTACAAAAATTTGTTTAACACTTTAAAATGTGGAACTTGAGATCCAAATTAATGAATGGTGAGACACTGATTTTCATAAAATGTGTGATAAGAACAAGAACAGTGACAAGATATTAAGAACAGTGATAAGGTTTGTGGTCCGAGGACTATATTTAACCAAGTTTCTGTTTGACTCTTAAGAATAGTAACCCCAAATGTTAATTTCCCCAGAGTAGGAGGTCCGAGGACCCGGCATGGCTAAGGTTCTGTTTAACAAATGATAAGATATCAATTTCCACAAGATTTGTGGTCCGAGGACTACACTTAACCAAGTTTCTGTTTGATTCTTAAGAGTAGTAGCTTCAAATGTTAATTTCCCCAAAGTAGGAGGTCCGAGGACCCGGCATAACTAAGGTTCTGTTTAACAAATGATAAGATATCAATTTCCACAAGGTTTGTGGTCCGAGAACTACACTTAACCAAGTTTCTGTTTGATTCTTAAGAACAGTAACTTCAAATGTTAATTTCCCCAAAGTAGGAGGTCCGAGGACCCGGCATAACTAAGGTTCTGTTTAACAAATGATAAGATATCAATTTCCACAAGGTTTGTGGTCCGAGGACTACATTTAACCAAGTTTCTGTTTGATTCTTAAGAACAGTAACTCGAAATGTTAGAGGTATTTATAACTTTGAAATGTTAACTAACAAAAGCACATTTTATTAATAATAATACCTTCTAAGGTTCCACGGGCGTGGTACAATTCTTTCATCTAGGTCAGCTAGTCGATATGACCCTATGCCTGCTACTGAGACAATGCGATAGGGACCTTCCTAGTTGGGTCCTAGCTTACCCCAAGCTGGGTTCTTAGAAGTACCCACAACTTTTCTTAGTACAAGATCACCAGGTGCGAGCGGCCTTAGCTTCACGTAGGCATCAAATCCCCGTTTTAGCTTCTGTTAATAATAAGCCATTTGGACCATAGCTGCCTCGCGTCGTTCCTCAAGTAAATCGAGGCCTTTCTCCAGGAGTCCATTGTTATTCTCTGGGCTAAAAGAACTTGTCTTCAGGGTGGGAAAACCAGATTCCAGGGGTATAACCGCCTCGGCTCCATAAGTCATAGAGAATGGTGTTTCTCCCGTGGACCTACGCGGCGTAGTCCGATATGTCTACAGAACATGTGGGAGTTCCTCTACCCATCTGCCTTTCGCATCGTCCAACCTTTTCTTAAGCCCACTAACTATGACCTTATTAACAGCCTCGGCTTGCCCATTTCCCTAAGGATAAGCTGGAGTTGAATATCTATTTATGATGCCCATATCATGATAGTATTTCCTAAAAGCCTTACTGTCGAATTGAACGCCATTGTCTGAGATAAGTGTGTATGGAATACCGAATCTAGTGACGATGTTTTTCCAGAAAAATTTCCTGGAATCAACGTCTCTGATATTTGCTAAGGGCTCGGCCTCAACCCATTTAGTAAAATAGTCTGTCCCCACGAGAAGCCATCTTTTGTTTCCTGCAGCTCTCGGAAATGGCCCCACTATGTGCAATCTCCATTGTGAAAAAGGCCAAGGACTGGAAAGAGGGTTGAGAGCCCCTCCAGGTTGATGAATATTAGGGGCGAATCTCTGGCATTGATCACACTTTCGAGCATAATCTTGAGCCTCCCTCTGCATATTGGGCCACCAATAACCCTGAGTTAGAGCTCTATGGGCTAAGGACCTTCCCCCAGTGTGGCTTCCACAAATCCCCTCATGCAGTTCCTCCAGTAGTGCTTCCGTTGATTCAGGGTGCACACACAACAAGTACGGTCCTGAGAAGGATCGCTTGTACAGTTTCTGGTCCTCGGACAACCAAAAACATGGCGCCTTTCGACGTATCTTATCTGCTTCAGATTTGTCCTCAGGAAGGGTATCATTCTTAAGAAAAGATATAACCGGGTCGATCCAACTAGGTCCAGGCCTTATCAGATGAATGTGAACTGTGCTGACAATGGTAAGAGTTGGCTCTAACAAATCCTCCACGAGGATAATCCTGGGCAAACCCTGAGCCAAAGACGTTGCCAACGTAGCCAAAGAATCTACATGAGTATTTCCACTCCTAGAAATGTGAGCTAAGACGAAGGAGTCAAATTCGGCTTGCTGACGCTTGACCTAGGCCAAATATTCCTGCATTCTGGGGTCTCTAGCCTCCATGGTGCCCGTGACTTGGCCGACCACTAACTGAGAATCCGAGAACGCCTGGACTACCTTTCCACCCATCCTATGCACCATCTTCATGCCCACCAAGACTGCTTCATACTCGGCCTCATTATTGGTAGTTGAGAACGCCAATCTCAAAGATTTTTCGAAGACAATCCCCTCAGGGGACATTAGGACAAGTCCAACACCAGACCCTCTCTGATTAGCTGCCCCATCCACATACACTTTCCAAGTTGGAGGTACTGCAACTGTGATCACACCAACCGATTTTTCATCCATGTGTGCCTCTTTCAGGGTTTCTTCTAGCAATGGTTCGGTAAACTCTGCCACCAAGTCAGCGAGGACCTGGCCCTTCACCGAGGTGCGAGGCTTGTATTTAACATCAAAGGCTCCCAAAATGGTTCCCCATTTTGCCACCCTGCCAGAGTAATCAGCACTGCGTAACACCGCCTTAAGAGGCAATTGGGTTAGGACCACCACAGTGTGAGACTAGAAATAATGAGGAAGCTTGCGCGTGGCGTGAACTATGGCCAGAAGTGCTTTCTCCAGGAGCAGATAGCACACCTCGGCCTCATTCAAAGACTTACTAACGTAGTAGACCGGTCTTTGCACCCCGCTCTCATTCCTTATAAGGACCAGGCTGACCGCGTGGACGACCACTGCCAGATAAGCGAACAAGACCTCGTCCGCCTCGGGGCGAGACAAAATGGGTGGCCGAGAAAGATATTGCTTGAGCTGTTGGAAAGCTAAAACGCAGTCCTTGGTTCATTGAAACCCTTTCCACTTATTCAATAATTGGAAGAAAGGACGGTATCGGTCAGCTGACCGAGAGATAAACCTATTCAATGCAGCGATCATTCCGGTTAATTTCTGAATCTCTTTTGGGTTCCGAGGCGGCTGCAAATCCTCAATAGCCTTGACCTGCGCTGGGTTCACCTCTATGCCTCTGTGAGTAATCATGTATCCCAAGAACTTTTCAGACCCCACGCCAAAAGAGCACTTTGAGGCGTTAAGGCGCAGCTTGTGCTTTCTTAGCACCTGAAAGGTGTCAGCCAGATCTTTCACGTGTGAAGGTATTGTTTTACTCTTCACCACCATATCATCCACATATACCTCAATGGTCTTCCCTAGTTGCTGTTCAAACATTCTAGTCATCATTCTTTGGTAGGTAGCCCCAGCATTCTTCAACCCAAATGGCATGACCTTATAGTGGTAGTTCCCTGTTGGAGTAATAAAAGCAGTCTGCTCTTGATCCTCCAATGCTAATGGAATCTGATGGTAACCCTAGAAGGCATCCAAAAAACTCATTCGAGGATGTCCGACAGTGGCATCCACCAGTTGATCAATACGCGACATTGGGAACGAATCCTTGGGGCAGGCCTTGTTCAAATCTGTGAAGTCCACACATACTCTCCACGTTCCATTCTCCTTTTTAACCACAACCGTATGCGCCAACCATTCGGGGTAGAAAACTTCTTTAATAGCCCCAGCCCTCTTGAGTTTGAGCACCTCTTCCTTTACAGCCTCGGCATGCTCTTTGGAAGAGCGCTGAGGTGGCTGCCTTCTCGGCATAATGGCAGGGTTGACGTTTAAACGATGACAAATGAAGCTCGGATCAACGCCTGGGGCCTCATAAGGGTCCCACGCAAAAACATCAATATTGTCCTTCAGAAATTCCAACAACTCCATCTTCTCATGGCATGGCAAACGTATGCCAACTTGGAAGAACCTCTCCGGGTCATCTGCTATTAAAAACTTTTCTAACCCCTCACAAGCAGCCTCATCTCCTGTCACCGCCCCAGGTGCACCCGGAGCTGTATATTGCTATGACTCTTGGATGGGCAAAGCTGATGACTCGGCTTCTGACTGATGAAGCACTGCGGCCGATATGCATTGCCTGGCCACTGATTGGCTGCCGAGGATTTCCTCAACATACTCCCCCGAGGGAAACTTAACCTTAACATGCAAGGTAGAGGAGACAGCTCCCAGAGCGTGCAGCCATGGCCTGGCGAGGATGGCTGTATATGGGGAGTACGCGTCGACCACAATGAAATCCACCTCTACCATTTCTAAGCCGGATTGGACGGGCAAACGAATCTGTCCCTTCAGCACAACGGCCCTTCCTTCGAAACTTATGAGTGGCGAGTCATAAGGAGTAAGATCTTCCAACTTCAGCCTTAACCCCTTAAATAAATCAGGGTACATGATATCTACACCGCTGCCTTGATCAATCATAACTCTCTTGACATCATAACTCCCTATCCTGAGAGTGACCACAAGAGCATCGTCATGGGGTTGAATGGTACCAACCTTATCTTCCTCCGAAAACCCCAAGACGGGTAAGGTCACCTTCAACCTCTTCGGCCTACAGCCTGGTTCCTCGGCCTGAGAATGGGAAACCGCCATCACCCTAGTGGGACCTGAGCCAGTCCTGCCAGGTGCAGCGAAGATAACATTAATCGTTCCTAATGTGGGCCGAGATGGATTATTCTTCTGATTGTTCGAGCCAGATTGACTACCCTGTCCACCAGGTTGACACAAGTGCTGCTTTAGTTTCCCTTCACTGACCAGCTGCTCCAAGTGGTTCCAAAGGGTCCGACAGTTCTCGGTAGTGTGGCCCACATCCTGGTGGTACTGACAAAAGAGGTTCTGATTCCTCTTCGCAGAGTCTCTTGCCATCTTACCAGGCCATCTGAAGAAGGGCTCCTTACGAACTTTCTCGAGCAACTGATGTACTGGTTCTCGGAACACAGTGTTCACGGCCTGAGGTGCTGCCGAGCCGGACTGCCCAATATAATCTCTCCTCGGCTTGTTGTTGTGGTACCTGTCCGACCTGAAATCCCTTCTCTCCTGCGGGATAACCTTCTCCTTGCCCTTTCCTTGCTGCTGGTCTTCCTCCACTCTCTTGTACTCGTCAATGCGGTCCATGAGGCGACGCACGCTGCGGACGGGCTTTTTAGTCAAAGACTTCCTCAAGTCATGATCAGTAGGAAGGCCTACCTTAAAAGTATTGAGCGCCACCTCATCAAAGTCTCCATCTATTTCATTAAACATTTCCCAGTACCGGTCAAAATATGCTTTCAACGTCTCCCCTTCCCTCATGGTCATGGATAACAACGAGTCCAATGGCCGAGGTACTCTGCTACACGTAATGAACCGCGAAGCGAATGCTCTAGTGAGCTCCCCAAATGAACCTATAGACCCTGATTTAAGACTGTTGAACCACCTCATAGCAACAGGTCCCAAGCTAGAAGGGAAAACTTTACACATCAGGGTCTCGTTGTGAGAGTGCACTGCCATCCTCTGGTTAAAGTGACTCACATGCTCCACCGGATCAGTTCGGCCATTGTAGATGGTAAAGGTGGGCTGGGTAAACCTCTTGGGAAGCCTCCCCTTTTCAATCCTCCGTGAAAACGGAGATTTGGAGAGTTGGTGCAACGCCCGACTCATAGCATCGTTCCCTAAGCCCCTTGAAGGAAGCTTCTTGCGTCTGCGAGCTGGCTGGTCGTCCTCCTCACCAGAGGACATTGCACTAGGGGGTGAGCATGACCTTGAGCTGTAGCTACCTCCCCGTACCTCCTCTGAGGAAGGACTAGATGAAGACGGTGAAGACCTGCGTCTGGCGCGGCGTAACTTCCTCTTCAAACGATTATTCTCCTTCTGCATGGCTTTAGCACCATCCTCATGGGTGGTACTACCCCCACTATGAGTATGGCTAGCCCTGGGGTATTCTGTATGGACACTTCCCTCACGGTCCCTTCGACGCTCAAGACGCTCGAAAAGATCCTCTGGTTGTGATCCCTGTGACTCTGCATGGTGAGAACCCAGGCCTGCCATAGTATCCCAACTCCTTCCAAACTAGATTTCCCACAGACGGCGCCAATTGTAAGCGCACAATTGCACCTGGACCCAAAGACAATTACGGGCTCAGGCCCAATGAGCCTTAAACAATGAAATTTGTAGAGTGTGGGTTTGAAATCTAGGTTTGAAGTACTGAGAATTTGATAACAGGCTAAAAGTTACAAACACTTGTAAACAAAAGATAATTGTAAATAGGCCTCCTCGGACGTAAGCCGAGGACTACTTCCGTATTATTTCTATTTCTTACTTAAAAGTTACAATTTTTCGTTTTTTTCTTTATTGCGGATCCCCCCCCTTAAATACTTCCTTCCCTGATATTTTTTGGAAAATGACTAGAAGCTTCAACCCTACTGTTTAGGGGTCACTTCCCCATTAATGCGGTCAGGAAGGTAGGTGCAGAGCCTTTAATGCGGAGGTGGCAGCCTTTGCTCTTGATATTTTCTCTAACATTGGTGCATCTAGAAGGTTCAGGGTGTCCCCCTTTAATCATTAGTCTTTCCAGAGTTGTGCCTTGACTTTCATAATGAAGTTTTGAGTTCTCTTGGATCTGTCCGAGAAGAAGCTCGCCCTCGGCTGTATCCTCGGATCCTCGGCGTATGGGCCAATTCGTAAAGTTTAATTCTGGAGCAGGTCGGCCCTCCATGCTACAGTCCAAAGGCCCATATGCTCACTTGGGTCCTTTTGCTCCCCACATATACTATATAATAAATATTGTGTCCTTTGCACTGTGATGCACCATGCATGTGGATGCCCTCACCTATTTATTTATTTCCCTTATTTCTCTTATGTCATGCGATCCCTATAAGTAAATTATAGTGAATCACATAATTATTTTAAAATTCTATTGCTAAAGTTTCAAAAATATTATTCTGATTAAAATTATTTTACTAAGAATTTCTAAAATTAAATTTCAACAAAAAAAAAAAAAATTTAGTGATCTACTTTTTTTTTGGGTTTAATAATAAAAGTGGGAGCTCTTACACATCATATCAATACTATACCTAACTGAATATAAGTATTATAAGTTGTACAACATAATTATACCATGACTCATTATATGTGTGTGTATATATATATATAAAGTAATTTCCAATGAAACTTTATTATCTATTAAAAAAATAAAATATTACTCAGAGTTTCATGAAATTTAAATGCATTATCATTTTTATTTTGAATTATTTTATAATATATTTTAATTGTTTTAATAACATATGGTCTTACACTGGCTTTCACCATGTAACTTGAAGTGATTTTTATTATTTCATTTTTATTATCTATTTTATAATTGAATTTTAATTACATTATTGAAATATTTTCTTAGTTATGACTTTTGATTAATATGTGCATCGGCATAATACACACATAGATAATTATGTTTTGAACTATATAAAGAAGAAATTGATACAAGGAAATCCATCAAGGGAAAAAACAAAAACAAAAAAGGAAGGCAAAAACAACAAACAAAACAAAACTACAAAAAAAGAAAAGAAAAAAAAGACAAATTATAAGAGTGGGGTGGAGGGTGAAGGTTGGATTTATATTGCATAAGTCGATCAAATCTTACAGTTGTGTTTGATTGGGGTGAAAATTGAGTGGCTGAAAAATATGTGAAAGAAAAGTGGAAGGAAAAAAGAAATTTTCATCCATTTGGTTCGCAAAAGAAAATGGGGAGGAAAGGTACGTGTCTAAGTGTTTGCCACCTAGTCCACCAAAACCTTGTCTCCCAAAAATTTGGAGAAAATGAGGGAGGAAAAATGTATATATATATATATATATAAAGACTTTTTCAACTTAAGTATTTCCATGAGTGCACGGTGGTGAGTCAACGCCTTTTTCAACTTAAGTATTTCCACGTTTATGTACAATCTAAGTAAAGAGCAATCAATTAAAATATTTGAAGAACATGCATTTTAATAATTTATAGGACTTGAAATGCTAACTCATAAATAAATCCTATCAAAAGAAAAATCACAGCAAAGAAATACTGGGATTAACATACAAAAAAAAAATTCCAAAAACATTTCTTCACACAAGAATTATGATTTGGAACCCAAACAAAATTAACTGGTCAAAAAATAAGATTCTCATACTATACAATCACAAGTACTTAGGAATCTAATAAAAACGCATCAAGATGCCCAAAAAGAAAAAAAAAAAAAAATCATTCCAAATAAAGTATTAATGTCCAAAAAACCAACTCAAATCCATAAAGGCTACCTCGGCATCTCCTCTAGGCTCCAGCAATGACTCAATGAAGGTGTGGAGGTCCAATGCTAAGAAGAGGCGAACAAAAGTATAGGCGGAAATTGAACCTTAAACTTTTTATTCAACTATCAGGAATTTTATCATATGAACTAATTGAGTCCACTAAAATTGAAGTTTAAATATCTAATGAATACACTAACCATGATGCAATGGTTCTATTAGGGGAATTATAACTATTATTGTGTTCAGTGTTGTATCTCTCCATTATAAGGAGACAAACATATAATTCTAAAGAAAAAAAAATATTAGAGGCAACTTCCAATTATATGCAAGAATGGATTGTAACTATGGATATGTATTTCATCAAGTTTGATATGCATCAAATTCATTCATAAATATTTTATATATAAAAAAAAATCATTCATAATATCATAATAAATAGAACCACTTCCTTGAAATGTAACAATTAACGTGTCTAAATTGAAAATATATTGAGTATATGAAGTAAATTTGTTCTTGACAATATGATTCTGTTACAAATAATTTAAAACAATTGTAATCTTCTTAAATATAATATAAAAAACATAGTTCTTGACATTGTGAATTCAGGATTAACCAGCTTTCTTTCCCATCACATTTGCACCAAAAAATACATATAACGGGATATATTTAATATTGTATAAACTTAGTAGTAGCTAGCCCTTCATTTGTATGCTGGTTTCGATTAATACTTCTATTCATTCTAACCCCAAATTTGATATCATCTATACCTTTGCAGATATTGAGTGTGTGGGAACTCCTCGTTTTCCCTTTCAACTATCTTAGGCACGTAAAATATATTCTACTCTTAAAGTTTGGGGTTGTATCAATTGTAATCCCTTAACTTTGAGAAATTTGATTTTAGTGTACCAAGTTTGATTTTGTTTTCAAAATGGTATGTTTGTCACTAATCTAGCTATTAAGAAGGAGAGGGGAGGAAATGTTTTTGTTTTGTTGGTACTTAATGGCAAGATCAATCATGAAGATGAGCAGAATCACCATTTTGAAAACAAAATCAATTTGGAGGAACCAAAATGAAAAATCTCAAACTTAAGAGATCATTATGAAAATAACTAAAATTCCAAGGTTCAAAGATGTAGTCTAGCTAGTATTTTATTTAAAAATAATAATTCAAACATATTTACAAACATATAAAATTTAAACATGTTGATAAAAACATATAAGAAACAATAATTATTTTAGGTAATTAATTATTACTTCAACTCTAAATTTTATTTCTTTGAGTTCACCTTTTATTATGTAGGGGGTGGTGGATTATAGGTTATGAGAAAAAGTGGGGTTAATGAAAAAATATATATAATAGAAAAAGGTCCTTACTTCTTTTCTTCCTTTGAAAATTATACCAATCATGTTATCAAAGCATTATTCAATTGCCATTTTTTATTCTATCTTTGTTTTAAAAGAAAATATTACACTAACTTAAAAAAATTTAATACATTAACCTCATTATGTGAGTCAACAACTTTTACTCAAGCAACCTAAATATAATATGAAAACACTATAAAATTATATATATAGACATTCACACATATATTTATATATACAATGCAGTTAGAGATATGTTCAAGTTATACCTGGTACAACTCCAAAAAAGTTACACATTTTTAAGACCATTGATTTCTATAAGATCTAATGATTAAAAATAGTCAACTAACACATCAACAAAATTTATTTTAAGGTGTTTTTTTTTTTTTCTCTCACCTTATTTATTACAACTATTGATTTCTCTTAGGGGTGATAATAAGGCAGTGCGGGGCCGGAGGATGGGATCTTCGTCCCCGCCCTGCATGGTTGTTGCCCTTCCCTATCCCCGCCCCGGGGTGCGGGCAAAACTACCTTACCCCATCCCTGCCCCTTGGAGCCCTGTGGAGACCCACCCCGCCCCACTCCTAATACAATTTTATGTATATAAATAAATTTTTTGGTACAATAATATAAATCACAACAAAACAAAATGTTTTAAAATCCAAGCATTTAAATAAACCAAGTATTTAAATAGTCTAATACGTAACAACATAATTCAAAATTTCTTATAACAAACTAAACATTGTCTTTGCATGAACTGAATCATCAAGGATAATTGACTAGTTCTTTAACAAAATAAACATTGTCTTATAAAAAATAAAAATTGACTAGTTCTTTAAGAATAAGTTTCGCTTTCTCCCAATGTAGTGACACCACTTTCTTCTTCATCATCAGAATCATCAAGGATGTTTTGGAATGTATTAGCTTCAATTCCATCTACAATAGATGAAAGGCCTAAAAAAAGTAAAACAAATTCAATCAAAAAATTGAAAAATATAGTGAAGAATGCAGCAACATAAATCATTAAATAGATTAACTAGTAAATTTGATTACCTTTGATTTCAGCCCATAACCAATTTTGAGCACACATCAATGCCTCCACGGTCTTTGCATGAAGCTTACTAGCGATGTGGACTTAGCAGCCTACCACTTGTGTTAAATGCTGACTTTGAAGTAACAGTTGACATTGCAAAGTAGGATAGTTTGGCCCATTAGATTTCCACCATGCCAAAATATCAAACTCCAAAGTTTTTGGCATTAGATCATCCTCAAGGTTATGCTCCAACTCCAATTTAATATTCCCACCCGTTTTTTCTGACTAAGATATCTTTCAAAGTCCATAAGGAAATCATCAACTTGTGGATCCTCACTTACACAAGTGCCACGAGTACCTTCCCTATCCATCCTCCTAGAAGTATAGTCACGAATTATTTCATAGCAAGTATCTCTAACTCTTTGAATTTCATTTTCAGCTTCATCACCATAAATAAGAGGAAATTAATATTCCAACAATTCAATCTTATATCTTGGGTCTAAAATGGTTGCCATAGCCATAACACCATGAATCACATTCCAATAACAGTCAAATTTTTCTAACATTTTAAATGCCATACTCCTAATTATATCACTTGGGCTTGTGAACCAAGAATTCAAAGAAATTTTTATTTCACACACCTTAAGAAAAAAAAAATTAGCTGTAGGATATGAGGCACCTAAGAATAGCTCTGTAACCTTGTAAAACAATGTCAATCTCTCACATATACTACTTGCCATCTCCCATTCTTCCTCTTTTGGAATGCACTTATAAGATGACTCCCTTTGGCTCAACCGAAAAAAGACATCTCGATACTCTATAGTAGTAGAAAGCATAATATAGGTAGAGTTCCAGGGAGTCTTACAATCAAGGGCTAGTACTTTGGTACATTCAACATGTAATTGTCGAGCCGTATCTGTAAACCGTTGCCTTCTTTTTGTTGATCCAGTCCAAAATCCCACACTCTCACGAACCTTCTCAATGCATGATCCAATAACATTCAAACCATCCTGAACAATCAAATTAAGAACATGTGCTACACAACGCATATACAACATTGATCCACGCATAACAAGGGTACTACGTTGAAGCTTGTCTAGTATAATATTTATAACTGCATCATTGGTACTGCAATTGTCCATAGTCATAGTAGATAACTTCCTATCAATGTTCCATTCCAACAAGGTTTGTAAAAGGACATCAGAAAGCACTTCTTTTGTATGTGGAGATGTGACGTAGGACAACCACACTATTTGAATGGAACAAATATACAGAAAAATAAACCCTAGGAGTCAGTACCTAAGGGCTACTTGGAGTCAGCACCAAGCAAAAACTGGAGTCGGCACCAGTGTAAAAGAAACACACATTTTTTTAATATTCTCAAAAACTGTCTTACAATAATCAGAAAAAGTGCTTAAATAGCTAACAATAAAATGCATAAGAAACCCTAATTATTAAATGTTCGGGCTTGCTTAATCTCAAGCCCAATAACTAACAGGCTCCATACATAAGGGCACATGTTGGGCCGTCTTCTTTTTGTTCTTCCTCCCATACATGCATATAATTAGGGGCTTGTACCTTGTGTCCGCACCAAGTCCCCCTAGGTGAGAATAACTCGACCCCATCGAGTGGAAATCTGAAGAGCTCTAATAGTACTCTAGCAAGTCAGGATCTAGTCGCTGTAGCTCATCTCGATGAAACCCTCCATCCTTGGTAGAAACAATCTGTTCATCTAAAATAGCATCAATAGATTCTTTATGTGCATAGAGTAAATTTAAGGGTAAAAGGGTAGGGATAGGGGCATCAATAGGATCAAGTGAAGGCTCATTAAAAAGGGTATCAGGAATAACTGCGAGCCTTTTATAAGCAACTAGATCCTCTATATTAAAGGAGGAGCTAATACCATAATCGTGAGGAAGCTCAATGACATATGCATTTGGGCCCACTCGTTTCAATACCTTGAATGGTCCAGCATTACAAGCCTGCAATTTCTTAACGGTCCTAGAGGGAAACCGTTCAGGTCGAATCCGAATCATGACATAATCCCTTACCTGAAACTCTACATGACGCTGATGAGTGTCAGCATGATTTTTATATTGAGAATTACTTACCTGAATTTTTTTGTGAATCTCATTATTCAAATCATGAATATGTCATGCAAATGCCTCAGCAGGCTCAGAAATCCTAACATGTGGGGACATGGGCAAAAGATCTAAGGGCTTCCTAGGTTTATATCCATGCACAACCTCAAAAGGACTAGCGCCTATAAACCTGTTAACAGAGCTATTATATGCAAGTTGGGCTGTTGGAAGAATTTAATCCCAATTCCGATTGGCTTCATCCATTAGACACCGATGGAGGCTTCCTAGACTATGATTAACCACCTCAGTTTGACCATTAGTTTAAGGATGAAATGCCGTGGAAAATTTCAATTTGGTGCCTACTAAATGCCACAAGGTCTTCCAAAAATAACTCATGAAGCGAACATCCCTATCAGACACTATGGATTTGGGAAGACAATAAAGTTTGATAGTTTAATCAAAGTAGAGCTTTGCAATCTTAGAAGCATCAGAGGTCTTAGAACATGGTATGAAATGAGCCATCTTAAAGAAGCGATCAATAACTACTAAAATAGAATCATGCTTCCTAAAGGAGCGGGACAAACCTAGCACAAAGTCCATACTCACATCTTGCCATAGGCGATCTGGCACAGGTAAGGCATGTACAAGCCAGTGTTTTACTTGTGATGTTTGGCTAGTTGACATGTACGACACTAACCAACTATTTTGGCAACGCCCCTCTTAAGACCAGGCCAATAGAATTAACGTTCCACTTCCTCAATTGTTTTGTCTCGACCAAAATGACCTGCAAGGCCTCCTGCATGTATCTCCCAAAATAGGAAATCTCTCACTGAAGACCGAGGGATACATAATTTGTTGGCTTTGAACAAATAAACCTCTTGAAGGGTATAATCATCTAGGATTGGCTATGAGGCATTACTTAGGTTAGTGTAGAGCTCCCCAAAATCTGAGCATGACTCATAGTCATCCTTGAGTCGTTCAAACCCAGTAACCTTAACACTCATGACTAATACTCATGACTAATAGCAAAGACACCCTTCGACTTAGTGCATTAGCAGCCTTATTCTCAACTCCCGCCCTATGCTTCACCATAAAGTAGTAGCATTACAGAAATTCAACCCAACTACCATGCCTAAAATTCAGCTTCTTTTGGGAATGGAGATAGGGCAAAGCTTCATGATCAAAGTAGATAACAAATTCTCGGGACAACAGGTAATGGCGCCAATGCCAAAGAGCTCGAATAATGGCATAAAATTCTTTGTCATATGTGGAGTACTTTTGCTTAGCATCATTCAACTTCTCACTAAAATAAGCAATTGGGTGGCGCTCTTGACTAAGTACTCCCCCTATACCAATACCTGAGGCATCACATTCCACTTCAAAAGGCTTGGTAAAATCAGGGAGACGCATGACAGGTGCCTCAGTCATCTTTTGTTTTACCTCATTGAAAGCCTTAGTAGTTGCCTTTGTCCAAATAAACTCCCCTTGTTTCATGCAGTCAATGATGGGGGACATAATGGTACTAAACCCTTTGATGAATTGGCGATAAAAGGAAGCGAGCCCATGAAAGCTTTGAATTTCATGGATATTTTTGGGCTCGGGCCAATCCACAATCGCTTGAACCTTTTAGGGGTTGGCAGAAACTCCCTCATATGTATGAAACCTAGGAAGACGACTTTATTGGTAAAGAAAGAGCACTTCTTGAGGTTACCATATAAACTCTCCTTCCTAAGGGTAGTACAAACTTGAGTTAGGTGGTCTAAGTGTTGCTCCCTAGGCTTACTATAGATGAGAATGTTATCAAAGTACGTAACCAAGAATTTCCCCATAAAAGGCTTGAGCACTTGAGTCATCACTCTCATAAAGGTACTAGGAGCATTGGACAATCCAAAAGGCATGACCATCCACTCATATAAACCATCTTTTATCTTGAAGGCAGTTTTCCATTTATCACCAAGACGAACCCTAATTTGATGATAACCACTTTTCAAGTCTATCTTGGAGAAAATTGTTGCTCCAGCCATCATATCCAACATGTCATCCAACCGAGGGATAGGAAAACAAGATTTCACAATGATCTTGTTGATGGCACGACTATCAACACACATCCTCCAAGTTCCATCTTTCTTTGGAGTTAAGAGTGCAGGGACTGCACAAGGACTCATGCTTTCACAAACAAAACCCTTCCGAAGTAATTCTTCTACTTGCCTTTGCAACTCAGCATGTTTTGTAGGGCTCTCAGGGCACAAAATCTATAGCGTGCTGTATGTCACACATGGGCGGTAAATGATCGAGGAGTTCCTCAGGAAAAATATCCTTAAATTCATGGAGCACTAACTTCACTTCTTCAGGTTGCTCCTCACTGGTCTCTCCATGAAGTTCCCTAGCAACTAAGACAAACACAATGGATTCTTGAACTGCTACCCTTTCAAATGCCTTTGGGCTTATGATGTTCAGGCCTTTCTCCTTGGTGCTTCTGTCTTCTTGCTCATGTCGTTTGGCTTGGGTTTCAAAGGATTGAGCACAATCTTCTTACCTTCAAACATAAATGAGCAAGAATTGGATCGCCCATGAAGAGTGACATCCAAATCATAAAGCTAAGGTCTACCTAAGATAATATGCCCTACATCCATGGGAATTATGTCACACCATATTTCAGCCTTGTAAGTGAGGAATTGAAGTAGGACAACACATCTTTCTTTTATGTCTATAGAGGAAGTATCCACCCAAAAAAATTTATACGGGTTAAGGTGTGGGATTAATTTCAAGCCTAGGCGGGAAACAACGTTAGAGGACACCGCATTAATGCAACTTCCACTATCTATAATAACCTTGCAAGTTTTGTCTCCACACTTAGTGTAAGTTTGGAAGATGGCACTCCTTTGCCAATCATCAGTGTCCCTCTGATCTGCCAAAGCACACCCTACCAAAATCACTTTAGAGTCACCAAAGTCATCCTTGGAATCATCAACCTAGGGAGAGATGGCTCTAATGCACGCGAGGTAGCTAGATCATTTTCACATTCTGCCTCAGCATCTTGAATTGCTTCAACATTTGGATCATACACCAGCTCCTCAACATCTTCTACCTTTTCATCATCCTCTTGAATGACAAGGGTCCTAGAGGGACATCTAGCTACAATATGTCCAACACCATTGCATTTGAAGCATTGGAGGCGAGTGACTAATCTTGAAGGCTCATTGATCACATCTTTTCCCTTGTCCTCTTTTTGTATTGGGATGCTATTGGGGTTGACCTTAGGGGGTAAGGCAAGTCTATATTTGCTACCAAAAGGTTGAGGGTTGGAAGGAACACTCTGGAGCTCAGAACGTCGCCAAAAGATAGATTTGGATGCTAACTCACAATTCCTAGCAAGGTCATATGCTTCTCCTAAGGTAGTGACTCCTCGGGTGGTAATCTCGCCTAGTAGGTTAGCATTTAAACCTTTCTTAAACCTATTGAGTGTGACAACCTCTTCCTTAACTATTCGAATTCGCCTCTTGAATTCCTTGAATTTCTCTCTGTATTCAGTCACAAGAGCAGTGCCTTGTTTTAGGCGATCCCATTCCTCAAGGAGGGAGCTCCTATAAGTTGGAGGAAGATGATTCCTCGAGAGTGTATTCTTCATCTCAAACCAAGCAGTAATAGGGGGCTCACGTCGTCGCCTAAGGGTTTCCTCAAGGTCTTCCCAGAAAAGGTCGGCTCTTCCAAATAACTTCATCCTGCCATACTTCACTTTCTTGTTCTCAGCCCAATGGTAATAGTCAAAGAATTTCTCCATCTAATGTAACCAATCGATGAAAACCCATGAGTCTAGGCAGTCATCAAAGGTGAGCGCTTCTATCTTTTCCTTAAACATCCTATCATCATAATCCCTAGGGCCATTGTAATTATAATGATCATGTTCAAAGTTTGGAGCCCTATTAAAGTAACCGTGGTTATTTTGCCTAAGCATGTTATCTCCTTCATGGTTAATGGTCTCTTTTTAAGATGCTTCAATTCGCCCTACCCTATCTAGTAAAGCATGGACACTTTTTGCTAGGTCGTCTATGGTTTGCTCTAAGGAAGGCCTAAGCTCGGAAGTGGATTGATGTTCAGGGTTTGACATGATGCGATCACTATGTAGATGCATGCAACACTATATTTATCAATGCAATTGAGATTCCCAAAAAACTTCAAATAACCAATTCTTAATATAAAATCAAGGTCAAGCAAAATTACATGTAGAGACTAGATCAAAGAATCAAAGGAATAAATTGCAGTCAAGTAGTGACAGTATTCACAATATTGAGAGATAGCCCAAATAAAGTCAAATTCCAATAAGCTCCACAATTAATAATGAGGATCAGATATCTCAAAGTCCCTTTTTTCTGTTGGCTTTGGCTCTGGCTCTGGCTAATCAAAGGAAACAGATAGCTTTTTTTTTTTTTTTTATTGGATATTGAAAGAAACAGATGGCCAACACAACAACTAGCTAACAAACAAGGTAAACGAAAAAAACTAATGGTGGGGCATGCACATTAAGAAGCTAGAGATGTATTAAAAATGACAAATTAAGGCTACCAATGAAAGAAAGAGGGAACCTGATCCTTGTAACAGAAGCCCACTAGGATGACATGCTCTTGGGCTTGGACTGGTCTGTCACGGGCCTGGAATTTGCTTGGTCAGATTTTTTTTTTTTTTTTGTGAAATACAATAAAAGAAAGAGCTACAACTTAAAACTAAATATGCCAAGTTCAAACATTAAAAACATCGAAACTAGAAACTAGAAGCAAAAGAAACTAAAGAGAGGAGAAGCGGCGGAATCATCGGCTGGAGTTGCTGGAGTCATCGGCGTTCACTGTCGGCAGTGCTCGTTGGTGGAGATCAGAGCTTGCCAGTTAGATCGCGGTGATAGAACCTATAAAGTGTGAAGCGGCATGGCGGTGTTGATGGCAAGTTGGCGTAGGTGGTTCTCGGCGGTGTGATTCCAATACTGGCATCAACGGCTGCTTGTTGACGGTGAGTATTGATTTGTGGTTCCGACAGCTGGTGGCTGATAGGTCATGTGTGGGTTACTTTTTTTTTTGGTGGCTTATGGAATTTGTGATTAAAGGCGGGCACGAATAGGGGTCACTAGCTTGGAAGGGCCCACTAGCTTCTCTGTTGGTTTGGGGATGAAAAACTCATGTGGCCAAAGTGGGTATATGGTATGGATTAGTTTAGGTTCTAGTTTGCAGATCTCATGAGGTAAGAAATTGGGTTGCTATGGTTTGCAAATCTCATAGGGTAAGTATTTGAGTAATGGCATGTTTGGCGGTTGATTTGTTTGCTGATGGTGAATATGGTTGTGGGTTGTCAATCGTGAATATGGGTGGGGATGATCAGGTTGGGCTCTGATACCAAAACTGACGTAGGACAACCACACTATTTCAATGGAACAAATAAACCCTAGGAGTCAGCACCTAAGGGCTGCTTGGAGTCAGCACCAAGCAAAAACTGGAGTCGATACCAGTGTAAAAGAAACACACATTTTTTTATTATTCTAAAAAACTGTCTTACAATAATAATAAAAAAGTGCTTAAATAGCTAACAATAAAATGCATAAGAAACCCTAATTATTAAATGCTCGAGCTTACTTAATCTCAAGCCCAATAACTAACAGGCTCCATCCATAAGGCCACAAGTTGGGCCGTCTTCTTTTTGTTCTTCCTCCCATACATGCGTATAATTAGGGGCTTGTACGTTGTGTCCACACCAAGATGGCACATTATTATAACTAACAGTGAGATAAGTTCATACAATATTTGAAAAAAAAATTTAATAAAAAAAATGAATATATACTTAAAAAATGTACCTCATAACTCGGCTTTGTAATCTCCAGAAATCATTAATAAAGTGGGTCGTTACAACCATAAACCTTCGCCTTTTGTTTTGTGAAGTCCACATATCAGTGGTAATAGCAATTCTACTCCGATTCTTTTCTATTTCATGCATTGATTTCTCCCTTTCATGATCATATATGCTTATAATGTCCTTCTTGATTGTGTTCCTACAAACCATCTTGAACAATAGTTGAAGAGAAGTTGAATATCTTCCAAAGCCAATGTGATCAACAATAGAAAGGGGGTACTCATGCAAGATGATCATACGTGCGAGTTCTTTTCTTGATTCATCTTGATCAAAATGATAAGCATTCACACCTGCCATTGAGTCTAAGTTATGTTGATCCCTCACCAAAATTTTTTGTTTCATATCCCTAATGTCCTTAAACTTTTTCCGAGGACATATTTTTAAGTGGTCATGCAAATGTTTAGTACCATTTTTAGACCCCCCCCCCCCCTACAAGCAATCTCGTAAAATAGTTGCACTCAGCTTTGTCTTTCCCATCAACTTTCCTTTTCTTAAAATGATTCCACACAGCTGATTTCAACCTCCCTCGTTCCTTAGTTATCTCATTGTTAGGTTTGGCTTCGGCATCTTCTGGCCTATCCAACGGAGTTGAACAAGGAGTTGTATTATCTTCATCTACCATCATTGGAGATTGATGGCTGCCAATGGGTATGATAGATGGATTGGAGCTACCATTGTTTTCACTTGAAGTCATTTCTAAAAAAAATTTGTTTATGATAATTTAGTAACTTAGTAATCATAAAAAAGTAATATACATACACCAAAATCTAAGCCAAAAGTCTCCAACACAAACAATGTAGAAGAATGTAAAAGATAAACTTATATCACTTATGAAAAAATTCAAGTAAATTAAACCGTGTGTAATGCTTTTACACATTTCAAGGAAAAATATTGTTGATAGAAAAAGATTGATATAAGTATTTAACCACATTAACAAAGATAAAGTCTTTAAGATTATCAATCAAATAAGTTTTAAAAACTATGACTCTATCACATAGTAAAGAAAAAAATAAGTTGGATATAAAAATATAAATATAACCAAATAGAAGATCTCTCCCTTCCTGTGCAAAATACATAATGAAACAATGTGCAAAAACATGAAACAATGTGGGGCCAAATATATCAACAAACCTACTGCCTACAATAGTCAAATATATGAAACAATGTGCAAAAAAATGTGCAAAAAACATGAAACAAACCTACTGCCTACTGGAAGTCTGGAAGCACTATGTAACGTGACCAGCGTTTTTTCCTTTCAACTTTGCTTCTTCAATAGCTATAAACAAAACTACCAATTTTAGATAGAAAAAAAGAACCAAAATTTAAATTGAAAAAAATTGATTTAAGAAAAATGAGATGAACCTTGAAAAACACGTATGGACTATAGAGAAGAGGGATGGGTTAGAGGTGGCAATAGCAATAGGGTTTTAGAATTAAAAAAAAATTATCTCGTGTCTTGTACTTTTGTGTTTTACTTTAACTATTAGTGATATAGGGTTTACTAAATTTACAATTATAGTCGTTATTAGTGCGGGGTAGGGACGGGGCGAGGCGGGTTAGGGATAAAAATATTAAACCCATCCTCGCCCTGCCCCGGGGTAAGGGGACAAAATATTGCCTCATCCCCGCCCCACCACCTTTGCAAGGCGGGTAAAGCGGGGAGGGACAAAATTGTCATCCTTTCTCTCCTTATTTATTTATTCATGCTGTCAAAATGAGAAATTTTTTTGACAATATACGCAGTATGTGTATGCAATTCACTATGCATAATTTTTCCATCCTTTTTAAAGTTGTAATTGTATGTAGTCTTCATCCACTTCAATTTTCAAGTATTCTTATTTTTATTTTACCTTGCCGTGATAAATTTAAAAGCATATTCAACAAAATAAAGTGGAAATATATTTTGTCTTGTAGTGATAGATTTAAAAGCATTTTTCAACAAAATAGAAGGGAAATATATTTTGTCAAGACCAACAAAAGTAGGAGTTGCAGTTTCTTTTATAGCATACACTTCACAAACAAAGTAGCCAAAATATATTGCTCCTGGATTGTGGTTATATTACCCTAATTGTAAAATCATGGCACCATCAATAATTCGCTTATTTATTCATTAACCCACTGCTTAGAATTTTGACATCCAAATCAAATCTTTCAAACTCTTGAATGACAACTATTCAACGTTAGAGACAGTAAATCTTCATAAAAAGTTTCAAATAATGGCACCAATACCTCGACCTGCCTACCCCTTGCTTTAAATATATCTCAGTAACATCAAAATATATATATACACACACGTACGTATATGGCTATATACAACGCAAGTGGCGGATGGAGCACTGTGATATTATGCCACAATTCTCCATAGAAGAAGGGTGGAATAAAAGAAAATTATATCAGATTAATCTGGAGAAAAAAAATGTACTCATTTTGACCGCACGAATAAATAAATAAATAAGGAGGGAGAAATCAATTGTTGTAATAAATAGGGTGAGAGAAAGAAAAATACCCTTAAATAAATTTTACTGATGTGGTAGTTGACTATTTTAACCATTAGATCTCATAGAAATCAATGGTCTAAAAAAGGTGCAATTTCTTTGAAGTTACACCAGGTGTAACTTTTTTTTTTTTTTAGTAACAACACCAAGTGTAACTTAAACCCATCTTATGCAATTATATATGTAAATCTATGCACACATTTATATGTATTTATTTTCTTGGAAAGTATAATGGAAGGTTTTTAATTGAATTTAACATTTAAACTATGTAACATTATAAGTTTTAAATAAATCTTTTTCTAAGCTATAAGATCATATCAAATTTAATAAAATTTGCTATGCACTATATATTGAATATTTAAAAAATAAACTTTATTACTAATTTGAATTCTAATTTGGACATTTGCATTTTTAACATGATATTTTCACACATTTATTCTAATTATATATATATATATATATATATTAAATTTTTTAACCTCGCGATTAGTTTTTGTTTTTTGCGTAGGACACATTATTTTATTTTGTTTCTCTTCAAGTTTTTAAATCATTTTATGTGATAATTTTTGTTTTAATAAAATTTTAAACCTTATGATTACACCCTATAAATTGGCCATAGTGTAAATTAAATTTTTACCCTTCTTCTAAGTAATTTCAGCCACCTTTTTCGCCAGAATCAGCCAACTCTCTCTCTCTCTCTCTCTCTCTCTCTCTCTCATTCATTTTAGTTGCGAAAATGTTGACTATCTCTAATATGCACGAAAATAAAATAAATTCTAGTGAAGAAAGCAGTAAAAAAAGCTTTTATTTAAAAATAAAATAAATAAAAAAACCTCCAAGAACTCGATAATTTTACACCTCTATCATGAGACATTAAATTATATAAATAATATCAATGCTATTGATATAAATTTTAAGTGGGAGGGGGATTTGAATCAAAAATAAAAATCTCAATTAGGAAATATTAAAACATATGTCATTTAACCTAAAAACCATTGGATTGAAGCACATATTATAAATTTTATAAAACTGGTAACTTGCTACGCTTATGGCCATTTGTTTATTTTTTATGTGCGTAGCACTTGCATGCAATTGGTTGCATGCTAAACAATACAAGAGATGACCTATTTCTCTTAATCTTTCTTCTTCTTCTTCTTCTTCTTTTTTTTTTTTTTTTTTAAAACACATACACACACATTTACAAGAGAAGGGGGATAAGATAAGGGAATATACTCACACAAGGAAAATTTATAATATTAATGTGTTCTTTCTATTACGGTCCGTCACAATTTTTCTATTAACCTATCTAAAAATGATGTCATTTTTTAAATCCAAAATGACATTGTTTATGGATGGATTAATTAACAACATGATTCCAAGATGTTGACAAGAAAAAACATATTTTCATTGTTGTAACATATGAGGGTATAAATAAATTATATGTTTTGATAGTCAATGAAAGGATTTGAAAGAGATCACAAATTTGATGGGTATAAGTTTATTTTAACCTTAAGATTTTTAGCAAAACTGTTATTATGTGTTATACTGGCATGCTTGATCATACATATTTTCTTACCGTCCAAATTTATAAAATAAAGATGATTGAGACAATGACAATTGGTACATTACACTTTTGTATCACATTTCTTTTACTTTTACAAGCCCATAACTCATGGAGAAAGGGTGTTTTCCATTCACTTTAACAATGAAAAAAGAGTTAAACTCAAGGTAAAGATTTGATGTTCATAAATCTAGAGAAAAACATAATTTTACGACATTTTAAATTAATTATTATTCATTATTTTAAAGAATATCCTAATCCTAAAGGGAACTGGGAGGAATTGGTCCATATTGAAGCCTATTGGACCACGTTTGGGCCTTGAACCTAAAAGGAACGGTCCGTTGTTTGTCGGAAATTTTGGTGGGACCCACATTAGTGTTGCAATTCTAGTCATTTTCAAAAGCATGTACCAATTGAAGAGACTGATGCACCTGTGGGACCCATTTTCAAAATGAACCTTTTTTTTTGCCCTTATAGAAGAAATTGACTGATAATCTTGTTCCCTATAGCTAGCTTGACCACCTTTTTTTTTAGATCGATTAAAAATATTTACTAATACGTTGATTCGGACAGTTCAAGCCTAACCCCAAAAGATGCGTTCAGGAAATTTTTTCAACGTGATCACGAAGAAACTTAAATTAAATAAAATTTAATTAAAAAATAAATTTATATATTGATAACAACAAAAAATAAATGCAAAAAATAACACTCAAATATATAAAGTCTTTCAATTTTCTTCTATGATTTTTTTTTAAAATTTTGAAATCGTTGTATGATAATCTAATTATCAATGCTGCAAGGTATTTTTTTTTCAAAAATTTAGTTAAATAAAAATTTTCTTGAATTTTTCTTTTTGTTTGTAAAGGCTCGATATATTGTTAAGAGGAACAAAGTTTAAGGATAAAATTTAACTACAACTTTAATTGTAGCCTAAGATTACAAATTTCACTAAACAAATTAACATAGCTACATATTTTGAAAATCTAACATTTGAATTGTATGTTCGTTATGTTCTTAAAACACATATCAAATTTCATGTCAATTGGATGTTATTTACTATTTGATCCATAAATTCATTTTTGTGTATAATTTTAGACTACAAAAATTTAAAATTCAAACATTTGATTGATGACATAAACTATTGATCTTTAATCTTCTTGAAGTTTTGCAAGCATGGAAGATATAATTAAAAAATGTAATCTATTGTGGATTTATCAAAATTCATATTTAATATAAAAAAAATATTGAGTAGAATTGTAACTTTAAACTACAATCAAATTAATTTGTTGCTAAATTTTGTCCAAAGTTTAATTATATTGGGTTTTAAAAAATTTAGTGTGGTCACACTTTTTTTAAGAGTAAAAAATCATAAAATCATAAAAATTTTAAATTTTATATAAAATAATGATTTTTTTTTTCTAGGTCAGGGTGGTCCTGTGACCACCCTGGCTCTAATGTGAAGCCGCCAATGACAAGAAATGAGAGAAAATGAGAGAATAGGTTTTAGAGTTATTTGATAAGGAGCGAAAAGAGAAATGATTTTTGGTAGGGTCCAAAAATTTTATCCTTGAAACTACCAAAAATCACTCCCTCGAATTTGGAGAGAAAATAAAACTTTAATAGAAAGCACAATTTTGCCACCTTTACTTTTTGAGTTCCAAACTTTTTTTTTTTTTTTTTAATTCCTTCTACTTTTGTCCTCTCTTTGCTACTATCCTTCTATAATTAACTTTAATAATTCTTTATCCGAAATCCACGTGAGCAAATTATCAACGTTTGTTTGTTTTTATTTTTTGTTTTTTAAGAAACAATTCCAATGTTCTTCACAATTAATTTGGAATTATTTTCTTTATATTTTAATTAATCACATTTTTTGTATATAAAAATAGATAGAGAGAAATAATTTAAATAAAAGTAATAATTATATTGTGTCACTTTCATAATGTGCCTAATTATTTATTATATGCTATGTAATTGAAGCATAAGAGTAAATTCATTAAAACTGTTTTTTCCACCCTCCTACTTTTCTTCTCAACTAAACAAAAGAATTTTTTATCTCCCCACTTTTTTAGTCCTCTAACTAAACACACTGAGGTGGCGTTTGGTATGGGGTAATGTTTTAGGATTCCCAGGAATGTTTAAAAATTCTCATGTTTGGTTGCAAATTACGCTAGGGAATCAGATGCCAGGGGAATCCTTAAACCCCTCTCAGTAGGAATGTGGATTCCCTTTAAAACAGGTGGGAATCCAGATTCCCAAACTTAAAAGAAATTGTATTTTTTAGAAATTGACAATTTTAACCCTTTTTCCTTATCATTTAAGCAATTAAGATAAACTATAAAACAAATTATCAATATCTTCTCTCTTGTCTCTATCTTTTCCCGCTAAAACAACATAAACAGGATAAATAACTCTGCTAATAGTTATTTTTGTATTATTCTTGTCATTTTGAAATGTTAGATCACAGTTTTAATGAATGTGTTGCTAATTGATAGTTTATATAATATTTTTTATCTATCTATTTAGAGTAAGATATTTTTTTAAAGGACTAATTAATAGTTTATATATATTTTTTCATTATTTATTTAAAGGAAGTTTTTTTTTTAATGGGCTTGGTACTTTACATTCAAATCTAAGGACAAAATGGGAAAAACAAATAATTCATTTAAGATTCCTGGGAATACACCAAACATTATCATCTCACATTCCTAGGAATCTCCCAATGAAACCAAACATAGGAAAGCTACATTCCTGGGAATCTAGATGCCAGGAGTAATGTGGATTCCCCGTACCAAACGCCACATCAGGAAAACTAAAAAAATTTTCTATCCCCAAACCTTTTCAATCCATCCCCATTTTCTATCCTTCAAATTTTCCACCCCTCTAATTAACCAAATGAAACCTAAGCACGCACTTAGTGCCTGAAGTTTGGAGAGGTACTAATTCGCCTGATATCTACAACTTCAACATGCAGAGAGATGGCCCCCAACTCCCAAGCGCACACTTAGTGCTTAGTGAGGTACCTACATACCTTGATATATACAACATTAGGTTGTAGAGAGATGACACTTAGTGCTTAGGGAGGTACAAACCCGGCTTGATATCTACAACATTGGCTTGTAGAGAAATGTTGAGAACTTTTTTATAATTATTATTATTGTTGTTGTTGTTGTTGTGCTGAAAATATGGTTGGACATTACAATTTGCAAATAAGGGCAGCAATATTGGACCATCTATGATCTGAAACTTAGAACTGGTCCCACTACAAAACAAAAAATCTTTTTCTGGTTATTAAAATGTTTTTGGCCCACTCTTGGATCTCCTTAGTCCTTACCATGTTTTTCTATTAAAATAAATAAATAAAATAAAAATCTTGACAATTAAGAAATAGAAGAGGGTAACAAGAAAACGTCAGCCATAGACAAAGGGGTTAATGAAAGAGAAACACAACAAGAACAAAAGCAACTGCTACATTGAATTTACAGTTAATTAAGGATATGGCCCTTGTTGCCATTCCACATCACAATCCACAACAACACATCTCCACAAACCTGACTTTCACCCTTCACAAATTCACACTATAACAATAACACAAAGCAAAAGCGTAGGGTCCCTTCGGTTTTTCCACACGCTTATGCATTACATTACAGCCTTAAAAGAAATTAAGAAACAAACAACGAAAAGATTCAACTTTCAACCATTACTAAAAACATGTTCCTTGCCTTAATCTTTGTCTTCAGACACATGGTGATATTCATTTCATGCTGCCACTCGACGAGGAGTCAAACAACAAAGTGAGGATTTAACCCCAGACGCCACAATTACTTGGGCCTTAGTAGAAACAGCCATGGAAGATGGTGAAGAAGTAGAAGAAAACCCATACTCAGAACAAAAAAGCTGTACATCTGAGGTCTGGAATCGACCTGAATCACCAGGGAGTCTCATATAGGAAGCTGAGGGTGACTCATTGAACCATGACCCAAGTGAGAAATGGCCTTGATTTCCATTCTTGTGTTGCATTATGGCCCTGTATACAAATGGAATAAGACCTTCCATTTTTGGTTTTTGGTTTTGTGAGTGAGAGAGAGAGAGAGAGAGAGAGAGGTAGAGGTTTTATGATTAGGTTAGTTAGAAGTGAATTGAAGAAGAAGGGATTGTAAGGACTGGCTTAAAAATAGACGAGAGGGGTTGATGACGTGGAGTAATGGATTGGAGTCCAGCTCTTCACGCTAAGCCCATAGAGACTTTAACGCAAAACCGCACGAAGACCTCGATTTCGAAAGCTATACACAATGAAAGCTCTATCCAAACTACAACCCCAGCTAGTAGTCTTTACGTCTTACCAAATCTCACTCTAATCTCTTTGTTTATTTCATTATTTTTTATATTGTTTATTAGGTTTGGTTCTAGGGTCTTTTTTAACTTTTTCAACAAGATTGGTCGACTTTGATTTATTTTATTTATTTTGTTTATTTAATTTCTCGTTCCTAAACTAATGACCATTCATTCAATAACTTGTTGGTTTCATTGATCGTCACATTTTTTATATGTTGTTTGTTTTAGTTATGAAATAAATTATTAATGTAACTTTAACACGAGTGATATAAAAATCTAATCATGCTTGGCCAATTGTCTACGCAAATGATAGCATGATTGTGATCAGATGTGAAAGATTCATCAAGTTGGTAATTTAAATTATTTAATTTCCCCCAACAAACACTGTGGAACCTAGTGGTGTTATCTCTACTTGGCTGCTAGTATTAATTTGTCAAAGAACCCTTTGCTATTAGTATTAATTACTTACTACATTAGTAATTTGTAAAAAAGTTTGTATCTTTAGTATTATTCTACTAGCCTCTGAGCACAAGCTCTCGTGAGTACTCATTGGCTCTTCTATTTTTTTTTATAAAAGTTAATAATTTGCATTTATTATAATTTAGAAATATATAATTTTTATTTTTCAAAAAAATAAATATGATAAACTTTAGAGATAAACAGTAACTGTAATTTCTTTTTTGAACGTGAATGGAAAAAAAAATTTTAATTTTAGGAGTTATCTTTTTGAATATAAAATGAAATTTTTTATTTAACATTTATGACCCTATTTTTAAATGAAGTTACCATTCATTAATAAGGGTATTTTTGAACTACAAAAAAATCCAGTTAAAAAGGAAAATTCTCTTATATATAGTATAGATAGATTAACAGTTGTCCACCATTAATTTTCCTGAAATACGTTTCTTTTCTTTTTAAATTTACTAATTATAGGTTGTCCAACTTTTATGACCATATGGAAAACCAGCTACATGTATTTGAATTTTGAAGGTATAAATGGTGCTTAAGATCTACAGGACTTTGATTCGGATAAACTGGTAAACCCACGAATTTGTCGGGAATTGACCAATGATCAAATGATCGATAAGGCACTTAGCAGCTTCCTCTTTTAATTTTTTTTTAATGTCTAAATCTTATCTTTATCGTTGATTTTTACAAATCGGGAAAAAGAAATTGACTACGAAAAATTCCACAGATTAGGAATGAAACCGCCCCTAAAAAAAATAAATAAATAAAAAAGATAGCATGCAAATCAAGCAAAGCAAGGAATGTTTAAATTGAAATTCTCTATCATAATAGTCAACGATATTCATCAAATCAACTTGCCAAACTTTAACTAGTCTACCACAGAGCAAATATATATGCGACTAGTCTCGAGTCTCAACCGCGTGCCCAATTTTTATACTCCTAAACCGTTAATACTAGCTGCTAAGATTTATAATTTTATTTTATCTAATTAAAAAATAGACCAAGAAAAATAAAAATAAAATTAAAAAAGAAGGCCGTTGACAATGCAAAATTGCAAATGGGGTTTGCTTGCTTCGTCACAAATACCGACTCCATTGTCTCAATCCTAGATGAAGTCATTGTTTGCATCATCGTATCATCATACGGCTAAAAATTGATCTTCTTGTACTTTTCATTCTCCACTAGAAATTTTAGCTTCAAAGCTGAAATCAAAGACTCTCCCAAGCAAAAGGAAACTGCGTGCGCTAAGTTTACGTGGGGGTGTTAGGTAAAGAGAGCTTAAGAGAGAGATCATCAAGCTAGTGTCACACACTTTCAAGGGTCTAACTTCAAATAATTTTTCCTTTTGATTCAGAAGCAAACCAAACAATTTAAAAGAGACATCAACTTGAATACAAAACCATTTCAGGCGCTATCATGGCTAAGGTGTTACATCCCCATTCATCCAAAAAAGAAAGATGTTTATGTCTAGCCCTCTCAATCTTTTTACAATCTTTGTGGTGGGGGCCAAATTAATGTTATTCTGTTTGCATCTTCCATTCGGCACTAGCATTAATTTAACTCAACATTATCCTATAAACTAGTGTGCAAAATCTAATCAACCTGTACAATTTCATTTTCAAGAGTTTTAGCTACTATAGTGTATAGTCTTGGATGAACAAAGTTTGGCTAGATTTTCACCTAATATCTTTTTATTGAATGTCAATTTTGTTAAATTTACTATTAAATCATATGCTCTTCTTAAATCCTTCATGTTTATAAAATTTTCAAAAGATAAAAAAAATCAATAGCTATGTTATCAATCAAATGTATAAATTTTTCACCTTTTTGTAGTTTAAAATTATACATAAAAAATAAATTTATAGATTGAAAAGTAAATTGCATGTAATGGCACAAAATTTAATATATGTGTTAAGAACATAAAAATTATACAATTCAGCTATTATATTTTTAAAATATGTAGTTAAGTTATTTATTTTTTTAGTGAGAGTTGTAGCCATAGCCAAACTTTCCCCTTTTTGAATGGAAGAAATAATAAGTGTGTATTTGGTATAATTTATTTTATTGGTTTATTTTACTTAAAAAATAACTTAGATAATTATATGGTTTTATCTTATTTTATACCCTAAAAAAATAAACTAGCTGATAAAATATACCAAATAAAAGCTAAGTTAAAATGTTTGATAAATTGGATTTCGCATATATTGTGTAACAAGTATAAATTTTGTTCATCATCGCACATCATTAGTGTAATAGTCATTTCACAAGTATATGTACTTGTGGGATATGAAGAGTAAGGGCTGGAGTTCAAGTTTCTAAGAGAAAATTTCATACACATATACACTTAAATTAGATTAGAGTAGAATTCTATTATATATATATATATATAAAATTGTGTTCAGGCCTTCAGGGCAGAAGCGTCCAAATCTGCCTGCCTGTTTCAGATGTATATAGTTTTAGTGGTTTAGTACTATTAAACAAAACATAAACTTTATCAAATCAGATGCTATACCAAAAAAAAAAGAATGCACCTTATAACATAGAAATATAGAATGGTCATTTTAGGACTTAAATTACTAATATATCTAGCACTCTATTGGTGCTGGAACTTCAAACCAGATTTGCAAACGGTGTGGCGTGTGTATTAATTTCTATCAAAATTTGGTTGTTTTAAATATGAAAAATCTTTCAAATGGCTGTGACATTGTGGGGGAAAAAAAAGGTAACTTTCTGGAAATGGAAAAGCCTTACCAAAAACTCAGTGTGTTTTATTATTATTATTATTTTTTATGTATCAGAATAATACTGGCGACAAATTTCAATGAAAAGAATGACTAGTACCGAAGTCATTTTTTATTTTACGGAACGGAACTTCTCTTAAAGGGTTTTGTCTTGTTATATTAATTTTGTTGTTTTTTGCTATTCTACTCTAACAAGAAAGTAATAATCATTCTTGACCAAATGACTAGTGTGGCTGTGGCAATGAAGGTGCAGAGTATAAGGCCATTTTGTGCTTTTTTTATATTGGGCTTATAATGATTGATGACCTCGCTTATGCCGCCCATCTGAAAGGAACAGAATATAATGAAATTAAATTCATAAATATTAATATATTTAGAATCAAAGTAAAAATATAGAAAAAAAATTAAATTAAATATGCAATGATAGCTTTTGTCTTTTGCCATGTAATATTAGGAAATAGTAATTGATATATAATTATTAATTTCTTATTGACCCACTTGTACCTGTCCAGAGACAACCAAGATGGAAACGAGTGATATCAATCCTAAGTTGAGTTTGTACTGGTTAATTGTTTCAATTCGATTTCAGACAGGTACAGGTACAACTTTTCTATATTGGAGTTATTATCATTGTTGTTATTTTGTGTGTCTCGTTGATTCACTGTTACGGTGTTACCTGCTCGTACATTTCGATTGGTTGGATAATAACACCTCACATGAACAGTTTGTATCTATCCAACTAGAAAACAAATTAATAAACTACAAATTTAACAGGTAGTACAAATGTGACATCTCTCTTATCTATACTACTATTTTAAAGAGTTTCTCCGGTTTGGATTTGATTTTTTTTTTTTTTCCAAAATACTCCTACACCTTTATGTTTAAGTAGAGTCAAAACTAAAGAATAGTCTGGTAAAAAGACATGTCTAACTTGTATTAAAATATTGCTTACAAAATAGAAACACTCTTCCACTTACCTATTTCTTCAAAGCAACTATAAATTTTTTTTTTTAAATTGAAAAACAAGTTATACAACCCAGCAACATTGTTTCTTTTTTTCTTATAAAAAAACACTCCACGCTTATCCAAAAACAAAACTAAATATAAAAAACAAAAAACTAAATAATTCTAAAAAACTAACTAAATAGATATATATGCACTTTTTTTTATAAATAGATACACTTTTAACTCCCACTAAAATGTTGCCTACAAAACAAGACTACTCTTCTAATGATTTTTAAATTGCTTTATTCATTTATAAAAAAAAATATTAAAATTAAAACAAACACACTTTTCTATGTGAAAACACATCTGCCATATTGAAAAAAAAAAAAAAATGTTGCCTACAAAACAACATTTTGTTTTTTTATGTAAAATGTTGCCTACAAAACAAGACTACTCTTCTAATGATTTTTAAATTGCTTTATCCATTTATAAAAAAAAATATTAAAATTAAAACAAACACACTTTTCTATGTGAAAACACATCTGCCATATTGAAAAAAAAAAAAAAAAAAAACAAACAAACAAACAATTGTACACCCACATTTAAATCTCCCCATTATCATTAAGCAGTTATAATGTTATCAAATTACTTCTCATCTCTTCCATAGAAAAAAAAATTTTAATTCCCATCTCCATCCTCAAGTCCCTACTCTTTATACTAAGAGAAACAAATATTTTTGCATTTTAGTAATAGGTGACTATGTGCCAGAGGAAGCCACTCAAAAAGGTATCCACTCATCATTTTCTTTCCGTTCATGTTAGATAATTTAAGCTTTTATGTTTTTGGAACCTCTATTGCCAAATTCTATTTAATACCACTGTTCTATAACTTCATTTTCAAAACCTTGAGACTTCCATAGCAGATGTGTTATGTAACTACAATTTCGGTTAGTTTGTCTATTCTAATTTTTATTTTTATTTTTATCTTACATAAATATTTATACTTGATATATATGTGTTTTTTGTGGTAATTTCTATTTTTCTTGATCAAGGTTAGTAAAGTGTTTATAAATAATAAAAAACGTTGGTAAAGTGTTACGGTCACTGCATAAATAGATACATGAAAAAGAAACTCTACTCATAAAAACAAAAGATCTTTTCTAATTGTTCTTGCTCAAACAAAAAAGGCTTTTCCATCTCAACAGGTATGTCTTCTTTTTTTTAAAAAAACAGGTATGTTAATGTGCATAATTCTTTTCTTTTTCTTTTTTTAATTGTTAACGTACACTCATATGTGGGCTTGGCCCATTTAGATCACTTACTTGTACTGCACACTGTACTACTTGTACTGCACACTGTACTACTTGTACTGCACTCATATTTACTTGTACAACACTCATATGCCTCCTATATAAAGGCACTAATGTATATTATTTCATTTGAGAAATACAATACTATTCAATTCAGTATTTCTAACATGGTATCAGAGCCACTGCTCTGACCTTTTCTTAGCAGTCTTGTCTTTATTGGTGTAACTCCGTTCTCAATATTGCTTCCGCTGTCACGACAACTGCCGCAGCCTTTCGCCGTTGAACCTTCGAGTCTTCCAGACATCGTCCTCAGGTTCCGGACCTGCAGCAGTCGCCGTTGAGGAGCCCGAACACTGCAAAGACCACTGCCTTTTTCGGCACCGCCGTGAATATTGCTCCGAAAAATTTTTCGAAGGTACCACGAAGATCGTCTTGCTCCGATCTATCTTTTCGTGAAAACCTCACAGTCATCGGAGTCTCCACGCGCCCTCACGCGTCGCCAGAAGTTTCTGCACTTCAGTTCACGCGCCCACGCGCCGAACCAAGCTGCCACGCGCTGCCACGCGCTGCTCACGCGCCTCCACGCGCCATACTGATCCTGCTGACGTCAGCCATAGCCACGTCATCTGCCACGTCAGCAAGCCACGTCAGCTACCGTTGACTTTGACCGTTGACTGTTGACTTTGACCGTTGACCGTTGACTTTCTGGAGTTGACTTTTTGCAGTCCAGGTTCTCCTTACTCAGTTTTTCACGTAGATTTCATTTTTGCAGTCTGTTTTTGCATATTGTGTCTCTAAATGGATAAAAAGGATGCTTTTCTTCCTCGCCCCATCAATACTGTATTGGAGGGGACTAGGAATTACTTATCTTGGTCTCAAGCTATGCGCAGTTTCCTTAAGGGTCGCATGCTCTGGCATTATTGCACTGGTGCAATCACTATTCCTGTGAAGGGGGCAAGTGAAGAAGATGCTGCTTTTCTCAATCGCATGATTGAATGGGATAGTCACAATCACATGATCCTCACATGGATTCGAAATACTTCCATTCCCTCCATCTCCAATTTGCTGGGCAGCTTTGATGATGCAAAATCAGCATGGGATATGTTGGCCAAAAGATACTCTACCACTCACGGATCCATGAAATATCAATTAGTGGTTGAATTGCATCAACTCAGGCAAGAACCGGGGCAGTCCATCAATGACTACTATGATCAGCTTCGCTTCATTTGGGACCAAATTGACCTTTCTGATCCAACTTGGGCATGCTCAAAAGATGCCCAACAATATGCTGCTATTAAAGATGAATTTCGTCTCTATGAGTTCCTGATGTCACTCCACAAGGACTATGAGCCCATTCGAGGTCAGCTTCTGAATCGTTGTCCTCCTCCATCTCTAGATACTGCTGTGAATGAGTTAGTCAAAGAAGAAGCTCGCCTTGCAACTCTTCGAGCCCAGGATAAGTTTAATGTTCTGGCCCTTACTCCTTCCATAGAGCAACCTCAGCACCCAGGCGATTCTTCTGGCTCCAACAATCGTCGCAGACAGACCAATAAAAAGTTCTGCAATTATTGCAAGCGCCCTGGCCACACTATTGAGACTTGTTACCGTCGCAACAAATCTACTGCTGCAGTTGCTAACACTGAGTCTACTCCGCCAATGCCTCCCATTTCAGCTGAGTCCCAGTCTTCTGGATCCACTATCAACCTCTCACCCCAGAATCACTATTATTAAAAGGTAAAGCTGGCTGTTTTCCTAACTGGCATGAAGTACAATCAAAATTGTCTTTGGACACAGAACCTATGAAATCTCGTTCTGAAATTTTGCCAATATACAGTAACTTTGCAAAAATGGTTGAAACCCAATTCTCCAAAAGAATTAAAATATTTCGTTCTGATAATGCTCTTGAATACACTCAATATGCTTTTCAAGCTCTGTTACAATCCTATGGCACTGTACATCATCTAACTTGTCCAGGTACCTCTCAGCAAAATGGTCGAGCTGAACGTAAACTTCGTCATATTCTTGACACTGTTCGTACTCTTCTTCTTTCTGCCAAGGTTCCTCCTCCATTCTAGGGTGAAGCTGCTCTTCATGTTGTTCATACCATTAACAGCATTCCAAGTACTGTCATCCATAATCAAACTCCGTATGAGCACCTCTTTGGGTCACCCCCTGACTATCATCACCTTCGCTCTTTTGGATCTGCTTGTTTCGTTCTTCTTCAGTCTCATGAGCACAACAAACTTGAGCCTCGATCTAGACTTTGCTGTTTCCTTGGTTATGGCGAAACACAAAAAGGGTATCGCTGTTATGATCCTGTCTTTCATCGCCTTCGTGTTTCTCGTAATGTTGTCTTCTGGGAACACCGCTTGTTTGTTGAACTCTCTCATTTTCGTTCTTCTCTCACTACCTCATTTGTACTTGAAGTTTTTCCAGAGGAGTCTCATGTTCCTTCTCCAACTCCAATTGATCCTCCTTTAGACTTTTCTATACAAACACCCGATCCTTTTAATGTCTCTTCTGGCCAGGTCGAAGATGAGCAGATTGATGACGAGCTATCCCAACTCGAGCCTGGGTCCCCCGCTCCTGCTCCGCCTGAAGATCCTCCACAAGACATTCCACCTCGTCACTCAACCCGGGTAAGATCCATTCCTACACATTTACTTGATTACCATTGTTACACTGCACTTGCTACACTCCACGAGCCTCAAACCTATCGTGAGGCCTCCACTGACCCTTTATGGCAGGTTGCAATGAAAGAGGAAATTGATGCATTAACCAAAAACCATACTTGGGACTTAGTTCCTCTCCCTCCTGGACAGTCTGTGGTTGGTTGTAAGTGGATCTACAAGATTAAGACTCGCTCAGATGGGTCCGTTGAGCGCTATAAGGCTCGCCTTGTTGCAAAAGGTTTTACACAGGAGTATGGGATTGATTATGAAGAGACCTTTGCACCAGTTGCCCGCATCTCATCTGTTCGCGCCCTCCTGGCTGTTGCTGCTGCTAGAAAATGGGATCTTTTTAAGATGGATGTTAAAAATGCATTCCTTAATGGGGACTTGAGTGAAGAAGTTTACATGCAACCTCCTCCAGGTCTCTCCATTGACTCCAACAAGGTTTGCCGCCTTCGCCGAGCATTGTATGGTCTTAAACAAGCTCCTCGAGCCTGGTTTGCAAAATTTAGCTCTACTATTTCTCGCTTGGGTTACACTGCCAGTCCTTATGATGCTGCTTTATTTCTTCGTCGTACTGATAAAGGCACCATTCTACTTCTCCTCTATGTGGATGATATGATCATAACTGGTGATGACCTTAGTGGCATACAAGAACTCAAGGATTTTCTTAGTCAGCAGTTTGAGATGAAAGATCTTGGACATCTTAGCTATTTCTTGGGGCTTGAAATCACTCGTTCCTCAGATGGTCTTTATATTACTCAAGCCAAGTATGCTTCTGATCTTTTGTCTCGTGCTGGACTTAGTGACAGCAAAACTGTTGACACTCCAGTTGAGCTTAATGCGCATCTGACTCCCTCGGGGGGGGAAACCATTGTCTAATCCTTCTCTTTACAGACAATTAGTTGGCAGCCTAGTTTATCTCACAGTTACTCGTCTAGACATTTCTTATGCTGTTCATCAGGTCAGCCAGTATTTGTCTGCTCCACGGTCGACTCACTATGCTGCTGTTCTGCGCATTCTTCGTTACCTGAAGGGCACTCTCTTCCATGGCCTTTTCTACTCAGCTCAATCTCCTCTTGTACTTCGTGCATTCTCTGATGCTGATTGGGCAGGAGATCCCACTGATCGTAGGTCCACCACTGGCTATTGTTTTCTACTTGGCTCTTCCTTGATTTCTTGGCAAAGTAAGAAACAAACCTTTGTGGCCTGCTCCAGTACTGAAGCATAATATCGTGCTCTTGCTGATACCACATCTGAGCTTCTTTGGTTACGATGGCTTCTTACAGACTTAGGTGTGTCTACATCCTCTGCTACACCTCTTTATTGTGATAATCAGAGTGCCATTCACATTGCTCATAATGATGTCTTCCATGAACGGACTAAACATATTGAGATTGATTGTCATTTTATCCGTTATCATCTTGTTCATGGTGCTCTCAAGCTCTTCTCTGTCTCCTCCAAAGATCAACTTGCAGACATCTTCACCAAGTCCCATCCTAAGGGACGCCTTCGTGATTTGGTTGACAACCTCAAGTTGGTCTCACATCCACCTTGAGTTTGAGGGGGGCTGTTAACGTACACTCATATGTGGGCTTGGCCCATTTAGATCACTTACTTGTACTGCACACTGTACTACTTGTACTGCACACTGTACTACTTGTACTGCACTCATATTTACTTGTACAGCACTCATATGCCTCCTATATAAAGGCACTAATGTATATTATTTCATTTGAGAAATACAATACTATTCAATTCAGTATTTCTAACATTAATAAAGAAATAAATAGTCTTCTAACACTTTTTTTTTATCACAGTCACCGACAATTTGTCTATTGATGAGGATTATGCAATTTATAGTTGGTTTTTGTTGAATTTGGGTAGGTTACTTTTGCTGTTCCTTATTCTAATTATATGAACTTTGAAGTACTTTTCTTTATTTCCATATTTCCCTATCATTATTTTATTTTATTTTATTTTATTTTTGTATGATATGCGTTTGTGGGTTAAAACTTTCTCATTACCTTAAAAAAATGGAATACTCATTGCTTTTCTTCGATTACAAAATGGAATATTCATTGCTTTTCTTTGATTACAATATTATAGTACGTACATAGAACTTTTTTTTTTTAAATTGATTACAATATTACAGTACGTAAACCTTTTTTTTTACTTTTGTGTAATTTGGGAATAGTCATTGCTTTTCTTTGATTACAATATTATAGTACGTAGAACTTTGGAGGATATTCTCTCCGTGTCTTAGTTTGTTTTTTTAATAAAAGTCTACTTTGTATAAAAATAAAATAAAAAAACTTTGCAATTTGGATAAGTATAAAACTGGGTTACTCTACTATTAACCAAAAAAGATGAACATAATTATACTGCAATCTTAACCAATGAAAAAATAGTATTAAACTTGACAAATTGTGCAATTTGGATAAGATTGCAATATAATTAATAAGTTAAACAGTAATTTTTTTTTAGGTGCATTAAACTTGATGAACTATGCAATTTGGATAAGATTGCAATATAATTAATACATCAATTGATTACTTAGAGAAAGTAGTTATATTTAATCCTTACTCTCTATTTTTTTGTCTTTTTTTAGGGTGACATATCAACAATTTTGTTGAATTGCATAATGGGCACATTAGATGAGTTTGAGTGAGACACTTTACAAAATTATCATAGAATTCAAAACTCACATAAAGTGGTAGTCGTCTATCAAGTGGTTGTTAAAAAAAAAAAAATTGTATATAAGAAAAAAAAATTCCTATCTATGCCTATATTTATCAAATTGTGTAATTCTATGTTGGATCCAATTTTTTTTTTTTTGGGAAAATTAATGTACATATCATTAATTGAAACTCCTACAGTTTTGCTTTATTTTTCTCAATCACATCTCTTCCCTATGAAATTAATTAATTATCCATAACAATTGTCGTGCCTTTCACTCCAACTTCTTCTTTTTTTCAAGAAAATACAATTTTAAAATACATTTTAAAATTTTAAATGATACTAGCCTCTGAGCACACGCTCACAGCCATGCTCCAAGGCTTTTTTATTTTAAGGTTAATAATTTGAATCTATTATAATTTGGAATTACTACTGTAGATATCAAGATTTTATGATGTATTCACAACCGTCCAGTTGTTCATGATAAAATATTTGTGATCAAATTAATCTCCAATTGATGATGTGGACAACCATCGAATGAAATCAAGCCATGTGGCAACATCAAATGAAGAAAGCCATATGGCAATGTTAGAAGAAAAGACCTATATGGAAAGTTCTTATTAAATGATAGACCAAATTAAATTCATAATTAACTCTCAATAAATGCTGAGAGAAAATTCCTGAATTAAATTCTATTGAGTTGCCTATAAAGAGAGGCTTTTAATATGAGAAAAAGGGATAGACACTTAGAGAGAAAACCCTGCTAACACTCTACCAAATAGAGAATCATCTCTAAGTCCATAAGGATTCTATTGTTCATCAAGGTTTATTCCTAATTCTTCAAATCAAAGTGGGGATTCTACTTTTATCCAGTTCGAGATTAAGCCAACGGCCTTCACATCAAATCAAATATGTTCAACTATTCATTCAACTTGAAGCACGATTCAAGATCAAGCTTCATCGCCCCTTTGGATCGTAAAGTTTCTTGGAGATCAAATCAAAGGAATTTATTGTACTCTTTCATTGTAAAGATTCATACAGAGGATTGTACTCACATATACACAAATCAATACAAATTGATTATTTGTTACACTATTTCGTGACCGTGTGATTTATCTTTTACGAAAATTGTGTGTACAAATTTCTGGCACGCCCGGTGGGACCACTCTACCTCTCATATATTTCTCCATCCTAGAAATCTTCAAATCTCCAATCCACCAAGATCGATGGCCTCGAAGAAGTCTTAAATTCCCAAGAATGCTACCAAAAGTGTTGGGGGGTCAACAAGCAACAGTACTTCCACAAGTCCCTTGACTCAAAACAAAGCCAAGGTAATAAGGCTCCTCACATCACAAGAAGTTGAAGGAAAAGCTCCTATGACCAAACTCATAAATGCCCCAGTCGAGCCAAAGACTGTCATCTCCTTGAGCACTTTGAGGACAAGCAAGCACACTTCCTCTAGGAAGGGACATTCAGCATTAATTCCAGAGAACTCAACGATAGGGAGTGAATATTACTACTCTACATCAGATGCTAGGTTGAGTACAGCTTCACAGTCAGGTTCTTCCCAAGGATCCCCCCGAGAAGTCACTTCATCTATCTTCTCAAAGAATTCTTCTTGAACAATAACCATGGTGGCCAAGATGACGGAGATTGCCACCATTGATGAAAAGATTGCTAAAATGGGACATGCTATATCTAAACTTACCAAGACTGTGGAGGAGAAAGACCTTCAAATCGCCACGCTTATGAACAAGCTTGAGCTTCATAATCGAGGGGAGTCTAGCAAAGGCCATTCTCACACGCATTAGCATACATCCTAGGGTGCTCGTACATCTTCTCCAAAGAGGGCAAATGGTCCACAAGGGAGCTCTACCTCAATTTCATCTCTATCGGTTCAGCAGTTGTAGGACATGATAATAAACACCATTCGAGATCAATATGGTGGGGCACCACAAATCTCTCTTATGTATTCAAAACCATACACCAAAAGGATTGACATTTTACAAATGTCTGCGGGTTACCAACCTCCTAAGTTTTAACAATTCAATGGGAAAGGAAATCTGAAGCAACATATTGCTCATTTCATCGAGACTTGCAATAACGCTAGTACGGATAGGGACTTGCTCACGAAGCAATTCGTGTGTTCTCTTCTAGGAAACACCTTTGATTGGTACACGGATCCTGAGCCTGAGTCCATCGATAGTTGGGAGCAAATGGAACGGGAATTCTTAAACCGTTTCTACAGACGTATCGTAAGCATGCTGGAATTAACCAACACAAAGCAATGGAAAGATGAACCAGTGGTAGACTACATCAATCTTTGGTGCTCGTTGAGCCTTGACTACAAAGATTGCCTTTCTGGGTCTTCAGGAATGGCAATGTGCATCCAAGGTATGCACTGGGGGTTGCTTTACATCCTCCAAGGAATCAAACCTCACACCTTTGAAGAGCTTGCTACTCAAGCCCATGACATGGAGCTTAGCCTATCTAGCCATGGAGAAAAGGGCTTACCTGTCGACAAGCAGCGTAAAGAGAAGAAAGATACAAGGAGAGGGGAAAAGTCTTCCAGACCCATGGTTAAGGAATCTATGGCCATAGTTGTGGAGCCTGTGAAGATCTCTAGTAAAGAGAATAAGAGAACAAAGAAAAGGGTTAGTCCAATGCAAGAGCGAGAGAAGCATCGATTGACTTTGAAGGAGATGGAAGAAAAAACGTACTCATTTCCAGACGCTGATGTTCAAGGCATGCTTGAGGACTTATTAGAGAAGAATGTGATCAAGCTTCTAAAATGCAAGCGTTTGGAGGAAATGGGGTGTATCAACGACCCAAAATACTACGTATATCATCGAGTTGTAAGTCACCTTGTGGAAAAATATTTTGTTCTGAAGGACCTTATCCTAAGGCTTGCAAAGGAGGGTAAAATTCTTTTAAACCTAGATGAAACTGTTAAGGTGAATCATGCCATGTTCACTATTAGATCCCCAATTTCTGTGAAGTCACCAACTCCAATGGAAGTCCGGTCCACCTTGCCATCGACATCAATGGCATATTACAAGCACATCTAATTTGGAATGCTTAAGCCTATGTGTGTGTCATGCCTTAGCCCTCAAGATGATGATAGAGCTGACAACGAATTGGTGGGTGACGAAGAGGGTTGGACTTTTGTGACCTACAAGAGATTTCAAAAGCAACGTAACCCAAAACCCCTTATTCCTTACAAGAAAAGGGAACTCCAATCAAGCGATTCAAAAGTTGTTCCAATCAAGCGATTCACACCATACAAAAGTTGTTCCAGATACTTAGAGAGAAAATCCTACCAACACTCTGTCAAAATAGAGAGTCATCTCTAAGTCCACAAGAATTCTATTATTCATCAAGGCTTATTCCTACTTCTTCAAATCAAAGTAGGGATTCTCCTTTAATCCAATTCGAGATTAAGCCAACAGCCCTTGCATCAAATCAAGTACATTCAACTATTCATTCAACTTGGAGACATCAAATCACGATTCAAGATCAAGCTTCATAGCCCCTTTGGATTGTAAAGTTTCTTGGAGATTGAATTAGAGGAATTTATTGTGCTCTTTCATTGTAAAGATTCATACAGAGGATTGTACTCACATATACACAAATTAATCAATACAAATTGATTATTTTTTACACTATTTTGTGATTGTGTGATTTATCTTTTATGAAAATTGTGTGTACAACTACATTTTCTAATCACAAAATACTTAGGGGTGTGACGAGTATTATGCATTTGTAGATGAAATATTTTTTTTATCACACCCCTAGGTATTTTCCGATTGGAAAATGTAGTAATCAAATTATAATATATTCAAATTATTAACCTTTACAAAAAAAAGAAAAAAAAAAGAAAAAAAGAAAAAAAAAAAAAGAGGAATAGAAAAGCTTTTGAGCATGCCCGTGAACGCATGCTCAAAGGCTAGTTCTTTGTTTGTTTGTTTGTTTGTTTGTTTTTTTATACAAGAATCTCTCTTATTCTTTAGGTGACCCTGTCACATCTCTTAACATGATTTTCTAATATATCAATATATCATATCATCGTATAATAGAAGTTGGGTTTCGAAATCGTAGTTCGCCAAATGGCATTATCAAATTACAACAATATTTTAGATTTAAAAAATCTTTTAGATAGAGACAACAACTTAATTATTCTTATTAATTTCTTTAGATGAAATAACAATAAGTGTTTTAACAAAATATGCAACGTTAACATGTATCTAAGTTTTAGTTAATAGAGACAACAACTTATTTCATCTCATCAATTTCTTTAGATAAAGTAACAGTAAGTATTTTAATAAATATGCAACATGCATTTTAGATCAAATAAATAAGTGTTTGAACAAAACGTGCAACATACATCTAAGTTTCAGTTGATAGAGACAATAAGTTATTTGTTCTTATCAATTTCTTTAAATAAAGTAACAGTAAGTGTTCTAATAAGACATGCAACATGCATTTAAGTTTCAAAATTTTAAATCCTACTCCAACTAAAAATATATAATCAAAATTTCAAAATTTATATATATTCACCAATGGTCTTTCCATAGAATCTCTCTTGCACCCCCACATTTTGTTTTTTGTTTTTTTGAATTGAAACTTACGCATATGTATTTGTATTGGAATGATATACATGTTCTATAGATTAATACGAATTGATAAATTTATATGATATTCTCTCTCTCTCTCTTTGGAATAAATTTTTTTTCCTAATAAAAAACTACTCTCATTAATTATTAAATTAATTTTTTATTAATTGTTAGGATATATTTCCTCAAAAAAGGGATAAAATTAACAATAGTTTAATTTACATAAAACTTTATCATTTAAATTTCAAAAAATATAAATTCTATTCAAACTAAAAGTCTATCATATATATATATATATATATATATATATATATATATATATATATATATATATATATATATATTAACTTCCTTCCCTAGGAAAAAAAAATTATAAATTGAAATCCAGAATCTCACACAACACCCCACGCCTTTTTTCCCCTCAAGTTGCTTCTTACGTTTTATTAATTATTTTATTAATTGTTAGGATATATTTCCTCGAATTAAGAGATAAGATTTAATTATAATTTAATTTAGCTAAAATTTTATCAAACTAAAAATCCTACTCCAACCAAAAATCTATAATCAAAATTTCAAAACTTATATATATTCACCAATGGTCTTTACATAAAATCATTCTTGTGTTAAAGAAAATCTACTATAAAGAAGCAAAACAAGGGATACCCATTTAAGTTCTTGGTTTCTTTTAGGGAAGTTTTTTAATTTTTAATTTTTAAATTCTCAACTTTTGAACTATTTTGTTGGTTTAGGTTTATTTATTGTTACTTTATTTAAAGAAACTGATAAGACCAAATAATTTGCTATTTCTGTCAATTGAAATGTAGATACATATTGCATAAGTACAATATACACAAAATTAATTTTAAATGAAATTATAAAGTATTCGCTCACTATGCTAGTTAAAATAAAAGATTGATTCGGATTGAATGTAACTAGGCCTAAAAACCCTTTCGTTGAGAGCCCACAAACACAATAGTGGGCATGAATTAATTTATGGGCTTCACATTTGGTAAACAAGTACTGTAATCCAGCCCACATAGGAATAGATGGCTCATGGTTGATTTTGGGTTCAAGAAATTGGAATGGCTCCAAGAAAGGTTGGATTATCTTTTCTAGATGCACTTAACTGGAACATAACTGCGCTGGTTTGGCATGCATGACAGTTGAGTTGCTGGAAAGTCGTGGAGGGATCTTATTGCGGATATGGACAAGCTTGGGCTTTTCCCAAAATTCCTTACGCCTAACAGGTTGGAATTGTGGTCCATATTTCCTTACTTCATGGAATGGGCTCACGATCTACATTTTTTTTTTCCACTTGGGCTCATGGCTTATATTTTATTTGAATCACAAAACAAGCTCACATCCCGTGTTTCTCTTGCATCATGTAATTGGTTCACTGTCTATATTTTCTTCTTGGATCAAACGCATGACCTGTATCATTTCTCATATATCACATAATGAGATTCCCCGTAAAATTCCATATTTACACAAATTGGTCTTGGAGGAAAAATACAAGATTATAAGGTAATAAAATTATTTGGGCTAATACAATCATGAGTTTTTTACATCTATGATATATCCTGAATACACAAGTTCTAATGGGTTAAAATATGGTGTATACTAAGTCATGAAGATCACATCATTTTCTTTAATGTTCGTGTTCCTCTCATGCTTCTTGAAAAAATTGCATATTTTAAAAATTGGATTGGACCAGCCGATTAAACTAGTTCAACCTAGAATCGGACAACAATTCGGTCCGATAAAATGTCCTAAAACTAGTTAACAATAGATAAAAACTGAAGATCGAGAACAAAAGAGAATCTTTGACCGTATCGGTTTTTATAACTATGAAAATTTGCCACTAGATGTTGAGAAGATGTGAATTCCTAAAGCCCTGCTTGACAAGCAAGTTTGGTATGAGAATTGGTGCAAGTAATAGACAACGCTAGGAATAGCCTAATTAGCGAGCATTTTAGGAAAGAATCCCATAAATCATAGGATTGGCACTCAAAGTCATAGGCCTCAAGAATCACTCTCTAAGTTATAAGTGGCATGCAAATATCATAAAATTTAATTACCCTTCGAAATCCATCATACACCTTATGCACAAAACAAAACCATATCTATTACTTGTGAAAACCTTACATTTGTCAATTTTTTTGGGGGGAGGGGGGGATGAAATTACATTTGTCAACTTAAGCATAAGAGAGTCTCCTGTCGGACCAAACTGATGATTGTTTGGTGTTGTTTCCTTCCTTTTAAAGGTGCCTTTGTGGATCAGGGTCTAAGCATGCCATCATCTATATCAACAGAGCTCAACTTTATGCATAGTCCCAAACCTGATGCCTTTAGTCAAAAAAGGATGGCTAGCTAGAAGCAAAGTAATAGGGCTTAGAGCAAAAAAAATCCACTTCCTGTTAGCTAATCCTCTTCCTTTCCAAGTTGAATGGACGTAGACCCAAACGACACGGCCATCTCACCGGAGGAGGCCGACCTTCTCACCCGCAGCACAAAGAAACAGAAAGCAAGTGCACCGGACTTCTGCCCACAACGTCCATTACGTTCCTACAAGGATTCATTGACAACACCAATTAACGACTGGGATGATCACCTCCTCCACAACCTCCGCATTTCCGAGGAAGACATTGACTCTGACCAAGATGACGACTCCGACGATGCGAGCCCACAAATCCTGCTTTCTAGCGAAGATAAACAGCGCATTCGAGCTCCCTGGAGGTCAGCGCTAATCATCAAAGCTTTTGGAAAATCTCTTGGTTTTAAATATATGGACTACAAGATCCGAGCCATTTGGAAAGCACACGGGGAACTCCAAATCATTGACCTGGGCCTTGACTACTTTCTCATCAGATTTAAATCAAAGGATGACTATTGGAAGGTCCTCAACGAAGGACCGTAGTTTATCGGTCATCAGTTCCTGTCCATTTGTCAATGGTCACCTGGTTTCAAACCATTAATAGCCAACCTTTCCACTACTGCCGTTTGGGTTAGGTTGCCAGAACTACCTATAGAATTTTACAACAACTCTATCCTCCAAAGGGTGGGAAACCAACTGGGTGAGCTGCTTAAGATCGACGCGCGCACAGTCGACAACATCAGGGGTCGCTTTGCCAGGCTTTGCATCCAAATCGATCTCGACGCCCCTCTCGTTTCTAAAGTCCGCATAGGAGCTTTGTCGCAACCTGTCCAATACGAAGGCGTATCGTCGATATGCTTTGAGTGTGGCTGTCCCGGACACAAGACAAACAACTGCCCCACCGTCATCCGACCTAACATGGCCTCCACTGCATCTACTCCAGATCCCGAGGCCAACAAAGCTGCTGAGAGCAGTAAACCTTTCGGCGAATGGATGCTTGTAAAAAGTCGGAAACCAAGGCCAACCAAGCCTGGACCCTCCAACTTCTCTAGGATGAACTCAAGACCTCCAGCCGACATTAGAGATTCAACGTCACTACCCCACCAACCTCGCGTCCACCATCCTTCTCGCACGAGCATCTTACATGACCCACCCTCCTCTCCTTCCCACCCACGTGACAGAGCCTCTCCTCCCTCCCACTCACATGACAGAGCACTTATTGACCCCATTAGCACTGATAGAGACAACCCACCCTCTGACCATCACACTATCCCACCTCACAATCTTGCTCCTGTCCCATCCACTTTGAACCTCAAACTGAGAGGAAGTGCCTCCTACTTTGACAAGAAAAGCAAACGTCTTTCAATCAAATCTCAACATCACCCAGACCTTTCCTCGTCAAAATCGACGTTATCTTTCCCTTCCTATGCAAACACAACCCCTTCTACATCCTCTACCTCCTCTGACTTTACCCTTCCCATGATATCTGCCTCTGAAAAGATGGTCACTGACAAATTTTCTAAAAACCTTACTTCATCAATGTTAAAACCTCCTTCCCAGGCAGTTGAGACCTCCTTTGTCAAACAAACCTCCATCCCTCCCTCTAACTTGGCACCCTCTCCTCTTGACAACAAGCACAACCATAGACCCTATCTCACCCATCCCACCCCCTCTGACTCCACAGGAACCTGTCCTCTTCAACCTAGAGACACAGAATAACTGGGCCATCATGTCTCGTAATCGTCTGAGACCTATAGGAAATCACCTTCTCCGTTGTATACAACAATGCTCGACCCCCTTTTGGTCCCACATAGAGGGGGAAGTCGAACGAACTGTGAGATCACAAGCTCACACTCTCCCACTGGGCACCACCCTCTAGCGAGTGATTATTCCCATTTCCAACGACCTAGCCTTCGTCTCGCCAGCGATCAACTTCCCGCGCGCCAACCCACCACGTTGGATTGTCCCGCATAGGAGCAACATGCAGAGCATTTCCGAGCAGAATGCCACCGTAGCCCAAGGAAACATGCCAACCATCATCTCACTAGCGAGCAATACCCTTTATCTCACGTGCATGGAGGATCAGGAAATGAACATACTGTGCACGGTTTAAAACAGGATTGCCTGCTTTAGACTATCCCTGAACTTCCTCCAAACCATGCAACCGTCCTTCAGGATCATTCTGATTCCCCAAGACCAGTCCCTGATGACTCCACCTCCTCTGACATTGAGGTCTGGAGCTGTGCACCGGACCAATCCTTTCAACCTTACCCCAATGAAGATTCTAATATGGAACTGTAAGGGCGCGGGACGCCCTGCCTTCCGCAGAGACTTCGCGGACCTCCCCCGTTCTCATCGCCCAGAAATTGCTATCATCATGGAAACCCATATCTCAGGATTCAGAGCTGAGGAAGTCAGCTTTTCCCTTGGCTTTGACAATGTTAGTCGTTCTGACGCCGTTGGCTTTCGTGGTGGCATCTGGATCCTTTGGAATGAGCACAACACAGCCTTGGACATCCTCTCTGTCACTGACCAGGCCATCCACGCTTTTGCCCAGGATAGTGCTTCAAACCCGCTCTCCAACTGGATCCTTACCACTGTCTATGCCAATCTTGATCAAACCCCTCGGCAAAAACTCTGGGAGGATCTCTCTGAGTTTGCCACATCCCACTCCCACCCTTGGCTCCTCGCTGGTGACTTTAATGACATCCTTGCCCATCATGAGAGTCTCAGTAGCACCCCCTAGTAGGAATCGTATGTCCAGATTTAATGACTTTCTCAACAACTGCAACCTTTTGGACCTCGGTTATAACGGTCCTCGTTTTACTTGGACAAATAAAAGAGACAATGGCTTGGTCATGAAACGCTTGCATAGAGCTCTCTCAAACCCCCAATGGAACCTTCTCTTCAATGATGCCCATGTTCGCCACCTTCCTAGAAAATCCTCCGATCACCACCCCATTCTGCTTTCCACCTCCCCCACCACATTGCATTCCTTTAGCCCTAAACCTTTCCGCCTCGAAACTATGTGGTTTACTGACCCCTCCTTCTCTTCCATCATCCAGAATTCTTGGAGCACGCATTCCCGTGATGTCATCTTAGCCATGGATGATTTCACTCATCGTGTCAAAGACTGGAACTCAAACTCCTTCGGTAACATTTTCCATAGAAAAAAGCGTATCCTTGCTCGTCTCAGCGGTGTCCAAAAATCTCTTTGTTTTAATCACAACCCCTTCCTTAGAAACCTTGAGGTCGAGCTCCAAGCTGAATACCACCAAATCCTTACCCTTGAGTAGGAATACTGGGCTCTAAAATCGCATATAGAGTGGACCCTTCTTGGAGACCGAAACACCAATTTTTTCCACCTTCAAACCATTCGCCGCCGCCACCATAACAAAATTTGGTGCCTTAAAGACACAGTTGGAAACTAGACGCACTCGTCCTCTGATATAAAAACTTTGATCTCCAACCATTTCAATAAGTTATACACCACTGACATGACCAGCTCCGCGCATCCCACCTCTTTCTCTACCAACTTTCACACCCTCACTCAGGACGATCATACTGTCCTCAATTGTGATGTCACTGACCTTGACATCAAGCGTGCGATGTTCTCCTTCAAGCCTTACAAAGCTCTTGGCCCCGACGGTTTTCACCCGATTTTCTTCCAAAAATATTGGAATATAGTGGGCTCTTCTATCACCCTGTACATCAAAAATATTTTTCACTCCAAAAAGGTCCTTGATAACCTCAACTCTACCCTCCTTTTCCTAATCCCAAAAACGTCCAAGCTCGAAGCCGTTCATCAGTTCCGCCCTATAGGTTTATGCAACACTCTGTATAAAGCTGTCACAAAGCTTCTCGTCCAAAGACTTAAACCTTTCCTCCCCGACCTCATCCACCCTTTTCAATCCAGCTTCATACCTGGATGAAAAGCCAGTGACAACGTCATTCTAACGCAGGAAATTGTCCATTCCATGACAACTTCCAAAAGCAAGCGTGGTCTCATGGCGCTTAAGATTGATCTTGAGAAAGCTTTTGACAGACTTGAATGGAGCTTCATCCATCGCGTGCTCATCTGGTTCAACTTCCCAAATGATTGGATTACGCTTATCATGTCATGCATTAGCTCAGCAAACCTCTCTATTCTTATTAACGGCGAGAAGCTCGACCCCTTCCTCCCTTCAAGGGGATCCGCTTTCTCCCTACATCTTCATCCTTTGCATGGAGTACCTTGCTGATCTCATTAAATCGGAGGTTGCTCTTGGTAACTGGACGGGAGTGAAGACCTCTAGAGACTACCCCACATTCACGCATCTCTTCTTCGCCGATGATTTGATCCTGTTTGCAAAGGCAACCAAGAAAAATAGCATCACCATCAAAAGAGTTCTTGACACCTTCTGCAACCGTTCTGGCCAAAAAGTTAATCATGGCAAATTGAAACTCTTCTTTTTGCCTCTCACGAGTGCCGAGAATATCGCCGCCATTGAATATGAGCTAGGCATGAACCAATCTAATGAGATTGGTAGGTACCTTGGTGTCCCTATCATCACCGACGGAAGAAACAAGCGTGCTTTTGATTCCATTGTCGACAAAGTCCAAGCCAAGCTTTCCGGTTGGAATGCTAAATCCTTATCCATGGCGGGTCGTCTCACACTTATCAACTCTTTCACCTCTGCCATGCCCACCCACCTCATGCAGTGCACCATGCTTCCCCATAAAACCCGCACGAAATTAGACAAAATCAACCAAAACTTTCTTTGGGGTGACTCGACCACAAGGAAAAGAATGCATGCTATTGGTTAGGATGTTGTCACAAAACCAAAGCACTTAGGAGGTCTAGGTATTCCCAACAGCATATACCGTAATAAGGCCCTTCTCGCCAAAAGATTATGGGAGCTCCGCACAAAAACCGACACTATCTGGGCTGACACCTTCAAAAAGAAATACCCTTGTAACTCGATGGTCAAAAAAAGGAAATCTCTAACTTGGAATAGTATCCTTAAAGCCAAATACATTTGCGATAATGGAACCCGCTGGATCATCAGAAATGGCGAAATAACCCATTTTTGATATGACAACTGGACCGGTCATGGTCCTCTCCGAAATTTCATCCAAGACTCACTCCATATTCGGGACACTACCATGAGGGTTAAAGATTGCTGGGACGCCAACGGAGATTGGAACTTAAACGCTCTTTCCTTTGCCCTTCCTGTCCAAGCCTATAACATTATCCGAGCCACTCCCAGACCTCTCCTCTCCACCTCAAGTGACCTTCCCACGTGGAACCTCTCCCCAAATGGTGATTTCAATCCTCGCACGGTCTATCTTCTTGTTGCAAACCACCCTTTAACCCATAACGCTGCTACTTGGAATTGGCTATGGAAAGCTCACACCCTCCCATGAGTTAAAACCTTCCTTCGGATTGCTTATCATGACCGCCTCCTCACAAGGAGTCAGCTCCTCAAGAGACACGTTCTAAACGAGGATTCTTTTCCTCTCTGCCTCTCAAGCCTTGAAACTACTATCCACATTCTTAGGGACTGCCCAAGTATTCGTCCCATATGGCACGGTCTTGCAACAAATTCACTCCCTCCAGATTTTTTCACTCTTAACCTCACTGAGTGGCTAAAGCACATGTCCACCTTGTCGTCAGTCAACCCTTCCATGCAGATCGCCCCTTGGCCCACAACTTTTCTCCTTGCCATGTGGTCCATATGGTCGGCCCGTAACAAATTTGTCATGGAAGCCCAACCTTTTAGTGTCTCTACGGTCCTGAAAAAAATTAAAGCCCTCTCCCAGGAAATCACTCACACCCTTCCACCCAAAAGATCCAACATGAAAAATAATGTCTTACATATTGGTTGGAAACCCCCCCCCCCCCCCCCCGCTTGGTTTCTTTAAGCTGAACACAGATGGGTCGGCTAGGGGAAATCCAGGTTTGGCGTCGACAGGTGGTCTGATTCGTGACCACAATGGCATGTGGATCGGCAGCTTCAGCAGAAACATTGGTTTTACCCACTCAATGGCTGCTGAACTTTGGGGCTTGCGAGATGGTCTTCTCCTAGCCAAAAACCTAAACATAAAAAAGCTCATGATAGAAACGGATGCTCAAACTGTTACTAATGTGCTTAACCCCCATAGTGTGCTTCCTGACTCCTCTCATCCTTATTTGAACATTATTAATGATTGCAGGTCCCTCCTTCAGCATTTTGAGGAAGCTCGAATTGACCACATCCACTGCGAAGGAAATCATTGTGCGGACATTTTGGCAAAGGGAGGAATTCATAGTTCTAGCGCCCCTTTTTTACATCCCCACCCCCCCCCCCCCCCCCCCCTCTTGTATTTTGTATAAGCTTGAAGCTGACACTCGGGGCATCACTTACCCCAGACTTTGTAATCTTTAGCTTTTTTATTGAAATTCCAGTTTACCAAAAAAAAAAAAAAAAATGATACACCCGTGAAGTTGTGTTTTTGTCAATTTTTACTCAGCCACATATAATAATTGTAAAGGAATAAAACACCTAGCGACATTCGCCGCCCATATGGGATCAGTATTCATCTTATATGACTTTTGTATAACGAAAGCATCCTAGTAGACTTAGAGGCCATATTTATCAGTCATGGACTTTGACCAACTAGGCAGCTAATCAGAAATGAGCTTATCTTGAATGAATTCTTTCCTTTTTTCTCCTCAATATGATTTCCTTCAATCGTTTAATTGATGATCAAAATTGTACATACTTAGTAACCCAAAAACTTATGAGAAAACAAAAGTAAATTCTGCATTTTAGCATCTAATTTGCCTCTTTCGATAGTGTTTGATGTATGTGAGTTTACACTACAAGTTTTTAATGGCTCAAGATCCTAAAATGTTTCATCCTTTTCATGTCTTCGCACCCTAACTACTTGGTAAATTTCCTCAGCCCATGGTCTTGAACAAAATTTGAACACTACCAGGTCGAATTATAAAGGTAAGGTTTGAATAGTCTGTTGAAGGATAGCTTCGTCACCCTGTTTCATACGGGCTGCACTGGCCTATAATTAAACCTAAATGCATTCGCCACTTTTAGAAGCCGCCATACCAAACAAGATAAAGTTGAAAGGTCCTGAGTCCTGACCATCCATAATCCATTGTTTGTATTGCTTTTCTAATGAAATGTATCTTTTTTCCCCCACTATCTGAGCTTCTTATTAGTTTATAGTTTAAAGTTTTTACAGGTCTGACAAAAGAAGAATCAACAGTTTGTGCAAATGATAAGATTTTAAGATGGTGACTATACCACTGGGATGCTCGCGTGCTTATTGCCCCCTCTATCAAGCAAGCATTTGTCTCATTCATATGTATTGCATAAATGCAACACATGTTGTTTTGTCTGGCTTCATAAAGTATGCTATAGAAACGTATTGGATTTATAATTTATTTGGTTTCTTTTTCACATTATGGTCCCAAAAGTATATGCACGCAGCCTTTATGTAAGGAATAAAGAATGTTTACTGAAATAGCTGCCTAATAGAATTGTGGGAATAGTAGTAGTGAATTGTTAAGTTGCTGCACAACAATTTTGCAGAACTAGTAGACAATTTCTTTACAGTCATCTGGGATTGCATGGATTTTAATGACATAGGGATCAAAAGGGTTGTCCTGTAACCGTGCAAACTCATTTATTATAGTTGGCTGTGATCTTAGCTTCAATTAGTTTTCCCATGCCTCTCTTTACCGGCTAAAAGGAGAAAGAAAACTATCTCGAGGTTCTAATGAAGGTTAACTTTTTTATTTCTTACACAACACGTCTCAATTTGGTTTCAAAGTCGTGAGGTTACTGTCATTATGTTTGTTTGTGCAACCTCGCACAAGTGGCAGTTCCAGGATTTTTTCTTAAGGGAATCAGCAATTGTGAAGCTAGGAATTTGTCATAGAGGGCAAGTGAAAAATAAAATGATAAATTTTATTTCTATATATACAACTTCCATATCATATACAATAATCTAAAATATTATTCTAAATATAATTTGGTATACATTACAACTATATTGTATAATAGTCTAAAACATTTAAAAATCAGTAAGATAACAATCATTGAATGCATAAAAAAATATAAGTAAATAACTAATCATACATTTTTGCCAAATTATTATGTTATATTTAATAAAAATTAAATAAAAATATATGATAAAAAAGAATAGTAACACACCTAGGAGTAAAACTAAGAGTTAATGTGAAACTAAGAAAAAAAATAGTAACTAATATAAGTTTTTACTTTTGAAGTGTATGACTTTTTAACTATACATGTGATCACTCTCTTAGAATTTGAGCAAGTACTAAAAGAATTGGAATTGGAAATCTTTAGATGCTCAAACTACTTAGTCAAACAAAGAGAAAAACTAAGAAAACATGGAAGAGAGAGAGAGAAATAGAGAGAATAAAAAAAGAATCACATGCAAATATAGATTTGTTGGTTGTAATGGTGATATTTTTTTTTTTGTTGATGAAAAAGAAAAGAGTAGAGAAAAGCAGCTTCATTTTGCTGTTAACACCAAAGTAATCTAGAATCCCAGAGAGAAGGTCTTTTTTTTTTTTTTTTAACAAAGGGGCAAAAAATTGAAACATTTTTTTTCTTTTTCATAAAATTAAATATTTTAAGAGTGGTTCTACTGTACATGATACTTTCACAAAAAATTCACAACAAAATTTAGGTGGCAAGTTCTTAAAGATAGGTAAAAAATAATTTCAGTTATAGGTCCAGATAAAAACTAGTTACAACTTGTTATATAAACTTTTATTATAAAAATATTATGAAAGTAGCATTAAAATAATCATATTCAACTTTATTTTAGTTGGATTTAAACAAAATTTTAAGATTAGGGCGTTCAAATTTTTATTTTAAGGGGGTCAAAACAAAATTGATTTGAAATCTTTATTTAAAAAAAAAAAATTGGCCAGGTCGAGGGGTTCATTCAAACCCCCTAGTTTGTACATAACGCAGTCCCTGTTGCACACTACATTAGTTAACTAACTACTCTTCTATTAAATTTCTTAACTAATTTAATCTGTTGAATGAAGTATCAAAATTTTTTAAATCAGTAAATTTAGGTAGTATGAACATTTCATTTTGATTATCGTATCCGTGTTAGATACAACACTGATACGAAACACGTCTAGGACATTTTTGTCCTTGTGTCCTAGCCGCGTCATTTAAAAAAAAAAAATGTTGCAGTACACGACCAGAAAACAGAAGGACAGTTATCTTTTATTTATTTTTAGTTTTAATCTTGAACATTTATCTAGTTAGTTTTTATTTACTCTTTTAGATCTTATTTTTGGTTTGTATTCTAATTCTTATTAGTAATAAATTTACTTTATTATTTATTATTGTTCTTAAATTAATATATATTTAACATTATATATAAAAAATGATTAATAATATTTAATTATTATTAATATACGTATTCCCACTATATTGTGTCCTAAATTTTTTTTAAAAAATTGTTGCGTAGCATTTTGTACTCGTGCTTGTGTCCATGTTAGTGCTTCCTAGCAGCAAACTACACCAGCAAATTTTAATGGACAAGCAAATAATAAGTTATATGAATCCTTGCTGGTTCTTTTGCTAATAACAGAAGAACCATGAATTTCTGCAGTTGTAAAAACCAGGGGGCAAAGCAAAAAAGAGCATGGAGCAACTAGAGGTCGCATTTAGTGTCTCATCTATATCAAAACTGCCCTATATACAAACACTCGGTTTAATATTTGTATATATCACAATTTGAATTGGAGCTCTAAGACAGGTATGCATTGCTTATTTTAAAGGTCCATGGCCTGTCAAAACTGTACTCTGTAAGCCCATTGCTTATTTTTGATAGCACCAGGCATTGGCCCATTTCTGCAAGCGCGTGTGTAGAATAAGATAGGAAAAATGCGCGTGCATTTTGTAAAGGAAGAGTATGAGGCCCGTCCAAGAAACAGTGACGTAGGGGCACTGAGTACCATTCTCTGGCGATTTTACTTTTGGTCTGTGCCTTGAGTTGCACTCCACCTTTTCCCACACCCATTTTAATCCCTAATAATATAATAGTGGTTTTCGTACCACAAATTTTTTTTGTCATAAACTTTATTACACCTCTAATTACACACACATACATATATATATATATATATATATATATATATATATATATATTATAAAATGTTTTACTAATATATTCTCTAAATCATTTAAAGAAAATTTTATTGAAATTTATAAAAGTTGTCAATTTTTTTGACAGTTTTTTAATCTTCAATAAAAAAATTTCTAAAATAAATTATTAATATATACCTTAAGAACGTTCATTAATCAAACCATATTATGAAAAATTATTTATCACTTTTACATAAATTTATTATTATTATTATTATTATTATTATTATTATTATTATTATTATTATAATAATAATATATTACTCAAAGTCTATTGCATCATAGTATTATATATTATAAATAATTGTTTATCAATTTCAAATAAATTCATTATTATTTTTTATCTATTACTTACCATCTGCTGCATCATTGTTAAGGGAAAAAATTTTTGATAGAGAAGTTTATGGTCTAGACTAGATTTTCCCCAATAATAATAGTAGTGTTGCTTTTTTTATGAAAATAATAGTAGTGTGGCTATACCCTATGATATGGATTTATGCAAATGAATGGTCTCCATCCGTACACTACACAAGACAGTACCTGTCTGCTCTTTTGAGTTTTTGCTTATCTATCCATCTTTCCATCTTTGGACCTTCGCTTACTTTTTTTTTATATATGCAATTACCACACCTACATAGCTATTGCCTATTGCCTATTGCCTATTGCCTATTGCCCTTCTCTAGTAAACACGTCTAGTCCATTTTGCACGCAAATCCACATCTAATCAGGTCTTCATACACACCTCACAGCACAGCACAGCACAGCCACCAATCAAAGGTTGTAACTGTAAAATTAATTAGTTAATATCGGTGATCAATATGGGGTTACATGCAACGTTATTGATTATAGTATATGCACCTTTGAGTTTAGCAAAAATAAATAAATAAAAAATGGTATGCATGTTTGAAATTAACTATACACACCTCAACTGCTTGCCTTTGTTATGACCTAGAAGTTAGGTCATATCACTTTTTTTCTTCTAAATAAAACTGAAGAAAACAAGTCAATAAAGTCTGTAAATCTTACCTGGAGCAGGATTGGCTCGATAAAATTTAAACCTTGCAGGCAACAACGCCTTTTAGCTAGCTTTCTTTATGTGAATATATAATTAGATATATCCTTAATTTTTTCATTTTTTCTAAACTTTCTAATGTTCTTCAACACGAATGATTTTTAAAGTGTAGAACAATATAAAATTATAATGATTTTAAAGTGTGGAACAATATAGAATTACAAGTTTTCTAAAATTATAATATAACTAAAATAAAATAAACTTTAAAGAGTAGAACAATCAAGTTGAAAAATCAAAGCATTATCTCAACATCACTTAAAATAAAATCACCAAATAATGAACATGATAGTTTAGGGTTTAGATTTAGAGGATGTGTTGCTTTCTCATTGGACATTACGTACAACTTCCCTATCGAAGGACAATGTTGAGTCTTGGCAAAAATAGCACCACCCACATAGTGACCCATTAGACACTTGTGTTTTGGTGCTTTCTAACATACTAGTCTTTTGTTGAAATTGGAAAAAATATGTTATTATAGTTGCAGCGGTCTCTAACTATAGCCTACATTATTGACACCCTTGTTTTCATAATAGATGATAGTTTTAGCGGTCTCTAAAGCATTAGTGCCTTTTCCATTATCTAAAGGTTAATACCTACATGTCTTTGCATTCAGGCGAAACGTTAATTACCTACAACGCAAGTTACGCAACTATATATCTTAGCCGCCATATATATATATATAAGTCATTAATTGCTGACACCGCTCTTAAGTCATTAACAAATTGAGCCATATATATGGGTTTAACTCGGCGAGTTGACCACCGCACACTCTTGGTGCGATGGTCACTTCACAAGTATAAGTGCTTGTGGAGTGTAGGGGAAGGGCCGGGGTTCAAGTCTTCAAAAGGGAGCTTCACACACATATACACTTAGATTATGCTAGAGTAGAAATTCTATCTTGTATAAAAAAAAAAAAAAACTCAGCGAGTTGAAGCAAGCCTTTGATTTCTTCTTCCTTCTTTCCTCCCTTTTTATTATTTTATTTTACCTTAGACATGTAGCATTGATAAATTGATCCATTATTTTTCTAAAGGGCACCTTATACTCGATCCGTACAAATAGTCTCAACCTTTGTAAGCAAATATAGATCCTAAAATAAAATTAATAATAAATTTTTTTGCATCAATTGTATATAAAGAAAAATATAAATAAAAAGTGAAATAAATTTATTTACCTTAAATATAACCTATGCAAAATAAGTTTGGGAAATAATATATGTTAGAGACGCAAATTTATTTTACAAAAAATTTTATAAACTGCTGATGTGGAAATTGGAGTGGTTATTAACAAATGAAAAAGTGATGTTAATATGTCCATTGCTATTTGAAAAAATTCCATTAAATTTCTAAAATAACGGCACTATTTGAATTTTGAAGAAATTTTTAATAGCCTTTTATTAAAAATAATAATAAATGAAAGAATAAAATAATAGTGTTGTCAAAGTTTTTAATTGATAAATAGTGTTATCAAAGTTAACCAACCAAGACAACATTTTCTTCTAAAAAAAAACTAAGACAACATTTAAACTAGTGAACTAAAATGAAATTTACTAAAGTTATAGAATGTAAATTGTATTTTTTCCGAAACAAAACTTCAATTCTAAAACCTAAGCATTAATTTAGAAAATCGTTAAGAATCTTATAGTTCAAGTACATTCTCGTTTTACAATAAAGATCAAGAAATATTTAGGATTCAAATCAAGATCTCTCATCTGTTGTGACTATCGAATTATAAAAAAAAAATTTTAAAAAATTTTTTAAAAAAACTATAAAATCAAATACTTAATAAACTAATTGGGATCAAATACTACATTTTAATATTGTTTTATATAATCGAAATTAGAACACCTTCTTTCGATTAAAGACCTTAAATAATTGCCATACGAAAGAAGTATGCATACCCTAAATTATCAGTAGGATAAAAAAATAAGAAGTAAAGTTAGGACCTGACTCACGTGCATGTACTTGGAATTATTTTGCAGCCAGAACTACTTTCCACTGATTCACCACCGTGACACCGCCTACTTACTCAAATTTGTCGGCCTAAATTAAATAATCTAATTTCCTATTGTGACAACTTCTGACAGGTCTTCGTTGCAACATGAACCTACTTGTATATTCGTATAATTAGCAAGTCTTCGTGATCTTTGTATCTTTCCAATTTTGTAGTAGTATCTTATTTGGTTTTAAAAAATTTTATATGAACACCAGGTAGGTAGCTGCAATAGAAACAGTGGGCTGGGTGGGGATGACGAGAGAGACAGAAGAAAGTATAAACAAACACCGCCAAACCAATTAGAACAAAATTCTAGCTATAAGGTACTTAAAAGCTTTGCTCAACAGTGATTATCATGTTTAATAATGGGCCAAGGATAAAGATATATAACAGATAAATCGTCCACTGCACCACTGGTCCTCAAAATGATATCATGTGTGGTAAAATTATACATAAAAGTGTTTCCGGTTATTCAATCTGCAGGGATGCTTATTTTTTATATTTCTGTTTGGGTCCAGCTAATGGGAGCTGTTCTTATTCCTTAGGGTGTGTGTTATCGCACCATTTTAAGAAAATTTTAATATCACTTTAAATAAATAAAAAAAAATATATATATATATATATATATATATATATATATATATAAAATTGTCAAAAAATCAGTTATTTTTTTATTTTTCTATAAAAAGCTTCTAAAATATTTCCTAAATCAACCAATTATTCCTAAGAGCTAAGACATCCATTAACTACTCACCTTTTGTTTTATGAAGCAATAGTAATTCAATTATGTCGGTATTGTGGGTCTCAGTTAGCTTAACTAGTAAAGTCTGTAATAATTATATAAGAGATCTAGGGTTCAATCTCCAAACTGATTGGTATCTTAGTCTGATAATAAAGAGCTATCATCAAGAACAGACACCATAGATTGAAATTCTCTTAAAAAATAAAAACTATGTCGGCATTATTTTATGTTTTAATTAAAAGATGTCAATTTACTGTTAGACCTACCCATAACATAATTTCAAACCTATATCTGGCTCAAGAAATCCCTTTAGTAGCCACGTGGTGAAATGATCAGGCCTAAGTTCTTTTTGTTTAGGTTGATTTGTTGCCAATAAGAGTAATTCTGTTTTAAAAAAGATAAAAATAAATAAAGTTCATGATATTTTTTTGACATTGTGCTCTCCATTATCTAATCCAGCAATGTCGATCAATTTGAAAATTGAAATCTTCTATCAAATTGACCTTTTTTTATAATGGGAAATTTTTTGACATTGCTCTCTCACTTATTTAATCAAAATTTCAGCTTCGAACGTCTATGTTAATCGTATACTCAAATCATACCTGAAGTTTAGTCAATGACAACTCTCGGTTGTTTACTTTTCTTTTTCTTCTTCCCCTCGAATCATATTCTTCGACATTTCTTAAGTTGCTAATTAACGTAAGTCTTCCTTGGAAATCATATTCTTTATTAATATATAATTTGAATTTGATGGAACAAAAACTAAACTATTAGTTTTTGCAGGTAGTAAATCCCAAATTCACAAGTTCTTTTTATATCCATAGGTAATAGAGAAAAACTCTAAATTTTAATAATCTCCATATTAGTCTGACTGCCTTTGGAGGCTACATAACAAACTGAAAAATTGACTTAACTGCAAAATCATAAACTATGGACTTTAAAGGTTGTCCCAAAACAAGCGAGATTTTATTCTGACTTTTGAATAAAAAATTATTAAAGAAACAAAAAAAATACTAAAAACAGCAAAAACATTGTTTTCAGGGCTTTAACAAAGGAATTCGAAAATTAAGGCGTACTTCATGGTAAAGCAACGACTTTTGATTAGAAGATCATTTCCCTTCAGCCAACCAAATTTCATACAATTCCAATACCATCACCTTAATGATTCTTGTGAGGACGAGGATCCCTAATCCCATTTAAGTGGACTGCCAAGATCATTTCCGAGGATACATCTCGAACCTTAGGGACGAGCATTGGTTAACCACGGGGACGAGCATTAGTTAATCTCGAGAACGAGCATCAACCATGGGAGATGCGTGAAGTTAAATATCACATAGGGAAGAAAGCAGACTAGGCACAGGTTACGAGGAAGGTGAAGGGAGAAGGGTGTAGAAGCTATCTCCTCCACATTAAATGCAAGGCAACTACTCCTCTGACTACATTAATGAGGAAATGACCATGAACAGTGATAGCATAGTTCAGATTACAGGGTAGAAGCTTACTAGTATGTTTCGGATGAGACAGAAGTGCAAAGAATGCAATCTCAGCCCTCCAAGTGTAGGGTTAAGATAATCTATGTGTAAATATAAATGAAAAAGGAAGATCCCTAGGGAGGGAGGGAACTTTTGTAAGAAAAAAAAAAGAGATATTGGTTTAAGGAAAAAGTAACACACATATATATAATAGACCAAGGACACTTTTCTCTTCATAATTTGTAGTCTTGACCATCTTATTGGCAGTTTATCTGGTTCTGATTAACTTTAATCAGTATAGTGATCAATATCCGCCCCATTCTCTAACAAATCAATTGAATTGGGCTTATTAGGCCATTGTTTGGATCATTCTTGGGCCGTGGGCCAATTTGTGCCCTTCCAATTGCTAATTTGCTACTAGCACCTCTTGGTCTTACGTTGTGATTTTAATTAGGCACCCCCGTTGTGTCAGGAAGACCTATGTTATTTATTCTACATCATGTTTAAGCTATGGGCATATGAAGGAGAACAACACTATTGTATGATTTAAAAAAGTATAGTAACTTGCACAAATATTGTTAAAGGTTGATTATATTTAAGAGAATTAATTTAAGGGATGGAGAGAGTCCAACTTAAGAATCAATTAGAAAAGGAATTTTATAGCAGGTCAGGGTAGGCCTGTCCATAGGGCGATCCAGGTCGAGTTTATGCCCAACCCAGAACCGACCTGATTACTTCAGGTCTACCATTTCTAGACTCGTCGCTGACCAGTAAAAGGGGTTGGTTCAAACGGTCAAACCTCCTCGGAAACCCGTCGGTTCTCAGTCGGGGTTGAAATTTGCAGAACTACACTGGATTCTGCTGAAATCCATCGGATTTTGTTGAAATCCACCGGATCTATACCAAATTAGGCCGGATCTCGATGAGATCTCATCAGATCTCGAAGAGATTAGGCCAGATCTCGACGAGATCTCGCCGAATCTCAACAAGATCTCGCCGGATCTCGTAGAGCTTAGGCCATTTCTCGACTAATCAGACTAAAACCACAGCCGAAACGCTCCCATCGATGAAAAATGACTACTTTTTCCGGTGTAATACAGTTAGGTCGTTTTTTCTTCTTCAGTTTTTCATGATTAGACCCGTCAACAGACCCGCCAGTCTCAGGCTCTGGAGGCGGCAACCTGCCACCAACCCGTCATAGGCGTTCGGTCTGTCGGTTCTCGGATCGGATCAACCAGGTTGGCCGGTTGGGTTGGTTTGGACACCCCTAGGTCAGGGGTTATGAAAATTAATTCTAATTACTTTTTGTTTTTATTTATAATTAAATAATTTCGATAATGGGGGAAAGAGATTTGAACTCTAATTCTCCTCATAAATAAGAGTAGACAATACCATTAAACCACAAAATTCTTGACTTAATTTAATACCAATCACAAATTTAAGGATGTAAGAAACCCTAAAAAATAAATAATTAGTACCGATTGTGATAGGCCACCTTCGTTGAATTGCTACCTTTTAATGTACTTTTGTTGATTTTTTATTTTAGTATTTAAAGAAATCTTATGGTGTTTCAATTAATCTGTTCACTAATCGATGATTAGTATAGTCATATTAATTGAGTTTGTAGTAAGCAATTGTGTAGAACTTCATCTGATTCAATGTTTCATTTCAATTTCTCATCAAGCACGTCATCTTCATTCATTTTAGAGAATAAAGAATCAAATAATTAAAAAAGACAAAGCCACTGGCCTAGGCCTTTTGGGCTCTGGTCATGTATGCAAACTAATTTCTCTGTCTAGGCATAGCAGCATCCTTTCGAATTTTATCCATTACTTTGTTTTCATGTTCTATAGAGCATTCACAATGAAAAATGTTATCACATCCTATTTTACCATCTCAAAAACCTACTTTATCAATTATACCATACCATTTTACAATACACCCAACATCCTAACTTTTATTTTCTTATTTTATTCATTAAAATTGTAGGGACGATAGGCCCAATAGTGTATACCGGGCTGGGGGCCCAGTCCGAGGATGCCCGATTGTCCGAGGACAAGGTAGACATTGTTATAGAGATCAACATTGATGAACAGAGAACGAGATTTAGTTACGATGGTCCAAGGAGGGGGCCGAGGAGAGATGCCTCCTCAGCTGGGTATGTCTGAGGTCAGAAGGTGTGGTCCCCCCCCCCCCCCCCCCCCGACTCCCTAGAAGCAATATTTCAGGAGATTCTATTGGTAAGGATATACATCGTGAGAGCATGGGACAAAGAAAAGCTATGAAATATTTAAGAGAAAGCTGCTACCACCGCATTAAATACTCTGTAGCTAACTCTTTGGTCGCATTAATGAGGAAGTGATACCTGAGCAGCAGTTTTCAGCCTTACAGCTACTCCCAAAGACTTCAAGAAGGTGTTGATAAGATAAGGATGAATATCAGCAGTCTGATCTACACGTAGAGGGTAGAGACAGAGGGGGAAGATAGTATAAAATGGAGAAAGGACCCAGAGGATGGGGATTGGAAAAAGGAGAGAAAAACAAAATTGCAAAAAAATATGTTATAATTTTTACTAAAATGCTACAGTGTTATCTTACATTTAGGATGGCACGGTAGCACAATTGCAAAAAAAAATTGCAATTGTAAGATTTCACAAGTTCGGTTGCTGAGCTCTTTTTGTGCTTTTATGCTAAATGTAAAATGACACTGTAACATAATTGCAAAAAAAGTTGCAATTATAAGATTTTACAAGTTCGGCTGCTAGACTCTTTTTGTACCTTTATGCTAAATTTTTTCTACATATACCATTTACAATTGCCAATGGAAATGCTCTAAAGAAGCATTGTTGGATTAGTTTGATTACTAGGTCTTGGAAAAAAAAAAAACTTTGGTCTAACTTCTTCTTTCATTTTGTAAAAAAAGATTTATTTGAACTTTAATCAAACCTTTGTCAAAGTTGTCTACTATAAATGTACATAGAATATAGATATAGCACCGGCCTACGGCAACTTCAAATGCATGTCTCAATCAGGTTAAGTTGACATTAAGAGTATATGGTGGTAGAGTGTAGACAAGACTAGTTTAAGAAGGAGATAATCTTGCATCACTGCTTCCACATAATTAGAGATAATTAAACATTTCATTTTTCAAGCTTGTGGAGGTACTAGTGACAACAATAATATATAAAAGAAACCAAAAATGAAAGCATTTTTAAATATTTTGCCCCTTTTTATTCAGACAAGGAAATCACAACCAAACTTGATTAAACATATAATAGCATAATTTATAACACAATGAAAGTCATATATATATATCCAACAAACACCACCCCCCAAAGAAAAGAAAAAGAAAAAGAAAAGGAAATTACATATTTCCTGATCACGGACCTACCTAAAAATAATTGAACATTTTTTTTTTTTTTATGAAAATAATGTTCAACGTTCAAATAATTGAACATTAATTATAATTGTTGATGAGAAAGTAATCTTATTATTATGAATGAATCAAGCCAAGTTGTCATTTGTTGCTATTCTAATTGTAGTCAATGTTGTAGTAGGTATTATGTTAAAAGAAAAGGAGAAAAATATGTATAATCCCTACATGCATGTACAATTGTACATAGATAGTTTCATCTACTTATCACTGTATATTGAGAGCTTGGCCTCTAGATTCCAATGCTTATGGTATTGAGCTGAAATGGTTTCTGTACTTATCATTATGTTTGGAAGTTTGTGCTAGACTCCTAAGCTTACGCTATTGAGCAGAAATAATGAAATGGTTCAAGGAGTATATGGTAATTAAATATATATCATTGGCCTTCGATCATAAAAGAAAAGACAAAAAGAAACTATATACAATTTCTTTTTGTTTTTTATATTCCCTAATTTGTAAGGGATATTATTAACAAAACTTGCAAGAAAGATCGAGGAAGCTTCCTCGCCGGGCCACCAGTCAACCAAAGCATCAACTGGAAATGGTTTCTAATTCTACCTTCCATTTTTAATTATTCATAAGTACAGTGGTCCCAGCATTTTCCTTTATATATAGAAGATTGCACTTCATGATGCGAAAATGACTTAAGTACAGCATAATTAATAGGAGATTACACCTCATGATACGAAGATGGCTGATTCCAATTTTCCCCTCCTTCATGCCACCAAACTTGTTTTTCGTAGAAAAATAATGAAAAGTACTTCTTTACTGTGGAATTTGAAGGGAAAAGTTAACAAATGTTTTAATAATATTAATTTAGAAAACATTTTTAAAAGTTTTTTATGGAAAAAAAATAATTAATTTTTTTGACAATTTTTTAAAATTTTCATTAAAGTGATACTAAAACTTTCTTAAAATAGTTAATTAATAAATGTCTTAAAGGCGCTCGTTATAACTGGACCCAAAGATAAATGAACACGAGCCCAATACCAAGTTAGAGTTAGGGAAAACTATCACCACTTGTTATTTACTACCTTTCCCAATAATGGTGGCAGTTATTGTTGGATATTTTTTATATCCAACTCGGTTGTAATATAAGTTTGATCCCACTTTAGCAGTGGAAGAGCAATTATATATTTGGAAGAGATAATGTTATTAGAAGGAAAAAATGATCGAAAATCAAGGGGAAAAGTGCATTGATAGTACTTTCTAATGAGTTAGTGTGCCAAGAGTTACACCGCTTATTTGTAAACGTTAAGAGATTGTTTCTAACTATTTTAGAGAAATTATGACACTTTATTTGTAACTTTTATGGTCTATATATAATGTTTTCTCTCTCATTCTTCCCCTGATCATAAAATTTCATAAACACTAGAAAATTTCAACGCTTGTTATTTGTAACTTTTATGGTCTTTATTTGTAGCTTTTAAAGAAATTTCATCGCTGGTTATTTACCACCTTGCCCAGGTTAATCAAAATGGTGGTGGTTATTGTTGGATATTTTGTATATCCAACTAAGACGTAATATAAATTTGATCCCACTTCAATAGTGGAAGAATGTTGTTTGATCCCACTTTGCAAGTGGAAGAGTATTGATTATTTATTCGGAAAAGATAGTGTTAATAAAAGAAAAGATCGAAAATAAAGTGGAAAAGTGCATTTATAGTGCATGTCTAACGAGTGTCTAATGAGATTTTCGTTGGAATGAATGTCTAAAGAGATTGTGCAAATGTGTGTGTATATATATATATATATTTTGGAAATTTTGCCAAGACTTGCACTACTTGACATTTAAAGATTTGTGAAACATTTAGGGATTGTTTCTAACTTTTTTTTTTTATAGCAATTATGACTCTTTATGTGACATTTGTGGTATATATATATATAAATATATATATATATATATATATATATATATATATATATGTAAGTTTTGTTAATGGGTACCCTTAGAGCAATTGTTAACAAATTATTTTATGAAAGTTTTGACATCACTTTTATGAGAAGTAGAAAAATCTATCAAAACATTATTTTCTTTTCTTTTTTTTTTTCCATAAAAAATGCCCTTAAGACATTCGTTATCATATATATATCACACCATACAAGCTAACAAATCACTTCAAATGCTAAACCACATAAATGTAAGACCATTCGCAGGAGTTCACGCAAAAAAATCTTGTCTATTCTGACTTAAAAACTTACTTTTACTATTTTACATAGCAACTTAAAAAAAAAAAAAATCACATAAAATTATCTAATTTACATTCTATTTCATTTAAGTATTCGTTAATCATTCTTATTTTATTATTTCTCTCAACTTTCTCCCTCTCTCTAACTCATCTTAGTGTTTCACTTCACCTTCACAGCCCTTTCATTATCACACACACACTCGAATTAGTAACCACCCACTGCTTGATCAATCTGCCCCACCTCACCAATCAGCCACCGATTAAACCTACAATAGCCCTGCCACTAGATCAGCCCCACCTCACCAATCAGCAGCAGCGATCTGCCAATCCCACCGCCCCCCAGTGCACATTTAGTCTTACCCTAGCACAAATTAGATCTTCCAAGTTCGACACTTTCAATTCAAGTGACAAGAAAAGAAAACGAAGAATTAAATGGAAATGGTGCTGTCTCTTAGTCAATCTCATTGATAGAGAAAGAGAATAAGAAACAAATAGTTGGAGAGAGAGAGAGAGAGAGAGAGCTAGAGTCTTTGTCCATTTATAAAGAAAAAGAGAATAAAAAATAATAATAAATGAATAAATTAATGAAATACGCAGCTTCGATATCAATGTAAATACCCATTGTTACTATTTCTCTACATATGTTTTTCACAATTTTAAATAATCTGATGTGGGTGGTTTTGTGTAAAATTTTAGCCCTAAGTTATTTTCCATAAGCTAATGCACCTGCTCTAACGTGACGTCAACCATCCAAAAGCAATGACTACATCGAATAAACTAGTAGCCACCAATTTTTTTTTCCTCATTTGACCATGGAGCAAAAGATTAAAAAAAAAAATTAAGCTGAAAATATAAATTTTAAGAGCATCAAAGTAGCTTACATTGAAACAACACATCTATATCTTTCGGTGTGATATAAAGCTCAGAGCAATGGTCTAAACCTTAATTTTTGCAATAAAACTCTTAAGATCATTGCCAGTATTAGTCTTATTTGCTACAAGTGAACCGACATCTCTCCAAGCAAAACAAATTTATCTAAGAGGATGAGAATCGAAGGAGTATGTTACTATCACTTAAGAATGCCACTATCAGTCTTATTTGCAATAAAACTCCAAAGATCCTTGCCATTATTAGTCTTATTTGTTGTAAGCAAACCAACATCTCTCTAAGCAAAACAAAGTTTATATAAGAGGACGAGAGTCGAAGGAGTATGTTACTATCACTTAAGAATGCCACCAGAGCTATGGACATTTATTGTTCTATTTATTAAAAAAAAAAACTCTCATTCTCAATTTGTTTGTCTTATTTAAAAAATCAAACTTTTTTATTTTTAAAAAAACATCATTTATTGTCTTGTCTGGTATACAAAAGTGTATAAGATTCTAATACTACCCTTAGAAAATTGATCAAAAATAGTTTTGGGAATAAAATTGGGGCATAATAGGAATATTAGTAAATTGATGGTTTTTAATTTTAGAAAAATGACAATATTTTGAGACATCTAAAAATAGAATAGATAACAAACAAATTGAGACAGAGGGAGTATACATATATTTTTTCCTAAAGATATATTTTAATTTTATGGATTTTTTAATGTAAGAAATTTTAAAAAAAAAGTGTTTGAGGATGTAAAATAAATTTTTTTTTTTCATCTCCAAATGCTAATGCTTAATCGCTTATCTTTAATGTTTATATTTTTTATTTACTTGAAAAATAAAAAAATATTTTCAAATTATAAAAAATACAAATTATTAACTTTATTTTATTAAAAAAATAGAGTCTCTCAACACGTGCTTAGTACAGATAAATGAACTACGAGTGACCCCACACGCGCTCTGCCTTCGCGTGATAAATTACTCTTTCCCAGTTGGGCCTACCTCCCATATTAAACCCAGTTAGTGGGCCCCGAATCCCACTGGACCCGAGTTTGATTTATTAAATCCGACTTTTGGACAAATTGAAATCCGCAAAATTTGTGACCGGTTATAAAGCCACCAAGGTTGCACCCTTTTCTGAGTGGAAAACGTTAATTTGCCACTCTCTCAAGTAGTTTTTCTTGTTCCTCAGATCACATCCATTTCTACAGAGAGAAAAGAAAAAGAAAAAAGAAAAAGAAAAAAGACATGGAATCCAACGAATTTGAAGATCCTCAATATCTCTGATTTGACATTCACTCTCTCTCACGACTAGCTGGTAAGAAACTTTGAAACACAAACAAATAAACATCTTTGTTTGGTTGCCCAGAAATTAATCCAGTTCAAAACTTTTAAGCCCACACGTTGTACTGGGCTTGTTTCTCAGCAACCAAACGGATGGGTTTTACACTTTTACTTTTTATAAGCTGATTATATTAGTTGGTTCTTTTTTGGCAGTGAATTGGCTTCAGCTCTGCTTGTACTATTGACTTCGTACTATATATATAATTAGTAGAATCGAAAGGTTTTAGCTTGTTTAAGGTTTCTAGTTAAGTTCCAACCTGTCCTCCTCAAAGCGTTAAACCCAGTACAGTAAGTACATCGTGAGCTTTTTGGTTTCACCATTTTTTTGAGTCAAAAATTGAAACTTCATGACCTGCTCATTACAAAAGGTTGAGGAAATTGTTGTTGACCTTATCCAACTCTTGTAAAATTATAAACTCTGGTACTTGATATTTTTGAGAGGAGAGTTTACGCAATGGGCTTTTGGCTGGTTCGATTGTCGACTGGTCCTCCAATAAAACGAAGGGCGGGTTTGCGAATAAAACAGGCGGGACGAGGTTCATACAGGGGTAGTTAGACTGGTTCAGTTGTAGTGATAAATTTGGTTAGTTTTTTATATTTTTCACAAATTTGTATTACTAGACCTTTGTGGGTTTCTTGAGAGTTATTCCTAGTAATGGGGAGTACTGCTTTGAGGCAGTTTTTGAAGAGCCTTTGCAGCAATTCGCATTGGAAATATGCGGTTTTCTGGAAGCTTGTGCACCATGGTCAATTGTAAGTTTTTCTTAATTTACTGTACTCTCTTGTTTTGTTTGTGTGTGTAATTTAATCGTGAAGTGTGTTTGCCTTTCATACAGAATTTTGAGGCAGTTGGTTATGCATCATTGTAATTGAGATCATTAATTTGAAAACAACATTGAACTAAATAGCTAGAATTGAGGACTGTCGATGAGGGGATGAAAATGTAATGGCTAGAATTAAAGGACGAATGCTTCTCACACTTCTGAGAAGAACGGAACCTGTTTTGACTAATCCAGTGAGCTTCCTTCAATCCATGTGATGCACTGAGTGCAATATGATCTTAAAATGGAATTAAAATTTGTCATTCGTGTTTTTAAGTTAATAAGACATAGAAAATCTTTCAAGTCCTATAATGACATGTTGCTAATTCAGTTCTTGAATTTGCATTTGTTTAATTCTATAATCAGTTCAAAGTTTATTTATTTATTTATTTTTATGATGCATAAAAAGAAAAGTTGCAAAATCTATGCTGGAAAAGTAGGATGGGAAATTCTTTTCCAATATTTCAAGTTTAATCTCATCACTTGGGTTGTTGGTTTTGTCAGGTACACTAAATTTGGTACTGTATTGTGCTAGCCGAAGTCATACTGACACTGAGTTTTTTGGGTATATATGTATTGGCTTTATTAATATATTATAATGCTAATGCAGCAATAAAGATTTTAGTAACTTGTTGGGTAAGCATTCTAGATGGATCAAATTATTCAGTTTAGTAAATAAGGTTTGTAAGGCATTATTTTAGGCTGATATCTTCAAGATGAGGAAGTGGAATGAACTTTTCCATTTTTCTGACATGTAACATGAATAAAGTTTTTTTCCTTGAATAATAAGTTGTCTACTGTGTCTGTTTTTGGTTTGTTATGAATGTAAAAATCTAGTGATGTCTCTGGTGTGATCTTAGTTTTCTTGATATTTCAGGATTTTGACTTGGGAAGATGGGTATTGTGATTATCCAAAACCAATAGAACCTGTGGAAAATATATCAGATGACATTTACTTCAAGGTTGTGAATGAGATATGGTCTTCAAGCTGTGAAACCAATACATGCGATGATGGTTCAGGGGGATATCCAATTGGATTAGCAGTGAATGATATGTCTTGTCTTCATTATCCCATGGGAGAGGGGTATAATCTTGTGCTTTACCCTTATCGCTAAATGTTTACTACTTGCCTTTACCCTCCAAATGGAATTATTTACTTATATCTTTACAAAATGTGTCTTCAGAATTATGAAATTGAGTGTCCATGTAAATTTTAGATTGATTAATCCTTCTTAAGAGGAAGTTTTAAAGATAAAGATTTTTACTTTGATTTTGAAGCAATTTCCTTTGATTTTCAGATTTTTTTTCCCACGTGTCCTAAACTTGTGGTCATTCATATCATGTCAGTCCTAAGATACTATCTTGCACGTCTCTCTCTCTCTCTCTCTCTCTCTCTCTCTGTGCAACATGTTTTAAAGCAATACCCCTTGTTGCTTTGGAAGATAATCATAAGCTAAACAGTGTGATTAAAAGTGAGGTTCTCTGTTATATTAGGTATTGAGGTTGAAAAGTAATGGTGACTGAACCTGGATTTCTTTAATTTATCAGGGTAGTTGGTGAAGTTGCATGTACAGGAAGCCATAGCTGGATCCTTTTCAAAAATAATCCTACTTGCGAATTCAATTATGATTTAGTTCCTGAGGTAAGATTCTAATGACAATAGTTAATCTGAGAATAAATTTCTTGATACTCCTGCAAATACTGGACAGAATATCTCACAAGTGCAGTTGCTTCTGTTGACAGTGTCCAGATGAATGGCTATTTCAATTTGCAGCAGGTATCAAGGTAATTACTTTCTGAATTATACCATACCAACACATCGAATTCCATTTATTGTCAACTGGATAGATTTGAATGTGCCACCACACAGTTTAGGGGAAAGTTGCAATTTTGGTTGCTCAATTTTCAATTTTTATTATTTGCAAGTGATTTATGAGTTGATTATTTACGTTGATCAGACTATTTTGCTGGTGCCTGTACTTCCACATGGAGTTCTGCAACTTGGCTCATTGGAACCGGTATGAATTTATTCTCTAATTCAAGTGTTGGCTGTAATGATAGTTTGCATTCTAGTTCCAACTGTTGTAGTGTTGTCATTGGTTACTTCTATTTGTGACCTATATACAAGCCCCACCCCACCCCACCCCCCGCTTCACTCCCACCGCGTCACTCCCACCGCCCAAAAAAGAAAAAGAAAAAGAAAAGTGAATGGTATAAAATTGAGCCTAAACGGTTCTAAGGTGTAGGAGTCACTTTGTTAGTGTTGATGTGAGTCCTGGTGCATCTATTTGACATATTCCTCCCTCTCTCTCCCAAAAAAAGAAAAAGGATAAAGGTAAAGGAAAAAACTACTGCACATGCAGCAGTAGTCTTTTCCTTCTCTCCTGTGTGTCAACTGATGCATTCCTGTTGCTTTGTTAGTAATTATCTTATGTGTGGCTTTCATGTCCTATCAAGATTTCAGGTTGCTGAAGATCTGGCCATAGTTGCATATGTCAAAGATAGTTTCAACACCCTTCACAATGTTGCAGGGAATATCGTGCCTTTCACCTCCAACAGGGACATTCAAGCTCAAACATCCTCACCATCCTCAATGTCTGGTGTCCTGGAGAATTTTGATGAGCCTTCGGCCACAAGCATTAGCCATTTAAAGGCTGAAGATTTAGAGGCATTTGGCCACATTAGACCAAAACTAAGAACAGTTGTGCCAACATCAACTGTTGAAAATGCAATGCAGTTGTCTGGAACAAATCTTCCAGGAATTCTCAATGGTACAAGCAAAAATAAGACTGGTGTTACTCCAAATAGTGTTGTTGGTTTATCAACTCCGCCACATCAATCGTCAAATGCTGACCACCTGGAGATTTTTGAGAGTAAGCTCTTTGAATTGTCTTGTCTGGATAAATTACAGGCTTATTCTCAATGTAACAACTACAACATGGGGTTGTTTGAAGAATCTTCCTGCGGAATCAACCTTTTTTCTACTGAATTTATGACAGAACAGTTGTTTGGAGACACAGATGCTAATGATACAGGTTATAACAATGTGGGCAGTTTTTCTAGCTTTCCCATAGAATCTGAGCTACACAAAGCACTTGGAGCAACTTCTCAGCTGCAAACCAACCTGTGCAACCCATCTTTCTCAGTTGAGGATCCATGTAGCAAATCAAGTTTGATATGCAATATAGATCTCCTCAATGGTACTGAGCCAACATGGTATGCCAAAGGCAATGATGAAGATTCTCTCTTGGAAGCTGTAGTCGCCAGTGTGCCTGTCTGTTTAGATGATAATATAACTAATAGATCTAATAGTGTTAGGGCATCTGCAACCTTGTCAAGACAACATGCTGATTCCTTCCAGTCACAAAGTCAATCTGAACTGAGTGCTTTAGTGGGTGATGATTCAGCTCCAGGGAGACATTTTAAATCTTCACTTGTTTCAAGGAACAGAGGTGCCTTCAATGGTTCTACAGCCTCAGTTTCTTTCAATAGCATTAGGAGCACATTGATTGATGAAGTGCAACAACAAAAAGATAGTGGATGTATGCAGCCTAGGAAGGGAACCAAGACGTCCAATGCTGGCAAAAGACGGGCTCGAGCTGCTGAAAATCAAAGGCAACGGCCAAGGGATAGACAAATGATTCAGGATCGGGTCAAGGAGCTCCGACAACTTGTCCCAAATGCTGCAAAGGTGAGTGCAGTATTGGTTATGTATTTGTAGTGCTTCAAACAGGTAATCACTTGATATTTTCTCATCTATCTTACTTAATGTGTTCTGTATTTTATGTAATTCAGTGTAGCATTGATGGTCTCTTAGATCGAGCTGTAAAGCATATGCTGCATTTAAGAAGTGTAACCAAGCATGCTGAAAAATTGAGGCAATTGGCCCATCATGAGGTATGTGAAGTCTTTTCATATTGGTGTGGGTGTGTGTTTGTTTTTAATGTCAACTACCACTATAAACATTGAATTTTCTTTCAGATACGTACAAGCATTACTTTCAGATTAAAGATCTCAAATGGGTTTAGTTTATTAGAAATCTTTCAGCATAGGAATTGTTTGAGAAAATGACCAGCAACTTCTACTTCAACTGGATTACAAATGTTTAGGACTGAGGCATATGAGTAAAAACTGACTGATGTCAGGTGGATCTGTTAAGGTGTTTCTTTTATTGACAATGTTTTTCTGATTGATGAGGTAGAGCTTCATTGATTAGAAAAATGTAGTTTTAGTCTTATAGAGTATTGGATAAATTACAATTTACCCCCCTTTGGGTTTGACCGTGTCACAATTTAGTCCACAAAGTTTCATTTGCTACATTTATACCCTTATAGTTTGAAGTTAATTGAAATTGTTAGGGTTCCATCCAAATTAAATGATTTTGTATTCTATTGACAATTTTACCCCTCGATTTCCTTTCCCTTTGTGTTCTTCTTCCTCTAATATCCAATCTAAAAGAAATGGGAATCAAATTTCAATCACCAATATTGGAGGTTGGTTTAAACTTTAAAAATAAACAAAAACATGAGGTTGTCCACAAATGAGGAACTAATTTTGAAGTAGTGTAGAAGAGTTTCAAATGACATTGAGTAAGGTAATGAATTTGCTGTGGAATTAATGGAAACAACCAACATTGGTCTCCATGTTGAATTGGGCACGCAAAGCACAATCCAAAGAAAAAAAAATTGCAACAAATAATCACACAAAGTATAAATCAATCCAATTTCATATCCATTGGGTGAGTCCAAAACCAAAAAAAATTAATAAATGCTCCCATTTTTCTTCAAAACCGAGTCTTCTCTCTCTCTCTCACGCGCACACACATATGCACGCCAAGCAAGATTAAAAAATGAACCCATAACAACCATGGCAACAAACCCAACCCATAACATCAAAATTTGGTGTGCTTAGTGTATGACTTCTGAAGTTTCAAGCTCATTGATCCCTCGTAACTAGTATTGGTCCTCGACTGGGTCAGAACGCTCTGCTGCACAATGTCCCAGCCTCTTCCTAATTCCCTGAGTATTTTGCTCTAAGCCATCACAAACCCCTTCACCTGATCCCTCTGATTCAGTGTTGAGTTGTATTGGTCGACTCATTGGACACACAACAAACATCGTGCTTCTTTTCTCAAATGACGTGATTGGTTACCTTACGTACTGTATTCTTGTGTCCTCTACCAGACTCTCCAGCTCCTCCTGCAATGTGTTCAATCCTTTCAAGCCAGATTTGTTAAAATCCAAAAAAAAAAAAGTAAACCCTAACCAATTACTGTTCAAACCATTGATGAGCTCCCTCAGTTCATCTCGTCCTCCTTTTTTGAAAAAGTTTTCTCACTCTTTCTCAAAAAGAAACTGGAGAAAAGAATGTTTTTGGATCTGTGAGAGAGGGTGTTTTTATCAAACTAGTCTCATAAAATTGCTCACATATCCCATACCTGACAAAAAATGTTAAATTTGTATGGAACCCTCACAATTTCACTTTAGTCCAAACTATAAGGATATAAATGTAGCAAATGAAACTTTGTGGGCTAAAGTGTGATATTTCCAAACCACATGGAGATAAATTGTAATTTACCTAAGAGTATTTAGGCTCTATTAATACAATTCTAGTAGAATAGGTGACAGACAGATGTACCCTTCTCAAGAATGCCTTCTTGGAACCTTTGGTAAGTGGTGCCGCCACCTCTCCACCACACACACACAGATGCCTTGACATTATGGCTCCCTGCTGCATGGCTCTTGCCAATTGCTGTCTGATTGCCCCGGAACCAATTAAAAACAATAAACATTTTTTTTTAATTAGCCATCTGACTGTAAATCAAATTACGGAAATCTTTGTTGCAGAGTATTAGCAATTAAAATGCTGATTGCTGGGGAAGGCTGCAAGATGAGGGATGTTCAATAATTTTCCCCAGATAAACCATAATTTGGAAAGTATACGCATAGTGTGACCTTAGGTGGTTGGGATTCAGATTTTTCCCTAGATAGGTTTAACTTGGGAATGTATATGCATATGGTGTAACCTTAGGTGGTTGGGATTTAGATTTTACCCTAGATAGGTTTAACTTGGAAACGTATATGCATATTGTAACCTTAGGCAGTTGGGATTCAGATTCAGTTTGCATGTTGCAAATTATAGTTGTGTTTTTAACTCTTTTGATTCACTTGTAATATTCACATATTATAATAAATTCACAAATAGTCAGAAAATCAGGCCATTAGTTATGACTGCTATATCAGCCTAGTAACATTATGATCACTGATGTAACAAGCAGAAGTAAAATGTTTTGCACTTATGCAGGTGGCTAATCACAATAATTGGGTTTCACCTGAAACCAAAAATGTCAGCCAAAATGGGACTAGCTGGGCTTTTGACTTTGGCACCGAACTTCAAATATGCCCCATAGTTGTGGAAGATCTTGAATTCCCAGGACACATGCTGATAGAGGTCTGTACTGTCACGTGATTGATTTTAGTAATGTTAGGGATATTAGAAATTTTACTACATAAATTTTACAAACTAATGTGTCACCAATCACAAAAAGACATCAAACATTCATTTATTGTATTGTTTAAGTGACACCAATCATGTTCTTGCCATATCAATTTGTAAGTTTTTTATAGTAAAATTTGTAAAATTTTTGTTATTTTCCAAATGATTTACCCATAGCCATAGCCTGAATTTTTTAATTCATGTCTAATGCAGATGCTATGCGATGAGCATGGGCTTTTCTTGGAGATTGCAGAGGTGATTAGAGGTGCGGAGTTAACCATCTTGAAGGGTACCATGGATCTTCGTTCAAACAAAACCTGGGCTCATTTTATTGTTGAGGTATAGAATGGTTCTAAACCATGTTTTACAAATATTAAAGTGTTGCAGACATTTTATTTTCTCACAATAGCTGCACAATGTGTACAGGGTCCCAGGGGCTTTCACAGAATGGATGTTTTCTGGCCTTTGATGCATCTTTGGCAGCGGAAAAGGAAACCCATCTCAAGCAGGATTTGACTCATATCATCTGTAAGAAATGGTGTGAATTGGTTTCATGCTCCTAGTGCAAAACTATCGGATGAAAAACTGGATCTACTTCCTCTTGATTATATCTGTTACAGTACACCAAAAGTCGCAGATGTAATCGACACTCATATTGTACTACATGGATATATTGTCTGTGAACAAACCTTATACAGTTCTTGGTGTGCTGTTAATGATAAACTAGCAACTAAAAGAATAAAACCATCACGTGCATGCATGCACACAAGACTTTTATGTACATCTTACATAAAAGAACTTAGTGTACAACTACAAACAGACTAGTCGAGAATCTCTATCCTAACAAAAATGTCACTCATTATGTCCTCATGAACAATCTTGAAACTCAAACTGGTCTTTCAGCAAGCAGTAGCGTGTGCCACCAGCCACATGTAACATTTGTTGGCAGAGAACCATCAATGGAAACTGGTGAAGGTATGTTTCGGTCTGCAGAATCTCCTAGACCAAGCTGCAAGCAACGCATGAAAGTAAAGGTCAACGCAACATTAATAACACACTAAGACAGTTTATAGTTAAATAATTAAAAATTACCTGGCCATACTTGTTCCATCCCCAGCTGAATAGTTTGCCGTCCTCTTGAAGAAACACAACAATATATAAGAAACTGTCAATATCGAACTTAAAAAATAAGATCTTGTTAAATATTAGGCCTATGTTCAAGTTCCCGTTTTATTTAAGACAATGCATGAAATGAATGACTAAGACCTTGCTCGGATAAGTTTAAAGCAAAGTAGTTAATTCCATACCCAAGGCCAATTTAATTCGACTAAAAGAACAAAATATTTGCACTAATACTGACATATCATTTCCATTGTATAAGCGGTAACAAAATATAGTTACCGCTATATATATATATATATATATATACTTTTATTTATTTATATGTATAAGCATATAGTTTAAAATTCTCATAAGTCTAAATATTAACTTAACTTCATTTTTTAATATATTAGCTTAAATAACATATATCATGTTTTATAACCCTTCTTTTATATATAAATTTTATAATTATTTGTCTTTGCACTGGCCCAAAACACTCAAAAAAAAAAAAAAAGTGACGCTTTAAACCAAAGTACTCAAGACTTTTCCAAGTACAATTGTGTTGTTTATACTATAAAGTAACTAAATTCATGAAAATAAGCTATATCCAAATGCACATTCAAAGTATCCCAATTTCATCCTACCATAGGTGCATATATAATGGCTATTAATACTTGATTTACTGGTGTGGACAGGTAAGTCTCATGATAGGCACTTAGCTCATTTCAAAAAAAAAAAAAAAAATGATAGGCACTTAGATAAAAAAAGTCTCATCTGATAGGCAGGCAATATGGCTCTTAACACCTCCCCTCCCTCCTTCTTTTCACCCAAAAAAGAAAAGGACTTTGATTGTTTCATACTCTTTGGACACATGATGTGTCATCATGTGTGAAGTGTGAATATTCTTGAAAAAAGTGGATATCTTGTGTGAGAGTGAATGTTGTGCGTACAAAGCGGAAATCAAGAGTGTGAAACAATAATTCCCTCACCCCCAAAAAAGTTGTGTACTGTAAGCTTTAACTCTAGAAAGTGTTGTGTACTGTATGCTTTAACTCTAGAAAGAGCTACGTGGTTGCTTTAGTGCAGTTGCAAAATTATACCTGTTAGTATGGTACTGTGACGAGCCCCGCAGGATACTATTTTGGCATGCATACTCTCAAGACTTGGAGCATCCAAAAGCCTAGGTAGAGTCTGATGCAGTTAAAATAATGTTTTAGTTGATATCACAAATTTCCTCCAAAAAGTGAACCTAAAGCAGTAAATATTGCAGTATTGCAAGCTAATATCAATTGACAGTTGCCAAAACAAGGTCACCGAGTATCTTAGACAAGTAGAATGGAGCTAGCATTATATGCGTGAAAATCCAATAGGTTGATAAATGAGAGACATTTGAGTCACATATAAGTAGGAAGATATTTGAGTTATAAGCTGCTCTGTGCCTAACGATGAAGGTGGTTTATTATTCGAACTGTACCTAGCTTCTTAATTAATGGAGTATTTATTGGATATACCTCAGCCTGCTCAACACCTGTTCCCAACTGTCCAAACTGATTTCCCCCAAAGGCATATACATGACCCTCAACAGTGATACATATGGTGTGCCATAGTCCAGCAGCAACTCTTTCCACTTGTTTACCCGATAAAGAAGACACACAAGTTGGTCTTAACTGGTCATTATTAGTCCCCTGTCCACACTGCAGGGGGGAAAAATTAGAAGCTATCAAAGGGCCAAAAAAAAAAAAAAGGAAGAGGTTGTAATACATAAAAGGCCAATAAAAGAAAGTGGACTGGATCATGGTATACAAAAAAAATCCATCAAACCACTCAATGCAAGACTGTTCAAGGCCCTTACAGCCACAGAAAGCTCACCTGTCCATAAAGTCCCCAGCCAAAAGTAACTAGTGCCCCGGCATCTGTGATTGAAAAGAAAAATATGATTAAAGGGAAGAGATCATGTCAGAATAATACTTATCAAATATTATCTTGAAATTTCTTTCTACTATGTCGGATCAATAGAACCACATATGAATGCAAATGATAGACTATAATATGAATAAAAATGTCAAAAAAAAAAAAAAAAAGGTTGGTTGGGCAATTCCAAACAAAAAATGCAATTCTAAGATTCTCTAACTTGCATATCATATTAAACCCAATGAATTCATGTAAGAGATTAGAGTAAGAAGAATGTTGAGATAGGCCATGGCCTCAGACAAGAAGCTGAACCCGCAATTTCTTCATCATCCTCTGGGATAACTACAAAAGCTTGTGCAGCCATATGACCTACACAACTAACCATCAAATGCTGACCTGTTATCACTGCACTATGCCGACCTCCGCAAGCAATTCCCTTCACGTAGCTTCCAAGAACTTTAGAAACTTGCATTGATGAACTCATGCTTCCTTTCCCCAAAGCAGACTGCTCAACGCAAGGTATGACGTGAGGAGTGGCCACCGTCTTTACTCGGGTACCCAAACCTAGCTGCCCTTCACCTCCATAGCCCCAACCCCACACCTGTCCCATATCTGAAACTTTGGTAAAAACATGATGCATCAGGTGTCTTGCTTTACATCAAAAATCTTCCATAGCTTCGAACTTCATACAACCTACAAAACTATATAGTGTGACCACAAAGAACTGACACCTATTCCTGGAACCATAAGCAAATGGAGTTTGGTGATCCACAATGCAGTGAATATACCTGACAGTGCTAACGTGTGGCGTCCACCAGCAGCAACAGTGCTGATCCTCACTCCAGGACCCATATTTACAAGGCAAGCTGATACTGTAAAAAGTTCACCCCCAGGTGTTGAGCTGTCCAGTTCTTGCTTAGCTGGTGCTATTTTCCTTCTCTTTCCAATTTCCTCTCCTGCCTTTTTGTTATCAACATGAGATACTGGGCCACCAATCAAATTTGAGCCCTGAGCCTTTCCGCTCACTGTAAAATATTACAATCTTCTTTATTTACTCTGGCATGATTGAAAGGAATTATGGTTTCTTTCTCCAATACAAGAAAAAAATCACCTTGGTCAGTAGAATCTGTTTGGAATATTCCTCCAGCGACCAAATCACGCACAATTTTTTCAGAGGGAACGCACTCCTTCCAGCCCCATGTGTATACTTCACCCATCTCTGTATATGACACAAAAAATTTCAGCTTAGCAGCAACGATATAACTGCTTCATCTGAAAATGCATGTTTGAACAGTAGCTATTCATCATTGATACCATAAGAGTACAAAGCCATTATTAAAAAAAGCAAACTTGAACTAATTGAAGCTGGTGTGCCCATAATCAATTTTCAATCTATTTAAGGCACATAATTTTTGTTGAAATTATAACTTATGCACAACAGTAATGTCATTTTCCATATATAATTCTTCCAGGTTCCGTTTTCTCAATCACCATAAAGAGTCTGTCTTTCTCTTGAGAGATATCAGATAGCCACAAACAATTCAAAAAGCTCCACCAGAGCACATATGCAAGCAAGTTGAATCTAACTGTTTCCCCTCAATTTTTACAATGCATTTTTTAAGATTTACAAATATCAATTTACGATCATATAAATCAGAAATTAAGATGTATGAGTACCTGTTACTGAAACACAGTGCGCCCAACCAGCAGCTGCCTTCAACACTGAAGCCTCAGTTGGAAGAGGAAAAGGCTCTGGAGTTTCCTTAACAAAATTTGCAGTCAAAAGTAGATGCAAATCAATTCCAGAGAGCAAAAACAAGAAACGAGTTCATTAATTATAGGATCATTGCATTACCCCATGCTTCCCTGAAGTCATATAGCTTTGACCTTCATCGTCTGTAGAGCCCCATGTTATGAGCTTCCCGGACTCTGATTCCACAATAAAACAGACTAACACATCAGTAACCACACCAGCAAGACAATCTGAAAACATTTTGGCCCCTATTTGTTCTAAATGCTCTGGTGCCGATTGAAAAATTGATCCAGACCCCCAAAAACTTAAATAGCGAATAGATGAATGAACTATGATTTATTCCATTATTCCAACATATAGTACAAATAAGTATTTCAACCACGTACTTAGCAAAATATAAAAGTATTTCAACCACAGAATCAATTACCAAATCTAAAAGTAATAATAATAAAAACAGTAAAAAAGCACAAAGATCTGGTGACAAATGGAAAACCAATGAAATACCCATTCAAAGGAAAAAAACACTCTAGGATATCCAACCCCATAGAAAATTCACTGTAGAAGAAAGTTACAATAGCCTACTTACAATGAAGCTAGACTCTCTAATGTAACCTTGGATGTTATGTAACCTCAATGAATGTCTCGCTTGCCTTCCAATCACAGTGACCTTAGAACTTTGGAATCCTTCTATGTGGACTTTCCACAAATGAATCTTGTCCATAACAATCTAGAACTCTGATGCTCCAAAGAACTTTCTAGATTTTTAACCAATGAACTCAATGGCAAAAGTTTAGGTTTTCTATGGCTTGAATGAACAACACTATGGTGTTTTAATCTCACTGTTCAGGCTCAAGTCAAGGGAAGAAACTCTCAAATAAGGGTATTCTAACTATTTAGGATCGATAAGGTTTGCTCTCATTTGCTCTCAAAGTGCCAAAAGCATTGTAGCTCTACTGGCACCTCTTGGTGTTTCCAATGGAGATGTCCAAGGTTAAAATCCTCTCTCCTCTATAACTATTAAATTATTAAAAAGAAAATGTTTGATCTGAAAGTAATCTTGATACCGCAGCCTCTCTCTTCTCAATTTGTGCAACAAGGATTGGTTTATATAGGAAAACATGCTGTTAAAGTCGGTATATTATTTTTCGCAATTTCACTCAAGCAAGGGTTTAGTGAGTGTTGGGGATTTCACCAAATCAAGGAGAAAAAAGAAAGAACAAAACGAACACAATAAGTAAACAGAATTTATGATGGACTTGGAGGCACAATTGAATGTTATCTTTAGACAATATTTGTCCTCTTAAGCAAGTTGATAAAGGATTACTACAAATTTGCCCCCATAATATAACTAAGTTTATTGAGTTCTACAAATATCAATTTTGGAGAAAACCCACAGGATTTCTTGTGTTTTTTAGAAACTATTTTTTAGGGAGAGAGAACATACTATCAAGTGAACATGAACCACTATTTATACCCATAGGGTTGTAACCCTTCAAAAGGTCCTAATGGAAAGTTACGATGCCTCATAAAACCATTCACAAGATTTAAAATCTTTCCCAACATTTAGAACGGTTACCACAAAATCTGCAGAAAATTATGTAAAAATATATTTCATGAGGCTCAATTGATCGAGAGCATCAATCGAAGGCTCTTTTCGATCGATCAAACAGGAATCTGGCATCAATCGAGTCAGGTAGAAGCTTTAGATCAATTTTCTTGATCACTTCGATGGATTGAGCAAAAGCTTTGACCAATCGAGAAGCCTTTCTCACTACTTCAATCCATCATGCAGAAGTCTACTTCGATCCATCATGCAGAAGTCTACTTCGATCCATCATGCAGAAGTCTCAGTCGATCAAACATCCTGGAACTTGAATTTTCACAGAGAAAATTCCAGATCTCAAAATTCCATTTTACAAATGAATACACTCTAAACTTATATCATTATTACAACCTATCCTTGTATATGCCTATATATGCAACAGTGAGCTCCCAAGGACAACATAGTCGTGCTGACGTCAAACTGTTATGTCTCATTCATTTAAGAATTAAACTGTTATATCTACTTTCCAATGTAACAAGTTTCACTCAAAAATTCGTTATGGAGTAAAAGATATGAGCAAAAAAATCAACTCATCATTTTTTAGCCAACCACAACCTCGTTATCTTTGAATAGCATTTGAACCAAACTTATATTAATACAATCCAAATTTGGTATATTTTGGCGTTAGGATTTATCAACACATGTGTTAATTTCTTCAATGAACATTCCCAAATATCAGCTACAGAAAAATGACTAAATCTTAAAAATCCAAACAATATTCAAAACAATCTAAAACTGCTTTCGAGTTCTAAAGTTTCAATTAGAAAAGTCTAGTGCCAGTTCAGGAAGGAGACCTGAAATTAAATCCTGTCTTACTCGCAGCTGGCATTAATTTATCAAGTTATGTCCAACCTTTACAATGCAAACTCTTATTGATTCACTATCATACAGAAAACCACTAAATCTTAATTAAACCAAAAAAAAAAAAAAAAACTTCAAAACCATCTAAACTGCTTTACAGTTGTACAGTCTTAGTCTAGACACCCAAACACATAAATCAAATGAGTTTCTTTGATGTAATCAGTAACATCGAAAACCCATTAAAAATGGAAGTCAAAAAGAACAAATAGAATCAAATCTAGTAGTCCAAGACCAAAATCTTAAGCACAAACTACAAAATAAAACTGACAATATATATGAAACTCGATTCAACCTGAAATGGCCATAGCGAATCCACAACCACCACCACAAACGTCCTTCCACGAATCTCCACCGTAGCCGGAACCAGGAAGATGAACCGGCACCGGAGATAGTATCGGAGATTTCTCCGGCGAAGCTCCTGGGATATATCCACACATATACACCACCGTTTCTTTACATTCCTCCATTTTCACCCCCTCTTCTCTTTCACTTCCATTCATCGCAAACTTTTCTTTCTTTGAACAAAAAAAAAACCAAACGAGCCTTATGTTAACCTTACGGAGAAGCTTTGAGCTTTGAGCAATGAAAGAGAGAGACTTGCAGAGACAAAAACCAGTGCTTGTGAAACGAAAAAAAAAAAAAAGACAGACAGACTCAAAGACAAGGACTTTTCTTACAAAAATTGGGGCGTATCATTTACAAGGGCATAGAACATGCCACGTCGGATGGGCACGTGGTTGAGTGGACACGTGGAGGAATCAGGACCGCATGATGGATTATTAGTTTTTTGAAGTCATGAGTTGGCTGGAAGTTTCTGGAAGATGAAGAAGTTTCCTCTGCGTTCGATGTTTTCTTTAGTGGTCGACACGTGGTGGGTCTAATGTTGTCACTTTCTAGTTGTTTATTATTGTTTTTGTTCTTTGTGTGGCTTGTGGGTGTGTGAGGTTTTAAATTTATCTTTTGTTTAATCGAATCGATGAGGTTTCACGCTGGATTAAGAATCTACCAGGCGTTACTAGTGCTTGGTGTGTGGCACCATTAGGGCCGTTCAGATTGATGTCCTTTTGATCCACGGTCAGGAGTGCCACTAGGCTATAAATATAGTTCAATCATCACTTGAGTAAAAACATATTCTTCTTTAATATATTCTTTAATCATTAAAGAGATTAGGATTAGGATCTCGACAGTTTTATTTATTTATTATTATTATTTTATTTTAATCTCCACTCTTTGCTATTCCAAGACTCTATCTATCCATTTAAAATTAGCAAAGTGGATTTTACGGAATCATCACTAATTTAAAATTAACTTACATATCTATGAGTTTTTACTTTAATCTCTTAAGTGTGATGTTTTCATTTTGGTTCACCAAATTTGATTTTTTTTTTTTTTTCCAGTTAACTCAACTGGTAAAGCCTATGACTGATTGATATCTTGGTTTAATAATAAAGAGCTATTATCAAGAGCGGATGCCATAGGTTATGAAGAGAATGAAAAACATGAGACGGATCTTTCCTCCGTCTTAGGTGGACGGAGGGGAAGTAGACGGATTAATACCGTGGGAATGCGTATAGGACGGTGCCGATCATTAAATATCCGTCCGATAATTGATTGATTATGAATCCTTAAGTGTTTGTCACACGATGTGTTTGACTTGGCTTTGCTTTATTTCCACGCAAGCGTGTACACCTGGAGTTCTTGCATTACACGTTTGACCATAATAAGAAGACTCCTATATGGAAAAGAGCTCAAGAAGGAAGCAGAATCCTAAAAGGAAAGGAAATTCTACGCCAATATAAATACCCCAGAAACCCTAGCATCAAGGTACGCACAATTATCTCAACTCTGACACTCTAGGGTTGAAAAATAAGACTCTAACTTGACCTTCAGAGGGTTTTTGGCTGGCACCACACCGGTGCTCTCTTTTAGGTCCTCTCTTTTCTTTTTCTTTTTTGCAGGTGTTGCTTTGGTGTGAGGAGTGCTTGCAACTTACTGGTGATTTTTCGGCATCATCAGTTGGCGCCGTCTGTGGGAAACGAGAAATCGAGTATTTAGCCTTTGCTCTATTCCTGAGACAAAGAGTTTCATGGTACTCACTCGATCAATGGCAACGAACAACAATCAAGGCGACGAACCGCACGCCACGTCTCTAGAGAGGCAGGCCCAAACGCTTGCAGCGGCGGTTAAGCGCCTCACCAAGCAGAATCATGATTTAGAAGAATAATTGCGACAAAGGAATGCACACCAAAGTGCACCAGAGGAAGACCAGGAGGGTGCTAGTCCGGAAGGAAGGAATGTGGAAGGGCCTGAGGGTAGCAACACTCCAACTAGACCGGAGCGGCAAGAAACCAACCGACCATCTGTCTCAGACACTTTGCCGACTCACATAGCTGCTGAAATGCAGGAGATGAGGGAACGTATGGATGTGATGATGAATGCCCTTAGAGGACAGGTATCCAGTGACCTGGACGACCTAGTCCATAGAACGGATTCGCCTTTCACAGCGCTCGTAAATTCATGCGCCCTTCCTCCAAAGTTTCACATGCCTCATGTGGAGAATTATGACGGATCCAAGGATCCATTGGATCACTTGGAATCTTTCAGAACCCTAATGCATCTTCAGGGTGTACCGGATGAAAGCATGTGCAGGGCTTTTCTCACCACTTTGAAAGGGCTTACGAGGGATTGGTACAGTAGACTGACGCCCAATTCCATTGACACTTTTAAGGAATTAGGCGCACAGTTCGTATCACACTTTATCGGAAGTCACCGGCATAAGAGGTCTACTACGTGTATATTGAGTATTAAGCAACGAGAAGACGAGACATTAAGATCATACATAACCCGCTTTAACAAGGAAGCCCTCTCGATAGACGAGGCGGATGACAAGATACTTGTGGTAGCATTCACAAACGGGCTACGAAAGGGTAAGTTCTTGTTCTCTCTATGCAAGAATGACCCAAAAACTATGTCCGACGTGTTTTACAGGGCGACGAAGTATATAAACGCAGAAGATGCCTTGCTAGCTCGAGAGGACTATAAGCCTAGAAAAAGGAAAAGACAGGAAGATGCGAAACCGGACAATGGACGAAAAATGGCACGAACTAGAGACCGACAAGAAGACTGGCGACCCAAACCACCTTCGGGAAGATTTACAAGCTTCACCCCCCTCACAGCTCCAATTGACCAAGTATTAATGCAGATCAAAGATGAAGGAACCTTGACGTTCTCGGGCAAGTTGAAGGGAGATCCGAACAAGAGGCCAATAGATAGATACTGTCGTTTTCATCGCGATCATGGCCACGATACGACGGACTGTTATGACTTGAAGCAATAGATTGAGGTCCTTATCAGGCAAGGAAGGTTGCAGAGGTTCATGAGGAAGGAGAGAATGGATCAACCCCAGGAGCAGAATCCCAGACGAAAAAATGAGCGTCCCAGGCCACTCGTAGGAGATATACGGATGATTGTAGGGGGCAATACTTCTGCAGGGTCATCCAAAAAGGCCCGAAAAACCTACTTACGGACGATTCAAAGCGTCCAGTCGACAGGTGCTTCACCAAAAGCGACACGACAAGATAGCCCCAACATCGAGTTTACAGAAGAAGATGCGCGATGCCTTCACCACCCACATGATGACTCGCTTGTGGTCAGCATACGAGCAGGGGACTACAACATGCATCGAGTTTTGGTGGACAGTGGGAGCTTTACAGATATCCTCTATTACCCTGCATTCCAGTAAATGGGGATCGCCAAAGAATGACTGGTCCCAACGAACGCACCCCTTGTTGGCTTCGGAGGAACAAGGGTCTATCCTTTAGGCGTTGTTACGTTGTCTGTGACGGTTGGAGATTACTCGCAGCAGATAACCAAGGATGTTTCTTTTCTCGTGGTTGATTGCTCTTCAGCGTATAACGCCATCCTCGGATGGCCCACTCTCAATGCATGGAAGGCTGTAACCTCTACCTACCATCTAATGATCAAATTCCCTACCGAAATGGAGTTGGAAAACTGTGGGGAAATCAGGTGGCTACACGGGAATGGTACGTCGCCATGATGGAAATGGATGATCACCTACAAGCAATGAATATCGAGGAACAGAGAACAACGACGGAACCAATAGAAGAGTTGGAAGTTCAACTAGATGATTCTAGGCCCGACCGAACAACCAGAATCGGCACCCTCGCCGACCAAACAATCCGACAAGCGCTCGTATTATTCCTCCAAAAAAATCAAGATGTTTTTGCATGGAGTCACGAGGACATGCTGGGAATAGATCCAACAGTCATAGTTCACAGGTTGAACGTATCACCTTCCTTCTCTCCGGTCCGACAGAAAAAGCGGGTTTTTGCCCCAGAACGAGATCGAGCCATAGCGGAGGAGGTGCAGAAGCTACAAGAAGCGGACTTCATACACGGGGTGTACTACCCTGATTGGTTGGCGAATGTAGTAATGGTCAAGAAGTCCAATGGGAAGTGGAGGATGTGCGTTGACTTCACGGATTTGAATAGAGCTTGCCCCAAGGATAGCTACCCACTCCCACGCATTGACAACCTTGTAGACTCCACGCAAGACATGAACTTTTGAGCTTCATGGATGCTTTCTTCGGTTACAATCAGATCAAATTGGATAAGTCTGATCAGGAAAAAACCTCATTTGTGACGAGCCAGGGACTTTTTTACTACAAGGTAATGCCTTTCGGGCTTAAGAACGCGGGAGCCACGTATCAGAGACTGATGAACAAAATGTTCGCGCACCAAATTGGCAGAAATGTGCAGGTTTACGTGGACGATATGTTGGTAAAAAGCGTAAAGATGTTTGATCATCTGAAAGACCTCCAGGAGACTTTTAATACTCTTCGAACATACAAAATGAAGCTGAATCCGAGCAAATGCGCGTTCGGAGTAACTGCAGGAAAATTCTTGGGATTTATGGTGTCCCAGAGGGGCATCGAAGTCAACCCAGAGAAGGTAAAGGCGATTATAGAGCTTTTTCCTCCTAGGACGGTGAAAGAAGTGCAAAGCTTGACCGGAAAGATAGCGGCTTTAAACAGGTTCGTATCAAGAGCAATGGACAAATGCCTCCCATTCTTCCAAACGCTAAAGAAATCTTTCGAGTGGACGGACGAGTGTTAAAAGGCATTCGAAAAGTTGAAGACATATCTCTCCGCTCCGCCGTTGCTTAGCCCATCTATGCCAAGGGAAGAATTGTTCCTGTACCTCGCTGTCTCCTTGGAAGCGATTAGTGCAGCTGTGATCAGAGAATAAGGAAAGGTGCAGAAGCCCGTGTACTTCATAAGCCGGGCATTAAGAAGAGTAGAAGAAAGATACTCACCAATGGAAAAACTCGCATTTGCTCTTGTGACTGCAGCCCGAAAACTCAAGCCATATTTTCAAGTGCACACCATAAACGTCCTGACAGATAGACCCCTACGAAGAGCAATGAGCAATCCCGAATCGGCTGGACGGATGGCTCTATGGGCAATCGAGCTAAGTGAATTCGATATCCAGTATTAGCCACGGACGGCAGTGAAAGGACAGATATTGGCGGACTTCGTTACTGAATTCACTACCGCAGATGAGCAGGGGGCAGAAGAGACGCCCACTTGGAGAATTCACACGGATGGATCTTCCAATAAGCACGCTGCGGGTGCTGGAGTCGTACTCCACACCCCGGAAGGACGTGGGCCCTTTCGGGCTTAAGAACGCGAGTGCTGGACTTTCCTACTACTAATAACGAAGCAGAATACGAGGCCCTTGTTGCGGGACTAGAACTCGCAATAGCGGTAGGAGCAAAGAAGGCGGTCGTCTACTCCGATTCACAAATCGTGACTAGTCAAGTTAATAGGAGCTATGATTGCAAGAATGAGAGGATGAAAAGGTACCTTGGGGAAGTGAAGGGTCGAACGAGTGACCTCCAATTTATGATGATTCAAATCCCAAGAGAGGAGAACCAGGAAGCGGACCGACTTGCAAAGGCAGCTTCGGCCGAACCAATGATCGTCCCGGAACAGGTATTGTCCTTTGTCCAACTTTCATCATTATTAGATGACATCAACATGCAGGCGGTAAGCAATGAAGATTTTTGGATGGCTTCAATTATGGCGTATCTCAAGGAGGGTAAGCTGCCTGATAACAAAGAGAACGCGAGGAAGTTGAAGGTTACAGCAGCCCGTTTCGTCTTAATCAAAAACGTCCTATACAAACGAGGATTCTCCCAACCATATCTAAGATGCCTCGGCCGCGCAGAAGCAGACTACGTGATGAGAGAGATCCATGAAGGGGTTTGCGGAAACCATTCTAGATCAAGGTCTCTAGTGCATAAGCTACTCCGAGCCGGATACTGCTGGCCAACAATGCAAAAGGATGCCCATACATACGTTAGAGCTTGCGACAAGTGTCAACGATTTGGCAATCTCATTAGGCAACCAACGGAAGAACTCACCCCTATGACGGCTCCATGGCCGTTCGCACAATGGAGGTTGGATATAATGGGTCCATTCCCTACAGCGGTAAGGCAGCTGAAGTTTTTGGTGGTTGGTATTGACTACTTCACCAAATGGGTGGAAACAGAAGCTCTGGCTACTATCACAGAGAAAAACATCCGTAGCTTTGTGTGGAGAAGTATTATTTACAGATACGGAATTCCAAGGGTGCTCGTTTCAGACAACGGGAAGCAATTCGACAATGACGCGTTCAGGGACTTTTGTTCTCAGCTGGGAATCAAAAATCACTACTTGTCCCCTGCCCACCCACAGGCCAACGGACAAGTTGAAGTCACGAACCGGTCCTTGTTGAAGATTATCAAGACCCGGCTCGAGGAGGCAAAGGGGATCTGGCCGGACGAACTGCCAAGCGTTTTATGGGCATACAGGACAACGGCGAGAACACCAACGGGAGAGACACCGTTTCGATTGGCGTATGGTACTGATGCCCTCATACAGGTAGAGGTTGGATTAGCGAGCTACCATGTGGAATGCTACGACGAGAGCAAGAATAACGAAGCATTGCATTTAGAACTTGACCTTATAGACGAGGTCAGGGCAGCAGCTACACAAAGACAGGCGCGATACCAGGACATGATGGCAAAACATTACAACTCCAAGGTCAATCACAGGGACTTCCAGGTAGGAGACTTGGTATTACGAAAAATACTCGGCGCTACAAAAGATGCCTCCTAAGGAAAATAGGGTCCTAACTGGGAAGGGCCGTACAAAATCATCTCATGGCATAGGAAAGGAACGTATTATTTGGAGACGTTAGACGGAAGGAAACTAAGCCATCTGTGGAACACAGAGCACCTGAAGAAGTACTACCAGTAGTGCAGCAGGGCATAAGACACCCACCTCTTTATTTCCCATATTTCCAGTTCATTTTTAAACAGTTGTAGTTTTTAATTATTAGAACTTAACTTTTCTTTTCCATGAACAATATATGGTCTACCGACCTGACATTATGAAAAGAGTTTTTATTCAGAACATATGAAGTGTATGGTGCTCAAAATTTACCAAAAGTCCACAAAGTGGACAGATCATCCAAAAGGATGACGACTAAAGTTCACAAAGTGGACGGATCATCCAAAAGGATGACGACCAAATTCCACAAAGTGGACGGATCATCTAACAGGATGAAGACCTACGAAGTCCACAAAGTGGACGGATCATCCAAAAGGATGACGACCTAAGTTCACAAAGTGGACGGATCATCCTAAAGGATGAAGACCTACCAAGTCCACAAAGTGGACGGATCATCCAACAGGATGAAGACCTACTAAGTCCACAAAGTGGACGGATCATCCTAAAGGATGAAGACCTACCAAGTCCACAAAGTGGACGGATCATCCAACAGGATGAAGACCTACAAAGTCCATAAAGTGGACGGATCATCTTAAAGGATGAAGACCTACCAAGTCCATAAAGTGGACGGATCATCCAACAGGATGAAGACCTACAAAGTCCATAAAGTGGACGGGTCGACTACTAAACCCAGACAAAGGACGGGATTATCCAAAAATGGGTAAGAAATCTACTAAGTCCACATAGTGGACGAACATTAACTAAATCCACATAGTGGACGGACCCCTACTAAGTCCATGTAATGGACGGGTCATTCAAAATGGACAAAAGTAAAATTATCCACATTGTGGACGAGTCATCCACATTATGAAGGGATCTTTAAATCCGTATTGTGAACAGACCACCCAAATGGATAAAAATTATCCACATAATGGATGGATCAACCTACAAGGATTGTTATCATATTATCACATAATATACGACGGAACGAAGTTCACAAAATACGACGATTTAACAAGATAAGCTAAGTAAAATTTCATAAAATGAAATGTTAACAATTAAAATACGACGGTTCAACAAAATAAATTACAACGGTTAAAGTTTTGACCGTGATAAAAAAAAAAAAAAAAAAGGCCGTTACTAATGCTTTGGGGATGTATTTTCATTCCTCTAATTGTCATCTGGTTGAATTGGAGGGAGAGTTTGACCTTCGTCAGCTGGAGCAGTGACGACAAGCACATCGTCTGAACTATCTGAAAGGATGGACTGCGCAAGTGTTTTCCCTTGAGCATCAATGGAGACATGAGAGACGTCTAGGTCAGGATACGACGACTTGACCTGACGGATGGCATCGTCGAATCCGTCAGCGAATGAACTCCCAAGATTTACCAGAAGAAGGTCGGAGTCGCGATACTCCTGGACGGCAACTTCTTTTGCATCGCGGAGTTGGGTCTTCGTGTCCGTCAGCTCCTTTTCCTTGTCTTTTAAAATTTGGTGCAGCTGCTCATTCTTCCTCTCCAGCTCACCTCTAACCTGCTTCGAGCACTTAAGCTTTCTGTCCATATTGATCTTCCAGGTCTTCAGGTCGTGAAGCTCATCCTCCATCGTCTTATTCTTCTTCCTAAGACGGTCCATAATTGTCTCGTGATTGAGACAACGGCCCATTAGCCCTTTCATCATCAGCATGGCCTGAAAACAAAACAGAATACTATGTAAATGACGGATGATAAGGAAGATTGCAAAGCTAGAGGACGGGTTCGAAAGTACCTGCGCAATATTAAGGAGGCCCGTCTCTCCCATCGCCTCCGTCGCATGGTTGCCGAGGTCCTCATAGTCGTCAGCCGTCAGGATGGACGAAAGTTTCTCCAGGGCGTAACTTGAGTCTTCTCGGAAGAGAACGGGTGGTTTCTCCTCAGTGGGAATTGGGCCCTTCATCAAGCCCTTACCCTTGCCATGCTTGACGGGTGGCTTCTCGGCCTCCAATGCTACGACGGGCTCTGGAGTGGTCTTCTGCTTCTTAGGCTGACGGTCCACCTTCTCTGGCTGATTCCGTTTTGACGGAAGAGATGGAATCGTCGCCTTAGCTTGACCAGCCTCTTGTTTTTTCTTCGCCGCTTGTTGTTTGATGAAGGCTCTTCTCTTGGTAGCGTCCATCTCTGCAAATCAAAGACGGATGTGAGGAAAGGCAAGAGTAGAAAATAAAAACGATAAAAGAAGACGGATATAGTTACGACGGACTTACGTTTGCGTACTCTGCTGTCGTAGCGACGGGCGACAGATGAAGGTTCAGGATCGTCACAATACCAATGGAGGGTATCAAGAGTGATGAGTTGTGCCCACGTCCTCTCTTGAAGCTTCGTCTTGTTGAAAATTCTCTCCAGGAAACTCCACTGCTCTAAGGTAACTTGTGGACGATCCCGAGCTGCAAAAAAGACGATTAGACTTTGAAAAAATGAAATAACTTTGAAAAAATGAAATAACTTTCAAGATTCAATTAGACGGAAACCAAAGCAATAGCATACCCGACAGAGGCATTATGCCCCATGTAGTGTCGACAGGCATATACGTGTCATCTCTTGGACGACACATCCATTCATCCCCTTCTAAAAAGAAATATCTACTCTTCCAGTCCCTATTGGAGTCCGGTGTATCACTGACTAGCCTCAACAACCGGCTCCTAGCTACAAAACTGTACATTCCTTTTGACTTGACGATCTCTGTCGGACGGTAACAGTGGAAGAATTCTTCCACCGTCAATCTTCGGGCTCCGTCGGACATGGCCCCATATAAAACCTTTACGCCTATGAATACTCTCCAGGCGTTTGGGGAGATCTGAGTGACGAATAGGCCAAGGTATTGAAGTAGACGACGGTGGAGGGAACTCAAAGGGAATCTGAGCCCTGCCTTCATAGCTTGCTCACAGATTCCAGCACCGTCGACCCCCTTGTAGTAACATTTCTCGGACTTGTGGGGGAGACGCAGACGGATGTTATCGGGTATTTGATACTTGGCTCTAAGCGTTTTGAGATGGGACTCAGTGATTGAAGACCTAAAATCATTCACTGTCCAGAGGGGTAACATAACGAACTCTCTAAGACCGTCCAGACCAATCACTGATTGAACGGGGGGATCCACACCATCTAAGCTACTACTTGACGACTCTGAACTCTCCACCTCCAGACCTTCATCATCTAGGGAAGAAGAGGTACTGGACGGATTCCTTTCTTCACTTGAAGTGTCAGGATCTCTTGGACCTGACGGGAATCTCTCATCGTAGCCCGCCTTGTCGCGGACAAACGATTGATTACTTGACGCACTAGACATTACCTACATTTATGACGGTATAACCTAAGACACTGATGAATCTAAAGAAAGTACATATATATAAAATAATAAAATAAAGAGATAGACGGAAGAAAGGTTAGGAGTACATACCGGATCGAGTTGAGCGAATACGAAATGACGGATAAAGTAGAGGGACGACAAGAATGCACGATAGGGATGACGGTGGCGCTCTGATTGCAAATTTTTTATAGGAAGAGAAAAATGAAGGAAGAAAAGGCAGGCTTTTATAGAGCAAAGGGCACAGAATACGAGGGGACGCCTTGTTTCAGGGGAACAACTAATCAATAAGGGCCACGTGTCCTTCATATGTCAAATCCGTCCTATCTCAAAAAATTGACATATGCGTCACTCCATGAATCCGTCTAGTATAGAAAGATGGATCCAAGGAGTGAAGGGGGCAACTGAAGAGGATGAAAAACATGAGACGGATCTTTCCTCCGTCTTAGGTGGACGGAGGGGAAGTAGACGGATTAATATCGTGGGAATGCGTATAGGACGGTGCTGATCATTGAATATCCGTCCGATAATTGATTGATTATGAATCCTTAGTTGTTTGTCACACGATGTGTTTGACTTGGCTTTGCTTTATCTCCATGCAAGCGTGTACACCTGGAGTTCTTGCGTTACATGTTTGACCATAATAAGAAGACTCCTATATGGAAAAGAGCTCAAGAAGGAAGCAGAATCCTAAAATGAAAGGAAATTCTACGCCAATATAAATACCCCAGAAACCCTAGCATCAAGGTACACACAATTATCTCAACTCAGGCACTCTAGGGTTGAAAAATAAGACTCTAACTTGACCTTCGGAGGGTTTTTGGCCGGCACCACACCGGTGCTCTCTTTTAGGTCCTCTCTTTTCTTTTCTTTTTTTGCAAGTGTTGCTTTGGTGTGAGGAGTGCTTGCAACTTACTGGTGATTTTTGGCATCATCAGGTTAAAACTACCTAGAAAAAAAAAAAAACTATTCTTTTTATTAAGTGCCAATATAGTGTTTGTTGGGGGGGGGGGGGGTTGAAGTAAACCAATAGTTAAGCAGGGGATATTTGGTAAGTCCAAGTCATGACCAATGTTTTGGGGAGGGGATAGAGGATGTTATGCGATCAGACCAGAAGAGGCCATAGATGCTATTGCCAGTTTTGAAGGAGGAGAGCTTGGAGAAAGAGGATACAAAAGAGTGAAGATCAAAATGTGTGTTTCCAAGGATTCTATATATATATATATATATATTTTTTTAAATGTACACCACTGGGATTCATTGAAAGGGTTGAATAATTAGGTTTTGAAGATAGGTATAGTTGCGTTGTAGAGGTGCTTGGATTTTTTGAGGGATTTGATTTATTTAATTTCTTAACTAGTGGGATTTGCTAGTGTAATTTGGCTATGAATTGAGAATGTTATATAAATTGTAATTTTTTTAAAAAAAATTTCATTGGAAATGATGATTTTAAGGATTGTTGTCATACTTTTGTTTATTATTCTTCCTCTTCAAGAATTGAGATGAAGATCCTCATATTTTCTTATTATTCTTTCTCTTTAGATTAAGAATCTAGGCTTCATGTTATATAGACAAACTATTATTTTAGTGTTTATGAAGGATTTAATGGGCAAATTAATATAAACAATGCACAGATTTATAAAAACAATTTTTTGTTAATTAACTATGGGGTACACTTCAATTCCCCCCCCCCCTCCCTTATCCTAAACTTTAAAATTGGGCAATGTCCTGCTTTAAGTATTGGAAATTAGTAAATTTCCCCATGCTATTATCAAATTGAATGTAACAAAATTTGATAATGGCAAGGGCTAACTTGCTAATTTTCAATACTTCTAGAGGGATCTTGGTTGGTTTTATAGTTGAAGGGAAAGAGGGACTGAAGTGTACCACTTAGTTAGGGGGCAGGATGAAATTAACCATTTTTTTTATGTACAATGTTGTTAGGAGTCCAAGTATCATAGTCACAGTTGTATTGATAATTCTAAGTGTAATAGTCATTGATATATGGACAAATGTATGGATAATTGGTGTATTGCACCTGGTGTATTGCATTATATGTTAAGTTTGTTAGTTGTTGTGCTGGAATGTTAGTTTGGAAGTTAGTTAGCTTGGCAGTTTTGGAGGGAAAATAGGGTCAATCTTGTATAAGACTCGATTAGCATTTTAATAAGAATGAAACAGAAAATTTAATCCAATTTCTCTCTCTCTCTCTTCAACTCTCTCTCTCTCTCCCCTTCCCCAATTCTCTCAACTCAGGAGTTTAGTTACCCTTGAAGTAACTGTTTTCTCTAAGCTATTCTTGATTGGCCAAGAACTTAACAATTGGAACAGAGCTTGCTTTCCTGCAACCATGGCCGAAACTAGATCCTCTTCTTACATCAATGAATCCTTATCCCTTCTTAAACTACCACAGACCACCATGCCCATTCTTTACAAGAGATCAACTAATAGTTGAATGCTAACACTCAACAATTGAATGCCAATACTCAAAAATTGAACGCCATTAGTTTGGCTCTACAGAAACTCACTAAAGCTGAAGAACAGAGATAACAAAAAGTTATGTCTCCAAGGTCTTCATCTCAATCCCCAAAATCCCTTGTATCAGAAGCTATTTCTCTACCTCTTTCGAATTTGTTAAAGAGTGTGAGACCTGATTTCCCTCAATTCAATAGAGATTATCCTGCTTCTTGGGTATACAAAGCCAATCAATATTTCAGTTTCTACCAAACCCCATTCAATGAGAGGTTGTTAATGGCTTCTTTGCACATGGATGGAGATTCCCTTGTATGGTTTCAGGATAGTGATGAAAATGGGGTGTTTGCAACTTGGGAAGGATTTCTGGAAGCATTGCTGACAAGGTTTAGGAATATTGCATATGAGGATCCTATGAAATCACTCACAAGATTGAGGCAAACAACCAATGTTGTGGTTTACAATGGGCAATTTGAAGCCTTATCAAACAGAATTAAGGGTTTGTCTGATAGCCAAAAATTGAGTTGTTTTCTTAATGGTCTCAAGGATGAGGTAAGGTTACCAGTGAAGATGCTCAATCTCAAGAACCTTAATGAAGCCTTTAGATTAGCAAAAATCCAAGAAGAGTACCTGAATTGTAGCCACAAAGGTTAGAGGTCTTCAATTGACTATGTTAAGCCTTCAATTTTGGGTCCCCAGCTTGAGGTGAAATTGGAATCCAAATTTAGGCTTCCCTTGCAGAGGTTGTCGCCTGCTCAGATAGAGGAAAGAAGAAGAAATGACATTTGTTTCAACCGTGATGAGAAGTTTCAACCTGGTCATCAATGTAAGTCTGCTAAGTTTTTCTTGTTAGAAGGTCTTTATCATTTTCAAGAATCTAGTTCTAATGTTCAATTGGTGGAACTTGATGATTCTGAGGCTACTTTGTTACAATTAGATGTGGATAAATCTGATAATAGTAAGTCTAAACCTAAAATGGTAGTATCTAAGATCACACTTCATGCTCTTTTAGGTAGTCTCTCACCTGGTACAATGAGAATTAAGGGAAAGATTAATGGATATTGGCTTATTATCTTGATTAACATTGGAACTACTCATAAATGTGTGGATGTTGCTATGGTTTTTGTTTTACAATTACCTTTAGACTTTTCTGTAGCTTTTAAGGTGAAGGTAGCTAATGGTGCTTCCATTAGAAAACAGCGTGTTCGTTTTAATGTCAAGGTTGCTATGCAAGGTCAGGTTTTTGTAGTTGACTTGAATGCATTGGATTGGGTGACTATGAATTGGTCTTAGGTACTCAATGGCTCAGAACCCTTGTTCTAATCCAATGGTACTTCTTGGAAATGTCTATGGTGTTCCAACATCTCAATTTCATTGTAAAATTAATGAGTTTGCAAACTACTAGTTTGACCATTCAAGAGGGAACTCAATTTTTTAGGCCACCTATGAAGAAAGGGCCTTATGTTGCAGATTGTATCATTGGCTGCTACTAGCTCTTCTTCTTCACAATGTGCTCCAGAAATAAAAGAGTTATCAATTGAATTTGCTGTTGTTTTTGAAACACGTACTAGCTTACCCCCTATAGAGGTCATGAGCACCAAATTATACTAAAGGAGGGCATTGCACCTGTGTTAGAGGCCCTACAGGTACCTTCACTTCCAGAAGACTGAAATTAAGAAGATTGTCAATGACCTATTGGAGGTTGGGTTTATAAGGCATAGTTAGGGCCCTTTTTCTTCTCAAGTATTGTTGGTGAGGAAAGCTAATGGGTCATGGCATATGTGAATTGACTACAAAGCTCTAAATCAGGCTACAATCAAAGATAAGTTTCCAATCCCCAGTTTTTTATGAATTAGCTAGTTCTAGTATTTTTTCTAAGCTGGATTTGAGATCTGGCTATCACTAGATTCGTATGAAGGATGAAGATATTTCCAAAACTACTTTTAGAACACATGAGGGACACTATGAATTCCTAGTTATGCCATTTGGCTTGACCAATGCCCCATATACATTCCAAGCTTTGATGAATGCTATCTTTAGGCCATACTTAAGGAACTTTGTGTTAGTTTTCTTTGATGACATTTTGGTTTTCAGTAATAGTTTGGAGTTGCACCTTCAGCGTCTTAGAGTTGTTCTCAACTTGGTGTTGCAGCATCAACAATATGCCAAAAGGAACAAATGTGTCTTTGGCATCTCTGAAGTGGAGTATCTTGACCATATTATTTCTGGTCAAGGCGTGAGTGCTGACCCCAAGAAGATTTCTGCTATGTAGGCCTAGTCTTCTCCAAAGAATGTTAAGGCCTTGCATGGAGTTTTAGGCCTCACTGGATACTATAAGAAGCTCATCCAACACTATGGCCAGATAGTTGTTCCCTTAACTGCCTTGTTAAATAAAAAAGATTTTGTGTAGTCCATTCAGGTTGAGGAATCATTTCAGAAACTCAAGGCTGTAGTGTGTCATCCACCTGCCTTAGCCTTACCAAAATTTTTAAGCCTTTTACTATAGAATGTGATGCTTTAGGTGTGGGTTTATGAGTTGTTTTGATGTAAGATCAAAGGCTAGTTTCTTTCCGTAGTCAGCTCTTAAGCGGCAAGGGTTTATATTTGTCTATCTATGAGAAGAGATTATAAGCTTTGGTTACTGCTATGCACAAGTGGAGGCCTTACTTATTGGGAAGGCCATTTGTCATCAAAATTGACCAATAGAGCCTGAAGTACAGCTTAGAACAACATATTGCTACTCCAGCTTAGCAAAAGTGTTTGGCTAAGCTCTTAGGCTATTTGCTTATTGTAAAGTATAAGAAAGGTTGTAAGAATAGGGTTAGTGATGCCATTTTCTAGAAGGGTGGATGATGACCTTGTGGGAGATGTAGATTAGGTTTCATCTTCAGCTTTCCTATGCTTGATTTCTTTCCCTTGCCCTTCTTGGATTGAGGAGTTGAAGGCTAGTTATGCTTCTTCTCTCGAAGCTTAGCAAATTCTCAAGGACTTGCAGTCTGTCCTAGATCTTTTGCACTGCATAATGACCTAATTCTTTACAAAAGGAGGGTGTTTCTGTGGCCTAATTGTGTTCTAATACCCAAAGTACTTCATTTGGTGCATGATAGTCCCTTGGGAGGCATGTTGGGTTTCTAAAGTCTTATAATAAACTAAGGCAAGATTTTTTCTGACAGAGAATGAAAGTTGATTTGAAGACACATATTAAGAGTGTGGAGTATGTCAACAAATGAAGCACTAAACATGTCATCTTGCTGGTTTGTTGCAACCTTTGCCTATTCCTGATAAGCCTTGGTCTGTAGTAAGTATGGATTTTGTAGATGGATTGCCTAAATCTTAGAGAATGGATGTCATTATGGTGATAGTTGACAGGCTTACAAAGTATGTGCATTTCATTGGACTTTCACATCCTTATTCTACAGCTAAGGTTGCTCATCTCTTTGCTCAGAACATCATCTTGAAACTCCATGGCATGCCTACTTCTTTGATTTCTAATAGGGATCCTATGTTTACTGCCAAGTTTTAGGTTGAATTGATGAAGCTTCAAGGTGTTTAGTTGGTAATGTCTTCTGCCTACCATCCTTAAACTGATGGAAAGACTGAGGTTGTCAATAAGTGCTTGGAACATTATCTCAAGTCTTTCTCTGCTGATACACCCTTTGAGTGGTATGATTGGTTGTATTTGGTTGAGTTTTGGTTCAACATCAATTACCACACTGCCACCAAACTTCCTCCATTTGAGGCTTTGTATGGTACTGCTCCACTTACACTACTGGATTACATTCCAGGAACAACTCAAGTAGCTGTTGTTGATTTTGTGCTATAGTCTAGGCAACAAATTTTGTCCTTGCTCAAACAAAATTTGGTAGATGCTTAGGTCAAGATGAAGCAAAAGTATGATTTACACAGAATTGAGAGAGTTTTTCAGGTTGGGGATTGGGTTTACTTGAGACTCCAACCTTATAAACACTAATTTGAGGCCTATATGGCCTCTCATAAACTCTCTCCTCAGTTCTTTGGCCCTTTCAAGATTAAGGGTTGGTGAGGTTGCTTATAGGCTAGATCTTCCTGCTGGTTCTTCTATTCACCCGATGTTTCATGTTTCTTGCTTGAAGGCTAAGTTAGGTCACAAAATTGTGCCCCTTGCTCTTTTGCCTTTTGTCAACTCCTAGGGTGTTCATGCCCCTGAACCTATGGCAATTCTGCAAACCAGGGCACGCTAGTTGTGCATGAGGACTATTACTCAGCTTTTGGTTCAATGACAAGGGTGTTCCTTTGAGGTTGCTACCTGGGAGGATCGTTTGACACTTCAGCAGCAGTTCCCTTATCTTTTGGGCAAGATGTTCTAATGGAGGGGGTAGTTGTTAGGAGTCCAAGTATCATAGTCACGGTTGTATTGATAATTCTAAGTGTAATAGTCACTGATCTATGGACAAATGTATGGATAATTGGTATATTGCACTTGGTGTATTGCATTGTATGTTAGGTTTGTTAGTTGTTGAGCTTGGCAGCTTTGGAGGGAAAATAGAGTCATTCTTGTATATAAGACTCGATGAGCATTTTAATAAGAATCAAGCAGAAAAGTTAATCCAATTGCTCTTTCTCTTCAACTTTCTCTCTCCCCCCTTCCCCAATTCTCTCAACTTAGGAGGTTAGTTACCCTCAAAGTAATTGTTTTCCCTGTAAACTCTTCTTGATTGGCCAAGAACTTAACAATTGTCTTGTAAGCAATGTGATTTTGTCCTTATATCAAATACAATTCTTCACCTACAAGACATTGAACACCTTTCATTAATTTTGCAAGCATCACGGAGAATTCAATTTCAAGTGTTACCAACAATAGATAGGAGATTTATGCTCTGTTTGCTTTAGCATCAACGTTTTCTGAAAAATGGTTCATTTTTCAAAGAGCATTTTCTAAAAAACTATATCATTTTCCAGTGTTTGGTAACGACCTTGAAAATGAGCTTGAGAATGTTTTCTGGTGTTTGGTATGCAAATTTTTATTTTTATTTTTTATATTTCTTGTGTAATTTAAAACATGCGTATTATGTAAACTAACTAATGTAATCAATATTAAAAAAAAAAAATAAGAATGAATTTAGTTTTCATACTAAAATTTTGACAATAGATATAATAAAAATTAGTTGTCAAATTTTCAGGATCTTTACCACTCATCTTGCTCATATATATGGACAGGAACGTCCACACACACACACACACACACACACACATACATACATACATATATATATCAACCATTTGTCTATATACATAAAATTGACAGGGGAATACATCTTTAATAAGTACAAAATAACAATAACTTTTCATTGTCTACTCTTTTTGCTAATACACTAATTGTCTACTCTTTTTGCTAATACACTAATTGTCTAATATGGTCAACCAAAAGTCTTTAATATTACTCAAAATTATGTATTTATATAATGTATCTACATAATATATTATCACTACATAGTATCTGCATAATGTATCTATCAACAAAAAAGATTATCCTATGTAAAAGCAATTTAGAGCCATATAGACACTATGTTTAAAATTTTCGTCTTTTACTTCATTCATTTTTTCTTTCTTCTTTTTTCTTTTTTATTTTTTTTTCTTTTTTTAGCACTTTTATGTGCAAAAAAAACTTATACATGGAATCCATCAAACCAACAGTTTCTTAGAGAAAAAAAATAAAATCAAGTTTGAAATTCAAAGCAAAGAATTGGGATTTTGGTAGAGAGGAATGAATAATTACCATTGCAAATATGTTCTCTTTTGCAAGTTGGTAGAGAGGAATGAAATAATTACTGAGCAATGAGAGAAAAAAATCTACTCAAAGAACTGTGTTATAAAGGGGAAGAGAAATATGGAGAGAGAGTGAGGGAGAGAGATCTATGGAAGAGAAGAGACCAGAGTGAATAACAGTGAGAGTGTATAGAAAGAAAAAGAAAAGGGAAAAGAGAAAGAGTGATAGTGAGAGAGCGTACTCTGAGAGAGAGATTGTTTTCCAAAATTTTTTTTTTGGAAAGCAAGCTATAAAAAACAAGTCTTATTTTTATTAGGATTTTCCATTGACTAAAGATAGTTTTTCATTGACCAGTTTTTTTTGTGCTACCAAACACTGAAAAATGTGGAAAGCTATCTTTACAAAAAGTTTTCCAACAAAAAAAACTTAGTGTTACTAGAAGTCACTTCATACGTGAATTGAAAATGAGCCTAGACATTCCTCAAATCTCAAGTTCCCTCTATAAACGGGGATCAGCCCCCACTTTGAAAATCATTTTGGCCTTATTATTCAAGCTCATATCATACCTTTTATTGAGCCTTAAATGAGTCTTTCACTTAATTTTGTTTATATTGGGTTTGTTCATAAACATTTTTTTATTAGCTTGACTCATTATTAAACACACTTGACACTAAGGCTTGGCTTTGTGTGTGTGTTAGAGAGAGAGAGATTGATAATTAAAACAAGGAGTTATTGTAGAGAGATACTGATAATTAAAACAAGGAGTAATTGTAGGTAATTGATCATATTTATGTTCAAGTTTGTTGTCTGACTACCCAATATTAATGCCAAACACAAACCTGTAATTGTTAGCTTATATTGATGGGTTAGGCTCACTAGCGTAGTGAGTGTTCCATTTAGGTTAGGCCCCAATCCCTTTACTAGCTTATTAGCTTAATGTCATTACAATGAAAATGTTCTATTTTGAGTGTTCCCTTTTATACTCTATCACTCATAGCTTGCTACATATTTTTTCTCTTTATGAAATAATTAAAGTTTAAAATAGAAAAAAAAAAAAAAGAAGACATTTGGGAGTTAGTGAAGTATAAAATGGATCACTAAGAGCGAGATAAAAGATTTTTGTTCATGTCATTAAAAGAAACGGTGAATGACATTTTAAACCCTATATTTTAGGTGTTGTTTTAATTTTTTTTATAAAGAATTTCAACCTATGATGTCCGCTTCTGATGATAATTCTTTTATCATCAAACCAAGATATCAATTACTTTTTGGTGCAGGCAGGGACTGAACTCCAGATCTTTTATTTAACCATTAAAGACTTTACCAGTTAAGCTAACTGGAACCCACACAGTTGTTTCAAATTAAATCCTATAGCGTTTTGAGTTTTGAATTGAACCCCAAACTTTAATAATTGTATCATTTAGACCTCTCAATCAAACTTGAAAAATACAAGGCATAAATTGTAATGATTTTAAAAGTAAAAATTTGTTTGAAATTAATGAAACTATAAGATTTAATTTGTAACTATCTTAAACTACTAGGTTTAACTTATAGCTTTTGAAAAGATAGGGAAACAATCCCTAAGATATTAAGTTTAAAAAATAATTTACCCAAAAGAATATTTCTGAATTTATATCACCAATTTTTTTGCCACCTCAGTTCTCTAATATCTACACATAAAGTGCTTATTTTCCTATATTTTTTTTTGGCATGCACCATATTTGCCCCCTGCAGCTGCTTAACATGGAATAAACATTAGAACATGACTACCGACAGAGATCATTCCCAAAAATAAAGGATCTAAACGGTGTACGTCATTCACCACAAAGATGTTAAAAGTTTGATCCCCACAACATAAAACATCACATTAATTAGAGGAAGATTTTCCCCCTGATTTCTTATTATACTTTTATGAGAAGCTTATTTTTATACGTAAATTAAGCTGAAAACAAACTCGATGGATTGGCACAATAGAAGATTATGAAAAATCACGTATGAATTGGCTAGAAACCAGTCACTGTGTATCCTCCGTCGACACAAATTACTTGCCCGGTGATATATGAAGCGGCGGGAAGGCAAAGAAACGCCACCACTGATGAAATCTCATTAGGCTCTGCAATACGACCCAGTGGAGTTCGTGCGAGTAACTTGACAAAATCCTCAGCATGAGCAACATCCTGAGGAAAAATGGTTTTTGAAATGTTATTAATAATTCGTAATACTTGGTATATATTTTGAAAAATGACAAACTCTAGAACTAGGACGAACCACTAACATTTATGTTAAAATTAACAACCAATATGTGAGATTTTAAATGAGAGGTAAAATAGAGGAGATAGAGATCGAATTCAGAACCTCTTGTACCATGTTAAATTAACGATTCTCCTAAAAGTTTAATTCATTAAAATATGGTAAATTTAATTATTTAACTACACAATTCTAACAATTTCCATTTTGAGTAGTCATCTGAAAAATAATAACATGGAACACAACTTTTTTCTTTGAGCAAAACATGGAACACAACTATGAAATTCATATTGAGACGCAGGGATGGAAGATCTTACGGCTGGCAAAATGTGGGTTTTGACACCCCATGGTGCGACAGTGTTTACTCGAATATTGTCCTTTGCCCATTCACATGCCAAGTTCTTTGTTATTTGGTTGATTGCTCCTGAAAATCAACAAGGTTAGTTAATTTAGAATAGTTATTGACAGCGAGAATATTTTATTTTAGTGACAAATAACGTGCCTTTGGATGCTGCATAGCTAGAAAGTTTAGGTAGAGCTATCACTCCAGCGATAGAGGATATGAATACAATATTTCCTGCTCCTGATTCCTTCAAAAGGGGGTGTGCAAGTTGAGAAAGATTGTAGGGAGCCTCAACATTGGTATTCATTATAGTCGAGTAATCTTCTTCCGTATATCCTGTAGCTTCCTTGAGTGTCACTTTTCCGGCATTGTTTACCTAAAGCAGAAAAATCAGCTTTAGAAGAGCATAGACACCATAAAGCAATCTGATTTCAATGAAAGATAAAAGAAGAAATTATAATCTAGGAGCTTAAAATTGCATTTGCTGCTACAGGTCCAGTAGAAGCTTAAGCACTTAAGTCAGAAAGGAAATATTGTAGTTTTGTTAATTACTACGTCTTCCAAAAGCATGACTCTGTGATCTAATCCATCTCTAATTGTATTAGTTTTTCATTTTAAGATGGTTTTTTTGCACACATTATGATTTATAACTGAAAACATGATTTAAAGTCACGCTTTCAAGTTATAAAAACAAACACCATCCTTCGAAGATATGTTGATTTGGCATGCTAGTCTTCAATGCATAAGTTCATACTTTTTTCTTCTTCTTCTTCTTCTTCTTTTTGTTTTTTATTTTTTGCGTGAGAATCCTATTCGGATTACTTCGACTCATCTTACCCAATTTGCATCTCTCTATTATTCCATGATTAATCATTTTTAGGGTAATTATAATTTCTACTGTGTAATCTCTCAAAAGAGTAATGTTTAACTGTTTATTACATACAAACTATTTTACACAGTTAGAAATTATGACTTTAGTTGCTTTTAGAGGTGTATGTAAAACAGTTTTTGGGTATCAAGTTTAACCGCTCTCAAAATATTCTTCAATATATCTAGTGGATCACACCCTCCTCTTCTCTTACATAAACGTGAGTCTTTTGTGCAAGGTTCTTATATGGGTCCACCTTTGTATGAGAGGATGTGTAATCAAAGAGAGATACTCAAAAATTTCCCGTAATCTTTATGTTGAATTTGGGCCATAAATCGACTGCACCCCTTTCTATAGTGTGAAAGTGATAAGAATCAACTTAGTGGTGATGAGTGTATTCTATAGTTCTTCGAGGGAATGAGAATGGAGGATTCGAGAGATTAGAAAGATTAGAGAGAAAAGGAAACAAAGAATGTGTTTGTATTATTTCTGCCTATCCTTCAATTCTCATATCTCCACTTTATATACAATTCAGTACAATTCAGGCAGTTACAAAATAGTTACAATCATTAGCTCTGCCATCCTAATTGCTGTATACACCTGGCATCCTAACTAACTTCTTAACTAACAACTCCAGCAATCACTAACACACTCAGCACCAAGCACTAGCACTATACTCAATTAACTAGCACTAAGCTCTACTCAATCAACTACTCCTATGAGAAAGTTGCAGATTAAACTTTGTAGTGGCTATGCCACTTGCTATTTTCTCCTAATTTGGACAATATTTAGCTACAAACTTGATTGTAGTCTAAAGTTACAACTACTGCTAAACAATTAACATGACTACATACTTTGAAATTCTAATTGTTTGATTGCATGTTCTTTATGTTCTTGACACATATATCAAATTTCATGCCAATCATATGTTATTTACTATTCGATCCATAAGTTTTTTTATTATTATTTTTTTGCATAAGTTTAGACTAAAAAACTTAAAATTTAAAAATTTGATATTTTAGAAATTTCGCAAGCATGAAGTATATAAGATAAAAATGTAATCTAATGCATGGTTTTAAAAACCGGTATGATTAATGAACTATTTTTGCTCCCGATTCTCGATTTTTGACTTGTTCTAGCTAGTTTTAGGGGTTTTATCGAACCAGATTGGTGCACGGTTTTTTATTAAACTGGTTCAATCAACTGGTCTAGTTTTGTTTTTAAAACCATAATTGTATGGTACATTACTCCTCTGTAAGCCCAATACCCAAGAAGCCCATCATAATAATGCCATGATTACAGAGCCCATAACTCGTTGGACCTCAAACCCTAAAGTATCAAGTGCGAATACACACTCTATTGGGCCACAAACATGGCCCGGATGATCCTCGTCACCCCACCAAAAAGTCGGGAATCACTATGAAGCTAGTTACAACATGAACCGCGACAGTGAAGTCCTACCTGGTCGGGGAATGCAATCTCTCGAGGAGATGAGTCCCAGTGAGCTTGGTGAAGCCTAGGGAGTATCGCTGCCGGGCAGTCCACCTAGCGGTGGAACTAGTTCCAATGCCACTCTCACCACCTCCCACTCCCAACTAAACACCCACTTAAGGGTAATAGCATTGGACCTCTCCTCCCATTTACTAGGAAAGCAATCATAACCCTTCCACTTGGGCTATAAATAAGAGATGGGAATTTGAGAAAGGGGGTTGGCAATTTATGAGTGAACATTGAGAAAAGAGAGTGATCATTCTAGAAAAAATAGGGAGAACAATTTTGAGAGGACAGCGAATAAGGGTATTTGGGCTGCTGGGCATAGGACCACCCATTGTGGTAAATCCAAAAGCCCACAAAACAAATAGATTGTGAGCCCAAAACAGAGTTGGCCCCAACAGCTCCTTTTGGGCACGCACAATTGGCGCCGTCTGTGGGAATCTCCTACGTAGCTGTGGTTCTATTGAGGCGTGCACAAGAAAATGTATGGAAGTTGACTAGGAAGTTATGCTGAAAATGGCTCGAGAGGGTCATCGTAGGGGTCTACATGGCGAGAAAGAAGGCAGAAAAGGCAAGAAGACAGGCGGCATGAGGAAGTAGAGGAGTCCGGGCTCAGAGAGGGATAGTTTCAAACTCTCTAGACAGTATCCGATGCCTCAGGGCACAACCGCTTCGATAGAAGAGACCAGGAGCTTGAGTGGAGAGATTAGGAGCTCGAGCGTCTACATGGGATGGTGAGGGATTTGGAGTTGGAAGCAAGGGGCAGACATCGGAGAAGGGACCATGGGGAGCGAAGAGAAAGGTCGGCTAGTGCGGCAGGGTCCCATCAATCCCGGTCTCATCGGTACTGCGATCGTTCATGGGAGTATGCGAACCACGATTTGACTTCCCTGGATGAGGGACGACCTCGAAATGTGGCTATGGATGCAATGAGCCAGGCGTTACGCCAAGCTTCCCGATCGCCATTCTTGTGAGATATTGAAAGCGCACTGATGCCGAGCAGATTCATACGGCCGCTGTTCAACTCCTACAATGGAAAGATAGACCCGGTAGAACATGTAAGCCACTACATTCAAATGATGTCCTTGCACGCTCAAAATGACGCATTGATGTGTAAAGTCTTCCTTTCGAGCTTTAGCCCCATTGCTTTGAGATGGTTCAACGGATTGAGGAAGGGATCGACCCACAGTTTTTTCGAATTAATCCAAAAATTTGGTGTACGATTCATGACTTGCAGCCGAGTTCCGTAGCCCGTAGACGCGTTACTGTCAATGAAAATGGGGGCTGGGGAGACCCTTTGCAACTATGCTAACCGGTATTGGGAGTTGTATAACGAGATCGGCAGAGGCAATGAAAAGATTGTGATGAGCACTTTTAGAATGGGGTTGCTCGAGGAATCTGGGCTGAGGGAATCATTGATGAGAAGGCCTCCCGAGGATATAAGGCAGTTGATGAGGCGTATCGAGGAGTATAAGCGGTTGGAAGATGATCGGTTGCAAAGCAAGGGGAAGGCCCCGGTCATAAATCATCCTTAGAATATCGGTTTCCAACCCAAACCCCGGAAGGATCTGAGGATTCAAGAGCCAGGGCAAGGAATGGGAGAAGTGAATGTAACCTTCAAGGAACCGATACATATGATTGTCTATCAAATAAAAAACGAGTTGTACTTTAGGTGGCCAAATAAGATAGGGGCGACCCATTGAGAAGAAACCAGAATTTGTTTTGTACATACCACAAAGATAGAGGGCACAACACCGAGCAGTGTAAGGTATTGAAAGACCATCTGGAACAGTTGGTGAAAGCGGGGCATCTGAAAGAGTTCGTGGAAGCAACGAGGAATCAAGAGTCCGGGCAGGCGGATTGGTTGAGCGGGAATCCTCTCCCACCTCCTTTGGGAGTGATAAAAGTCATCCATGCAGTTCCAAAGGGCGCTCTAACGTCTAGGACAAGGGGGATATTGGCCATGGTACCGGTAGAAAGTTGTGCGAGTGATCATTCTCCTGGGAAGAAGCTGAGGTACACTAAACAACCCATTGCTTTTGATGATATGATATGGGAAACACCATTCAGCCGCACGATGATGCTTTGGTAGTCATAGCCCGCATAAGAGGTTTCGTAGTAAAAAGGATAATGATAGATCAGGGGAGCGGTGCGGATGTGATGTACCCCGACTTGTACAGAGGCCTCGGGCTGAAGAAGAAAGATTTATCCAAGTATGATACACCATTGATGGGGTTTGACGGCCATATGGTAATTCTAGAAGGGCAGATTTCACTCCCTGTCAGTATGGAGGGTAAGGAGGTAACTGTAATGTTCATAGTGGTCACTTCTTTCTCACCGTACACTACAATCCTCGAAAGGCCATGGATTCATGACATGAAGGCCGTACCTTCCATCCTGCATGTAAAGGTCAAGTTTCGCATCGAGGATGGAATCGCAGTGATAAGGGGCAATCAACACGTAGCTAGACAATGCCTAGTGGCCGTAGCTAGCTGAGAAACCACGCAAAAGGAGCCCATCAAGAAAACCCCCTTATAGCAACTACAGCAACCCCAAGAGGAAGTAAGGGCCAGCTGTGCCGAGGACCTGGTGAAAGTGAAGATTCTGTCGGATTGTGAAAGAAGTTTTCTGATAGGGGCAAGCTTAAAGGACAAAGAGAAGGTGGAGTTGTTGCTTTTTTTTGTACAAAACGTGGACGTATTTGCTTTGAATTCATATGAGGTGCCTGGGGTTGGTCTCGAATTTATAGTTCACAAGCTTAATGTGGATCCTTTATACCCTTCTAAGAAGCAGAGGCCGAGGAGATTAGCTAAAGAGCATGTCGAAGCCGTTAGACAAGAGGTTGGGAAGTTGAAGGAAGCCGGGGCCATAAAAGAAACGTTCTTTCCAGAATGGTTTGCGAACGCTGTGGTAGTAAGGAAGAAGAACGGTAAATAGAGGGTCTGTGTTAACTTTAGTGATTTAAACTGAGCATTCCCAAAGGATCCGTTCCCATTGCCGAAGATTGATCAATTGGTAGATGCAACGTACGGGCACCCAAGGATGAGCTTTCTGGATGCTTTCCAGGGTTATCACCAAATTGCCCTAGCCACCGAGGATCAGGAAAAGACTGCATTCATAACGCCTGATGCTAATTATCATTACATAGTGATGCCGTTCAGATTGAAAAGCGCGGGAGCCACTTATCAACGAATGATGATGAGGATGTTTAGGGATAAGATTGGGCGTACAGTCGAGATATACATTGATGACATGGTGATAAAAGACAAGCAGGCAGGGCAACATATTGACGACCTTAAAGAAGTATTTGAAATACTCCAACGACACCAGCTGCGTCTCAATGCCGATAAATGCGCTTTTGGAGTAGGGGTCGACAAGTTCTTGGGCTATTTAATCACCAAACGGGGAATCGAGATTAACCCCGATCAAATTGAAGCCGTGAAACATCTTAAACCGCCGAGCAATCTGAAAGAGGTTCAAAAATTGACCGGTATGCTGGTTTCTCTTAACTGATTTATTTCCAAGTTCGCTGATCAGTGCCAACCATTTTATCAGCTTTTGAAGAAGTGGAAGGGGTTCCAGTGGGACAAAGAATGTGATAAGGCCTTCCAAGACCTTAAGGACTATCTTGGGCGGGCGCTAATGTTGACAGCCCCAGAACCCGGAGATGATTTGTATATGTATCTCTTGGTATCTGAGCATGCCGTGAGCATAGTGCTGCTGAAGGATAATGGTGTTCAGCTACCAATTTACTACATAAGCAAAACATTTGTTGATGCCGAGACGAGGTATTTGACATTGGAGAAATTGGTGCTAGCACTTGTGCACTCTACCCGAAAATTGCCCCATTATTTTCTGGCTCACATCGTCCACGTTCTAACTGAGTATCTTCTACAGTCATTGCTGAGGAGATCTGACTTTACGAGGAGGATAGCTAAAGTGGGGGACTTGGCTAGGTTCTTTTGACATTAAATACAGGCCGAGGAACTCGGTGAAGGGCCAAGTACTCGTAGACTTCATTGTTGAGTTTTTGCCGAAAAGTGCAGAGATGGTCTGCCTTATAGGGACCAACCCGTGGAAGGTATTTGTGGATGGTGCTTCCAATGCAGCAAGAGAAGGAGCTGCAATTGTGGTCATTACCCCAGAAGGAATAAAGCTGGAACATTCGTTTAGATTATGCTTTAGAGCCTCTAATAATGAGGCTGAGTATGAGGCTCTGCTGGCCAGACTGAGAGTTGTCTAAGACTTGGGAGCCAAGGAGGTGGAAATCTACTCGGATTCCCGGCTGGTAGTTAACCAAGTGCAGGGGAGTTTTGAGGCCAAGGATCCCTGGATGGTTGAGTATCTACGAGTAGTGAAGCAGACTATGGGCTACTTCTCAAGTGTGAAAGTGGAACAAGTTGCCAGAAGGTAGAGCCGTCACGCCAATTCCCTGGCCACGTTAGCATCATCAATAGCTAATGATGTGCCCTGATTAATCAGGGTGGAATTGGTGGCTGAACCGAGCATTAGCGCGAGGATGGGAGTTTCACAAGTTACCACTGCCGGGAAGTGCTGGATGGATCCTATAGTTGAATTTTTAGCCGAGAATCAAGTGCCGAAGGACGAATAGGAGGCGGCCAGAGTGCGATGGAATGCTTCTCAGTACTGGCTATCTACAGATCGGAAGTTATATCGAAAGTCTTTTAAGGGCTCGTACCTGCAATTTTTGCACCCTAGCATGACTGAAGAACTGTTGGCCAAATTGCATGAAGGCGTGTGCGGTAGTCACGTTGGTGGACATTTATTGGCTCACCAAGCAATGACTCAGGGATTTTGGTGGCCATAAATGCGGAAGGACGCCATCGAATATGCACGGAGGTACGAGCAATGTCAAAGGCACGCCCCAACGAACCACCAACCTACTGGGAACCTGAATCCTGTTAGTAGCCCGTGGCCTTTCGCTCAGTAGGGGTTGGACATAGTTGGACCTTTTCCTCGGGCAATGGGCAACTGAAGATTTGTATTGGTAGCACTGGATTACTTCACAAAGTGGGCAGAAGCGGAGGCGCTGGCAAACATCCGAGATGTTGATGTTAAGAAGCTCGTATGGAGAAGCATTATAACGAGATTTGGGGTGCGAGAGTCTCTCGTGTCGGACAATGGGCTACAGTTCGACAGCAAAACTTTTCGCGAATTCTGTAGCAACCATGGCATTAGGAACCAGTATTCTACCCCGGCATACCCGCAGAGTAACGGCCAAGCTAAATCCACTAATAAGGTCATCGTTAACGGATTGAAGAAAAGGTTGGAGGGCGCCAAAGGTAAATGGGCCGAGGAACTGCCAAGCGTCCATGGGAGGACACCATTTTCTCTAACTTTCGGAGCAGAGGCTATCATTCCGACTGAGGTAAACCTGTGCAGTGCCCAAGTCACAAGATTCGCTCCAGCCGAGAATGAAAAATTGATGTTCGGACAGCTAAACTTGTTGGAGGAGCACCGTGAAGCGGCGAAAATTCGGCTAGCAGAGTATCAGCAGAAGCTCGCCCGAAGGTACAACAGAAGTGTGAGGAGAAGGGAGTTTACCGCGGGAGATCTAGTGCTTCTTAAGATTGTTGGGAATACACGAGACATCAATGCAGGGAAACTAGCCCCGTCCTAGAAAGGGCCCTATAGAGTGACCGCCATTGCAGGTGCAAAAGCATACTACTTGGAAGATTTGGAGGAAATATCGCTTCCTCGGCCATGGAATGTTCACAACTTAAAGAAAATTTATCACTGATCGGTTGTACACCAGGGTGCAAATTGAATGTAATCGTGCATATATGTTTTATGTGTTAGTATGATAGTATTTATTCATGCAGATGCATTTAACTCCATTGCTGTTAATTTATTACTGTCAGTCAAAAAATACGGAGAAAGTTGAGTAGGCTAAGGCAACTCGTTCTATTTTAAGGACAGAAACTTGTCCTTGGTTAGATCTTCATCACCGAGCAGGTGGAAACCTTAAGCTGTAATATTCTAAGGACAGAAATCTGCCCTTGGCTAGATCTTCATCACCGAGCAGGTGGAAACTTTAAGCTGTAATATTCTAAGGACAGAAACCTGTCCTCAGTTCGATCTTCATCACTGAACAGGTGAAAACCTTAAGCTATTATATTCTAAGGACAGAAACCTGTCCTCGGTTAGATCTTCATCACTAAGCAGGTGGAAACCTTAAGCTATAATATATTAAGGACAAAAACCTATCCTCAGTTCGATCTTCATCACCGAGCGGGTGGAAACCTTAAGCTATAATATTCTATGGACAGAAACCTGTCCTCGGTTCGGTCTTCATCACCGAGCAGGTGGAAACTTTAAGAAACTTCTCATCAGTTCAATCTTCATCACCGAATAGATAAAAACCCTAAGCCGGAATATCCTAAGGATAGAAAACTGCTCACGATACAATCTTTATTACCATACAAATGGGTGTTATGAATGGAACGGAGCGAAACCTCATATGGGTTCCCAGCCACCAGGAGTGAGAAAGTAAGGTATGATGAGCAACTTAACCATAATCATGTGCAAACTCAGCAGTTATCAAACAAGCATGGATGTATTTAAAGGTAGGGAGAGGGGAGAAGGAGTAAAGCACACAAGTTTCCATCTCAATGAGATTAATTAAAACCATCAAAAGGTTAAAGAAATTGTTTTATCACCACAACCCGGCGATCTAGGCCTACCAAGCATAAAACCAGCAAAAAATTAAAAAAAAAATAAAAAACTAAAAAGAATTAAAAGTCTTCACGCAGTAGGGTCAGTAGGTGGAGTCTGAGCAGCATGTTGCCCAGGTATATCCTTGGCTGACTGAGCTGTAAGGGGGTCTGGTTTTGAACATCCTCGGCTCCGGTACGAATATTACTTGTGACCTCCAAGTCGACCATTTCTACATGGGAATCAATCGCCCGCACAAGATCCCTCATGCTTGGCATATCCTCCCCATCTTCAGCACCGGCTCGACTCTGAATGGGGGGAAGAGGGGCTGGATAGGGAATCTTCTCGAGATTCCACAACGGAGAATCCTCAGCCACTCCCATTGCTTGAAGGGCGGCAGCTAACCACCCCTCCCCAAACTCATGATGCCGGGCTTCATGGATAATAGGCTCCACAGAATTTTCTGTCTCTGTGAAGCCTGTGTTATACCATTTAACCTCGCAGGCCTCAAGAGCATCTTTTAAGCCAGCAATATGGTCAGCTTAGGCCAAATTTAGGCTATCTGCCGTTGTAAGTTTGAGCTCGGTCTCTCCTAATTTGGTCACCATATCTGTTAGCTTCTTCTCTACCGCCAATCGGGCTTTTTCAGAATCTATTGCTTTTCTTTCAGAAGCATCGGCAGCTTCGCCTTTCTCCTTGGCCATAGTCTCGGCAACAGCCTTCAGCGCCTTCTCCCAATCAATGACCTCGACTGCCTCTTTTAGTCTCCCATCAATGACACAAGTCAACTGCGCGGCTTGAGGATGTAACTATAATAGAGTGATGAGACTAAAAAATACCTAAGTATTGAAACTTATGAAAAAGAGGAGACAGGAAATTACCGTGATGGTGTGCCACTGCAGCCGCCTAGTAAGTGATTCGTCGTCACCATCCGAGAAGAAGTGAGCATCCTCAAGCTGGGATGAAGATGCCACAACTGAACGTTGGCGGTCGCCGGCAAAGGTTTGTTGCCCAATCTAAGGATGGGCTGCCAACCAACCTCGGGCTAGGATGAAGATGCCATATTGGTCTCGATCTGGGCCGCTGGTTGAGTAATTCCCATTGTCTCCTAGATCTTGGGCCCACCTTTTACACGGGGCAGGGTCTTCGGTCGAGCGTCACCCAAGATGGGAATGGTTTTCTTGGCATCTCACTTCCTCTTTTGGCTTTCACCAGTGGGAAAAGCCTGCCCCTTTCCTTGGAGGAGTTGAGGTTGAGCCATGGGGCTAGCCCCGGGCAAAAACCGAGCAAGGGTCATCTTTCTCTACTTCACCATTTTCTTTGGGGCCGGATTTGGCGCCCAAAATGCCGATCGGCTTAGCTGCTTCTCCTTCGGTTGCCTGGACTTGGGCTTCGTTCCCCTCGACGGGAATGTGTCCCTGCTCTTTGAGATCCCGGGAAACTCATTTGGCTAACTCGTCCTTGACCAGGGTAAGGTCTTCAGTAGTTATGCAGAAAGGACCGAGATCTTGGGCTTCACCGGTAGTCAACCAGGGGGGGGAGGAAATCGGTGTGTCGGACGTCGATATAAGACAGTAATGGGCTATCTACTAAAAGGGCTTGGCTGAAGGATTGTCAAGTCTTGTACACGGGGATGCAGCCGAGTATAAGGTGCGATGCCCGGAGCTGCTCGTCGGTGTGAACGAATATCTCGGACCTAAGCACAAAATTCAGGTCTCTTACATTCACCACTCTGAGATCTGGGGTAAATATTTTACCCTTTGCAACAAAGAAATATAGTGAGTTAGTATCTAGATAAAAAAAAAAAAAGGAGGGAAGAAAGGAAAAACGAATTAGTAATCGGTACGAACCAACTTCACGCCGCGAGAGGGGGTAAGGGATGTCATCAGCAAACCCATTGCCGCACACCCGGACGAACTCCCCGGCAGAATTCCTGTTAGAATCAGGCAAGCATGAAATTAGCCGTACCTGCGTATCTCTGACTTTCAAATAATAATTGGTGTCCTTAGTCCCACACAGACTGTACATATAGTTTATATCGTGATGGTTCAATTTCAAACTATATATTTTATTCAACCTACTAATGCAACTAACTACCTGGTAAAAATTGGGAGGGAGTTGGTTCGGACACAAACTGTAAAACCTTAGGCTGTCGAGTAAGAAAGCATCCACGGGGAACCTAACCCCACCCTCCAAGATTGACATTAAAGGAAAAAAAGCGGTGTTAGAACCTCTATAGAGAGAAATTTCTCTCTCATGGCAGTACACCACATTCACATCCTTAGGGATGTTGAATGTTTGCCTAAAGGTGGCTAAGGACGTTTCAGTGTTTAGAAGGTGAGCATAACCCATCGTAGACTCCAAGATCGAAGAAAGAAACTGAAATAAAAGAGAGAGGTAGAAGACTTACTTTGGGCTCTAAGAGAGAGGGGTATTTTGGGCTGAAGGATTAACACACAGGTGAATGCTCGGTAGAGAGAAAACTCAGAGAATGGAGATCGTAAAAGTGAAAGAAGGATTCGAAGTGACTTATTTATAGGAACCAAGAGGGGAAAGGTTAACGCTGATTAATAAATGATAAGCGGGAAATCCGGCGAATCCCCACATCAACTGCCACGCGCGTGTTGTCTCGGTTCACGAACCGTCAGGCAATGACGACAATTGAGAACCAGCGGTCACATACCACACGCCTTTTTAGGAGCTCATTAATGAGTCTTCTAAATTGCCCTATGCTTTTCCGTTGAGTCTCTAGGATAGCGCTTGACTTTAATCCTTGACTCATGCCCGAGGGCTGGGCATGAGTCAAGGGGGAGCTATTGTACGGTACATTACTTATCTGTAAGCCCAATACCCATCATAATAATGCCACGATTACAAAGCCCAGAACTCGTTGGACCTCAAACCCTAAAGTATCAAGCGCGGATACACACTTTATTGGGCCACGAACATGGCCCGGGTGATCCTCGTCACCCCACCAAAAAGCCGGGAATCACTACGAAACCAGTTACAACATGAACTGCGACAGTGAAGTCCTACCTGGTCGGGGAATGCAATCTCCCAAGGAGATGAGTCCCAGTGAGCTCGGTGAAGCCTAGGGAGTATCGCTGCCGGGCAGTCCACCCAGCGGTGGAACCAGGTCCAATGCCACTCTCACCACCTCCCACTCCCAACTAAACACCCATTTAAGGATAATAGCATTGGACCTCTCCTCCCACTTACCATGAAAGCAATCATAACCCTTCCACTAGCCTTGGGCTATAAATAAGAGATGAGAATTTGAGAAAGGGTGTTGGCAATTTTTGAGTAAACATTGAGAAAAGAGAGTGATCATTCTGGAAAAAATAGGGAGAACAATTCTGAGAGGATAGGGAATAAGGGTATTTGGGTTGCCGGGCATAGGATCACCCATTGTAGAAAATCTAAAAACCCACAAAACAAATAGATTACAAGCCGAAAACAGAGTTGGGCCCAACAGCTCCTTTTGGGCACGCATAATAATCTAATGGTGGATTTATTCAAATTTACATCCAATAAAAAATATTGAGTGGAATTATAATCTTAGACTATAACCAAATTCATTGTTAAACTTATTCCCATTTAATATCATACCATATCATATCATATCTTTCTACCGAAAAATAAGAAAATGAAAAAAGTCGTAGCATTTCCGGATTTACAAAATACAAATACCCATTACTAGTGGAGTGGACAAGCTGAAAATGACGTTTGGATGCATCCTTAATTTCCTATCTTCTTTTCTTACTACCATTTGGTACGAGTAGGATGAATTGGTCCAAATCTAATGCTTTATTTATAGTGGTAGTGACAACCACCAATAGCGCTGTGATAGCGTGGTAGTGACAGCAACTGTGATTGACGACGTGAAGGTGATGTGGTAGCCGAAGTCAACTGTAAATTAATCGTGATGATGGCAATAATGATAATAGCAGTGATAGCGATGATCTTTTTATTTGAAGATCGATTCGATAATTAAAATTATAGGTTTATCATTCTCAAAAAAAAAAAAAAAAAAATTTAAGTTTATAAATACAAGTAATGTAATGTCACTTAAAGTTTTATAATAACATGACATGTTAAATTCAGAAAATAAATAAAATGGACTTTTTCTATTTCGAGAAAAATTTACTTCTAAAATAGAGATAAATTCTTTTAGTTCATTATGTGACGATTGATAAAATTAATTCTGTCTAATTTTAGTTATATGACCTATTTATTGATTCATATAACTTATTTAAAATAATTTTTTGAATCGCTAAATTGGTGGAAAGTCTTTTAACGAGCGGTTTGGAGGAAGATTGGTTCTTACATTTTAAATAAAATGGAGAAGATTGTGTGGTAGGAAAAAAAAAATGAAAGGGATAAAATGCACCAACGAATGATAAAGTGGTTTATGTAAACCTTAAAGAGCGAAAATTTTATTTTGCTTCTTTTTTTTATTTTTCTTGCTTTAATTTTTTTTTTGGTTGCCTTTTAAATAGATTTTCTACACAGCAACCAAAATGAAGTTAAGGCATGAAACGTGTCTAGCCTAGATATGTTTCATTCGGTCCAGGTGCTAACCAATATAATATTATAATAATTGGTCCTAATATTAACTATCCAAAAATAAATAAATAAACATTTTAAAAGTCTTATAATTCAATTGGTTGACATCTTTAATATATAAATTATATTTTGGGGTTAAAATCTTTCTTCTTGTTGTAACTATTCAAATTATCAAATAAATAAATAAACCTTATCTATTTGGAGGAAAATTGGTTCTTTTATTTTAGGTAAAATAGAGAAGATTGTGCGGTAGAAAAAAAAAAATGAAAGGGATAACATGCATCCACGAATGATAAAGTGGTTTATGTTATCCTTAATGAGCGAAAATTTTATTTTTTTATTTTTTTATTTTTTCTTTTTCCTTTTTTAATAAATTATTTTGTTGTCTTTTAATATAGATTTTCTATATAGCAACCAAAATGAAGTTAAGACATGAAACGTGTCTAGCCTAGACATGTTTCATACGGTCCAGGTGCTAACCGATATTATATTATAATAATTGGTCATAATAATTAGAAGAATATTAACATTGACTATCCAATTCTTAAATAAATAAATAACTATTTTAAAAGTTTTATAATTCAATTAGTTTATATCTTTTAATATATAAATTATATTTTGGGGTTAAAATATATATATATTTTTTTGGTAACTATTCAAATTATCAAATAAATAAACAAACCTTATCTATTTGGAGGAAAATTGGTTCTTTCATTTTAGGTAAAATGGAGAAGATTGTGCGGAAGAGAAAAAATGAAAGGGATAAAAGCACTAATGAATGATAAAGTGGTTTATGTTAATCTTAAAGAGACAAAATTTTATTTTTCTTTTCTTATTTAATTTTTTTATTGACATCTGAAAGAGATTTTCCATTGATCATTTGAAAGGTATGAAACATGTCTAGCTTAGACTTGTTTCATACGGTCTAGGTGCTAACCAAGATAATACTTGGTCTTAATTAGAAGAATATCAACCTTGACTATACGTTTTCTCTTGTTACTATCCGTTTCCTCTGCTGTAACTATTAAAATTATCAAAAAATTAATTAAACCTTATTTATGGGGATTGTAATAAGCAGAATGTCATCATAAATCTTAAACTATCCGTTTTCTCTTGTTACTTTTTGCAGAAGTTTCTGGGACAAAAGGAAGTTTGTAAATTTAATTATAATGATTTAAAGTAAAATCTAAGGACTATCAACCAAAATCTTAGAGGGGGAAGAAAATAAGAGGATGAGAAAGAGAGAAGAGTTTGTAGGTGCTAAGCTTACGAGGATGTTGAGCTTGCCATGAAAAACAGAGGACACAGTCTGAATCAGCTCCTCCCGCTGAGCTTTTGATGTCAGGTCACAAACTGAACCACTTACTTTGAACCCTTTACTCTCCCATTCTTGTACCCTCTCATTGATCTCTGTTTGGTTCCTGGAACAAATATGCACTGCCGCTCCAAGTGCAGCTAGCTCTTCCACTATGGCATACCTGATGAATAGTTCAAATGAACAAATAGAATTGGAATTTAGAAAGAAATGTTAAAAAAAAAACAAGTAAGAGAGGCATAGATATATGTCTGGCTAAGGCTAAGCTAACCCAATGCCCTTGGTTCCACCAGTGACAAGAGCAGTCACGCCCTTAAGAGACCATCTTGGGTCCTTGAAACTCGGCTCTGCTTCTGCCATGTTCTTCTTCTCCTTTCAAGTATTCCAAAGGCAAATTCTTACAAGCAGAAGTAATAAGAATGGGTACTCTGCTTAGGAAAACAACCCTCGAATACTCTTTATATAATCAAATTGCGCGTACTATCTGAAAATAAAAAAATAGTTAACTACTACCGTATACTATGATTTATGCTATTCTTGCTTAGCTTAGGAGAAGTATTAAAAAACCCAAAAGGATATCGTAGAATATGTATAAAGTCAAACCACAAACGGTTAAACAGTATCACTTAGTTACCGTCTGCCGTCCGTCTAGAACTGAATCCAAAGTCCAAACCCTGATCGAAAATTCGAAGGCACCAAGGGGCAGCTTCCATTTTATTCAATTGGAGAAACCTAGGGCTAGGGCCCAGGGGGGTTGATTTTTCCCATTTGATTGCCCCAAATTCGACTTTGTCTTTTTAGATCAATTGTATCACTAGGATAAGCAACTAGGAAGCACGAACACGACAAAGTTGCTAACGTACTGCTGTCGAGCACGTATTTGATATGGATACATCCCTGACGTGGACACAAATGTGTCAAGTACTCATTCTGGAAGAAAAAAAAATCATTTTTTAATTCAATTATTCTATTTTGATGTTGAATGTTGTTTATTTGAGCTCTTTTTATGGGTGTCTAGTTTATTTGTTGTTATATACTTTTTAAATTCAAAATAAACGTAGCTTATTCAAAATATAAAAAGTATATATACCTAAAAATAAATATTAATTAATTGATTGTTGTATACAATTTTTTAAGAAATGTCATGTGACCATATTACGTATCATCACTAAAAAAATTGCTATCTATGATAGCTAGAGTTCATCGTAATAGCACAAAAAGCTGTCGCAAATTATTAGTGCTGACAGCAAAAGGCCGTTGATGTCTGCCAGCATAAAGCCTTGTCGTACTACGTATTTGTGCTACATAGATGAGCAATGTCATCTAGATTTCCTAATTTTTGTTATTGACCACAAAATGGAGGGAAGCCTCTAGTTTAAAATCCACAGAGCTTTACTACCTGATTGAACCTAAAGATATTCAAGATTTTCCTTTACACCCCACGCGATGGATGATGCTGAAAGTGCACTAGTCTAATTACTAGGTGCAAGTACAACCCCCGAAATTTTTATTACAGCTAGATTAATTTTAAGCTTAACTCAATTAATGCGGAATTTATGTGATTAGCAAATTAATCAACCGAAGCTATTAACTAAAGCATGTACATACATAATTGAATAAAGCAATTAAACAAGAGTAGTAGAGAAAAGAGGGTGCAAACACAAGATAGCATTGGATGTGTTATTGAAGAGAAAAATTGGAGAACCTGGCTAAAAAACCTCTCCACAGCCTGAGAAGTCAAAAGTATAAAGATGAACAAGAAGACTCTCCAAGCATAATCTACCCGCTATATTTAGACTCTCTAAGTCGTTGCTACCAACGGACTTCTTAGCTTAGTTTCTTCTCAAGTTTTCCAAATCCTGCAACTCTAATTGGTTGCATCCCCAAAGATTGGTAAAGACCCAATGCTTCCTAAGGCTCCATGTCACATCCAACACTTAGATTGTGTATGAGTTGAGTTTGAGTTAAGCTGCTTTCATGGTATGGAAATTGGAGAGGGGAGAGAATAGAGAAAATCTAAGAGATTGGTGTAGTAACATGTAGGCTCACAATTACTAACTCTCAAATGGTGTTTTTAGGGTTTTCTTTTAGAAACTCTTTTTACAATTTCGTGGGTAATGAGGGTATATATAATGTAGGTGAATGAGTGGAAGAGTCACAAAAAAATGAGCTGTCAAAGTGCTTGTCGACTCATTGGCTAGTTGGCCTACTCGCAAGCTAGTTGCCAGCCACCTAACATAACTGAATTTCAAATTCTCATGTACTGCTCACATGTCTTTCTAGCACATAAATCAAATGACTTCCTGATGTAATCAATAATATCTCAAACCATTATAAATGGAAGGCTAGAAGAACAAATAAAATCAAATCTAGGAGTCCAAGACCAAAATCTTAAGCACATTCAAACTACAAAATAAAATTGACAATATATGAAACTTGATTCAACTTGAAATGGCCATAGGGAATCATCAACCACCACCACAAAAATCCTTCCATGAATCTCCATTGTAAACCGAACTTGGAAGCCGAATTGGCACTGGAGATAGTATCTGGGATTTGTGCATTGAAAGAGAGACTTGAGAGATATGAGCTAGTGCTTGTGAAGTCATCAAGACCACAAAGATGGATGTTTTTTTTTTTTAAGTCACAAGTTTGTTGGAAGTTTCTGAAGATGAAGAACTTTCCTTTTGTTCGATGTTTTCTCTAGTGTAAAACATATGGTGGGCATATTATTGTCACTTTTAGTTTTTTATTATGGGAAAAGTTAATGGACACTCTAAGAATATTGGTTTAGAAATTATTTTTAAAAAATTTTATGGGGAAATGAAAAATTACATAATTGAAAATTACCCCTTGTAGTTATTAAAATTTCGCTAAATTTAACATTTTTTAATGACATGGGGTAATTTGCTAATTTTTGAATACTTAAAGGGGGACATTGCTCGGTTTTAAAGTTTGACGATTGATATATACCAATAGTTAAAGTGGGGGATCCGTGATAAGTGTGAGTGATGATCAATGTTTTGGGGAGGGGAATAGAGGGAGTTATGGGATCGAACCCAAAGATACCATAAACATTGTTGGCAGTTATGAAGGAGGAGTGCTTAGAGAAAGGGGAAAGGAGAGATGGAGGTTGAAAACATGGGTGCTAGTATTTCTAATTAAGATATCGAATTTTTGAGTGATGGCCACCACTGGGATTCATAGAAAAGGTTGAATCATGAAGAACTTGTTGAATCGGGTTGTGGAGATAGGCATGACTACGTTGTAAAGGCGTTTGAGTGTTTTTTTTAGGGATTTGATTTATTTAATTAATTTGTTAGTGTAATTAGGCTATGAATTGGGAATGTTATGATCTGTTTGGATTGAGGGGAAGGGAGGGGGAGTAGAGAAAAGTAGGGTTAATTTGACCTTATTTTCAGTCAACTCTACTCGCCTCCACTCCCCCTCCTTCTCCCCTCAATCCAAACGGGCCTTTAGTGTTTGCTACCTCAATTCTCTAATATTTCCATGTAAGTGCTTATTTTCTTAGGTTTTGGGCATGCCGTATTTGCCCCATGCTGCTTAACATGATATAAACAACTAAACATGAACCCACTGCTCGTAGACAAACCAAGACAATGGAAACTAACAGCATAAGGTGCGCCATCAACAACCAGCACTACAAAGATCATTTCCCAAATATAAAGGAACTAAAAGGTGTACGTCATTTACCACAAATTAGTTAAAGTTTGATCCTACAACATAAAACATCACTTCAGAGGAAGATTTTCCTCATGATTTCTCATTGTACTTTTATGAGAAGCTTATTTTTATATGTAAAGCTGAAAACAAACTTGATGGATTTGCATAATAGATGATTATGAAAACTCATGTATGAGTTGGCTAGAAACCAGTCACTGTGTATCCCCCATCGACAAAAATTACTTGCCCAGTGATATATGAATCTGTAGGAAGGCAAAGAAATGCCACCACGGATGAAATCTCATTAGGCTCTGCAAGAGGACCTAAAGGAGTCCGCACGATGAGCTTGGTAAGATCCTTAGCATGAGGATAATCCTGAGGCAAATGGTGTTTGAAATATGATTAATATTGTAGTAATTCGTAATACTTAATTAGTATATATTTCAAAAAATGACAAACTATAGGACTAGGAGGAACTGTGTAAACTTTTCCATTTTGGGTAGTCACCCCAAAATATTAACATGAAACACAAGTAAGAAATTCATATCGGGACGCAAGGATAGAAGATCTTACTGCTGGATTTTGGTTGGTATTGACACCCCATGGCAGTGTTTACACGAATATTGTCCTTTGCCCATTCACATGCGAAGTTCTTTGTTATTTGGTTGATTGCTCCTGAAAATCAATGAGGTTAGAAAAATTAGTATAGTTATTGATAGCAAGAATATATTATTTTAGTGACAAAAAACGTGCCTTTGGATGCTACATAATTAGAAAGTTTAGGTAGAGCTATCACTCCAGCGACAGAGGATATGAATACAATATTTCCAGCTCCTGATTCCTTCAAAAGGGAGGGTGAAAGTTGAGAAAGATTGTAGGGAGCCTCAACATTTGTTTTCATTATAGTCGAGTAATCTTCTTCAGTATATTTTATATCTCCTTTGATCATGGATAAGCATTGTTTACCTAAATAAGCAGAAAAAATCAGCTTTAGAAGAGCAGAGAAACATAGAGCAATCTAATTTTGATATAAATGAAAGATAAAAGAAGAAATTGTAACTGGTAATCCAGGAGCTTAAAATTGCAGTTGCCGCTCCAAGTCTAGTAGAAACATATCAGAATGGAAAATATTGTAGTTTTGTACTACGTCTTCCAACTGTTAGAAATACTGAATGATTGTATTGTATTTCTTAATGAAACAATATACATGAGTGCCTTTATATAGAAGGCATATGAGTACAGTACAAGTAAATATGAGTGCAGTACAAGTAAGAGTGTAGTATAAGAATGTGTGCTATACAAGTAATTTAGTTGGGCCTAAAGCCCACAATACTATACATGTTAACAACCCCCTCAACCTCAAGTTGGATGTGAGACCAACTTGAGGTTATCAACTAAATCACGAAGGTGTCCCTTAGGATGTGACTTGGTGAAGATGTCTGCAAGTTGATCTTTGGAGGAGACGGAGAAGAGCTTGAGAGCACCATGGACAAGATGATAATGGATAAAATGACAATCAATCTCAATATGTTTAGTCCGTTCATGGAAGACATCATTGTGAGCAATATGAATGACACTCTGATTATCACAATAAAGAGGAGTAGCAGAGGATGTAGACACACCTAAATCCTTAAGAAGCCATCGTAGCCAAAGAAGCTCAGATGTGGTATCAGCAAGAGCATGATATTCTACTTCAGTATTGGAGCGGGCCACAAAGGTTTGTCTCTTACTTCGCTAGGAAATCAAGGAAGAGCCAAAGAGAAAGCAATAGCCAGTGGTGGACCTGCGATCAGTGGGATCTCCTGCCCAATCAGCATCAGAGAATGCACGAAGTACAAGAGGAGACTGAGCTGAATAGAAAAGGCTATGAAAGAGAGTGCCCTTCAAGTATCGAAGAATGCGCAGAACAACAGCATAGTGAGTCGATCGTGGAGTAGACAAATACTGGCTGACCTGATGAACAACATAGGAAATGTCTGGACGAGTAACTGTGAGATAAACTAGGCTGCCAACCAAACGTCTGTAAAGAGAAGGATTAGATAATAGTTCCCCCCCCCCCCCGAGGGAGTCAGATGCGCATTAAGCTCAACTAGAGTGTCAAAAGTCTTGCTATCAATGAGTCCAGCTCGAGACAAAAGGTCAGAAGCATACTTGGCTTGAGTAATATAAAGACCATTTGTGGAATGAGTGATTTCCGACCCAAGAAATAGCTAAGGTGTCCAAGATCTTTCATCTCAAATTGCTGACTGAGAAAATACTTGAGTTCTTGTATGCCATTAAGGTCATCACCAGTTATGATCATATCATCCACATAGAGGAGAAGTAAAACGGTGCATTTGTCAGTGCGACGAAGAAATAAGGCAGCATCATAAGGATTGGCAGTGTAACCAAAGCGAAATATGGTAGAGCTGAACTTTTCAAACTAAGCTCGTGAAACTTGTTTGAGACCATACAATGCACGTCGAAGGCGAAAAACCTTGTTTGATTTAACAGAGAGACCTAGAGGAGGTTGCATATAAACTTCTTCACTCAAATCCCCATTAAGGAAGGCATTTTTAACATCCATCTGAAAAAAGATCCCATTTTTTAGCAGTGACAACAGCCAAGAAGGCACAAACAGATGAGATGCGAGCAACTAGAGCAAAGGTCTCTTCATAATCAATCTCATACTCCTTGAGTTCTTGTATGCCACTAAGGTCATTATTAGTTATGATCATATCATCCACATAGAGGAGAAGTAAAATAGTGCCTTTATCAGTGCGACGAAGAAATAAGGCAGCATTATAAGGATTGACAGTGTAACCAAAGCGAAAGATGGTAGAGCTGAATTTTGCAAACCAAGCTCGTGGAGCTTGTTTAAGACCATACAATGCACGTCGAAGGCGACAAACCTTGTTTGATTCAACAGAGAGACCTAGAGGAGGTTGCATATAAACTTCTTCACTCAAATCCCCATTAAGGAAGGCATTTTTAACATCCATCTGAAAAAGATCCTATTTTTTAGCAGTGGCAACAGCCAAGAGGGCATGAACAGATGAGATGCGAGCAACTAGAGCAAAGGTCTCTTCATAATCAATCTCATACTCCTGTGTAAAACCTTTTGCAACATGACGAGCCTTATAGCGCTCAATGGACCCATCAGCTAATTGTCCCACAGAACACAAATTATAGGATAGGTCAGGTACATAGAAGACTCCAAGAACAGAGATGTTGGAGGTCGAAACAAAACCTAGACTATTCCCATGCATGGTGGAACCATCAGCTATATGAATATTTAAAGGATGTGGTGTAGGGTCAAGTTTGGAGAATAAGGACGAGTGAGGTATCATGTGATTGCAACAGGCAAAATCAAAAAACCAAGTTTGAGACTTACCGGGTAAAATTGAGAGAGCAGAGGAAAGATATGCATTACCAGCCATACGAACAGCCTGAGCTATGATCTCCTATAGTTCAATGGGTGAGAGGTTGATAGTGGATCCAGAAGACTGGTACTCAGCTGAAATGGGAGGCATTGGCGGAGTAGACTCAGTATTAGCAACTACAGCAGTAGATTTGTTGCGGCAGTAACAAGTCTCAATAGTGTGGCCAGCATGCTTGCAATAGTTACAGATCTTTTTGTTGTTCTGCTTACGACAGTGGCTAGAGCCAAAGGGATTACCTGATCGCTGAGGTTGCTCTATGGGTGGAGCAGAAGGAGTAAGAGCCAGAACATTAAACTTATTCTGGGCTTGAAGAGTTGCAAGGCGAGCTTCTTCTTTTACTAACTCGTTCACAGCAGTATTAAGAGAGGGAGGAGGACTGCAATTAAGAAGCTGGCCTCGAATGGGCTCATAGTCCTTGTGAAGTGACATCAGGAACTCATAGAGGCGAAATTCATCTCTAATAGCAGCATATTGTTGAGCATCTTTTGAGCATGCCCAGATTGGATCCGAAAGGTCAATTTGGTCCCAAATGAAGAGAAACTGATCATAGTAGTCATTGATCAATTGCCCTGGTTCTTGCCTGAATTGATGCAATTCAACCACTAACTGATATTTTATGGATCGGTGAGTAGTGGAGTATCTTTTGGCCAACATATCCCGCGCTGATTTTGATCATCAAAGCTGCCCAACAGATTAGAGATGGAGGGAATGGAAGTGTTTCGAATTTATGTGAGGATCATGTGATTGTGACTATCCCATTCAATCATGCGACTGAGGAAGGTAGTATCTTCTTCACTTGCCCCTTCACAAGAATAGTGATTGCACCAGTACAATAATGCCAGAGCATGCGACCCTTAAGAAAACTGCGCATAGCTTGAGACCAAGATAAGTAATTCTTATTCCCCTCCAATACAGTATTGATGGGGCGAGGAAGAAAAATATCTTTTTTATCCATTTAGAGACACAATATACAAAAACAGACTATAAAAATGAAATCTACGCGAAAAACTGAGTAAGGAGAACCTGGACTGCAAAAGTCAACTCTAAAAAGTCAACGGTCAACTGTCGGTCAACGGTAGTGACGTCAACAAGATGACGTGGTGGTGGCGTCAGTAGGTGACTGGGATGCTGAGTAAGCTGGGGCTGACGTGTATTGATGACGTCAGTAAGATGACGTCAGCCTGGCGTGATGACGGCGCGTGGGGCGCGTGAACTGCAGCACAGATTCTTAGAGCGGCGCGTGCGGTCTCCGATGGTTTCAAGGTTTCCACGAGCGTGTAGATCGATGGAAGACGATCACAGTGGTACCTTCAGGAAGTTGATTGGAGCAATAATGGCGGCGGTACGGAAGGATGCAGAGGTCTTTTCAATGTGGAACTCCTCAACCGCGGCTGCTATAGGTTCGGAACCTAAAGACGATGTCTGGAAGACGTCGGAGGTTCAACGGCAAAAGGTTGTGGCAGTTGCTGTGATGGCGGAAGCGTTATTGAGGATGGAATTACACCAATAAAGATAAAAATGCTAAGAAATGGTCAGAGCAGTGGCTCTGATACCATGTTAAAAATACTGAATGATTGTATTGTATTTCTTACTGAAACAATATACATGAGTGCCTTTATATAGGAGGCATATGAGTGCAGTACAAGTAAGTGCAGTACAAGTAAGAGTGTAGTACAAGAATGTGCGATCTAATCCATAAAATGTTTAGTTGTACTAATTTTCTATTTCCAAATTATACTGATTAGGCATGCCAGACTTCAATGCATAAGTTCATATTTTTCTTTGCGTGGGGAGAATCCTGCTAGGATTAATTTGACTCATCTTACCGAATTTGCATCCCTCTATTATTCTATGAATCATTTATATGAACTATTTTATTTTTTTGCTAAGAGAAAAAATGGGTAGTGGAGTGACTTGATTTGGCTTCTTTCACCTGGGAATGACCATAGTGACATTCTACTTGCTGGGCCCAGGCCTAGGGGAATAGAGTTTATTACTTATTTCATAATTGATGTAACTTGTTTAAATTAATAATACATATAAATAGTTTTATAAAGTACTACGTAATGGATTGAATGAAATTTTTTTTATACCGATTTAGAGGAAAATTTTGTTTTTACATTTCATATAAAATGGAGAAGATTGTGTGCCGTATATTCTATAAAAAAATAAAATAAAATGGAAAAGATTGTGTGGTAGAACAAATGATAAAATGTTTTTATTTAAACCTTGAAAAGCCAAAAATATTTTTCGATATTCAATTTTTTTTATTAAAAAATATTGTTGTTGACTTTCAAAAGGGATTTTTCTATTGATTAAGCACCGCAACCTAAACGAAGTTAAGGTTGAAACATATTTAGGTGCTGACCAAGGTAATAATTGGTCCTAATTAGAAGAATATCAATTTGAGTAATGCTATCAATCTTGTCTAATTCTCAACTACTTGGCATTTTTTGTTATGTCTATGACATATATAATTCAAATCCTCCTTCCCGTTGTAACTATCAAATTACCAAAAAAAAAAAAAATCTGATCTATTTAGGCTATAATAAGAAGGATATCATCGTAAATCTCTAACTATACATTTTCTCCTTGTAAAGTTGTGATTTTCAATTTTGTTTGTTGGCATTAATTCTATGTCAAATTTGGTTTCAACTCTTCAATCATTTTCTTGTATTTTTGTGGGATTCAATGTAATGGGTTCTGTTAGGTTTTAAAGATTTAAGAATTAAATATTTAGAATCATTATTGTATTGTGTTGGCAAACCGAGATCAAAACATGTCTAGTCTAGGTGTTTAGGCAATGCTTAAATAAGGGTGTTTCAAGTTTTAAGTCTAGCTATTTGCAAAAAAGAAAAGTGAGGATTTGCCTTTCTCAACGGATTGAGAATTAGGCTTAACTGATATAAAATCACAGGCATAGGTTTTCTACAGAATTTTAAACAGGCCTAAGTTCGCGAAAATGTTTAGGGTTTCACTTAAACTTCTCCACATATAAAAAGGAAACCCTACTCACGTTTTGGAGGTGCTGAAGAAGACTTGTATGTTATTCTTTGTGAGATTTGAGAGGTTCTGTACCTTTTAATTACACAAGAATCTACTAGAGCTAAAACTACAATCAAGGATTGGTAGAACTAGTTGCTACATCAAGATCAACAAGTAAAGGTGATCTGAAACTTTTGAGTGGAGTCTCATAGTCACAAGCAAGGTGGCTTGTGTTGCTGTAAATTCAAGAAGAGAAGGAGTCCGTGGATTCGGAGCTTGCACGTGGTCATGTCAGTAAGTTACTATTGGAGGTAGTATTAGATTGAGGGTTAAATCTTTTGTAAAAAATTTGATTCCCTTATAGTGGATTTGGTTTGCCTTGAGGATAGCTAGGTCAAATCCTCCCCTGGTTTTTACCTTAAAACGGTTAGTTTCATTGGTTTTCCTGAGTAATCATATCGTGGTGTTATTTACTTTTCCACATCTTTGCATGATATGATTTATTTGTGTTTAACCTAGATTAGAAAATTAATCTAAGTAATCACTTGATTAATAAATTAGGTTAAACAATCTATTAAAGGGGTCTAAACGAACTCTCAGGTTCAATGTGAGAATTTGGTGAAGAACTGTGAATACAGATTATTTCGTGACTGGTGCAACCTGCGAAAGGTCACGTGAGGAGCATATGTGGAAGTTCAATGGTCTCAATGTCAAACGGCATCTTGCGAGTGGCTGGCGACTTGGCCAACTCGCGACCTAACTCATAAGATGCATTGCCAGCCTGTTTTGTGTGTCTTTCCTCATTTCTTTACCCATACTATAAAAGCCCACATTACTCACGTAAGGAGAGTTTCAAAGAGAAAACTAGAAATCCATTTGAGAATTAGAGATTACTAACCAACAATCCTTTACACATTTCTCTTAATTTTCCTTACACTCTTTCCTCTTTAATTTTATATCCTTGCTTGCGAGGTTCTTAGCCCAAACACAAACCATACTCATTTTGAGTGTCGTGAGTTGATTTGGAGCTCTTGGGAAGCATTGGGTCATGCCATTTAATGGTGGATGCAATTGGTGATAATTGTGGGATCCAAAAAGCTAGTGAAGACAAGGCTCGATGAAGCCCATTGGTGGCTGGGACTCGAAGGTTCTAAGTACAAAGGGTAGTCTAGGCTTGGAGAGTCTACATTGTAATCCTTGTACTTCAACTTATTTACTAGTGGATCGATTTGGCTTGGAGGGTCAGGAAGAGGTTTTTACACCCAGCACTTAGGTTTTCCTCTTCGATAACACATCTCAGTGTTATTTTGTGCTTGCTTCTCTATTTGCTTATTCCTTGTATTTTATACTTAATCGTCAATGATGTATGTCCATGCACTAAGTTTTTAGTCCCGGTTAATTGCACATTGATTACTCTTATTCTGCATCTAGTTGGGTAGATTAAAAGCAATTAAGCAATAACTTAAAAATTGGGGGTCTTAATTAGCTCTAGTAGTTTTACTATCGAGCTTTCACTATTGTTACTTTTTATGTAAGTTTCTTGGACAATATTATTATTTGCTTGCTAAGGGGAGATTGTAAATTTAATGACGATGATATAGAGTAAAATCTAGGGATTATCAACCAAAATCTTAAAGGGGAAAATAAGAGGAGGAGAAAAAGAGGGATTTGTAGGTGCTAAGCTTACAAGGATGCTGAGCTTTCCATGAAAAACAGAGGACACAGTCTTAATCAGCTCCTCCAGCTGAGCTTTTGATGTCAGGTCACAAACTGAACCACTTACTTTGAACCCTTTACTCTCCCATTCTCGTACCCTATCATTGATCTCTGTTTGGTTCCTGGAACAAATATGCACTGCCGCTCCAAGTGCAGCTAGCTCTTCCACTATGGCATACCTGATGAATAGTTCAAATGAACAAAAAGAATTGGAATTTAGAAAGAAATGTAGAAAAACAGCTAGAGAGAGATATATATGGCTGGCTAAGGCTAAGCTAACCCAATGCCCTTGGTTCCACCAGTGACAAGAGCAGTCACGCCCTTAAGAGACCATCTTGGGTCCTTGAAACTTGGCTCTGCTTCTGCCATATTCTTCTTCTCCTTCCAAGTATTCCAAAGGCAAATTCTTACAAGCAGAAGTAATAAGAATGGGTACTCTACTTAGAAAAACAACCCTCGAATACTCTTTATATAATCAAATTGCGTGTCACTATCTGAAAATGAAAAAAATAGTAAACTACTGCCATAAACTATGATTTATGATATTCTTGCTTAGCTTAGGATGAGTGTTAGAAAACACAAAAGGATGGTGTAGAATATATATAAAGTCAAACCACAAACAGTTAGATTGTATCACTCAGTTACCGCCTGCCGTCCTTCTAGAACTGAATCCAAACTCCAAACACTGATCCAAAATTCGAAAGGACCAAGGGGTAAATTCAATTCTATTCAATCTAAAATTAGAAAAGAAGCGGAGAAACTAAGGGCCAGGGCCGGGGGGAGGGGGGGGGGGGGTTATGATCTGTCCCATTTGATTGTCTTAAGTTGGACTCCTTTCTTTTTCGATCAATTGCATCACCAGGATAAGCAATGTCATCTACATTCTTAGTTTTTGTCATTGGCCACAAAATGGAGGGAAGCCTACGGTTTAAAATCCACAGAGCTTTACTACCTGATTGAACCCAAAGATATTCAAGATTTTCCTTTACACCCCATGCGATGATGATGCTTGAAAGTGCACTAGTCTGATTACTAGGTGGAAGTACAACCCCCAAATTTTAATTACATCTAGATTAATTTTAAGCCAAACTCAAATATTGAATAATTTACATGATTAGCAAATTAATTAACTATAGCTTTTGTTGATACCTATTTTTGCGACATATTTTCTACAATCCCGATTCAAACAAGCCCAACTTCCTCGTGAGCTCAATTCATGTATTATATTATTTTTATTCTTTTAAGCATGATCCAAGCCCATGCGACTTGTTGGGGGAAATTGAAGAAGTGTCGTTTGGAGGATATGGGTCGATTTCATTCAGACCTTTTGCATGAGCCAGCCTATGCGTGCTACCAAGTGGGCAAGGGACACTGGTAGCACCTTAGGCTCATGGAGGAGGTCTTGTACCCGAAATTTTCATCTCCAAAAGAGCTTTTATGCTAGAGTTAACTGTGACCTAACTTTTTTACTTTACAATTTTTTTTTGCCTAAAACACATAGTTGACCTTGAGTGGCTAGCCTTGTTTGCTACAGCAACTAAATGCAGACTCCAAGGACCTCCCATGTCTAGGAAACATCAGCCCATAAATTTAGACCACTTCATTTCCCAAATTATGCGAAAAGCAACCAATCCTCTTACCCAATTTTAGCAAATCTGACCATAACCTCTTTGATTGATATCTTGGGGTTCAAAGCATCTTCTATTGACCAAAAACCAGTCACTGAGAGCACCCCCAAACTCAATATAAAAGCACCTATTCAGATTCAAAATGGAGGGAGAAGAGGAACCACATTTTGCTATTGGAGCTGAAACTTTAGAGTAAAAGCCCATTCAATCAACATTGATTCTCACAATTCGGAAGCCAGAGGTGGAAATGTGGGTATAGAGGAACCTTTCCTCTCTTCCTCATTACCTCTCTTAATTTCCTATTTTTGCTGACTGTGGGTTGAAGTTTCGGACTTGTTATGTTTTTACGCATTTTTATTATTGCCATTTTGATTTGTCTCTTGTTAAAGCACCACTAGCCTTTTTTTGCTATACGTTATGAATTTTGGGCTTGATACTCCACAAATAATCACTTTTAAAGAACCTAATGGGAGATTTTGGCCGTTCTCACATTTTTGGCTATTGCCGCAAAAACGTCCTCGACAACTATTAACTAAAGCATGGACATACATAATTGACTAAAGCAATTAAACAAGAGTAGTAGGGAAAAGAGTGTGCAAACACAAGATAATACCAGATGTGTTATCGAAGAGGAAAATCTAGCAAAAAAAAATCTCTTCATAGGCCAACAAGTCGAAATTGATTCTTTATGAAAATAAGTTGGAGTACAAGGATGAGCAAAAGGACTCTCCAAACCTAATCTACCCACTGTATTTAGGGCCTCCAAGCCACTGCTACCAATAGACTTTTCAGAATTGTTTCTTCTTCTCAAGCTTTCTTAATCCTACAACTTAAACTGGTTGCACCACCATAGATTAGTAAGGTCCCAATGCTTCCTAAGGCTCCAAATTACATGATATTAGCTTATATTTTTTTTTGAATCATACATTTCTAAAATATATAATGGTTTCTCATTTTATATATATATATATATATATACATAAATATATATATAATTTAGAATGTAATTGGTTTTAGATTCTTTGGTTTTCGTACCCAATAATTTACTTGCCACAAAACTTAAAAACTTAGATAAATACATGGCATAAAATTGAACTCCAATTTGAAATCTAATTCACTTGGCATAAAATTAAAAATTAAATATGACACGTGGCACAAAATTGAGAATTCAATTAAAATTTAATTGCATTTTCTCCAAGCTTTATCTATTAACATATATATATATATATATATATATATATATATATATATATATATATATATATATATATACACACTAGTGTGTAGCCCCATGCATATGTACGGATATAATTAAAAATAATCACAATTATACAGTTCAAATTAATATATTTTTTCTTTTTAGAAGATGTTCAAATTATACATGGTATTAGCTTATACTTTTTTTAAATCATACATTTCTAAAATATGTTGTGGGAGGGCCGAGGACTAGGGTACCCTACCCAAATATAAACTTGCCAACCCAAGCAAAGAAACGAAACCAAACCTCGGGGATCTCACTTACTCGAGGAGGACTAAGGGACCAAATGACAACTGGTACCTCGGAAAGCCTAGGGTAACAGAGTAGATGATAAACGAAGAGTACAAGACATGTAAGGGTGGACGAAGGAAGTTTCCTAAGAGAGACACCTCCTGCCTCCGCATTCAATACTTTGTACCAACTTAGCTGGCTGCATTAATGAGAAAATGACACTTGAACAGCGATTTCACAGCTCACAGTTTTTTTTACCACCTCCAGAAGGGTCATGATGGGGCAAACATCCAAATTGTTCCCCTGAGACGTACAGATGGAGGGCTGAGATGCAATGGAAGGGACTATATAAGGGAAGGAACCCCCTAAAAAGAAGGGACGAACATTTTCCAAGAAGAGAGAGAGAGAGAGAGAGAGAGAGAGAGAGAGAGAGCAAAGGATCACTCTGTAAAAAAGATAATCCTTGCTTATTAATGAGAGATTTATCCTCAGACCTGCCTAAGGAAGAGTTTTTATTGAATTGTCGTTCTTTTCATTCATATTAACCGCTTTGGTCCTATTGGTCTTAAGCTTGTAATTTTCTTTGCATTGCAATTGAGTCGGAAGCCCACTTTCTTAAAAATTCATTGTATTGAGCTTGGTTTGAAGGACTGGGAGCCACTATTCTAAGCAGGCTAGGGCTTTTCTTTTCGAGTCCTCACATATGTAATAGTTTCTCATTATATATATATATATATATATATATATATATATTGATGATGTTGAAAAATCAATACGCTAAATGGGTCGGAATTCAGTAGCAAATTTGTGACTTGAGAAGAAAAGAACTATCAAAGGAGACCGGTGTGAATCGGCCAAGGACCCTCTGATGGTTAAATCAGTTCTCTCTCTTCGAAAATAATTATGGAGAGTGAATAATTGGCTGAACATACCTTGTGTTGTTGAGGGTGGATCCCTTTTACAAAGAACTTGGAGTGGGTCTACTTTTTTGGTTCCACTAACATCGTGGGAGATGTGTAGATTTTGTGGAGCATTGCATGAGAGACAAGTGGACTTTGGAATGTGGGAGAGAACATTGGAAGATAACCCCATGTTTAGGAATTGGAAACTAAATTCTGGTTACTCTCATGGAACAATCAGAATGCTTAATATTTTTCTAAGTGTTTGTACTTGTCTACACCTTAGGGTAGTATGGATGAATATATTTTGCTTTTGGATGACTACCGAGCCCTTTTTGATCTTTTCACGTACTTGCTCCTTTGTTGTTTCTTTATTTTTCCTCTGGATTTCATCTTGGACGATTTCGGGTTGGACGGCTATCATGGACGATCTAGACTTTATGATTTACTATCAGTTACCCCCTTGTCCATTGGCTGTTTTAACCCTACACCCATAATTTTTATGCTATTAATATACCATTTTTCCATGTGGCACATAATGATTTGTTGTAAATTTTGTAGATGTGGCGTTGTTGATCGTGTTCGTTTTATATGGTTGAGATGGTGCCACATGGTGGGTTTGTCAATGGTTAAGGAGTCATATTGCTTTGTTCATTGGACAATTACGACACGTGGCGCTTTTTAATTTGCTTGTGGCGATTTAGTGTCCCTAGTCTATCTCATTCGATGTACTGATTTTTCAACATTATATATATATATATATATATATATATATATATATAATTTAAAATTTAATTGGTTTTTAGACTTTTTGGTTTTTACACCCAATAATTCACTTGCCACAAAAATTAAAAACTTAAATGGACACGTGGCGGAAAATTAGACTCCAATCAAAATCCAATTTAGAATCTAATTAGATTTAGACTCTTCGATTTCTTATATTCAGCTAGTATGTAACCTGTGCTTACGCACACGAATAATGAATTGTTGTTGTATTGTTGATGTTAGCTTAAGTTATTAAACATATAAGATATAGTTTGATCAGGACATTTGGAGGTATTAAAATAGTTTTTCCTTACAATTTTTGTGACATTGTTTACACCAATTTTCTCGTTACATTGCTATTACGTATATGATTTTGAAAATCACTATTGGATATTACATATGCAGTATCAATTCATAATTTTTGTCTACGAAATTCTACTAAATACAACACAGAATAAAAACAATAAACTAGTCAAATAGTATCTCATAAATTGAAAGGGTATGTGTGTATGGAATTGTTCAACACAATTACAATTTGTTATGTCAAATATCTTCATATACAAAATATCTGAATAAAAACAATATAAAAAAATATGTTCATTAGTCCAGTAAAAAAAAAAAAAAGCAAAAATCTAAATAATTTAATTTGAATGGAAAACTAACAAAAGCAAAGTTCAATTTTGATTCTAATTGAATTTTCTCTAAACTAATATATATATATATATATTACATAGTTATGGCATATTACATAAATGACTTATAAATTTGAATTGTTTTTAATTATATGATTAGGTTTTTTTATGATTTATTTATATTGGACTCTTCATTTTTTACACTAAATTAACTCATTTAGCACAAAAATTAAAAAAATTTAGATTAGATGGGACGTGACATAAAATTAAACTCTAATTGAAATCCAATTTTTACATTGAATCAACTCACTTAGCACAAAAAATTAAAATTTAGATTAGATGAGACACATGACGCAAAATTAGACTCTATTTAAATTTTCTCTTAGCTTTACCTATTATAATATATATAAATAATTCACTTGGCACAAAATTAAAAATTAAATAAGATATGTGGCGCAAAATTAAGAATTCATTTAAAATCCAATCAAATTTTCTATAAGTTTTGACTATATATATATATATATACTTTCAATGGATAGAAAGACTATAATGGGTACTGATTTTGCTAGATTGAGTTTAAAAAATCAATCTTTGCTTAAAAGTGCTGTTGCCAACCTGCCTCCAGAAGTACAAACTTGTATTTTTGAAAGCAAGGCTATGACTAAAGATCTTGATCTTTGGTTAAAACATTTCAAAACTCTTGTTTCAATTGCTCCTACCATTGTTGAACCTGATGGCCCCAACAGAGGCTACCTGAAAAAGAAATGGGGAAAATACTTTGGAAGCAGTCTTAAAGTACATGAAAAAATCCATCCTTTCCCCGGTCTTTTGATTAATTATGAAGATGGTTCTGATGATGATCCTTTTTGGCTTTCTCAAATGTTTGAATCTGGTTTTGTCAAACTCATCAAATTAACGAGTCATAATCAAATTAACCAATTCCCTGGTATTATCCAAAAGGCTGTTGCAGATGTTGCAGCAACCCCTTATGTTTCAATCCGATGTTGGAGTACTTTACCCAAATGGGAAAAGAATAATTGGATGAATGTTCAACCTTCCAAGCATCTTGTTCTTATTAACGGATATACTCACCAAGGCCAATGGTATGAAGGCAATGCTTATGTTTCCCATAAACATCCCTATGCTCTTGCTGAATGTTGGAGAAGTTATTTTAATAATCGAATTCTTGATGTCTCCGAAGAATTATGGAAAAACTACCATTTCTTTGGTTGTACAGATAGAATTTCTATTTTTGTTAACAAACCTTATACTTCTGCGGTCAGGCACTTACAATGGGTAGAACATGATGACCCAAGAATATTCCTCACAAGAGATCCTATTCACGAACCATTAATGTATTGTGGCTTCTGTAACCAATATTCAACCTACCATGAACATGAATGCAATAATGATCCCCCATGGGATCCCTTTCCAAGAGACCCTTATGCTGGTTACCCATCTGATGCAGCTTCTACTTAGAAGCATACTGGTTCAGCTAGATGATGCTACTATTTGCCGACGATACTTTCCTGACAATAATGATCCATTGTTGACTATTCCAAGATTCAAGCTTTTTGAAAAATTATTTTGCTGATACTTTTGGCACTACCAGCCAACCTACTTTCGGTCTCAAAAGCCGATATTGCGCTCCTATTGCAGCTCCTATTGCCCCTCACGGGTCCTGATGAGAATAGTAAAATGTCATTATTTACTTTGTACTGTTTACTACTTTATTCACTTATATAAGGGGGGTTGTCCCTTATTGTTAAACTCAGAATCTTTTTCTAGGATTTCCCTTAGAACTCTCTCTAGGACCTCCTTAGATCAAGATATCTCACTACAAAGCTTGTAACTAGGAATCAGGACTAGCTTTCAAGCCTTGTACTATTTACCCAACCTGTTGATCACTGTAATCTTGTTGCTACTACTACTGTAAGTATTTTGATGTATATTCAATAAACAACTGCTGTTTTCAATACTTTGAATTATTTTGATATACAATTGCTTGGCTGGTTCTACCGCCTTACTTTCAATTATTATTTACTTTGAATTAATCCATATATCTGCTATCTGTTGTGCTTCCGCCTTCTGCGCTGTCGTCCTTCCCCCTTTGTGTTTCAAAAATTCAAAGTATTGAAAACAGCAGTTGTTTATTGAATATACATCAAAATACTTACAGTAGTAGTAGCAACAAGATTACAGTGATCAACAGGTTGGGTAAATAGTACAAGGCTTGAAAGCTAGTCCTGGTTTCTAGTTACAAGCTTTGTAGTGAGATATCTTGATCTAAGGAGGTCCTAGAGAGAGTTCTAAGGGAAATCCTAGAAAAAGATTCTGAGTTTTACAATAAGGGACAACCCCCCTTATATAAGTGAATAAAGTAGTAAACAGTACAAAGTAAATAATTACATTTTACTATTCACATCAGGACCCGTGAGGGGCAAAAGGAGTGCAATATCCGGAAGGAATCAAATCAGCTTTTGAGACCGAAAGTAGGATGGCTGGTAGTGCCAAAAGTATCAGCAAAATAATTTTGTCTTTTTGAAAAAACTTGAATCTTGGAATAGTCAATAATGGATCATTATTGTCAGGAAAGTATCATCGGCAAATAGTAACATCATCTAGCTGTACCAATATGCTTCTAAGTAGAAGCTGCATCAGACGGGTAACCAGCATAAGGGTCTCCTGGAAAGGGATCCCATGGGGGATCATCATTGCATTCATGTTCATGATAGGTTGAATATTGGTTACAGAAACCACAATACATTAATGGTTTGTGAATAGGATCTCTTGTGAGGAATATTCTTGGGTCATCATGTTCTACCTATTGTAAGTGCCTGACCGCAGAAGTATAAGGTTTGTTAACAAAAACAGAAATTCTATCTGTACAGCCAAAGAAATGGTAGTCTTTCCATAATTCTTCGGAAACATCAAGAATTCGATTATTAAAGTAACTTCTCCAACATTTAGCAAGACCATTGGGATGTTTATGGGAAACATAAGCATTGCCTTCATACCATTGGCCTTGGTGAGTATATCCGTTAATAAGAATAAGATGCTTGGAAGGTTGAACATTCATCCAATTATTCTTTTCCCATTTGGGTAAAGTACTCCAACATCGGATTGAAACATAAGGGGTTGCTGCAACATTTGCAACAGCCTTTTGGATAATATTAGGGAACTGGTTAATTTGATTATGACTCGTTAATTTGATGAGTCTGACAAAACCAAATTCAAACATTTGAGAAAGCCAAAAAGGATCATCATCTGAACCATCTTCATAATTAATCAAAAGACCGGGGAAAGGATGGGTTTTTTCATGTACTCTGAGATTGCTCCCAAAGTATTTTCCCCATTTCTTTTTCAGGTAGCCTCTGTTGGGGCCATCAGGTTCAACAATGGTAGGAGCAATTGAGACAAGAGTTTTGAAATGTTTTAACCAAAGATCAAGATCTTTAGTCATAGCCTTGCTTTCAAAAATACAAGTTTGTACTTCTGGAGGCAAGTTGGCAACAGCACTTTTAAGCAAAGATTGATTTTTTAAACTCAATCTAGCAAAATCAGTACCCATTATAGTCTTTCTATCCATTGAATGGATTTCCTCTTTGCCAAAGAGTTGACTAATCATGTGTGATTCATCATGATGGTTTTGAGCGTAAATAAGGCAATTAAAAAGTTGGTCGGCAAATGCTGCATTTTCAGTATTAGGGTCAATAATTTGGGTAGCAAGGTTAACAAGATGAATTTCAAGTGCTCTCATGGTTTTGTTGAATAGTTTGTGGTGGTCTGAAGAATAGGCAGCTTGAAGATTGTCTAGAATGAATTTAATGGAATCTGGTAATTCACTATAAATTCCATTATGGAATTGTAACTCTGTGTTCAATACTTCCTGTAAAGTTAATATGATATCACCACTGGAATATGTCACCTCTGCCGGGACAAATTCCTGAAGGGATGTTGCATTACTGGATTTTACTCCAAAAGATGCGCCTTCATGCATTACAAAAGGGTATCCCGCTGGGATCATTTCGTCTTGAGGAAAGTCCTGTGCAGGTGCTTTCCCCTTGTCCCTCTTTTCTGCCGAAGAAGTCATAATATTCCACTTAGTAGTGGTAGTATTAAATCTTAATTTGTCCTGCCAAGTAAGGGAGAGGATGTTAAGCCAGTTGGCCATAGTTAATAGTATAATAGAATATTTTTTTGAAAAGTGTGAGTCAATAATATCAATAAAATTCTTTTGAAAAGTATGTTTCAAAAGCCAAAGTTCAATATGTAATAGTTGTGCCGGACAATGAATGTTGGAATGAGCATGATTGTGTTGGAGAATATTGTGGAAAGAGAGTTGGAGAATATTTTTGTAGGAGGACATCATGCTATGGAGAGTTTTGGACCAATGCAAAGACTTGGTCAAAAGTCTAATGCAAAGAAGACTTTCATGAGTTTTAGCATCCGTAGGAATTATAGGAAGATCTTTGGTGAAGATATGCCTTTCACTAGGGATTTTGTCATCATGCAAGGAGTCAACAAGAGAGATATTCATATTATTATGGTATCTATCATCCATCAGGACACTGTGGCAGTCGGTAATAATTGTTGGCAACAATTGAGTAGAGCTATCCTTTTGTTTAATAAAGCTAAGATGTTTATTATGGGTTTCACACTTTGTACAAAATTTGAATTTTACTTTTTGTCCAAAAGGGTCAGTAGTAATTCCATCATCCTCAGTAAGGAAAGGATACAAAGAGTTAATAAAAGGCAAACCAAGAATTACTTTATCAGTCATGTTCTTAACAAGTACAGAGGGGATCTTAAAGCAAACATTATCATGGCAAACATGAGCATTATTTAATTCATATTTTATTTTCATTTTAGTGCCATTAGCAGAAACTAATCTTTCAGTAGATTTTTCAAAATATTTAGAAGGAATCAGTCATTCTTGAATACAATTAACATCAGCACCAGAAACAATCATAGCAACAACATCAAAAGCATAATCATGAACAACAACAATTTTGACTTTAGTGTACCATTTGGGAAGCATATATTTAATAAGAGACAATTGATTATCAATCAAATTAATCAAAGTACGATCAGAAACATTACCAGAAGGAGAAACTTGTTGATCAAATTCATCTCCGTCCTTTTGCTCATCATCATCAGATTTGTGCTTATCCATGGTTTTATCAATTTTTAGAATTAATAATTCTTGTTTAAGATTATCATTATCATGGTTAATAGTTTTAACATCATTCTTTAATTGGATTATTTCTTGTTTAACAGTTTTTATTTCATGTTGAAGATCATTAACAGTTATCTCTTTTGATTTATTTTTATTAAATCTTTTCAGAGTTTCTTCAAAACTTATCGTAGAATTAGGTCTTTTAACCTTATCTTCTTTTGTTAAGTTTTTCAAAAACTTATCAAGATAATCTTTCTGTAAATTAGGATCTTCAATCTTACTTATCATTGTCAATAGTAAATCATCATTTTCTTTACTTTTGGTTAACATTTTAACAGATTTAATCACATTACAACAAGAATCTCTACAGCCAAGTTTAACATTAGGAGATTTAGAAACATCACTACGGGAGTGATAATCAGAATCAGATGAGGAGGAAAAATCCTCTTCAAAGGAATCAGTTGAAGCAGTAGATTCAAGAATCTGAAATAATTCATTTTGATTATTATTATTAATGTTCAACAGGTTCAACTTATTTTTCAACTTACCAGGCTTTTGGGTACAGGCTTTTGGGTACAGTCTTTACTGAAATGGCCAAATTTGCCACAGTTAAAGCTCTTACCTTTACCTGATCTCTGTTTATCATGTTTTCGAAAAGTAGATTTGTTTTTAGCATAAAAATCATTGGGTTTAACAAAGTGGGTTCTGTGTCTTTTATACTTTTTATGGGAATAACTTTTATAAATCTTATCATGTTTACTTTTTCTTTTTTGCCTAGAAGGGGCAATAGGAGGTAAACCATATTGTTCACAGAAATTACCCATTTCATATTTAGCTTTCTTTTTATCTTTTAACTGTTGTTTTAACCATTTTTCATCATTGCACATATTAATTCCAATTTTCTTAATAGTGCTGAAAATATCACCATAGGTTAAATTATCAAAGTCAATAGAATCATTTGTACCAATTAATTCATTCTTTACCTTATGAACAAAAATAGGAGGCAAACCGTCAATAAACTTCTCTTTCCAATAAGGCTTCGTAGAGTCTTTTCTAAGCATGACTCTGGAAGTGAATACATCTTGGTACCATCTATAATCAGACATAGTAGGGCATCTCAAATTATTCAAATAATCAGAAATTCAAGACGAAATATTGGAAGGAGTACCAACAAAGTGTTTAAGAATGGTGTAAACCAAAGTATTGACACCATCAGGAACACCTCAGTTAATATTTTGATCAAAAATAGGCATACCATCAGTATCTCTTTTAACAGCATGTTTAATAGATTCTCTGGATTCTTCTGTGAGATGTGAATCCCACCATCCGCGAAGACAACCAGTAAAACCAGATGCAAGCAAATCAACAATATCAGGATGATCAAGACTGTCATGGTTATTTATGTATGCAATACCAACCATAGACATGTGAGCCATTTTGTTAATAATTTCTTGTTCAGACAAACTGTCAATATTCCATTCATAAAGTTTATCAGCAGAAACAGAAAACTGAGTTTGAGAAGATCTTTCTTCAAATTGTACATCAGGAGGAGTAGGTTTAGTATACCAATTTTTTGTAAAAGACGTGGGCTTGGATTTTCCAACAAATCTTTTAATCTCTGGTAAACTTATGCCATCATCAAAAGCATTTTTGGAAGATTTTGAAGATAATGAGTCAGAATTTGTGTCGTCATCAGAAACAACTTCTTTCTCATTTCTTGAAATAGCACAAGCAGCACTTCTAGAAGTAGAAGTTTGCTCGGTTTTAACTTTTAAATCAGCAAGCATTTTTTCAATCTTTTCAACAGTTGATCCTTGGGAATTAACTAAATCAAAAGTCTTACTCTGAGAAGTTTTAAAATCAATATTTTTTCTTTGACTGGGTAAATCAATCAAAGGTTTCTCAGGTTTTGAAATAGAAGGTTTTTCATCAATTTTTTCTTCAATACGGTCAAGCTATTAACCAATAATATGCAAAGATTCATTAGTAAAATTGTTTTGTTCAATAATGGCAGAAACAGGAGTTTTATCATCAGCAATTTTGAAAGGGGAGGCTTTCACCTCAGTGCTTTCTTTATCATTTTTGCAAATAATCAAAACAGTTTCAAGAGGTGGATGACTGAATTTAACAACAGTTTTATCATGTTTAACAAAAGCAGATTTTTTTATTACGTTCAAGTAATTGGTATGAACCTCATTTCTTGAAACATAATAATTCTCAAGATAATCAAAAAACAAAATATGTTGTTTTAACAAATTCATTTTTTCTCTCCATTTCCTTTTGATTCTGTCTTTCTCAGACTGAGCAAAAGTACTTTGGTAATACTTTCTTTTATCACGGTTTGCTTTAGAAAAGAATTCATTACTTAAAGCAACCATATCAATTTGAAAAGCAGGGGTTTCAACATCCATATCCATCAAATTTATCACACGCAAATGTTTAAAAGGAGGAGGAGTTTCAATAGGTGGAAAATCAGATCCAGAAGGAGCTTCAGATTTTGCATCTTCTTCTTCTTCTTGGTCATCTTTTGGAAGAAATTCAGGTTTAGTTGAATAATAAGTATTGCTAACTTGGGAATTGTTGCTAGCAACTCCTTTTAGCTTTAAATCAAGTGGTTCAAAATTCATTTTCAAAAATTCGTCAACATCAGCATTTCTTTTAACAATACTTTCAGATCCAACAAAGGACTTTCTTCCTTCATTGATTCTAAAAGGTTTGTGAGCAGGAAAACATTTGTTATCGTCAAAAAATATTTTAACAGTGCCATCAGTATACTGTGCAATTTTGGTAAGATCAAGTTCATCAAAAGCAGGTTTAATAGGTGGTGCAACTTGTTCCAAAGTCCATTCTTTGGGAAGAGTAATATCTTGCCATTGAATCATTTTAGGGACTTGGATCTTAGCATCAGAGGTGGAACATTGAATCAACATAGTTTTTTCAGCAGGATCACGTCCTCTAGACCGAGGAGTTAGCTGGGAATCAAGCAATCTATAAAAAATACGGTAAATAAGAGTAAAGGGTCTACTACCATCATCCATATCATATCCAGAAGTCAATATATTCAAAGTTAAAGCTTTAATAATATTAGGATCATCAAGAGCAAGAGCAAGATCAGGATAACAATCAAAATAAACAGGACCATCATACAAAGAAGCAGTAATCATGCCAAGAATGCTATCATTAAATTTCTTAAATCTAGCATCACGTAAACACATAAGGATAGAAGCATCAATTCCTTTTCTTGTTAAAGGATTAACAGCAACTTGAACCAAACCAATGTGTAAATATTTAAGATTTTTCTTGGACAAAAATTCGTTAATATTTTTCTTGGAAAATAAACAACATTTTTCATGAGTTCTAGAAATAGAAAAAGTTTGTTCAACAGTTCGAGCTCTATATTCAGAGAAAATACTTTTTTCAGTCCAATTAAGATCGTAAACAGATTTAGTAGAAACCTTAGGAATATTCCATTTTCTAAAATCTGGGTACTCACTTTCTCCAACAGTGAGGTCTTCTTCATTTACAATATCAGGAGGACAACCAGTCCTAGAACTAACAGAGGAGTCGGATCTCCACATCCTATCAATATCTAACTTAGTTATAACACTCAATTACTATGTTTTTCTCACAACCGTTGCATTTCGTAACACATACCGAACATCAACCCTATTCCTCTCACACCCTCACGCTCTCCTGGCTTCACGGGCCTTACTGTTTGGATCTGGGACTTTTCACAATGGCGGTGGCGCCAACGACAGTGAGATCGACACAACAACGAAGTATCACAAGGTCAGGTAGACACGGACAGAAGGTGAAAGACACAACAACACTATCGGCCAAGGAAAGAATGGCTCTGATACCAAATGTTTTCCTACTCACAAACCTTTGAGAATCAATGAAGGAAGAAAGTCCTTTGTTGGATCTGAAAGTATTGTTAAAAGAAATGCTGATGTTGACGAATTTTTGAAAAAGAATTTTGAACCACTTGATTTAAAGCTAAAAGGAGTTGCTAGCAACAATTCCCAAGTTAGCAATACTTATTATTCAACTAAACCCGAATTTCTTCCAAAAGATGACCAAGAAGAAGAAGAAGATGCAAAATCTGAAGCTCCTTCTGGATCTGATTTTCCACCTATTGAAACTCCTCCTCCTTTTAAACATTTGCGTGTGATAAATTTGATGGATATGGATGTTGAAACCCCTGCTTTTCAAATTGATATGGTTGCTTTAAGTAATGAATTCTTTTCTAAAGCAAACCGTGATAAAAGAAAGTATTACCAAAGTACTTTTGCTCAGTCTGAGAAAGACAGAATCAAAAGGAAATGGAGAGAAAAAATGAATTTGTTAAAACAACATATTTTGTTTTTTGATTATCTTGAGAATTATTATGTTTCAAGAAATGAGGTTCATACCAATTACTTGAACGTAATAAAAAAATCTGCTTTTGTTAAACATGATAAAACTGTTGTTAAATCCAGTCATCCACCTCTTGAAACTGTTTTGATTACTTGCAAAAATGATAAAGAAAGCACTGAGGTGAAAGCCTCCCCTTTCAAAATTGCTGATGATAAAACTCATTTTTCTGCCATTATTGAACAAAACAATTTTACTAATGAATCTTTGCATATTATTGGTCAACAGCTTGACCGTATTGAAGAAAAAATTGATGAAAAACCTTCTATTTCAAAACCTGAGAAACCTTTGATTGATTTACCCAGTCAAAGAAAAAATATTGATTTTAAAACTTCTCAGAGTAAGACTTTTGATTTAGTTAATTCCCAAGGATCAACTGTTGAAAATATTGAAAAAATGCTTGCTGATTTAAAAGTTAAAACCGAGCAAACTTCTACTTCTAGAAGTGCTGCTTGTGCTATTTCAAGAAATGAGAAAGAAGTTGTTTCTGATGACGACACAAATTCTGACTCATTATCTTCAAAATCTTCCAAAAATGCTTTTCATGATGGCATAAGTTTACCAGAGATTAAAAGATTTGTTGGAAAACCCAAGCCCACGTCTTTTACAAAAAATTGGTATACTAAACCTACTCCTCCTGATGTACAATTTGAAGAAAGATCTTCTCAAACTCAGTTTTCTGTTTCTGCTGATAAACTTTATGAATGGAATATTGACGGTTTGTCTGAACAAGAAATTATTAACAAAATGGCTCACATGTCTATGGTTGGTATTGCATACATAAATAACCATGACAGTCTTGATCATCCTGATATTGTTGATTTGTTTGCATCTGGTTTTACTGGTTGTCTTCGTGGATGGTGGGATTCACATCTCACAGAAGAATCCAGAGAATCTATTAAACATGCTGTTAAAAGAGATACTGATGGTATGCCTATTTTTGATCAAAATATTAACCGTGGTGTTTCTGATGGTGTCAATACTTTGGTTTACACCATTCTTAAACACTTTGTTGGTACTCCTTCCAATATTTCGTCTCGAATTTCTGATTATTTGAATAATTTGAGATGCCCTACTATGTCTGATTACAGATGGTACCAAGATGTATTCACTTCCAGAGTCATGCTTAGAAAAGACTCTACGAAGCCTTATTGGAAAGAGAAGTTTATTGACGGCCTGCCTCCTATTTTTGCTCATAAGATAAAAATTGAATTAATCGGTACAAATGATTCTATTGACTTTGATAATTTAACCTATGGTGATATTTTCAGCACTATTAAGAAAATTGGAATTAATATGTGCAATGATGAAAAATGGTTAAAACAACAGTTAAAAGATAAAAAGAAAGCTAAATATGAAATGGGTAATTTCTGTGAACAATATGGTTTACCTCCTATTGCCCCTTCTAGGCAAAAAAGAAAAAGTAAACATGATAAGGTTTACAAAAGTTATTCCCATAAAAAGTATAAAAGACACAGAACTCACTTTGTTAAACCCAATGATTTTTATGCTAAAAACAAATCTACTTTTCGAAAACATGATAAACAGAGATCAGGTTAAGGTAAGTGCTTTAACTGTGGCAAATTTGGCCATTTCAGTAAAGACTGTACCCAAAAGCCTGGTAAGTTGAAAAATAAGTTAAACATGTTGAACATTAATAATAGTGATCAAAATGAATTATTTCAGATTCTTGAATCTGCTACTTCAACTGATTCCTTTGAAGAGGATTTTTCCTCTTCATCTGATTCTGATTACCACTCCCGTAGTGATGTTTCTAAATCTCCTAATATTAAACTTGGCTGTAGAGATTCTTGTTGTAATGTGATTAAATCTGTTAAAATGTTAACCAAAAGTAAAGAGAATGATGACTTACTATTGACAATGATAAGTAAGATTGAAGATCCTAATTTGCAGAAAGATTATCTTGATAAGTTTTTGAAAAACTTAACAAAAGAAGATAAGGTTAAAAGACCTAATTCTACGATAAGTTTTGAAGAAACTCTGAAAAGATTTAATAAAAATAAATCAAAAGAGATAACTGTTAATGATCTTCAACATGAGATAAAAACTGTTAAACAAGAAATAATCCAATTAGAAAATGATGTTAAAACTATTAAACATGATAATGATTATCTTAAACAAGAATTATTAATTCTAAAAATTGATAAAACCATGGATAAGCACCAATCTTATGATGATGAGCAAAAGGACGGAGATGAATCCGATCAATAAGTTTCTCCTTCTGGTAATGTTTCTGATCGTACTTTGATTAATTTGATTGATAATCAATTGTCTCTTGTTAAACATATGCTGCCCAAATGGTACACTAAAGTCAAAATTGTTGTTGCTCATGATTATGCTTTTGATGTTGTTGCTATGATTGATTCTGGTGCTGATGTTAATTGTATTCAAGAAGAACTGATTCCTACTAAATATTTTGAAAAATCTACTGAAAGATTAGTTTATACTAATGGAACTAAAATGAAAATAAAATATGAATTAAATAATGCTCATGTTTGCCATGATAATGTTTGCTTTAAGATCCCTTCTGTACTTGTTAAAAACATGATTGATAAAGTAATTCTTGGTTTGTCTTTTATTAACTCTTTGTATCATTTCCTTACTGAGGATGATGGAATTACTACTGACCCTTTTGGACAAAAAGTAAAATTCAACTTTTGTGCAAAGTGTGAAACTCATAATATTAATAAACATCTTAACTTTATTAAACAAAAGAATAGCTCTACTCATTTGTTGCCAACAATTATTGCCGATTGTCACAGTGTCCTGATGAATGATAGATACTATGATAATATGGATATCTCTCTTGTTGACTCCTTGCATGATGACAAAATCCCTAGTGAAAGGCATATCTTCACCAAAGATCTTCCTATAATTCCTACGGATGCTAAAACTCATGAAAGTCTTTTTTGCATTAGACTTTTGACCAAGTCTTTACATTGGTCCAAAACTCTCCATAGCATGATGTCCTCCTACAAAAATATTCTCCAACCCTCTTTCCACAATATTCTCCAACACAATCATGCTCATTCCAACATTCATTGTCCGGCACAACTATTACATATTGAACTTTTACTTTTAAAACATACTTTTCAAAAGAATTTTATTGATACTATTGACTCACACTTTTCTAAAAAATATCCTATCATATTATTAACTATAGCCAACTGGCTTAACATCCTCTCCCTTACTTGGCAAGACAAAATAAGATTTAATACAACCACTACTAAGTGGAATATTATGACTTCTTCAGCAGAGAAGAGGGACAAGGGGAAAGCACCTGCACAGGACTTTCCTCAAGACGAAAGGATCCCAGCGGGATACCCTTTTGTAATGCATGAAGGCGCATCTTCTGGAGTAAAATCTAGTAATGCAACATCCCTTCAGGAATTTGTCCCGGCAGAGGTGACATATTCCAGTGGTGATATCATATTAACTTTACAGGAAGTATTGAACACAGACTTGCAATTCCATAATGGAATCTATAGTGAATTACCAGATTCCATTAAATTCATTCTAGACAATCTTCAAGCTGCCTATTCTTCAGACCACCACAAACTATTCAACAAAACCATGAGAGGACTTGAAATTCATCTTGTTAACCTTGCTACCCAAATTATTGACCCTAATACTGAAAATCCAGCCTTTGCCGACCAACTTTTTAATTGCCTTGTTTACGCTCAAAACCATCATGATGAATCACACATGATTAGTCAACTCTTTGGCAAAGAGGAAATCCATTCAATGGATAGAAAGACTATAATGGGTACTGATTTTGCTAGATTGAGTTTAAAAAATCAATCTTTGCTTAAAAGTGCTGTTGCCAACTTGCCTCCAGAAGTACAAACTTGTATTTTTAAAAGCAAGGCTATGACTAAAGATCTTGATCTTTGGTTAAAACATTTCAAAACTCTTGTCTCAATTACTCCTACCATTGTTGAACCTGATGGCCCCAACAGAGGCTACCTGAAAAAGAAATGGGGAAAATACTTTGGGAGCAGTCTCAGAGTACATGAAAAAACCCATCCTTTTCCCGGTCTTTTGATTAATTATGAAGATGGTTCTGATGATGATCCTTTTTGGCTTTCTCAAATGTTTGAATTTGGTTTTGTCAAACTCATCAAATTAACGAGTCATAATCAAATTAATCAGTTCCCTAATATTATCCAAAAGGCTGTTGCAGATGTTGCAGCAACCCCTTATATTTCAATCCGATGTTGGAGTACTTTACCCAAATGGGAAAAGAATAATTGGATGAATGTTCAACCTTCCAAGCATCTTGTTCTTATTAACGGATATACTCACCAAGGCCAATGGTATGAAGGCAATGCTTATGTTTCCCATAAACATCCCTATGCTCTTGCTGAATGTTGGAGAAGTTACTTTAATAATCGAATTCTTGATGTTTCCGAAGAATTATGGAAAGACTACCATTTCTTTGGCTGTACAGATAGAATTTCTGTTTTTGTTAACAAACCTTATACTTCTGCGGTCAGACACTTACAATGGGTAAAACATGATGACCCAAGAATATTCCTCACAAGAGATCCTATTCACAAACCATCAATGTATTGTGGTTTCTGTAACCAATATTCAACCTATCATGAACATGAATGCAATGATGATCCCCCATGGGATCCCTTTCCAGGAGACCCTTATGCTGGTTACCCGTCTGTTGCAGCTTCTACTTAGAAGCATATTGGTACAGCTAGATGATGTTACTATTTGCCGACGATACTTTCCTGACAATAATGATCCATTATTGACTATTCCAAGATTCAAGTTTTTTCGAAAAGACAAAATTATTTTGCTGATACTTTTGGGACTACCAGCCATCCTACTTTCGGTCTCAAAAGCTGATTTGATTCCTTCCGGATATTGCGCTCCTTTTGCTCCTCACGGGTCTTGATGTGAATAGTAAAATGTCATTATTTACTTTGTGCTGTTTACTACTTTATTCACTTATATAAGGGGGGTTGTCCCTTATTGTAAAACTCAGAATCTTTTTCTAGGATTTCCCTTAGAACTCTCTCTAGGACCTCCTTAGATCAAGATATCTCACTACAAAGCTTGTAACTAGGAACCAGGACTAGCTTTCAAGCCTTGTACTATTTACCCAACCTGTTGATCACTGTAATCTTGTTGCTACTACTACTGTAAGTATTTTGATGTATATTCAATAAACAACTGCTGTTTTCAATACTTTGAATTATTTTGATATACAACTGCTTGGCTGGTTCTACCGTCTTACTTTCAATTATTATTTACTTTGAATTAATCCATATATCTGCTATCTGTTGTGCTTTCGCCTTCTGCACTGTCGTCCTTCCCCCCTTTATGGATATATATATATAGATTCGGTGAAAACACTTGTTTAAGTTTTGCCCTTGAGACTATGGTGGAGTTTGGATACAACTTCTGCGTTTCCACGTCGCGTTTTGCTTCCTTTTTTTTTTTTTTTTAAACCCAGCCGCAAGGTTTGACTATTCAGCCATGAACAGTGCATAAATGCACTGTTCATGGGTCCCACAAATTTCACTTTTCAACAACTTTTTCATTAAAAATGGGTCCCACAGTATTATTCACACATTTAAAATTTATTTTGCTACAGTATTTTCAGTTTTCAGTTTCAGCAAAATAAGTTCTATCCAAACGGACTCTATATAGCTTTGCGCTGACTTACCATACCAATCTTTAGGCTTGAGGGACTTAGTAGGTAAAATTTTCCCTGCAAATCAGGGTGCTGTGTAGGTTTGTAGTCTTGGGTGAAATCTGTTGTTTGATTATCTGCGGCTTGTAGACTCTTTTGTTTGGTGTGGTTATAAAATTCTCATTTTCAGGGGTTTTCACCGGCGAGTCCGTAGTCTAAAAACTACAATGGGTTTATTGGTTGAGTTCACAGGATTCTTTGATCCATGGGCCTAGCATCAGTTGACGTAGTGGGCCTTTACCAAAACTAATGACTCCTTGCGTCTTTGTGGTGGGTCATATATCAGTTTCCATATTGAGTTTGGGCCTTGGCCTATCTAGTTTTTTTTTGGCAAGAGTTTGCTGCTGACTAAGTTGTATATTTGCAGTACTTCCTGCAAAATCCAGATATGTCAAGTAGCCATTTGGTAAAAAAAAAAAATCAATTTTGACATCAAAGTTTTTATTTAAATATAAGTTTGGACAAGTGTCTATCTAAAGTATTAACACACGTATATTTTTGTAGAAGTTGCTGCAACTTATTTTGCATCAAATATTTTTTTATTCCAAAATGAAGGCACTGGCCATCTTAGAAAAAAAGAAAAAGAAAAAAAAAAAGAAAGCCTGTTTAGAATCTTTAGATACATGTCGTGACTCATGAATACATGACCAAAAAAAACAAGTGAGGTTCAAATCCCAGACATATCCCAAAAAGTAATCCTTTCATCTTTTCAATCAAATCTCAAAAATTAACATCACATGGTATGGTATAGAGCTGTTTATAAATTAATATGATAATCGACTCTCCAGGAAAGGATGCTAATATTCAATCTGGAATAAAGTGAAAATAACGTGGAAAGGAAATGATTAAATTATTGTTAAATCTAAGGACAAATTGATTATTATTCATATTGGAAAAAAACTTTGACTCTGTTGAAAATTTTGTATTCTCAAATAGATTGCAATAGGAATTTAATTCCAAAGTGTACAAATGTTATTATCTCCTTAGCAAAGTGAAAGAAACATTATAAAAGTAAGTGGAAAATACAATTGTTATAATTTCATCAGATTTCCAGTAAAAAATAGGTTGAATGCAAATTTGGAAATATCCGTTTGATAGTTTTAGTTTTCGCGTTAAAAATTTGATCAACCAAATTTTAGCCGAGATTGTGTAGAATTTCAGGGGTGATCAACCAAATTATCATTAATACCACTTTTTTTATATTTACTAATAATCACTTACTATATAAACAGTTTGTAAATTTTTTTATAAAATAGTCTGTCTTTAGCATTGTTCTTCGTGTCAGTTATAAATTATTTTAAAATATTTTTACAAAATGTTAATGTGGCAAACTTCTTATTGCTTTTCATCTAAGCCACCATTAATATTACTTTTTTTATTTATCAATAATCATTTTCACCACATAAACAGTTTGTAAATTTTTTTGTAAAATAGTCTTAATCTCTAGAATAATTTTAAGTGCCAGCGTAATGCTACAGTCACAAACTCTTTTACAATATTTGTACAAAATGGTGATATGGCCAACCTCTTATTACTTTTCATCTAGGCCCAACATCAATATCATTTTTTTCATTTACCAATAATCACTCACCATATAAGCACTTTTGTAAAAAATTTTGTAAAATAGTTTGTATTTCTAGCATTATTCTTAGTCACAAACTATTTTACAATATTTTTACAAAATGTTGATGTGATTAACCTCTTATTGGTTTCTATCTAGGCCAACCATTAATATCACTTTTTTCATTTGAGTAATGCTACAGTTACAAACTATTTTACAATATTTTTACAAAATGCTAATATGACCAAGTCTTATAGGTTTTCATCTAGGCTCACTATTAATATCACTTTTTTCATTTACCAATAATCACTCACCACGTCAGCAGTTTGTAAATTTTTTGTAAAATAGTTTGTATCTCTAGCATTATTCTTTTTCAATTACCAATAATTACTCACCACATAAGAAGTTTGTAATATTTTTGTAAAATAGTATGTATCTCTAGCATTATTCTTAGTGTCAAGGATTGTATCACTTGATATTTAATCATTTGTGATCGTTGGGAAACTTTTTTTTTTTTTTTCGCTAATAGTTACAACACTTTATTTATAAATTCTATGGTTTATATATAGTTTAAAACTCTCATTAATAATGCAACATTGTTTTCTCTTGGAACACTAGAATTCCGTGAGTTTCTCCCACAATATTTCTGTTTGTGATACCTATTTAGCTTAGTTGTATTATATGGACAAATTTGTAATAACCACTCTTACGTATGAGAAAAAAAATATAGTTTAAGGACATTGATCTTATTGCGCCTTTAATAATTTTTTTTTCATTGTTTAACTCTTTGATCTCCAACACCTCATATATATGCCACTTTTTCCTTTTAATGATTCTCTTATTTTTTTAATAATTTTATTTTAAAATTTATTTATTTACTATTAAGTATTGAGCATATGCAAATACCCACGTTAATTAGTTTTAAGAAAGCCCTAAAATACTTTAAAAATAAAAAAACAAAAAGAAAAGTTCATATATATATATATATATCTATATTATATGCTATATATAATAGCAGAAGTTGAGAGAAAGTTGATTTTTATAATTAAGGAGATATTGTCGCATAGGAAAAAAGGTTATCTAAAATTCAGTCATATTTTAATTAAAAAGCGATAAATTATATTGTTCGGTAACGCTGCAAAACCGTTTAAAAGCAATAAATTATAATTTTTTGCTACGTTAAAACACTGTTGGGAGCTCTATTTGTATAAAAGGAAACTAACCGCTTAAAAAAGAAAAAAAAAAGAAAAAAGAAGAAGATTGCTACACAGAGATAGAAATAGAGAGGCGAGGCAGAGTCAGAGACATCTCAGGCCAGTAACACCGTCGGACTCTAATCACCAAAATTCTTGCTTCTCTCAACCGGCGATGCACTGTTACAAAGTGAGTTTTCTTTTTTTCCTTTTTTTGCTTTCTTTGTTTTTTTATTTTTTTAAAAAATAAATTTTATAAGTAAAAACCTAAATCTTGCGATAGCTATGATTTTTGTTTATTGCAATTTGGGTCACTCGCCAGACTTAGACCGCTGGTACTGCAAGCACACAGAACTTGAAAAATTTGCCACCATCAGAGAGACAAGCCGTGTACCCATAACTGGTAAAGTTATTGTTTTTGTTATTGTTTTTTTCCTTTTCGTTTTCAAATGTGGGAATTGAAAATAATTTAGGTTTCGTAAGAGGGATAATTGTTCCGGTAGAAACCAAAAGAAAAGAAGGCTGAGATAGAGAGAGGGAGTTCACTAGGCCGTATGCCTGCCAAAGTCCGATCTCACACCACCATCAGATTCGGTAAATTTTTTTTTTTTTTTTTCATTGTTAAAATTTATGGATTAATTGTTATTTAGATTTGGTTAGTTTGGTCGGATTGATATTGACTTAAATGTTTGGATTAAATTTGATTTTGATTAAGGAATCTAGGTAAGAATGCTTTAGTTTGGGGTATTCGAGTTAAATTAGGGATTGGGTTTTTATTTTATTTTTTTCTTTTCTTTTCTTAAGTCTAAACGTGGGAATTGGAGTGTGTCTTTTGGGTGGGAGTGTTTCTTTTTAATCTAAACGTGGAAGTGTAGATTGTGGCAGTGTGGGGGTGCTTTTTAAAATATATTTTTTTGATAAAGTTAAAATACCGTTTGAAGAAAAGAAATTGCTTGGTTTTAAACCTTTTCAATATAAATAAAACACCAAAAAAAAAAAAAAAAAAACAATATGAACAAGCAAAATACACTAAGAGAGAACAGAGGTTCCATATTCAGTGAGACGCAGAGAGAAATACCACTAGAATACTGCCACTATTTTGCATATTTTAGTTAGATTTGATTTTTCTTTTTTGGGAGCATTGAAATTAATGTGTGTCTGATGTTTGCTTCATCTTTATTGCTGCAATGTATTGTGGCACAATTCTAAGCCAAAAGAAGAGTTAAACAGATCTATTCTAATAGATGGGTGCAGAGCACCCATCTACTCTCTGCGGCATTTGCTGTTTGTGTTTGTGCTCAACCCCCATCTCCTTTCTGCAACATCTACAGAAGCTCAGCATCATCTCACTGTTTCAAATTAGCATCTTTAATCTTCAATATATCTATGTTTTAATTTAAAACCTAATGCTTATACTACTTAAATTACCATCTATCCTCTTCAATATATCTATATTTAATTTTTTTTTCCCTGCTTAATTGTCTAGGGTTCTTCTTTTACCCTTTTTAAAAGTAGATGGGTTGATTCTTTTTTTTTGGATGCTTTGGTTTGCTTTTACTTTTGGTAACATAAGGGATTTTTCCTTTGATTTATTGTGGTTAAAAGTCAAATTTCACCTTGGATTGTTTAAAACCTTTATGTATAAGACGAAAACAAACTTTCCAATTCAAGTTTGTGCCAAAAAGTGTTACTGTTTGATGTTAATCTTGATTTATGTATTTATTTTATATATCCTTGGCCAACAGAAGCCAAATCCTTAGCCATCATCATATGGGAAATAACCAACAAATTGTTAAGCACTAATCAACAAAATGTTAAACATTGTGCAGATTATTCACTAAATATGGTTGTATGTTTACACATTAATGCTTAAGTATTTTTGTGGAACTGATAAATTACCTTTGATATGGGAACAATTTTTCATATTTTTACGACTCAAACCATATTACAATGTTTGCTTCCACTTCTTTTGTAGTCCTTCTTTCATCTTTCTTTGTTGTGATTTAAAAAAACCTTCTTACCCTGTCATTTTGTTGAAATATAGATTTACTAAGTTCTTTGCCAGGTACGACACTTGGGTAATTTGCAAGAAGAGTTGCTGCATCAAACTGAGAGGTTAGGATAGCCTGATTTTCCTTCTATTTATATCATAAATTGAATTAAATTTTGTCCATTGATATCTTTGGGTTTGATTTGGATTTGAATTCCATATTTTAGTCTGATTTTTTCTTCATATTTTTTAATTCAATGAATTCTTATTTTGTATTCAACTAAACTATAAAACTGTTTTGATTCTTTTTTTGCTATGCTTTGTGATCAAATTCCTTACAATGATTGCTTCAACTTCTTTTTGTAGTCTTTCTTTCATTTTTTTTCGTATAATGTTAAAATAATTTTTTTGTTTGTCCTTTTGTTTAAACCCAGATTTATAACATTCTTTACTGGATATGACACTGGTGTTTTGCAAGAAGAGCTGCTGGATCAAACTGACAGGTGGACATGAGTCTAATGTTGTAAGATACATCAAATAGTTGAGTCTAGGTACAATTTTACTTAATGTTCCATCGTTAGAGGCTGACATGTTTCATCTTAAATATTTCTATCTTAGTTTCATTTGAGTATAGAGTTTACTACCATTTCCTGCCGTAATTTTTTACACTATAGAACTCTTTATACCGTCAATTTTCTTGGTCCTTTTAGTTTAATTTTAGTTAGTAGTTATTACATATTCAATTTTAGTTTAATTATTTCTCATAATGACACTATTTAATCTATATTTTCTAGTTCGAAATTGCTAAAGCTTATAGTTTAAATTGTTTAGGATTGAACACTGGTACTATCTCGGTTCAAATTTTTAAATTAATTATCTCTTTAAGAATATTGGAAATAGAACATTAACAAATTTGTTATTTGTTCTTTATGAAATGTATACATGATTGATTATGATTTTTATGTTGCGAAAGCCATTATGAGTAAGAAAGAATCCTTAAAATTGCTTCTAATATTGCTGCATTTAGATGATTTAAAAGTTATATAGGCATGGCTTTATGCATAAATTTGTGATGTTTCTTTTGCTGCTTTTGCGTGTTTGAGCTTTTGACATCTGATTTTTTGAGTAAATGATCTATGGAATTTTTCTCCTTAGTTTGTGTGTGTTTAATTGTAATATACGTGTTCCAATTTTGGTATTACTCAATTCTAATATATGGGCATTGCATTGTGTTAATCTTATGGGCATATATGTTAATATGGGCATGTTGTTCCTTTGGCAAAGGTTTACCCTGTAAATTTTAAGAATTTCTCTCTCTCTCTCTCTCTCTCTTCCAGCATGGATAAAGATTACTGATGTAGATGCTCTTATGCTATGATCGCATCAACTTTATATGTTTATCCAAGTTCATGATAAGGACATGTGTCACTGCGACAAAGATAAAATAATCATGGCCTTTTACGAATCAAGTTCTAATTCAATAAAAAAAATATATCTCATATATTAATCACAACAAACATGAATAAATCTAATACAAAATTATGCAGAAAAATTTACTACAAGATTTTTATATGAAGAAAATAACTTTTCTTTGATTCTAAAACACAATCAACACATTATTGTTGGTTTGTTCTCGGAGCAAATTAACCTGTAAAATTGTTATGATTTCTGTTAGGACATATGTGATTCATGTTAGGATATATGTGATTCATGTTAGGAACATATGTCAATTTAGAATTGGCTAATCCTTTGACAAAATGCACTTGACTTGTAATTGGGTAGATTTAGGATGTGTTTAATACTTCAAGGAACAAGGTTTCAAGTTCAAGTGATAAAGCCATGCAAGTCTATTCAAGAACCAAGTGATGAAGTGCTGGATTTTAAAGCTCAAAAGCAAGCGCGACAACTAGTATTTATCGAGGTTTAAAAAAGCTGTTTTAGCCCAAAGCTTGACAGCTGCTCAATAGATAAGCTATCTATCGAGATTTATGGAAAATAGATTTTCAGTTCTGATTTTCATCCAATCCGTAAATACATGTTTAGGTTTTCTTTTCTCACAACCTTAAACATATATAAGGATTATTTTAAGGGCCGTAAAAAGTTAGACAGTTGTAGAAGTGTGTAACAAAGTTTGTTCATGCAAATTGTGATCAAAGACAGAATTTGCCCTAATTCATCTCTTGAAAAAGCTATTGCGTTTGTACGCCGTTGAGTTTTGTGACCAAGGAGCTTCTTGATCTTCATCGTGTTGATGAACTAAAGAACTTTGCAGCCAACATCTTTCTTAAGTTGGTGATTAAGTCGCGTACTAGGATCCGCGTATTCATTGGTTAGTCACGTACTGAGAGCTGTGCATTAAAAGGAGAGATTGTCACTACAGAACAAGTCCATTTGGGTATTAGGGTAAAGGTTCAACTGTAGGTTGGTATAAGGTACTGAGATTCCTTTACTTGAAACCGCTTGTTGTGATAATAGTGAATTTTTGGGAGTAGTGACCTTAAAATCATCCGGTGGGGTTTTTGCCTTGGAGGTTTTCCCCATTTATAAACAAATTACTGTGTTAACTTTAATTTCAGCTGCATATTTAATTAGTTGGTGATTTGTTTGTGTTGCAACGCATATTGTATGTTAATTTGATTAATTAATCAACTTGGCTAATTAATTAGTTAATTCATTACAAGTGGTCAATACATTCTTGGCTTATCAATTTCGTTAATTTTATTCCACCTTTTTCCAGTAGCTGTATAGAATGTTAGAGTTCTCTTTGGATTTTCTTTTTTAAATATTTCTAGCAATTGAAATATTTCCTTTCATCTGCTTTTAGTTTTTGGGTTGCTATGGTTGAATCATTGGCCTTTGGTTCAACGGCATTAAAAAGGGCTTTTTAGCAAATTTTTAATTGTGTAGTTTCAGTATTTGATGTCCTCCACCATAAGAATTCTAAGTTTATGCTCTATTTGTATTAATATGAGACCTTTTTTTTTTTTTTTTTTTTTTTTCTCCGTTTGTTTGTGTTTGGATTTAATTAAAGTTTCTAGGTTATTTCAAGCTTTGGTTTTATGTTTAGTCTATAGGTTATCTCAAGCTTGGTTTAATCAAAGAATCATGTTATTGTATTTAATTCGATCAGAATCTTCTTTAAGAGTAGCATTTAGATTTTTGAGGGGTTTTGTTTGATTCTTTGTTTGTTTGCAGACCCCAGCTTCTTTTCCAATGTCCTCCTTCAGTAACCCACAGATTATTTTTTGCTTTCTGCCATGCACAGAAAAAGACCAAATCTATGGAGTTTAGAAGTTGTCTGCAAATTCCAGCAATAGCAAAGTGAAAAGGTAGAGCTGAGTTTTTCCTTCTTCTATATATATTTTTGAAGCATATTTCCTAAGACTTCACTGTCATCCAAGATGATGTATTGATTGTTGAATCTAATAGGCAAATAGTGGGTTATTTTTCATTGCTGTGTTGCCTTTGAAAGGTGGGGGGATTTGCTTTGTAGGAACCATTTTTCACAATTAATTTAATGGTAAAAACTGATTACTGCACTAATAATGAATACTACTGTGAAATTTGAGGGTGCTTAGACCATGGAAAGGACTAAGAAGATTACTTATTGATAAAAATAAATAAATAAAGGACTAATAGGGTTGAGTCTAATAGGTGGGCTTGTGCTCTGCCCCTTTCTCGTCTTTGCAGCATCTGCTGTTTGTGTTTGTGCTCTTCCCCCATCTCCTCTCTGCAACATATATGGAAGGTCCACATCATCTCACTGTTTCTTCTCCTATTCGAATTAGCATCTTCAATCTTAAATATATATATATGTTTTAACTTAAAATCTGATGCTTATACTACTCGAATTACAATTTGTCTTCTTCAATATATCTATATTAAAATTTTTTCCCCTTGCTTAATTGTCTAGGGTTCTTCTTTTACCCTTTTTAAAAAATAGATTGGTTGATTCTCTTTCTTTGGATGCTTCAGTTTGGTTTTTTCTTTTGGTAACATTAAGGACTTATCCTTTGATTTATTGTAGTTAAAAGTAAAATTTCACCTTGGTTGTTTAAAATCTTTATGTATAAGACGAAAACAAACTTTCCAGTTCAAGTTTGTGCCAAAAAGTGTTACTGTTTGATGTTAATCTTGCTTTAAGTATTTATTTTATATATCCTTGGCTAATGGAAGCCAAATCCTTAGCCATCATCATATGGGAAATAGCCAACAAATTGTTAAAAACTAACCAACAAAATGTTAAACATTGTGCGGACTATTCACTAAATATGGCTGTATGTTTACACATTAATGCTTAAATTTTTTTGGGACTGATAAATTACCTTTTTTATGGGAAAAATCTTTCATGTCTTTGCAACTCAAACCATATTACAATGTTTGCTTCCACTTCTTTTGTAGTCTCTCTTTCATCTTTCTTTGCTGTGATTTTAAAAACCTTCTTACCCTGTCATTTTGTTGAATACTGAGTTCTTTGCCAGGTACAAAACGGGTATTTTGCAAGAAGAGCTGCTACATCAAACTAAAAGGTTAGGATAGCCTAATTTTCCCTCTATTTATCTCATAATTTGAATTAAATTTTGTCCATTGATCTGTTTGGTTTTGATTTGGCTCTGAATGGCATATTTTAATATGCTTTTTTCTTCGTTTTTTTTTTTTAATTCAATGAATTCTTATTTTGTATTCAACTGAACTGTAAAACTGGTATGATTTTTTTTCCTATGCTTTGTAATCGAATTCCTTACAATGATTGCTTCAGCTTCTTTTTGTAGTCTCTCTTTCATATAGTGCATTCTTCTTTTGCTATGCTTTGTGATCTGTCCTTTTGTTTAAACACAGATTTCTAACATTCTTTACCAGATACGACACTTTGGTGTTTTGCAATTACTAGATCAAACTGATAGATGGACGTGAGTCTAATGCTATAAGATACATCGAATAGTTGAGTCTAGATACAATTTTACTTGATGTTTCCCTGTGTTATTATTTTCTTCGTCATTAGAGGCTGATTGTTTCATCTTTAATATTTCTATCTTACTTTCATTAGAGTGTAGAGTTTACTATCATTTTTTCCTGCCATAATTTGTAGGCTATAGAACTCTTTATACCGTCAATTTTCTTTGGTTCTTTTGGTTTAATTTTAGTTAGTTGTTATTGCATATTCCAGTAAGTTTAAATGTTTCCTTAAATATCACTATGTTAGCATTTAGTAAAAGATAGACCAAACATTAGTACTTAGTACTTATGATTGCTATTTTTTTTCCCTCTGGAACTAGGTTGCGGCCTGCTGTAGTAACCTGATGTTAAATAAGCCTTTGGTTGATGGTGGTTATGCTTGAGGGATTTGGTTCCAAGAAGACTGAAGCCAAAAATCTGTAACAGCGTGGGCAAGTTACAACTGATAAGTATCAATTGAGAGAGTGTGGTGTAGTTGCAGCTGATTTATTTTTTTGTTGGTGGTGGTGTTTTCTTTTGGGGCCAAATATCAACTGGACAATGGATATGCAAAAGGAAAGATAGCAAGTAAAAGTGCATAGGTTAGTCATTCATGGTTGATTATTGTGTAATGTGCATATGCAGCAAAGTATTTAATATTTTATTTGTTTTGTACATGTTTTTTTGCTTTCACAAACAAATTGTTCTTGACTTAAATGCAATAATTTGGAAGAGTTTCTTCTTTAAAACTGTTATGTTGGTTGCTAAATCATTTAGCAATGATTTTGTAAAGGCATGAATCTTATTTTTCATCTCTTTTATTGTCCTTGGCAAATTGTTATTGACTCTCTTTTATTGTCCTTGGCAAATTGTTATTGACCTGAAAGAAATAGTTTGGAAGAGTTTTTTAAAATCGTTGTGTTTGTTGCTAAATCAATTAGCAATGATTTTGTGAAGGAATGAATCTTATTTTCCATCTCTTTTATTGTCCTTGGTGACACATTATTATCTACTGTGTGATGGAAAAAGCCAAAACAATCATTGAAATAATTAACTCCAGTGCTCTTTTTCAACCTTTGGAATTATAATATGTTATATAACTTTTCAACCTTTGGAATTATAATATGTTATAAAACATTTTGAATATAGTATTCATACAACGTAGAATATTCACTCTTTATTTTTTTTACAATTATTATTAAAACTAGTCGCTAATCCGTGTGATGCACAGGAAAGTTTTTAGTAACTATAAGATTTCAGCAAATCAAATGCTTTAAAATTTGAAAATCTTAAAGAACTTACATTAGCACTCATCAATTTGTTTACAAAGCCAATGCTAAATAGATCTACAAATTGCATTCTCATATCCTTTGTCATTTGCAAGGTGATAGGATTCTTTTCATTACGGTTTGCATCCTTCTATCCTTCAAAAGCTTTAAGAAGTGTCATGTGGTCACTGCATAAGAACGTGTATAAGGTTATACAAAATTCTATCATTATAATCAACATCGTAAAGCTAATATCCAATCCAAAAATGTGTAACCAATGTTACATATTAGAGTGTTGTAGAGGCCAAAGAGTAGAGCAAACATTTTCTTACAACCACGACCATATGGCTTAGAGTTCTAACCATTATTCTAAGGAACCCAACAATATCAATAACCCAAAAAGTATTGTTGTGATACATTTACTTTAGGACAAATAAATTTGAGCAATCAAAATCAAGCAAATCTATCTTAAAATTACAATTTCAGACACAATCACACAAACCCACTATGAAATTCTATTTAAATTTTCTATCGCTTTCATCGAACTATTTGATTAACAGGAATACAAACATCACTTAGTGTAAGCAAAGCCAATAAAAATCACCAAAAAAGGAAAACCACTTGCTAGAAACATCACTACGACCAATAAATTAGACAATAATATAAAATTAAACGAACTCATTTCCAAACATGTATCTATGAAAAACTCAAAAATATGTAACAAATTTTCTTCTATCTTCATTTAATAAAAAAAATGATAAGAAACTGTTATTCTAACTTTCATAAATTGCACTTATATCTATTGCTTTCATCAAACTATTTGATTAACAGACATACAAATTACAAACAGCACTTAGTGTAAGTAAAGCTAATAAAAATCACCAAAAAAGGAAAACCATCTTGCTGGAAACATCACAAAAACCAATAAATTAGACAGAAATATAAAATTAAACAAACTCATATACAAACACCTATCTATGAAAAACTAAAAAATATATAACAAATTTTTTTCTATCTTCATTTAATAAAGAAAAATGACAACAAATTGTTATTCTAACTTTCACAAATTGCACTTATATCCTTTTTTATAAGCAAGCAAAAAATGCACAGCTCAAGTTGTAATAACAAAATTGGAAAATTCTTAATGGAAGAAGGTAAGTTGTCTATGAATTCAGTTGAAGCTATAAGAGGCATATGAAAGCAATAATAACACCAATCAATCAATTATCCAACCTATCACACATTATCCTTAAGTTGATCCTAGGCACCTATTTCGGAACCCATGTTATACCCTACCATTCAAGAACTTATGTGTAATTTGTAGATTGAGCTTGGAACTTTCTATTACATGAAAATGATGAAACTACCAATTTTCAGCTCTTTCTCCTAAAATAAAACTTTTGCTCCACTGATACCTTAATTTCCCTTCTCAATTGGTTTGGAATTCAAGGAAATAAAAGCCTATAGCAAAATGTAACACTAAAAAAGAGAGATAAAAATAATTGGTAATGTGCCAAAATCAGTTAATCAAACTCATGTAATTCATTTATAAGTAATGTAAGTTAAAACAAATAAGTAACTGTACTAAAGATTACATTTGTGTGTATATACACACACACACATTGCACATATATTTTCTTTCACGTTTTCACAAATATTTTATAAGAGCCTGGTAAGGCACCTTAACTAATGGTTCATAAGCACTATTTACCAGGATTCAGATCCTCTAGAGTTCTTAGGGTACTCTACCAGTAGAGTTCATTAAATCCTAACCACTCTTTAATAATTTAATGGTTTAGATTCTGCCATGTCAGCATTTCATTAATAATATTCTTGAAATAATAAAATAATGTTGTAAACAAAACAATTAAGATGATTGTTAATGAAATGCTGACATGGCAAAATCTAGACCATTAAATCATTAAGGAGTGGTTAGGATTTAATGAACTCTACTTGGTAGAGTACCCTAGGAACTCTAGAAGATCTGAATCACTATTTACCACATTATAAGCTCATGAATGTTAAACACAATTTAATGATTTATACATTATAAAATAAATGGAAACTAAATGAAACTCACCAGCATTTTACTTTTCACATTGAAAATCACATCTGCATCAACAACTGCAGTTGGCTTTAAATGCTCCAATAGCCTTGATAGCCACCTGGACATCATTCCAAATTTACTACAAATGGCTAATTACTTACAAACGTGCAGAGCACTCTAATTAATTCATATAGGTACATTAAAAAAAAACCAAAAAAAGAAAAGAAAAGAGCATGGCCATTATGATTGATAACTCAATTGAACATGATCAAATTAAATAGAGTGAAACTCCCTGCATACAAATCCAAGCACAACTTTTGTGTTATTTGTTGCTAGTAACCTACAACCTCCTATTTTTCTTTTTTCTCTCTCTAGCTTAAGGTTTATGCTGAAAACAGTCTGGCTTGTTTCATTAAAAAATTATTATGAACCCTCAATATTCCTGGGCACTTGATGGATAGGAAAGGAAAATAAAAAGGGATAGAAAACATAGAGCATTTTAAAATATATAGGCAACCAAATGACTTGTAGCTTAATTAGCACTTCCACTACCCTATAAGTTGTGGAGACTCATTTTGCACAAACCACTATATAAAAGAATCTCAAAGCACTGTCCTAAAACAACCAATCTAATGCAAGCTTAGCAAATAAAAATTTCGGATATAATCTGATTTTTATCTTGTCTTCAAAATTTATCTATTAACGTTGACTAATTTTGTTACTTCAAGTTCAAATCTCAAATATGCAATTCAATCTGATTCAAAGTGAAGATCCTATTGGGAAAAATCTAATTGTTCTAAATCCAAGATCGCAATTCTAAAAATTACGGGGTTTTAAGACAGAACCTGAAGCTTTAAGTATAAAGTCAATTGCACAAAAAAAACTTTGTATAAAGGTGTAATATATGCCTTTTGATTTATCATGAATAATGCCATAAGAAATTGTAAATGTATCCATATACCAATAATCACTTTCTTATATGCTTTGACACCAAATGGGTATTAATTAACTAAATTTCACATCACTAATCCAATGAAGCTCACCAAAGACCACAAAACATTTATATGAAAATCAATAGTTTCACTACTTTAAAATAGATCATAACACTATAACTCTGAATTCAGAAATATATTTTGAGAGCAAAACCTTAGAAACCAAAAGTACATAACCTTCTAATATTAAATCATGCACAATAAACATGCATAATGAGGTAAACTTATATAATCTCTCAAATTAAACCCTCCAAAATATAGACATCTTGTTATTCCACAATTAAACTGCACTCCAAATACCCAACAGACACCTACTGCTTGACAAAAGTAGCCAGATCCTAGATTAATGTTCTTCTCAGAAATTGAATCTGATTGGTGGCAAAGTTTATGGTTGGTTTAGAATAGAGAAGAAAGATCGTGCCTTTTTCAAATATGAATTTTATTTATTTATTATCTAATAAAAAGAAGAAGAAGAAACATATCATCATGATGCTATTCAGCACAATGTCGAACAGTAAATCTACACAAAACAATCACATTATGAATCAATCATTAATGGCCATATGTCTTCAATTTGTGTCACCAACAATAGAACAAAAAAATATACAAAACAACAAATCTAATATTGACAAATAAGTTGTGCTAATTTGTTCCCGTTGCAATCACTTATCACATATCTCTTTAATTAAGATTTTTTTTGTTTCATCTGCTAGAGTAGCTCAAAATTTCTTTTAAGCAACCCAACTGACGTTTTAGGTGCCCAAACAATTATTTAATCAAACAAACGATTAAGTTAAACTAAATTAGATGTGCTAAAAAACCTAGATAGCAAAATAAAGCAAGACTTGAAGGTAAAGCAAAACTTGTAGGATTGTTGTCAGATTTTGACAATTGGGAGGCTCTTCAATACTATCTCCACTTTCTTACAAAACAAAAAGTGTCAAAAAATATATCTATTTTTTTCTATAGTGAAACTGTTTATGAGCAATTTGACAAAGATTTTTCTAGAAATTGAATAATTACTGTATCATACAAAAAGGAATTATGTTAACCCACTTCCATGTATGGCACATAATTCCAAGATCCTACCTATATAAATCAAATTATAACATATGCTTCTTTTCTAACGCTCATCGTGTTCTTCCCAACTCATGACTGAAGTTTATCAACCATATTTGTGTCACTTCCACACTTCTCAAACATCTCCAATTGGTAAAAGTCCTAAATGAAAAATTATGCAACCCACATCTAAATTTGAGTCTGTCTATACAGGCGTTGTCTATATGTAGAGCATCATTATATCACTACTATAGAAACTACATAGAAAATAAAAGTAGCACAACCCACAATCAATTAAGCACAAGCACATATTGCTCAAAGAACATACATTTGAACTGCTACAGACAAAGAGCAGGGTACCTTACCATGTCAAACTTGAATTATGCGCCTGGGCAATCAAATCTTATGGGGAGGAGTCAAAATCATGGGCAAAATAATAGCTTGAATTTTACTTGGCTTCGGGAATTTCATCTCAGTATATAAACCCTTTAACAGTTCTTTTGATAGATTCAAGTCCTCAAAAGTACTCGCCGATGTATATAGGGTATCATTCACAGTAACCTACATCAAATTAACCTCTTGATATATCAAAACCCAAAATTGAAAACTGAACAAAACATATCTATTAGACTCAACTATACATGTGTGTTTCTGCATTCATGTTCCAAGTAACATAATAATAGGAATTAAAACTATAGAACACTATATCTATTACCACATTGTATAAGCATCAAAACAAAAGTAATATCAATGATAAAGATTCAAAACCCTAATTAGGATCTCAAACTATAATCAAAATCAGTACTTTATTATATTTTATCCAAAAGTAGCAACAAAGGTATTGAGTTGATAGAAACTCTAATTAGGATTAGGCAAATAAAGAAATTCAAATCTTGGTGATGTGAGAGATTGATGGTACCGTAGTGATGTGAGTGTTTTAGTGTCGTCGATGGTCAAGGCCTCAAAGTTGAGTTCGTCAGCGACTTTGTTAATTGCGAAGTTGACGAAATAGCCGTGTCCTCCAAAGGCTCGTCATCTTCTTCGTCGCCTAGCATTTCGTCTCCGTCTTTGGAACAGGGATTTCTTGTGGCGGCGGTGGCAGAGCAGCAGTAGTAGCCGTGGTGTTTTCCTGAGGCGGTGGTGTTGTCGTGGTGGCGGTGGCGATGGCGGTGTCAGTGGTGTCAGCCATTGAGGGAGAGAGAGAGAGTGATCGATAAAAAAATCTTTTTTGAGAAGGAGAGTATATATTCTCATAGACGGAGAGTATATATATATTTGATAAAAAGAAAAAATAATTAGATTTCAAAATTAAAAAAAAAAAATGCTGACGTGGAAAATTGTGGAGCTAGCAAAAGCTTCGGTTATATAGATAGATAGATTATGATAGTTCATGTAAAATTAGAAAGCTTTTATGTATAAACAATACTTTTATAAGAAATTTTCTGTACCAATGCATCTTTATTGCATTTGTTGTATAAATTTTATAGTTTAAAGAGTTAATTAACAAAACTGATAGACTAGAATTTCCATGATCATATGTTTTACATGGGGCAAAAAAAACTTATGAAATCTACAAATATTTCTGCAATTTGAAACATGAAGTATCAACTCTCTCAAGCCTCTTAGGCTTTGTATGTTATCGTAGTAAAAGAGTGGGAGTTTCCTTCTAATATAAGAAGGTCAATTTATATTTTAGTTATTGATCTTTTATGTTTGTTTCAAATTATTACAGAACTTGCATTTGGATTTGTGTATAAAGAGAAGTAGGTATATTTCTAATAAGGATGAGTTATGTAATTTAATGGTCTTTTGTTGTATATTTGCTCTTCAAAGTGCTTATTAGAAGTGGCTATATTGGATGTCGTAATGGATTTTTATAGATTTTGCATGTTTTATTCTATTTTAGTTGAGAATCTGTTTGGGTACAAAATTAGGGAAAAAATAGTAGCAAAGTAAAAGTTATTTCAATTGATTTTGAAGGTATTATTATTATTATTATTCACAAAAGCAGAAGTGTGACTAATGAAAAATCTACAACTGATCAGGAAATTCTAGGAATCCTGATGTGAAGCTCTAAAAAATATGTGACCCACAATTGGACTAATGAACCAACTAGAATTTGGCATTGGTTAGACTCACCAAAAAGTACTGTAATCATAATTGTGACAACTACCTTCACTATATTTTCTATATGTTCTTGTCCTTTCTCAAGCAAAATAGCAAGAGAGAAAAGGTGTTGATCTCTCTCTCTCTCTCTCTCCTCGAGCTCTCTCCCTTTGAGCTTATTACAAAGAAGTATGTTATTTTGTTCATATTTAAGTTTCAAATAAATGTTGTTAGGACAACTGTTAATACAAAAGGAAAATCTTTATTGATCATGCAAATCTTTGTGTTTGTAACCAGATTTCAACATGCATACTTTAGAATGTATAGTAATAATAATTTTTTTGTAAATGGAATTATGGAATTTTTTGGGTTAATTACTACATTTTAAAATAATAAACAAACAAATTGATAACTAACGTATCTTATACACTTTGCAAAAAATTTTTTCTTTACAGATTGATTTTATTAGCCAAATTTCTCTTCTACTTATATCATACTTCAATAACTAAATTCTCTCGAACCCACAACCTTTAAAAAAACCTTGAACCAATTAGTTATAACTTATGGGATTTCAATTAACATTTTTTCTAGATCATGTGTTGATGCCAAGTTATGTCTGCCTTTTAGAAGAAAACTTGCACATTAGCATCATTATCTGAACAACTAACCATCCACCCCCTTCCATATTTTACCATCACATTAAGTATAATATATTAAGTTGATTGTTTTCTAATTCATAAAATGATCCCGCGCATTGCGCTAGTTAAACGCTAATAATAACTAATAGTCGAAGCGTTTGACTTTTTGTTGACCATTCCTTATTGCGCCACGTGGCTATATAAATTCATGACACGTTTACATTTTAAAACACCGAAAAATTATGTCTTTTCATCTGATGGATTAAACAAACCATTTCAATACAATTTTACTACCGTTACTATATCTTTTAATTATCTCTTTGTGTATTTACATTCACTTCTTATTTCTCCCGGTTTCTTTTCTGCCAAAGGAGTACAGAAATTAGAAAACAACATTATCGGCGCTGTGTATCCTTGATGAAAAGGTCAAAAAATAATTCAATCAATCGTGATTGAGAAATTGCTCTAAGTATTGATCATGGTGTTATACTATTCCTTTTTTTTTTTTTTAGAAGATGGTGTTATACCATTTGGTTACATACTTTTTGCTTTAAGGTTTGTGTGCCAAAGTAACGTAACATAATGTTATTTGGGCACCGTTTGACTTTGTAAAATGAGTTTAAATTCGCATTTTTTTGGCTTAATTGCTTTGATTATTTGTTTAAGCATATTTGGTTATTGAAATTATTGTTTTGTATTTCCTCATCTCCATTCGAATTTTAACATTTGGGTTTAAATCTGGTAGCTGCAATGGAGATTTGGTTTAAATATAGGTTGTTTTAATATTTTCTTATGGCCATAAAATAAAGCCAGATTGTATTACAATTTACGAAATGGCCATGACTTCGACACTATAATCAAGAAGTAGATACCTTTTTATATTGATACATTAATTGTTGGTCATTGTAAAAATTGAATCCTGCACATTTGCTTTATGTTAATGTTAGGACATATATGATTCATGTTAGGAACATATGTCAATTTAGAATTAACTAATCCTTTGACAAAACTCACTTTACTTGTAATTGGGTAGATTTAAGATGTGTTTAATACTTCAAGGAACAAGGTTTCAAGTTCAAGTGTTAAAATCATGCAAGTCTGTCCAAGAATCAAGTGATGAAGTGTTGGATTTTAAAGCTCGACAGCTAGCTCAATAGCTAGTATCTGTCGAGGTTTAAAAAACTGTTTCAGCTCGAAGCTCGGCGGCTGTTCGATAGATAAGCTATCTATCGAGATTTATGGAAAATGGATTTTTCAGTTCTGATTTTCATCCAATCCGTGAATGCATGTTTATGTTTTCTTTTCTCACAACCCTAAACATATATAAGGCTTATTTTAAAGGCTGTCACATAAGAGAATACAAGGAGAACAAATACAAAAGGTGACCGGGTGCCTTACTCTCTTTGAAAGAAGTTACTGTGTCCTTGTGCCTTAGGGTTTTGTAACCAAGTGCTTCTTGATCTTTATTGTTGATGAAGTGAAGAACTTTGCAGCCAACATCTTCTTCAAGTTGGTAGAGTTAGTCATGTACTGGGAGCTGTGCATCATTGGTCAGTCACGTACTGGAATCCGTGCAAAAGAGTGGCGTTCATATATTGAAGAGTTCAGAGATTCTGAAGCGGTAGAATGTTTTTGCTATAAGTTCATTTACAAAAATTTTAGAGTATAGGGACAAGGGTTTTCTACTAGATCTGAAACTTCTCTTTACTATAGTGAATTGCTTTTCGGGAAGGTTTTTCCCTAGGTTTTTTTTACTATGAAATTAGTTTGTTTCATTGGTTTTCCTAAGTCATCATATCTTATCTTATTTAATATTCTGTTGTGCATGATATTGACATGATATTGATGTTTGTTTGTTTTAACAAGTTTTATACATAATAAATCTATTTAATAACTTGGATTTAAAACTTGTTAATTCTATCAACCGGGGTCTAAATTTTTCATCAAATGGTATCAGAGCAGGTACACTCTGATTGAATTAATTTTCTGAGTGGGATCCTTGACCCCGGTTGTCATGGGTCGTGGACAATCTCTTTTGATTCCTCCTTTATTTGATGACACTAATTATGCGTATTGGAAGGTTCGTATGAAAGTTTTTTTGCAGGATCTAGGTGAACAAGTATGGCAAGCTGTTGAAGTTGGCTGGATTAAGCCAGAGGAAGCATTGGTAGATTGGGATGAAGCAACAATCATAGTGGTAAATTTCAACAGTAGGACCTTGAATGCTTTGTTTTGTGGGGTGACCAATGAGGAATTTAAGAAAATATCATCCACAAGAGTTGCCAAGAAAGCATTGACCATTCTTGAGACCACCTATGAAGGTACCAAGGTAGTAAAGATTGTGAAGCTTCAAAGACTCACTAGTAGATTTGAAGAAATAAAGATGGAGGAGGATGAGACATTTGATGAGTTCTATGCTAAACTCAAGGATATTGTGAATTCTGCCTTCAACCTTGGAGAATCTATAGCAAAATCCAAAATTGTTAGAAAAATCCTTAGGTTCTTACCTGAAAGATTCCATGCCCAGATCACTGACATTGAAGAAGTGAAAGACATTGATCAAATTCCATTGAGTGAGCCTGTAGGGAACCTTCAAACCTATGAAATGAGATTATGTTTAATGGAAAAAGGTGGAAAGAGTAGAAACTTAGCTCTTAAGGGTATAGAGGAAGAGATTAATGACTTTAAAGATGAAGATGAAAGCAAAGATGAAGATAAGGATGAGGATGAGGACTTAATCTTCATAGCTGATGAGATTATCAAGCTTCTTCAATTTAGGAAAAAGGATAAGGACAAACTTACTAGAAAATCTAAATCCTCTAGAAAGGGTAAGAATGAGAAACTCCTTATCCAATGCCATGAGTGCAAAAGTTTTGGTCATATGAGGATAGAGTGCCCAAACTATCTTCTAAAGGAAAATACCATGAATTCAAAAGATAAAAGGGTTGGTTGCTACTTGGAGTGATACTAAGGATGACTTTTTCGATGAGTATATGGATGAATGTGGTCACTTTATAGCTTTTGTTGCCACAACTAATAAGGTGATTGTGGAGAGTGCTAATGACAATGAGGATTCTACTGATGATGAAGTACCCAAGAAGATGACCCTTCAAGAAGCCTATGATAAGCAATGCACTGAATTTATAAAATCTGAAAAGACTTCTCATCGTTGTAGAAAAGAGCTTAATGAGGTGAAAACTGAAAAAGCTGATCTATTAGTCAAACTAGATGAGACTACAAGGTTAGTTGAGACTCTTGTTGTGGAGAACACCTCATTAGAAGAGAAGGTCAAGAATCTTGAGATTGAGCTTAGTCAATCTAGAACATATAAAGAGGATGTCTAGTGCAAAGCTTGATAAGGTATTGAGTGCTCAAAAGCCTAGTTCTGATAAGACTGGCTTAGGATATGTTGTTTCCTTTGACCCTTCCTCTTCCACGGCTTTTGGATCAAGGACTGTCTTTGTGCCCCAATCTGAGAAAGGTGATAAAAGTATGAAATCCAAAACTAATTTGGCTAATTCTAAATCCTTTGTTAGACCTCATGTTTGTCATCATTGTGGTGTTTCTGGACATATTCGTCCTAATTGCTTTAAGTTGTATCCTCAAAAGCAAGTGTCCAAATAGTCACAGATTTCCTTTCAAGGACCTATACCTTTGGTTGGAGAGTTATTAAAAGTTTTGAGTTTTTTAACTCAATTTCGGGAGAATTCTAATTCTTCTATGTCCTTTAGTAGACATACTAGGACACGTGCCTTTTCATCTTCACGTCCTTTAGTAGACATACTAAGACTCATGTTGTGTGTTTTTTGTGTACATTGGTACTTGTGCACCTTGGATGACCATTGAAACAAAATTTTCTAAACTTTGTATCTTTTGTAGTTTAGATAAGCATTTTAATGCACAACTAAGTAAGTGAGTTTTGTGGCTCGTGTTTATGATGAGTAAGATTAAGTAAACTCTTGTACTTAACACTCATACTACTCTTTTTGACGGGAAGGACTAGAAAATCATAAGAGAAAGGCATAAATAACATCTCACCACTGTTGCCCGCCAATCATGAAATGACATCTGTATGTTTCGGCATAGCAAAAGTGCAATGTCAAAAGTTTAATATCATTGGGTATTTCTTCTATCTCTCTCATATGCCCATGCATGATATGCTTAAAAGAAAAATATGAAAAGAAATTCAAAAGAAAAAAGAATCAAAATGCTTTATATATGATTGCAAGTATGTATTCTAGGAGATGTGGAAGTTATAGGATGTACCTCAAAGGTGATAGTCCCCATCAAGCAGTTATGATTGTGTGTGAGTTAAATTGATTTTCTCATATGCCCATGCATGATATGCTTAAAAGAAAAATATGCAAAGAAATTCAAAAGCAAAAAGAATCAAAATGCTTTATATATGATTGCAAGCATGTATTCTAGGAGATGTGGAAGTTATATGATGTACCTCGAAGGAGATAGTCCCCATCAAGCAGTTATAATTGTGTGTGAGTGAAATTGATTTTCTCATATCTCAAATCATCATAACATGAGAAACTTATGCAATCTTGCGATATTTTTCACACACAATACGCAATATTCTTTGCTACTTTTGATACATGTGTAGGTACAATGTGATTTGGCTATTACAAGGAATACATGTGTTAATGTATGCTTACTAAACTGTCTTGACTTGTTTTTGAAATATAAATTTGGTTAGACTTTTTTAGTGTGTGTGTGTGTGTGTGTTTTGGATCTAAATTCTTGACATTTTTCTTGATTGCGAGATGTTTTTGAGAGCTTAAAATATTGTTTGGATCTTTGGTTAGGTAGTATGCTTGATTACATTCATGTCTGTGTTTTTCTCTTCTAGAAAAACTGTTTTTGAGCAATCTCAACAGCTTCTCGACACCTCTCGACAGCTAGCTATCCATCGAGACCCTCTTTTTTTTCTAGACAGAAGTTAACACAATCTCTATCCATCGAGAATTCTAGACTTTGTCTCGATAGCTTCTCGACAGATTCTCAATCCATTAAGAAACTTTGGCCGATAGATCCTCGACAACTTCTTGATCCATTGAGATCCTCTTGCATGCATTGTTTTTCACATGTTTTGTATCTTTCTATTATCTTGTTATCCATAGCATCTTGTTTCATTACATTCATGCATTTTTATTGATTCATTATGCCCCCTTGATCATCTTTATGTTTCTCGGGTGAAGCTTTCTAACTTCTTTTATCCTTTGTCAATCATGACAAAAAGGAGGAGAAATTGTGGTTTTTTTTTTAAGATTCTACATGTTACGGGGAGAAATATATGCCTTTGTAAGGGGGAGATGTGTTTCATCTTGTTAGGGAGAATGCTTACCTCCTTGTTGTTGTAGGAGCTTCTTTTAGCTTCTTCTTCTTGTACACTGGTCTTGTGACCATATTTACATACATTATGCTTATCTTTGATACATATATATGATGTATAGTGAATTACTTTTCGGGAAGGTTTCCCCCCAAGTTTTTTACTGTGAAACTAGTTTGTTTCATTGGTTTTCCTGGGTCATCATATCTTGTCTTATTTAATTTTTCACTGTGTATAATATTGACATGATATTGATATTTGTTTGTTTTAACAAGTTTTATACATAATAAATATATTTAATAACTTGGGTTTAAAACTTGTTAATTCTACAACCGGGGTCTAAATTTCCCACAAGTTAATATTTTCCACTAAAAATGGTATTGTGTATTGTTATTGGTTGAAACATTGTCTTCATTATTAATATATACCTTGTTAACTATGTTGTTTTGTTGACAAGTTTATTACTTATGCTCTAATTTGTATAAGATTGTATTACCATGCTTGGAATTGCCAGACTTTAGTGGTAAAATCAAAGTATAACGGTAATTAAAATCAAACATGTGGCATTTAATGTGTGTTATGGCATATTTGCACTTCACAATTTATTCTTCTTGTTGTTTCATTGTTGACTATTGTAATAAAAATATTTTATGTATTAGATGAAATTTATTTTGAGTTTGAATGAGATTTTTGCACCATATAAATTTACAGTTTTATTATATATAATTGGTTCTTAGTCCAATTATATTTTTTGACTTTTTATGTGCAATAGTGAATGGGCACAAAATTTTCCCCATGACACAATCAAGTTTATTGAGTTCTACAAATAGCAACTTTGGTGAAAACTCACAGGTTTCTTGTATTTCTAAAAAAGATGAAAAAGAAGAAGTTGAGAAGAAGCTACCAAATGAATATGAACCACTATACATACCCAAATGATTATGACTCTTCAATATGCACATTTTCAGTCAATAAGCACATTTGTATTCAATAGGCACATTTTTATTCAATATGCATATTTTCGTTAGATAGACACATTTTCATTCAATAGGCAACTTTTCGGTTAATAGGTACATTTTCATTCAATAGACACTTTTAATATATATCAAATATAAAGAGTTATGACATTTTAATAGACACATTTCGGTATATCTAATATGAAGGGTTATGACTTTTTTTTTTCCCTGAAATCATCCGGTAGTTATTCCTGTGCATTGCAACTAGTATATATTAATAGGTAAAGCTTAGAGAAAGTTAGATTAAAATTTGAAATTAGAATTCAATTTTGCTTCATGTGTCTAAATTTATGGAGAGACTACGCCATAATTATCCATTTAAGTTTGTGTTATGTGTTTACTTAAGTTTTTTAATCTTTGTGCCTAGTGCCTTAATGAGTGCAAAATACTAAGAATCTAATATTTTTTTAACTATAAAAAAAAAAAAAATCACATATATTCAATAAAAATTATCATATAACAAAAATCACCAAACATTCTATCTTATTAAATATTAGAAAAAAAATTATCATAAGTAGTACTAAATTTAGGTAAGAATTTTAATATGTGACTAACTACATTTACTTTTTAAAAAATAATTTAGCTAATTATTTATATTTTTTAATAAAAATTGGGCTTAATTTTAAATGTATCTATACATTTGCATTAATGCTTGTGTTACATGCTATTGTTTTTTTTTTGGTAATAATTTTACTAATTATTTATATTTTTATAATAAAAATTATGTTTAATTTTAAATATATTTATGTGTTTTCATGGGTTAGATGCTAGCGAGGTATAATGATAAATAATAAGGATCAGCAAGCATGCGTAAAGCTTGTAATTTAGATCTGGTGTGAAGTGTGAACATATTCGATATGCATGAAGATCATTTGTTGTGTGAGAAAGCTGACAAATCACAAAAAAACACATGAAACATGGTGTATTATTTTCTTTCGTTGCCGTGTTAGCTATCTCGGAAGACTATAGTTACTCTTAAATAATTATCAATCACTGTTAGTTACCTTCACAACCAGGGAGGACCCTCTCGATTTCATAATGAGACGTATATACTATAATTTAAGTGATTATCCAAAGAATGAAGGTTTCTTTAATACACGTGTTGGTACTTTGATAGTGATATTCAACCAAATTCCTCCCCGACCATCGTACTCCAATTTTAATAATTGAATGCTAACCTATTTTATTTTGGTTTATATATATCTAGTAGAAAATCGTAGTAGGCAAGTCAAATAGATGTACCTAATTAAGTTTTGCTAAAGACATTTAAGCAAGCAACAAAAGGAATTTTTCCATGCTAGAACAGATTTCTTAATTGTGTTTGTGTAGTAATTAATACCAGTAAAATCTTAATACCATGCAAACCATACAAACCAATACCATCTTGTTTATTATGATTATAAACATGCATAAATACACAAAATACATATTTGAATTCGTAGCTGCAAATTATCAGTTTTTAACTTTTTGTGAGCAATGGTTTGAAGTGAGATACTAATCCCATACATAAGAAATAAGCCCAATACATATATAATTGATCATAAGCCTATAACGGGGTTCTCAGGCCTACTCAATTAACTTTTATTGTATTACAACTAATCTGGTAGTTACCTTATCAAATTGTTTTTTTTCAGGTATTTACAAACACAATTATATTATTAATGTTTATGTACCTTTTAAAGATATTGAGTACCTTCTCAAAAAATAAAGATATTGAGTAAACATGTGTGACCAGAAGTATTGCATGGATAAAAAGTAAAAACTTTAATGAATTAGTATAACATAATTAGGACCAAATCCATAGGTTTAAACTTTTGGGTTAAGTGGAGTCTCTCCAAGCACTTATTTATGGTGGTATATGACAAGGTTAAAGTATTGAATTAATTGGTATTCCTACATTTCTATAATAATTTGATAATTGGGACAACCTACAAGTCCTTGAATTAAGTGGTATCTGTACATTTCTTTCTTTAACAATTCGATAATTAAATGTGAAGGGATTATAGCTTTAAATATTTCTATTAAAAACACTAAAAAATACATTATGCAACAAGGCTATATGTTTTATTACGGCCTCGAGTAGAGTATCTTAGAATTATTATTACCATCTTGTATAGCCCAATAGTGGATAAGTAATAATAAAGGATTAATGATGTAGATTATTTTCTTTGATGAATTAATGGTCTTGATTAGTACTTTTAACTAGCTAAAAAAAAAAAAAACTAGCTAAAAAATCTTTCTAAAAACAAAAAACTAACTAAAATCTCCTATATAAGCTAAAAGCCTAAAACAAGGCGCCCACATTTGTGTCCCCAAGTATTTTTTTTATTTTTATTTTTTGTGGCCAAGTTTGATTGCAAGAAAAAGAAAATTTTACTTTATATTAGTATAGAAAGATACCTACGGATTATCTTGTCGAGTAATTTACTGGACATTTGTACCTGTACGAATTTAGAAAGATGCAACTGTATCTTTCAAAATCGGTATTAAAAAAAAAGAAAAATTCAGGTGCACTAGCACCTATATTTGTCCTTATTATTTGTTTCAAAAAAATGGATGAGATTCAAACAAAATGTCATTAGCGACACCACCAAAACCATTTTATAATTGTAATTGCTATGAAAACTAGAAAAGTACATGATAGTTATCTATATATTTTTTAATTTTTAGAAGCTAGAAAGTTTCACAGTTTGAAAAATCTTTCTTGGTTACGAGGGAAGCACCAAGGAAGCTGCTGTGTCAATAGGGACAGTAAACAAATGTTATGATTGGTGTCAAATTAAGAAAATAAATAAAACACATGTTGATAAGTAATTTATACTAAAAAATAAGAATGAAAACTAGGACCAGGGGGGTAATAGCGATGGTAAAACTTACTTGGGGGGACCTGTTAAGTGGTAACCCGATGTAACAATAAAAGCTGTCCAAAATTTTCAGTTTCGGTTTTTATTTTAAATTTTCGTTTTGATTTATTTGGTCTCGAGCTCTTAAAATTTCTATATTGAATCCAATTTAACAATTTTTTTTTTTTTGAAAATCCAATTTAACAAATTTAAACTTTAAATAAAAATATTTTTATATATAGTTTTTAAAGATGTGCACCATTAGCAATTAATGTTAATGACAAAGTTTAGTTACAAAATTGGTTGTAATCTTATTTTACTCAATAAAATAAATATTAGTACGTATTTTGAAAATCTAACTGTTGAATTGTATATTCTTTACACTCTTAATACACATGTCAAATTTTATGTTAATCGAATATTATATACTATATGACCTATAAGCTTATATTTTATATATATTTTTGAACTACAAAAACTAGCAATTTGAACAATTTATTAATGACATAGCTATTGATTTTTTATTTTCTAGAAATTTTATAAGGAGTTCTCTCTCTCGTGTATACGAGTCTCTTCTTCCCTTAGTTTCTGCTAAGGGTTTGATTCTTTCTTTTGTTTTGGTCTTTGCCCTTACTGCATTATGGCGGATGATGTGATACATAGTATGGAGAATATGAAGTTGACTACGGAGGAGGAAGAAGTTATTGCTATTTCAGATGAAGGAAGGCAGGAGGAGATTGAGAGTTGTTCTCAGAGTTTGATTGGGAAGTTTCTCACTTGTAAGACTTTTAATAAGAGGGTTGCTCAGAGTACACTGAAGAGAGCGTGGGGTTTAGAGAATAAAGTCCAGGTGGTAGAAGTTGGAGCAAACCTCTTTCAATTCAAGTTTCACAATGAATTTGATATGGAGAGGGTTCTGAGAGATGGGCCATGGACGTTTGATAATCAGGTTTTATTGTTAATCAGGTGGCAATCTGGGATGACTGCAAGCAATGTCAGGTTTGAATCAGCCTCCTTTTGGGTGCAAATTTGGGGGGCCCCGTTTGATATGGTTTCTCCGAAAGTTGCAGAAGAGATTGGTAGCCGTCTAGGGGTTGTGGAGGAAGTGGAGAAGAGGCAAAAAAAGGATGCTCCAAAATTTTTTATGAGAGTAAAGGTTGCACTCCCTATATCCAAGCCTATTCGGAGAGGGGCTTTTTTGGCTGGATCGAGTGGACAGAGGACATGGGTAACGTTTAAGTATGAAAGGCTATCCCTCTTTTGCCATCATTGTGGGTTGCTTGGACATGATCTTAAACATTGTGCTCAGTACTTTGCATTAACTAAGAATAAGGGGGAGGTAGCATGCCAATATGGGGAGTGGATGAAGGCATCGGGAATTCGTGTCCGTTCACCAAGTCATAGAGGTCAAGCTCGAGAGGTGGATGATCAGAGGTCTGATGAGAGGAGTGCTAAGTCGCAATGGGAGAAGGTGATGGTAGGGGTGAGGGATGACGGCGGTAGGGATGAAACAGAGGCTAGGGTTGGCGTTGACAAACGTGTTGATGGCGATAGCATGAATATCGGGATTGGTCCAAAAATTTCGGTGCATGGTTCCGTGGATCATGGAGAGAGGGATACGGAGAGGGATGACATGGATGAAAGCACGTTGGGTGATGCAATAGGTAGTCCTAGTGTGGATGGGCCAGGGGTTCTAGATGGGCTTAAAAATGAGTGTGGAAATATCAGGCCTCAGGAACTTGACAAGCAACGTACATGGACCAGATTGACCCGTATGAATTATGGGCCTTTGGAGTTAATAAAGGAGGGTGCAAAATCAGTGTTGGGCAAAAGAATAAACCAAGAACAGCAGCAAGTAAGTCTGGGCAGTAGTGATGAGCATGCAGAGAAGAGGTTTAAAACTGGGGAGGTTTTTACATCAATTGAAGCGGCGGGGGTGGTTGAACACCCTTGCCGAACACAATGAAACTACTAAGTTGGAACTGCCAGGGGCTTGGGAACCCTTGGACAGTTCGAAGCCTCCACAATTTAGTGAAGGATCAAGCTCCCACTGTATGTTTCCTTATGGAAACAAGAATTGATAGAGAAGGTTTTATGCATTTTTGTCGAGACTTAGCTTATCCGAATAAATTGATTATTAAGAAGCCTGATTCTGGTGGAGGGTTAGCATTGATTTGGAAAGAGGAGGTTCGGTTAGAGGTGATTAACTATACAGACAATCATGTCTTGGCGAAAGTGGTAGAGGATGATGGTTTTCAATGGTTTTTAACAGGATTTTATGGTTGGCCGGAAACAAATCAAAAGCACAAATCCTGGGCTCTTTTAAGGCATATCTCTTCGTTGGTGAATGGTCCATGGTGCTGTGTTGGTGATTTTAATGCATTTTTACACTCGTCGGAGAAGTTGAGTATTCACCCGCCACCAGTAAAACAGATGGAGGAGTTCGGGGCTGCTTTGGAGGCTTGTCAGTTGATGGATTTGGGATTTCATGGATATAAATTTACTTGGAATAACAAGCGTACAGGTGCAGCAAATACTAGAGAAAGACTTGATCGAGTGGTTGCGAATAAGGAGTGGACTGATATGTTTTCGGCAAGCACTGTGTCTCATAAATTCTCACATGCTTCAGACCACTTGCCAATATTTTTACAAACCGGGAGGGATAACAGGGTTCATGGGAGGATTGCACGGGGTTTTAAATTTGAAGAAGTGTGGTTGTTAGATGAGGATTGTGAGAAGGTGGTTGGAGATGCATGGGACCAAATGGGGTGTGGAGGTTTGTCAATGGCCAGTGTTAATGCAAAAATAAAGCAATGTGGGGATGATTTACATGCGTGGGGTTCATCTAGGACAAATCCTCAGGTGGCCGAAATTAAAAGATTAAAGAAGGTGCTTGAAAGGTTAAATGAAAGTGATCAAAATGAGGAAACCAGGTCTGACTTTGTAGCAACCAGTAAACAGCTTGATGATCTTCTTCTTAAACAAGAAATTTTTTGGGCACAACGCTCTCGGTTGTCTTGGCTAAAGTCTGGGGATAAAAACACTAAATTTTTTCACTCAAAGGCTTCGTAACGGCGTCGTAGGAATTTTATAGAGGGCATTAAAAATTCTGAAGGGGTGTGGGTTGATGAGATTGAGAATGTAGCGGAGGTGGCAGTCCACTATTTTGAAGATATATTTTCTTCAGGTGGAGGTGACCAGATGGATGAATGTCTTAATGCTGTCAATCACAAGGTGTCCTCAGATATGCTTCATATTTTATCCAGTGAGTTTAGTGCTGAGGAGGTAAAGTTGGCGGTGTTTCAAATGGGACCAACTAAAGCGCCTGGACCGGATGGTATGAATGTCTTTTTTATCAAAAATTTTGGCATATTGTTGGTAATGATGTGTCTAATGCTGTTTTGGAATTTTTGAATACTAATAATATGTGGCCTGAAATAAATTACACCCATATTGTGCTCATTCCTAAGGTGAAGTCTCCAGAAAAAAATGTCAGATTTTAGACCTATTAGCCTGTGCAACGTTATTTATAAAATTATTTCTAAGGTGCGGCTAGATTGGGCGATCTTGGCCCCAATTAATTTCACCTACTTAAAGTGCTTTTGTTTCGGGACGATTGATAAGCGATAATGTGCTTGTGGCCTATGAAACTTTGCATGCCATGCATGGCGGGGAAAAAGGGTAAAAAGGTTCTCTTGCATTAAAGGCTGGATATTAGCAAAGCGTATGACGGGGTTGAGTGGTCTTTTTGAAAGAAATGATGATAAAATTGGGCTTTCCTCAAGGATGGGTTGACCGGATTATGAGGCGTGTCACTACTTCCTCTTTCTCTGTCAGTATCAATGGCAAGGCATATGGTAATTTCGGAGCCCACTAGAGGGATTCGCCGGGGTGATCCCTTATCCCCCTATTTATTTATGATCCGTGCGAGGCCTTTACATCTTTGTTGGCTAGAGAGGAGGAGAACGGTCGGCTTCGTAGCGTGTCCATTACTCGAAATGCCCCCACCATTTCCCACTTGCTTTCTTGATGACTCTCTTGTTTTTGTCAAACTACACGGGGAGGAAGTGCATGTGATCTCTAAAGTCTTAGAATTGTATGGCGTGGCTTCTGGCCAATGCATCAATTTAGAAAAGTCCTCCGTGTTTTTTAGTAGCAATACAACAGAGGTGCAAAGAGGTTGGATAACCGCTGCATTGGGAGTGAAGGAGGTGGACAAATTTGAATCCTATCTGGGATTACCCACATTGATTGGCAGATCAAAATATCAAGCTTTCTCTTTTCTCAAAGAGAGGGTTTGGAAGAAGATTCGGGGGTGGAAAGGGGAAGTTGTTATCTAAAGGGGGAAGGAAGTCCTCATCAAAGCTGTGGCTCAATCAATTCCTACATATACGATGGGAGTTTTCCAACTTCCAGAAAAACTTTGTCATGAATTAAATATGATGTGTGCGAGGTTTTGGTGGGGTCAATGTGGGGATGATAAGAAAATTCATTGGAAGAGTTGGGATTCACTTGTTCAGCCAAAAAAGGAGGGAGGTATGGGTTTTAGAGACATTCGAAGTTTTAATCTAGCGATGTTGGCAAAGCAAGGGTGGAGAATGTTGACTGATCACAACTCTCTTCTCTATCGATGCTTTAAGGCTAAATATTTCCCTCGTTGCTCCTTTTTGGAGGCGGTTGATCATCCACACAGCTCCTATGTTTGGAAGAGCTTAATTGCAGCTCAGCCGATTTTGAGGAAAGGATGTTGCTGGTGTGTGGGCACGGGCTCTTCTATTCAGGTTTTGTCAGACAAGTGGATTCCAAACCACCCAACTAATAAAATTCTGGTTCCACCCAATGAAATAGATGAAAGTTGGCATGTGTCGGAGTTGATAGATTGGGCAAACTTTCAATGGAATCGTGGCTTCTTAGAAGCGGCTTTTAACAGGTATGATGCTCAGGCTATTTTTCGGATTCCTCTAAGTCGACGGTGTGTACCAGATGTGATGGTTTGGCTTCACAATAAAAATGGAAGATACTCAGTGAAGTCTGGTTATCATACGGCAAGGATTTTGATGAAAGAGGCAAGCCGGAAGGGAGAAAGGTCCAATATGATGTCTAGCAGCAAAGTTTGGGCAAGAATTTGGCAGCTTCACATCCCAAATAAGATTAAAGTCTTTGCGTGGCGAATGCTTCACAATATTCTTCCTACTTATGATAGATTACGGCAGCGGCGGATTTTAGAGAATGATATGTGCCCCATTTGCAACCGATTTCCTGAAACTACAATACATGCGCTATGGGAGTGTGGAGCTGCTCAGGATGTGTGGGTTGGATGTGTACACCGAATATTGCAGAAAGGGCTGACCGATCAGGCTGATATAATACATTTATTTGAGAATATTATGCAAAAGGCTTCTGAGGACGTGCTTGAGTTTTTCTTGGTGCAAGGGTGGCTAATTTGGCATCAACGTAATCGGGTGGTGCATGGAGGTAGGTTGCAGGAACCGGGTAGGTTGAATGTGCGGGCTAGCAGCTTTTTAGAGGAGTATAAGGAGGCACAGTCACAATTAGCGGTCCCTGTTACTATTGGTCACTCACAGTCATGGCTGCCACCTGAAGGTATGATATATAAACTAAATTTTGATGCAGCGGTTTTCATGGATGCTTTAGCTTCAGGTGTTGGTGTGATTATTTGGAATGAAAGGGGTGAGGTTATGGCAGCGTTGTCATCAAGGGGCAGTGCAGTGATGGATAGTGAAGAGGCAGAGGTTTTGGCGTGTAGACAAGCTATGGAATTTGCGATAGATGCTGGGTTTGCTGATTTAATTGTGGAGGGAGATAATTCAACTGTGATGAAGTCTATTGTCTTAGCTCAGACAGATTGGTCTCGCTTGGGAAATATTTATGATGATATTCGTTGCTTGGCTAGAAGGATGCGACATGTGGAATTTCAGGGCGTTCGACGTAGCGCCAATGGGGTAGCACATTCTTTAGCTCGTTTTGCTAAGCATATTAGTGAGGATATTGTTTGGTTGGAGGAGTCTCCTCCACCGGCTTTAGAAGCTTTGTATTTGGACTCAATTGCTATTGGTAATTAAATGATATTGGTTTTGCCTTCAAAAAAAAAGAAAAAAAAAGAAGATGTAATTCAATGGTGGAATTCTCAAAATTCACCTTCAATAAAAAGATATTGAAAAAAATTGTAGCTTTAGGCTACAACAAGTTTTGTAGCTAAACTTTGTTCTAATGTTAATTAACCCACATATTGGCAAAAATCTTCTCAGCCTAACTAATTATCTTATTAGCCCGTTCCAAGACTATAATCCTCACCACTTGTGTGATCCATAGTCCTGTGAGTGAGCTCACAAGATACAATCTCCCTCGACCTAGTTGCTCTCCCCTCTTGACTCTCTTTTACATTTTGCCCCTAATTCCCTCACATATTAATTTTGTCTTGTCTTGTTGTCACGCAAACACATGGGCATGTATGCTCATGTGAAATTTGTGAAGTTCGGGTTTATCAATTTGGAGGTTTTGTGAAATCGGTTGGAGAAAAATTGAAGGTTTACAAACGCACAACATGGCTAACAAAGGCAATTAAGCCTTAATTCCTTTGATTTATGTCATTTTGGAACTAGGTATGTTTGCTTTTAATTTTTAATTATATTTAATTTGAGATGATTTAATTTGTGAAGTTAGGGTTTATCAATTTTGAGGTTTTGTGAATTTGGTTGGAGAAAATCTAAGGTTTAACATTGATAACTTATATATGATTTTTTTTTTCTTGATACCTACTATTTTAGTTAATTTTATTATCATGATCTTTAAAATTTATTTGCTTAATTATTTTAAGTGAACGCAGTTAGTTTTAAGTAGTTTTTTTTTTGGAAAAAAAAATATTATTTTTATTATTAAAGTTCGCATGAAGTTTGGTGTTTATCAAATAACTATCAAAAGTTTTTTTTTTAACCTCTTAACTATTGAAAACGTTACCCTTTTTTATTGGATCATATCTAATACTTATCTCTTCCAAATCATTTGTTATTGCGTCAAACCAAGTAACTTTCCACTGTTTCCGTAGCGTTCGGGTACGTATTATGTTATGTCTTAGTTTTGGTTTTGAGGGTTTGTTTTTAAAAGATGAAATCGTATTAAAATTTAAATGGTTCTAAGCTAGGCAGTTTTTTTTTTTGGATAGAAAATATTGTGACTCTGTTGATGAATGTCTGGTAACAAAACACATTCAATTACAGGAGGCAAATTGCCTAACCAAAAAAATTTGAACTATATATGCCTTCCTACAGAAAGGGCTTCATGTTGCACGTTAATTTCCACAATGTGGCAAAAAGAAGATAGGCTAGGTTCCATATTATTAAAAGCTCTGTTGATAATGTCACCTTCAAAACATCACGTCTTGCAAGTCCGAACCCTGAGCAGCACATGCGGACCAGAGAAAGACCAAATGGATCACAGGAAGGCCAAGTCGTGCTAGACAAATTGATCTAACGTAGTACTAGGTAAAACAAGGAGGGCTTGACTCAAATTTAACATTATTAATAATTGACAACCCTTAGAACACTAGCATCTGGGGATGCAAAAACAATACCTATTTTATATCCTCAAACACTATTTTATCGATTTTACAACCCTACATCATAGTTCTTATTTTTACATACAATCTAATAAAATAATATAAACTACAAAACAAATAATATAAAAAATTATTGATTTCTCTTCCATCACTTCATAATTCAACACTTTTTTTTACGCTCTGAGCGGCATACGTTTTGAGACTTACAAGTTGCTGATATTCTTTGATCCCCTCTGAGATTTGCTACAAGAATTAGGGTTTTTAGGTTTCAAAGAGAACTGAATAAGTTTCTTTGAACCCTAAAAGACCCTCTCAAGTAAAAAGGGTGCTCATGCAAGAGGTTTCTTTCTAACCCTTTTGTTTTTATGTTTCTCTAAACATGATGGTGCATGCTTTCTTGTTTTAAATATTCATATTCTGATTTGTTAATTTAGATTATCAAAACATGTTCTTGATTTTTTTATTTTTACTGTAATTTGTTTCTTAGTTTTAGAGATTTGCATGTACTAAACTAATTTTTCTTCAAAATAAAACGTATCTACATCTTCCTTAGATGTAGATCTGAATTTTTTTAAAGATAAAAACGGATTTTGTATCTTTTTTAGATATAGATCTGATTTTTTTAATGCATGCAGATTTTTGAAATAAAGAAGGAGATCATGAATTGTTGTTTGTTGTTTGTTTTGTTTGAGTCATGTAGCATGAAATTATTTTGTGAATGAGATCCTCTATAAAAAAAAAAAAATCTTTTTCAAACACAAAAAACTGATATGATTTCTTACAAAACCATTTTATTTATCTCTTAAAAAGCAAATTTGAATTTTTTCTTCAAAAATCTTTTTTTTTTTACATATACAAACCATAGATTTGATTTTTTTTTTTTACAAATCAATTTTTTTTCTTAATCATTAAAACAGATCTAAAATTTTAAACAAAAGAGGATACATTCACAAATGGTTTTGTGTTGTTTAGTTTATTTTTCAAGTTCAACATATCATTCATGACATGCATAAAATGGTACATTGGTTACAAGAGTCCAGAAGACCAAACTCTGTCTAGATAGAATGAGTGCTTAACACCTTCCCATTCCGTAACCTAGCCTCCAGATTTAGATTTTTGGTTAAGTAGATCTAGCTTTATCTTTGTTTTTATTTTGAGTAGATTATAACTAGGACAAAAAGCCACGTATATTTGGTAGTTTGTAACTAGGACCCAAAGCCATGTAAAGTCCAAGCTTTCAAATTTGTATTTTTTATTATTCAATCAATGAAACGAAGCAATTCAATCATGTATTTGTATATCAGTTTTTCTTATTTTTGTACATAAAAAATAAGTGGCGACTCCACATCATTTACCCAAAAGAGAGGTGCCCTAAAAAGCACAAAAATCACTCACTCTTTTTTTTGAGGGGCATCGCTCAGGCAAGATCTCTCACAACACCAGCACCATCGAACCAACCACCTAGAAACATCAAATAACAACACCACCACCACCTCGATCACCTCTGAAACCCCATTAAAATACCAAACCAAACCCCCAAACCCACCATTGTAACACCAAGCTGAAATCCAAAATCCAAACCTAGCCAAATCTGAACCCACATAACAAATCACAACCAAATACCTATCGTCTGCAACCACCAACGGCAACAACAACTCACAATCACCAAAATTTATACCAACCACCGAAACACCCACCAATAGCAACCCACAACCAATGAGACACCCACTAACAGCAACCCATAGCCACCAACACACCCTATAGCCACCAACATACCCACCAACAGAAACCCACAACCACCGAAACCTAGCCACTAAGAAAGCCCCAAAACCCAGCCTTAACCTCTAATTCAAGCCTTAGGCACCACTAATTCATCATCGAAAATACCCACAAAAACCCAAATCCAAACACACAAAATCCACCATGAAACCCATACCCAAAAAAACCAAGACCCACAGTAACCCATGGCGAGCAAAACCATGGCCACCCACGGCTACCCACATGTTAGGATGTATGCCCTTAAATCCGATTGTATGATGCTATGTATGACATTATGTATGACTTAATATTGTGATTAATAAATTTTTTTTATTATTATCTAAAAATAATGGTAACATAAATATTGGGACATTATCATATAGTCCATGAGATGCATATAAATCACAAGTTCTTTGTAAAGTCAGAATTGTAGTTTGTAATCGGTGATGGAATTGAGCATTTCATCTGCGAAGACTATAACATGTCAACTAAGATAATTTGTCTTGATCGTGGAAGTGGAGACTTCTAGTTGATGTGTTGATGTATTTTAAGAGTTAAGACATATTGAACTGGATTGTTGTAAGATTTATTATTCTCTTAACGACTATCAAATGAAAAATAAATCTCACGACTTCTATTTACATGGACTCTTAATCGTGAAAGGATAATGGATCTGATCATGAAGTGTAGGTTGCTTTGATATATCAGGAGTGAGATCTAAAGTCACGATCAAAACCTCAGTATGTTGGGCAGCCACATTTAGTGTTGATGGAACATATATTCTCAAGATGGAATTCATAGTCTCTTAACGGAGATATAAAATATTCCTTTGAGATAAATTTAATGGGTTTGGTTATTCAGAGTGTTAGGCCTAACCACTTTAGTAAGGAGTTACTAAAGTATATATTTATGGAATTGGATTACATAAATATATGATGAATAACATTAAAAGATTAAACTGGGTACTTAAGGAATTAAGATGTAGTAATCTACAAAATGGCAGTCTACGTTCATGACTTTGTATTACTACGAATATTTTAATGAAGGGGTTGCATGTACAATAAAGTCTTGGGATATAATTTATAAATAAGGGCCTAGAGTGTAACTATATTTATATAGTGGTATTAAATATAGTTAATGGTAACTTTGAACTTGTCAAGAGTTGACAGAAAAGCCTAAAGCCCATTGGAGCTAGTATCTTATTGGTCCCTTTTGGTCTCACTCCAAGTTACACACTTAAGCTCAATTGGAAAGGCCCAAAAGGCTAGCCTAATTAGATAATCAGATAGATATTAAGGGAGAAACATACAAAATTTTGTGGGTGAGTAAGAGACACTAATGTGAAATGGTGTGAATATGTGAGTGTTAGTCACTCTATTATTCTCCATTGGAAACTGATTGAGAGACCACACTTCTTGGGCGTTAATGGAATTGGAGTGAAGACTAAAAGTGTTCCCAAGTGCTTCTGATTTTTGTTTTGAAATTCACCGCTTCAAGGTACACTTTTTTGTTCCTGAATTCTGAAATTTACATAGTACATGTTATCAATTGCGAATGAAGTAGATCCATTAATTTTTCGCTGCGTATGTTTTGTATGTGATACAAACATGTATTTTTCCAACACCACAGCCCCACGACCCCAAGCCAATCTGAAGCCACCCAAAGCCAATCTGAAGCCCACCCACCTAAAGCTGATCTTGAGAAAGAGAGGCTTCACTGAGAGTGAGAGAGAGAGAGAGAGAGAGAGAGAGAGAGAGAGAGAGAGAGAGAAGTTTGAAGTGAGAGGAAGAGAGTCTTTACAACATCATGAATAGTAAGATTGCATATATGCAACTTACTATAGCCAAGATTCAAAAAAATTTTGGGTTTACATATATACCCAGATGTGGAATGAATTTAAGGGTCTACGTGGTAAAATAGCAACTAAGGGATTTTTACACCCCTCAATGCTAGTGCTCTTAGGGGGTGTGCTCTTAGGGGGTGTGTGTGTGGGGGGAGGGGGGGTTGGGTTCATGTTACACCTAATATAATTTTAAGCAATGTTATACCACTCAATATTTTTTAATTGGATGCGAATTTTGACAAATTTATCGTTAGATTACATTATCCTCATATGTATTCTCTATACTTGCAAAATTTCAAGGTGATTAAAGATTAATAGTCATGTCATCAACCAATTGTTTAAATAAGCTTTTGTAGTTTAAAATATTGCATAAAAAATGAGTTTATGGATCGAATGGTAAATAATATCTAATTGACATGAAAATTGATATGAATGTTAAGAATATATAGAACATGTAATTTAACAGTTGGATTTGCAAAATATGAATTCTATAACAAGTTATTGGGTGGTGAAATATTGCTTAAAGCTGCATCTAGTTTGTGTGTGTATACACACACGCACACACACACACACACTAGCCTCTATGCTTGTGGGTTTTTCCTAGATGAGTTTCATATCTTTTCCTAGACACTATGTGAAGTACCCCAAGGAGGGTGGTTGAAAGCTTTAAGCCTCCCATTCCTTAATAAGGGGAAGGACTCATCAAGTCTAGGAATTTAGGAAAAATAATCTTGTTGTTCTTATTTAATTGTTTATCTTGTTGTTCTTATTTATTTGTTTTTATATCTATGTTTTATTTACTTTTTCATCTATTTATTTGTTCTTTTATTTACTTGTTGCACCTTCTATTTACTTGTTTCCCTTTATATATATATATGTGTGTGTGTGTGTGTGTGTGTGTGTGTGTGTGTGTGTGTGTGTGTGTGTGTGTGTGTGTGTGTGTGTGTGTGTGTTTTATTGTGCTATATTATTGTGTTCTTCTCTCTCTCCCAACCTAAAAAATGTTTTCTACCCCTTTTTCTTTTGGTTACTTTCTCACTTGAGAAAATAACCAGAACATCTATGATAAATCTTTACATTCTTAACTATATGGTATGCGATGGCTTAGGCAGTGTGCACAACCATTCTAGTTAGAAAATAGAGCCTTATCATAGGTGGATTTTTCTTGAATGGGTTTTAAACCTTGTTCATAAGCACAATATGAGTACGTTGCCTAGGGAATGGTGATGGCTTGCCTCCCATTTCTTCTATTGGTAAAGAACTCATAAGGCTTGATGTGATAAAAACTTGATGGTTCTTAAAAAAAAAAAAAAACAGTGGGGAGAGGGAAAATCTAGTAGTTCTTCGAGGGAACTGGCCTCCAAGGAATAGGAAGAATAGAAGAGTAGGAAGAGTAGAAGAATTATAGAGAAAGAATAAATTTGTGCTTATACAACCTCCTTTCTTATATGCACATGAACTAACCAATCTAACCAACCTGGAGTAACTAACTCAACTACACAACTACTAACTGAATTAACCTCCACCTCAACTTCTGTCCAGCTCTTGTAACTAACTCTTAACAGCTTACTAGTTCAGCAATGCAAGTGAAAGCTCGGATGTGTGTTAAAAACACAAGAGCTATTTAGACCCTAAATTAAAAAATTACGTCTCGGTTGATTTTACTCTAATTTAAACTAAGTGTGGAATAGAGTAAATGCGAGCGGACAAACAATACAACTACTTTAAGCCATATTCAACAAATCACAGCAGTAAAATGAAAGCTAAAAGAGTAAGGAAGAGAGATGCAAACACAAGGTAACACGCCAATATGTTATTGAAGAGGAAACCAAAGAGCCCGGCGAAAAATCTCTCTGCCGCCCTCCAAGCGGTAAATCGATCCACTAGACAATAAGTTGGGATACGCGAATAGCAAAAGACCCTCCAAGCCTAGTCTACCCAATGCACCTAAGCCTTCCAAGCTCCTACTCCAACAAGGCTTCTCGGAACCGTGTCTTGTCTAGCTTTCCGGATCCCGCAATGCGCCCGATTGCATCCGCCAAAGCTTGACTTCTTCCAATGCTTCCCAGCAGCACCAAAAACTTACTGGACACTCAATATAGGTGTGGTAAGTGTTTGGGCTATCAACCTTTCAAGGATTTAGAAGTGGAGAGGTAGGAGTAGAGGAAAACCACAATGGATGGTGTGTAGAATTGTGGGTATGGCAATCTCACACTCTTAAGGGTTGAGGCTAGGGTTTTCTCTTCTATAAAGCTCTCTACTCAATATGTGGGTAATGATGGTATATATAGTGTGTATGAGGATGTAGTGGAGCAGATAAGAAAAAATAACAAAACAGACTGTTTCGCAAGTATCTCGCAGGAAGGCCTTACTTGCGAGACAATTGCGAAAACCAGCTGTCACCAAGGCACATGCATCACTTCGCGGGATGCTTAGTTGCGAGCTACCCACAAGAATTCTTCTATCTTCATGTGCTTGAGTCTTCACACTCTCTCTCTCTATCACACAACCCTTACAATAAGATCCCATATAAAATACAGGGTATAAAAGATTGAACAAAATTACAATCAAATTTGGCACGGAATTAAAGCCAACACAAAACAGTTGTAAATCACAACTCTACAATCTCCCCCTTTGGCTATTCCGTGACAAAACACCCTATAACAGACTCTAGACTTAAACGTGAGTTTGGGAATAGTGGCAAAAATCACTCACACCTAATCTAGAAGCTGTGAAGCACTTGCATGAATACACCTGTATCCTGAAATACTCGCACACAAACAAAACTTTCTTTAAGCTTATGACAAGTTGAATACAAGGTACGTATATGAGCAAGTATAATGTGATCAAGATAAACAATAAGATATAAGCAATGAAACATAACTTGATCATACAAAAACAGTCATTACGGAATGACTATAATGATCATTTAACTAATAAACGTTCATCCAGACACACAATGCAATTAAGTGCAAAACAATAATCAATTGCATGTCCAAAACACGCAACCAATGCAAAATACCCAAGTATTTGCATTAAGGATACACGACCCAACAAGGGCATAAGAGTGTAGTACTCAAGATAAACTATAAGTACAAAAAAATGCTACAAAGCAATGAGATAAACACAAAGTACTGAATATTAAACTAAAATTAAATCAAAGTACTTAAAGTTTTAAAAGAAAAACAATGTAAATAAAAGAGTTCTAGACTATGGCATAAGCAAGTAAACAACTAAACCACAAAAAGTTAACCAAAAAGTCTAAGTCTATGAAGTGCATGTGCTACACTATGCTCCGTTATGCTTTATGCTTCCCTTTCAAAATGATCTACTCCCCCTCAAAATTTTCTCCCCCTTTTTGACCAGAATGGCCAAAGAAGCTAGAACTGATCAGATTCAGAGTCGGATCCATGAGCCATTAACATATCCTTGATCTGTGATGATAAGGCAGTGATTTGACCTTAGATGTAAGCGAATTGCTCTGCGGTATGATGCACATGAGACTCAAGCATGCCATATATCTGATCCACCGTTGCAAGAAGGTGATCAAGACGATCGGATCCTCGTGTAGGTTCTAAAGAGGATGGCTGTGCTGAAGTCTCTGGGGCAGAAGTGAAGCGATCAATCTCATCTTCTATGTCTCCACCTTCTTCTTGAACAGCAGCCCTTGGAATTTGAGAAGTGCCGGTCTTTGATCCTTTGATGTGAGCTGTGCTTCGAGTCACTGTGTGACCATTAATAGGATAGTCCCTCTGAACCACAGTGAGACCACTCGAAAGTTTGAGCCATGTCTTTGCAATTAGGCTCATTATGAGTAAGGGGAATGGTAGAACTGTTCTAGAGTTTTGCTTCTCAATGCTCTTCTTCAAAAGATGGAGGATGTGACCACAAATATCAATCTCTTTGTGGGTGAAGAGATCGAACAAAAAAATGGTCCTTGGCTTGGACAGTGTTGTCAAGTTAGTGACTGGGTACAAGTTGTTGATCATCACATGATCAAGGGTTTTTATCTCTGGACTGAATTGGATTGTGTTCATGGAGGTTTTCTTAGAAGTACCACCAAGTGTCCTCACCATCTCCTCAGTAGATTCCAATCTTTCATCATATTGCATCGTGATTGGTTGAGAGGGAGGACGAACCTCTAAGAAATCCTGAATGTTGTCCCTAGTGATGACAAACTCTTTGTGTCTTACCCAACAGTTTATATTATCCCCTTCAACACTAGCATTGGAGAAAAACTCTCTGATAATCTCCTAATACATTACTCCAACTAGATTCAGCAGTTTTGTCCATGTCTAGTCCTTGAATACATCGGGAATGAACGTGTCTTCAAGGGTCTCCAACTTCACAACCCTTTCCATGATAATGGCTGCTTCTTTGTAGCAATCATTGTACTTCAAGTCTGCCTCAATAGACTTGAAGTTGTCAGAATCCGTGCGAGCACGCTTGGATGTTGGTTTCTTAGCAACATGCTTGGTGGGAGACATCTGCAAAACAGATATAAAGTACAAAAAGAAAAACAGAAACACAAAACAGACCACAAAACTTGATTAGATTCAAGCTAGTCCAAAACAGAAGTAAAAACATCTTTAAACAGAGTATAACAAACTCAAAACAACATGTTAAAAGTGTTGAAACATGTAAACATAAACACAATGCATGAAAATAAGTGAGTGTGCATGTGTGCACATGTGCTGATGCATGTGTATGCCTAGGTGATGCATGACATGGCATGGCATGACACAAAATGGGAAAAGTGTGTAAAACACACACCCATTGACCAAAACATGTTAAACATGTTCAATCAATAGTAAACCCAAACACTGGAACTCATTTGAATCCAAAACAACACAAAAATGTCACTTGAACATTTCGTCAAACTCTTAGCATGCAACATAGTTCTACATGAATGAACAATGCATGAACACAAAGAAATCTGCCTAAATACAAGTGTAAAATGCCACAAGGGCCCAACATAGATACACACATAGCAAATGGGACTTTGCCCAATCAAAAATTTGAAATTTTTTTCACAAGAATAAGAACCCCAACCCATTTTTCAAAAATCCCCAATTTTTAAAACCCTAAGCAAAAAAATGCACAAATCTAAGACAAAAGTAAGAACAATGTTTGAAAAAAAAAAAAAAATACCTTGAAGAGATTTTGCAAAGATTTTGCTTGAAAATGATGGAGTTTGAGTGAAAGTAAGTTTTGGGTTGAGAAGGGTTCGAGAGAGGCAAAGTGAGGGAAAAAAAATGTTTCAAAAGAATGTCACATGTGCTATGTAAAATCTTGAAACACGTGTTTTTCGCAGGTTAGACAGTCGCGAAATTAGTCGTGAGACATATAGAAGCTTTCACGAGAAGTTTTTAATAGCGACATAGTCGCGAGACAATCGCGAAAGTCTCTGTATAAATTAAAAAAAATTCTAGTTTTTGCCTAAAACCATTTCGCGAGTAGAGTTTAGTCGCGAAATACTCGCGAGGTAGTAGCGAGACTCTATGGATGAAAATGTGACTTTATAATTTCCCTTAAGCACTTTTCGCAGGAAGCTCTAAGTCGCGAGCTACTTGCGAAAATGCCTCTGAACCAGTTTTTGAATAAAAACACAAAAATGCATTTTGAACAAAAACTTAAAACATGAAAGTATAAAAACACTTTAAAAAACATATAAAATACTCAAAAATCTTTTAGGGTTTGATCGACAAGCAATTGAGTATACACATCACATTTGATCATGTACAATCACACAAATGAAATAAGCATTCATTGAACAAAGTCTTGTGTGTTGTGTGTGAGTATCAACTGTGGAATAGTCCTTAGTCTAGAGTGAAGCTTCAATGATCAATTCAATCAAGTCATGCACAACTAGTACTAAGTCAAGTGGACTATCTCAATTATAGAAATGAACATACATGATCTCCTACAAGAATGATTACATAACTTTGAAGCTTTTCATTTGGCTCCATTACAAGACATAACATATGATCATTTTTTGAACAAAGTACATCTCATTTTGAGATTGATGCTTGAACTTTTGATATTTCAACTTTGTGAGTAAGCCTTTGGCTTTTTGAGGCACCATACATTTTGATACAAGTTGCTTTCCCTTTTTCCTAGTCAAATACTAGTATGTGTGATGGCTTTTGCAGCTCAATATCTCTTTTCGAAATTTGACATTTGATGAGCTTTTTACGCAAAAACATAAAAACGTGGGAAAAGATGTAGGCACAAGTCTATGCATGTATCAAGACCGACAAGACTATTGACTAATCATTTATGACAAACTTGAAGATCGATTTACAACAATCACACATAGATTTCAAGATTTGTCCCACAAAGATAGATGTGCATAGAAAACAAGCTAAGCTCGTAAATGCACTACACCATTAATATGAAACTACTAGGCCAAACTCACATGTTATATACACAACACAAGCGATCAAACTTTTTGAAGATTTTTCAATTTTTATAAGTTTTTGAATTTTTCAACACACTCAAAAACATAACACGAAAAGTAAGATCAACAAAAACAAAAACAAAAACAGCTAGCAAAAGAAACATGCTATGAATCGGAAGCAATGACACAAGAAGATTTTCCATGACATGATGCATGAACCTATGACCCTAAACATTGAAAGATTTAAAATATGGTTATAAGAAATAATTATGCATGGGTACCCTTCTTCACCCACACTTTTCGAGTGTTTTGGGTGAGAGCCTTGGATGGAGGTGCACGACCAACATAGCTTTCCAACCTCGGAGTGAAGCTAGCAAGACATAGAGAGATGTTCTTCAACATTTCCATAACGCCTCCAATGAGATGTCCTTCATTTTTTCCCTTAGACTGAGTTCCCTTTGGTTTCTTCTTTGAACTTTCTTGGCCATGCATGGAATTAGCTTTCTTGAGTGCATGAAGCTTGAAATAGTTGGGTCTTATGTGCCCTTGAATGCCACAATGATGACACACATGCTTCACTTGAGGCCCCCTCTGATTTTTGGGTAATGACTTCCTTTTATCTTTTGGTCTTACACCAATGGTTCTTTTCTTAGTAGCAAGGGTCTTAGTCTCAAGCATCACTTCTTTAAATTTCTCAACACTCTTGGCTGATATGAACCTTACTTCCTTCTTCGGTTCACTGTTGGAGCTTCCTTCTCTAGTATATCCCAAACCGGTCTTGTCATGTGAAGATTTTTGTGAAGACAACACACTGTCAAGTTTCTTGGTGGAGATACGCTCAACCTTGACATTGGCTTGGATTATTTCAAGCTCTAGAAAGTTGATCTTAGAGTAAGCTTCAACTAGCTCTCCCTTGAGTCCTTCTACTTCACATTTTGCCTCTTTAAGTTGCATAAGAGTACACTTATGCTCTTCTTCAATCTTCTTCATCTTTCTCACAGCATGATTCGCAACCTTGGCATATTTTCCACAATCTTCTAGCAAAGAATCATATGCTTCTTGAAGATTGCTCTCTCCTTCATTTTGGCATACATCTTCATCTTCTGATTCTTCAACTTCCTCACCTTCGGAATGCTCACTAAGTTCATTTACCAAATTGCTCAAATCATCCTTAGATTCGACGGAGGTAATTGTCATGAAAGCCCTATAGTTCCCGTCACTATCACACTCTTCTTCTGTGTTTGAATTTGAGCTTTTAGAGTCGCTAAGAGTAGTGGCAAACACCTTACCCTTCCCTCTCAAGTAGTTGGGACATTCTTTCTTGATGTGTCCATGGCCGTAGCATTCAAAGCACACAACTCCTTGGGGGAATTGAGAGTCCTTCCCATCTTTATTCTTGAACTCCTTTCTACTACCTTTGGATGATGAGAACTTTCCTTTGCTAAAGGACTTCCCATTGTTCTTCATCTTCAGAAATTTTTGGAAGTTCTTCGCAAGGAATGCTACTTCTTTCTCCACATTATCTTCTTCGGAAGAATCGTCCATCCTCTTATTGATGTTTTTGAGTGCAAGCGATTTGCTTAGCTTGTGAGAAAGCAATCCAAGTTCATATGTTTGGAGAGATCCAATTAACTCTTGAATCTTAATCTCATCCAAATCTTTGCTTTCTTCTATAGCAGTAACCTTTGCACGATAGCTCTCCAGTAAGGACCTCAAGATCTTTCTCACCACCTTAGTATCCTCAATCTTTTCACCGAGATTGAGCTTGGAAATCACGATTTTGTTGAGCTTCCCATAGAATGAATCAAATGACTCATCGTCGCTCATCTTAAGCTCTTCAAATCGAGTGGTAAGCATTTGAAGTTTTGTGTCCTTGACCTTCTTGGTACCTTCGTAGGTAGTCTCAAGATTGTCCAAGCTTCCTTAGCAGTCTTCACATGCGATATCTTGTGAAATTCATCAGTAGACACACCACAAAATCTAGCGTTAATTGCTTTGCTATTGGCAATCGCCAACGCAAGAGCTACCTTGTCCTATTCAGACTTGGCTGTTGTGGGTCTAACATACCCATTCTTAACAGAATCCCATACGAACTCATCTATAGAAAAAAGAAATACCCTCATACGAACTTTCCAAAACGCATAGTTGCTTCCATCAAAGAATGGTGGAACATTGAGAGATTGTGACCTATCCTTGACAAAAAGGGTCTTGGATCGCACTTAGGTAATGAAACCACAACAAGTGCACCCGCTCTAATACCAATTGAAGGCTCGGATTTGTGTTAAAAATACAAGAGTTGTTTAGACCCTAAATCAAAAAATTACGGCTTAGTTGATTTTACTCTAACTTAAACTAAGTTCAGAATAGAGTAAATGCGAGCGGACAAACAATACAACTACTCTAAGCCATATTCAACAAATCACAATAGTAAAAAGAATGCTAAAAGAGTAGGAAAGAGAGATGCAAACACAAAGTAACACGCTAATGTGTTATCGAAGAGGAAACCGAAGAACTCGACGAAAAACCTCTCCGCTGCCCTCCAAGTGGTAAATCGATCCACTAGACAATAAGTTGGGATACACGAATACCAAAAGACCCTCCAAGCCTAGTCTACCCAATGCATCTAAGCCCTCTAAGCTCCTACTCTAACAAGGCTTCTTGTAATCGTGTCTTGTCTAATTTTTCGGATCCTGCAATGGGCTCGATTGCATCCGCCAAAGCTTGGGCAATACTTCTCAGCAGCACCAAACATTTATTGGACACTCAGTATGGGTGTGGTAAGTGTTTGGACTATCAACCTCTCAAGGATTTAGAAATGGAGAGATAGGAGTAGAGGAAAACCACAATGGATGGTGTGTAGAATTGTGGGTATGAAAATCTCACACTTTCAAGGGTTGAGGCTAGGGTTTTCTCTTCTAAAAAGCTCTCTACTCAATATGTGAGTAATGATGGTATATATAGTGTGAATGAGGATGTAGTGGAGCTCTCTACAAAATAGCAAACAGACTGTTTCGCGAGTATCTCATGGGAAGGCCTTACCTGCGAGACACTTGCGAAAACTAGCTATCACCATCTGTCATGACTTTTCGCATTCCAGTCATGTGCAGGGCACATCCATCACTTCGCAGGATGCTTAGTTGCGAGCTACCCACGAGAATTCTTCTGTCTTCACATGCTTGAGTCTTCATACTCTCTCTCTCTATCACACAACCCTTACAATAAAATCCCACATAAAATACAGGGTATAAAAGATTGAATAAAATTACAATCAAATTTGGCACGGAATTAAAGCCAACAAAAAACAGTTGTAAATCACAACTTTACAGCAAGTAACTAACTCCCTCCAACTGATAACACCACACTAGACCCTATCATGATGTGGCAAGATTAGAACTTATTTAGGACAAATTTCCTAAAAATGAATTTCCAATAAACTTAACATTATTGTCTTGTCTTTACATTCCTTTAAATTCCAAGTTCTTTACATTATTGCCTTGTCTTTACATTCCTTTAAATTCCAAGCTCATTAAATTTATTGTCCAGTCTTTAAATTTCTTTAAATCCCAAGCACTTTATTTTATTATCTTGTATTTAAATTCCTTTAAATTCCAAGCACTTTATTTTAATGTCTTGTCTTTAAATTCTTTTACATTTCATGTTCTTTATTTTAATGCATTGTCTTTAAATTTCTTTACTTTTAAAGCACTTTACTTTCTTGCCTTTTAAATTTCTAACACCTTATTCATTCTTGTTTTTGTTAAAAAAGAACATTTTTCTCTCTTTCCAAAAATAATTTTCTTTTACTACATAAAAAAAAAAAAACAAAAACGCTTTTTGAGAATAGACAAAGTTTTTGATAAAAAAATAATTTTTCTACACCATGTTTTCTTCAAGAACAATAAAAAATATGGGATTTTTGGATCCAAACATTTTTCTTTAAAAATAAAACCCATGGAAACTTTAATCAAAATTTTACAGCTTCAATACTTTTAGTACTAAACTGAAAACTTAGTCCAATATAAGTGTTTAGCCAGGTTTCATATTGCAAGCAAGATTATGAAAAAACTAAAGCATGTTAAGAGCAATATGTAAATGCAGAAAATAAATCAAACCACATGAAAACACCAAGACATGATTCATTTTGTTTCCACCTTGATTTAATGATTCATATGATTCTGCCTTGGATGGGATATGATGAAATGATGATAGTAACATGCTAGGGTTTATGTTATGTAATGCTATGCTAGATGAATGCTAGGTTGGTTGACATGTATGTTAGATGAAGGTTAGGAGATACCATGCTAGATGAATGTTAGGGCTTATGATGTGATGAGATGCATGATTAAATGTATGTTAGGCTTTGGTTGATTGTCATAATAGATGTATGGTTAGGGATTTTTGATGCAGTGCTGTGTGTTTAGATGTATGTTAGTGTGTGTGTGAGTTAGATACAAGTATTGAGTATGTCTTTAATAAGGTTAAGACATAAGACACAATGATGGGAAGCCATCCTTAGGGTTGGGCGATTTTGGGAGCCTAACACCTTCCTAAGACCGTACTTTAACTCCGAACTCATATCTCTGGTAGTAAGATCAAAATGACTTCCTCGAGAGGACACTATATATATGGTTCCTAGGCTATTGCAAAAACTGGGTGGTGACTCCTCCCCCCCCCCTCCCCCTTATGTCCACACGGGCCTTTAGGTTGCGTCGGACCATCGCCTTGGGTCACTCATGGTTCTAAAATTTCTCCTTCAGACGACTCTTCGTCCTCTCCATATTCAATGTCAATGACCTCGTCATCCCTTTTAGGGGTCATTAGGATTATGGTATCAATCTGGACAAGGGAGAAGTCTACACCAGGGAAGAGGAGATTGCTTGTTTCCGAAAATCCTCAAAAACCTTCATCGTATTGAGATCCCAACAGGTTGAAGAACGGGTTTAAGCTCCTCGATGACGTCAGCTTTGGCTTTATCCACGCTCTCTCAAAGAGAAGTCATCTTGGCAGTCAGGATGGAGTTGGCTTTTGCTAGCTTTTTGGCCTAACGAGCAACGCCATCGAGCTTTTTCACTTGATCTGTCAAGGTGATGACCTCCTCGTTGAAAGTGTGCATGGCCTCTTTATACTTATTGATCTTCTCGCCATCTGCAGCCAAACAGGTCCTCAAGTGCCTAATCATTACCTCTTGAGCAAAACACCTGATCTAAAGCGCCTGCATCCTCACCAAAGCCTACAGAAGGGAACCATGGTTAAAACCACACAAAATAAACAAAGGAAAAAGAAAGGGAGGTGGCAAAGTGTCTTACCCTAGTCAGGTTAAAGATATCAGCGTCCCCTAGAGGCTCCGTCTCATGCTTAGAGCACCCGTCGGGAACCACGTCCTTGACAATGGATTAAGCCATCCTAATGGCATACTACTTGTTCCTCACAAGCAAGTTGACGGGTGGGAGGGGGGAAGGGGGGCAGCAGCCTTTGCATTAGTAGACAAAAGGGCAATGGGGCCCTGAGTGGTCATTAGACCCTTGCCCACTCCATGGCAAGGAGGGTCGTTCCTCTGCAAACAACCTTCGCTAGTGCCCGTCGGGGTGTTTGTCGTCCTCCTCAGGGGACGCTTTCCCTCACTCAAGGGTTATCTCTTCGTCCCGAACTTGACCAACAAAGCCGACAAGCCGCCGGACTTGATCCGAAGGGTGGCCGCCTTCTTTACTGCCAGGGCCCTTTTCTTCCCTAGATCCATCTCTAAAAAGTCAAAACAAGAAGACAGGTCAGATAAACCTCGACGAATAAACTAAAAAGGATGAATGGAAATATACTTACCTAAACGAGATTGAGCGTCTAATCTTCTGGCCTCATCCATCAAGACTGGTCTGTCACAAAACGCGTGCAGGGTGCCAAGTGCGACTAACTTCTTCCAACTCCTCTCTTCAATAGGAATAGCAAGAATCCATTGCAAAAAATGTTCCTCCTTCCTATTGATAATTGGGCGCCTGGGCTGAAAAAAGGAAGAAAAAAGAGTTAGCAAAAAATAGACATCGAAGAACCAAACCAACCACAACAGATTAGACTACAACAGACGACTCACTATCCTCGTCCAAAATGCCCCACATATCATCATATTCCTCTCCTATGCTATTCCACTCGTCGAGCCTACATACCTAATTCGAGCCATGAAAAAAAAAGTACTTACTTTTCCAATCACGATTGGAATCAGGCACATTTGATACCAACTTCAGCGACGGCTTGCGAACAACAAAGTTAAAGAAACCTTTCGAGTCCATAATTTGCAGAGGTTTGTAGCAGTATAAAAACTCTTCAAGGGTAAGCCAACGACAAATCCCACTCATCTGCCCCCACAGCACCTCAGCCCCAGTGAAAATCCTTCATGCATTGAGGTAGATTTGGCTAACGGATATACCCAAGTAGTCAGCCAACCGTCGATGCAGCTCGGTCAAAGGAAATCTCAACCTAGCAATGAAAATGGCTTCATAAAAGCCGACGTCTACCTTTCAGCCATAATAGCACTTCTCCCTTTTCCCTGCCATCCTTAAGGGTATGTCCTCAGGTATTTGAAAGCGAGGACAGAGTTTGCCAAAGACATCATTTGAAATTTTGGAGAGGAAGTCATTCACCAACCAAATTTTGGAAGGATAAATGGCCTGTAATTGTTGCCAGATGAACCGGGAGCCTTATCTTCCTCCCTTCTCCTTTCTCCCTCTTCTTCTCCTACTTCATTTTCATCCTCGTACCCCTCATACTCATCATCATCGTCCTCCTCTACATACTCCACCTCCTCCTCAAAAAGATGGGTTGACGGTTCTCTCTCTTGAGAACCTGTTGGGTACTCTGTTATCAAGGTGTAGCCTGACGAATGAACCTCATCATCGCCTGCATCTAGACAGACTGACAATGGACGGTCACTTGTCACTCGCCTATCACCTGACATCCTACAAGTGATGAATGGAATCTAAGCCTTCATTCATGATAGCTATGTGCTAGACTTACGACCGGATAAACTAAAAATAAAAACAAAAAGCAGAAGGATTCGAAGAAAACTTACTTGAAAGCCGACGATACGATTATGATCTACGAAGATGACAGATGAATCACAAAGCAGACGAACAAATGAGAGCTTGAAAGAATTTAGAATAAAATGCACAAACAAAAAAGGTTAGAAAAGGCATTGACCTATTTATAGGGCGAAGGGACACAAGAAACGAAGTGACCAGACGCTTCACGTCAGCCAATTAAAGGTTGCCACATGTCATCGGCCTAGATTAAAAGTCATTCATACCCTTACTTGATAGCATGAAGTCGACCAGGTCATTAATGGCCATAAATGGTTGAGTACTCTGAGGTCCGTCAGCAATCCCGATGGACCACGGAGTAGGGTGCAGTTGATAAGGACATTTTCATCTAGGAAGAGAATAGAGCTTCCTCATCCATCGAGACAAAAGAAACTTCGCCATGGTTCTTCGACTAGCAGCCGTTTGCCTCCTAGGCTGTCCGTCTAATGTCATCTAAGTAAACCAACAGTTGGTCCAACAGAGGACTGAGTATGCTGACCGAGAAACGACGGAACCTACGAGACCCTTGCATCAGATACCAACAGACAGAGTATCCATGGCAACGGACAGATGACCATGGCGACAGATGACCATGGTAGGACCCACCATTTTTTGCTTGTCTATCACTCATGAGCCTCTACATGGAAATAACTTGCATGCCACGTCCAAAGACCCAACTATGCGTTTGTATCTTCCCTATATGGGAAGATAAATCCTAAGATCTCAGGACCTTAAACCCAAGATCTTCTCTACAAGGAAAGCTCCTACATTCAGGGGCTCTTTGTCATGCTAAATGCCACTATATAAATGTCAAACCTCCCATTCTCTAAGGTACGTGGAAAAATACCTATCTTTCTCACTATAGAGTTCTTGAAGATCTTTTATTCGCTAACTTAACTTTCAGAGGGTCTTTAGTCGGCACCCTGCTGGTGCTCTCTGTTGGTTCTTGGTTTCTTGTTCTTTAGGTATCTATTGGAGCGTTCGAGAACACTCAACTCACTGACGATTTTTATGCATCATCAATTTTATTTATTTTAAATTAGCGTTAACCTAGTGATTGTATTCTGGAATAGACCAATAATAAAATATTCTAATTCAACCGAAAAAATCATTATGGTCACTGAAACAAAATTGACTTTGATGTAAAGGGTAAGGATAATGTGCAAACTGCAACCACCAAATTCAAAAAATAAAGCATTACCCTCCCATCCAATGAAAGAGAAAAGATAGTGATAACTACAACAAAATCCTACGAGAAATTATCTTTGTTGATCTTGTTGTTTGAACTTAAATTTTACTATTTGTGTAGTAGCTATCCATGCAAGTTGTAAATTGTAATCAACATTGAGTTATATAAACAGAGTAGCCATGACAACTATCTTTGTGGAAGGTACGAAGTGTTCCTTACTTGAAAGGGTAATATATTTACGGTTTTCTTAATGGGTCAACTCTATTTCCAATTTTCCACTGCTAGTTTTCACCACTCAGTCAAATGGTGAAACTCATGTCCTTCTGATTCCAAAGTTTAAGACCTGGAATCTTCAAGATCAAATGATTCTCGGTGCCATCATCTCCATTTCCAAAATAATTTATACACATGTGATAAATGTACAAAACCTTACGAGATGCTAGCTTTAGAGCAGATGTTCATATCTTAGTCTCGAGCACGAACTATGCATATTCATTGATAACTTTGCAACCTTAAAAAAGGCTACTCCTTTATAGCTAATGATATCATAAACTAACAAGTCATGTTAATACCCTTGTTATTTTTTACCAACAACTCAATGACTTTGAGCTTGTTTCCTTCCTATTGGTCAGCCTTGGTTGATTTTGAGTATGACTCCATTTGTCACATCACTTCCGTCACCATACATTTTGATCCCCTTTCTACTGAGGACTTATATGGGCATCTGTTAGCTCATGAACTTCACATTGAATATTACCAATCGTAGGTTAGGGTTTACTCCGCTCACACAACCACCATGTTTCAATGTTCAATCTAAAATTATGTGATTATATGCTAGAATTAGGGTTTCTCATTATGCACGCACAAACACTCATTTTAATCTTGAATTACATGCTTGGATGTCTATAACATGTTCGTTTGGATGATATAATAAAATCATTGGTCACACAATCTTGAAGATTGATTTTACTGGGCTGGGTGAGTGCCTAACCTTTTCTTACCTTGTAATTTAGCCATATAGCATTCCGGTTATTTTTCAAATGGTACACACTTTTTCAATTAATAAGAAAATGAATTTTTACAAGGGTTTTTTTTTTTCAATAAAAATAAGTGGCGGCTTTATGTAAAACCTTCTTATCTAAGGCAAAAGGTATCATCATTTGAAATGATCATTTTGAGAGGTATAAACGCAACACCATCGATTCACACGGGTTTGACCCAACCATAAAATGGATGGGCAGCACGGTTTCCCTCACCTATGACTTGTAAAAATGTAAAAATAATGTAATTTTTACACAAAATGTAAAAATAATTTATCTTGGTCCAGCAAGAAGTTTTTCACCACCCATATATTCCTCTCAGCATTTAACTTCAACCTAATTAACCACTTTAACATAATATTCTAATAAGCAATATTTAAAAAGAGGATAATTACTTTTTTTTTTTTTTTTTACATTATTTGTTTGACAAATAGATATAGTACATTTTATTGTACAAGAGACCTTGAATATTTTCGTTTTATTCCATATTGTGAAGGGTTTGCGGCAAATAATTAATAACTATTGTTTCTTTGTATTATAGATAACCTTTCAATATATTCATTTATTACATATTGTCATTTCTCTCATCTCCCGAAACATACATGTAGCAGTGATTCTTCTTCTCTTCTCTCTTGGTAAGGTAACGTTAGGATGGGCAGTTAACAGGAGCACCATTTTCCAGGATTGCAGCCAACCCGCTCCTATGCAGCATAACACATGCCAGATATATGTTTAAACTTTATTGTTCATGCACTTTGACCACTGTTCCATTCCATTCTTGAGTCCCTTCATTTTTGTTTTGTTCTCTCTCTTTCTCTATCTCTCTAGAGAGAGAGACACACACACATGACACATCATCTTTCTGTCAGAATGGGTTTATTTATTTATTTAAATATTATATATTATTAAAGCTTATGGAATCAACTCATCAACATTAAGGTAACTCAAAACAAAATTAAAATTATTGTGTTTGTCTACCAAATTATGGAAGTTCAATTAAAAATCAATTCTGCTGGTTTTAAATTGCATAGCTTAATAATTCCTTCTAATTTGCGCAACAAAATTATTTAACATACACGCTTGAAGAATATTTCATGTTTGTACCCATCCGGCTGGCTAAATGTACTTCTTCCTCTCCTCTTTTGTACAAAGACACGTAGTAATACACAAAATATGCCTTACATTAATGGCTAGATCAATATGTAGTGCCTAAGAACCTATTTAAAGTTTTCAGTGTTTAAATTATTGGAAACTTTGTAACATATTTTGTTCTGGGGTCCATCAAACCAATGTAATCAAGTTTGACTAGTGTCATGCTCTGTTTAACTAGTCTGCCCACTAAAATTGATGCAGGAAGTCCTTATTTACTAAAGTCTCTTTAGATGAAAGCAAGACTCTTAAAAATTCTGATGATAGGACTATGGCTCTTGTTTTTCCTGTGCGTTGCAAGGTGACACAAACAGGGGCAACTGAACTTGCAACTCAAGAAGACCCGCTAGACAAGACCGGTGTTTATTTTGAACTAATAGAAAGAATACTTTTACCATCATACAACACCATCAAACAACACCACCATGTGAATAGAATGCACAATGGCTTCACATTTTCTTCATTAATTTGATTGATGACAGATATATTAGCTTCTTGAGTATCCATTACTTACCATAAGTTTTTTGGACCAAGGCTTAGTTGTTGCTGTTATAAGATTGATGAATGATAGAACTTTCTTTACATTGGGGCAAACTATTTGTCTCTTATTCTTTCCTTCAGTTTAATAAGTAAAACTTCCTATTAATTGGAAAACTAAAGAAAGTTTAAAACAAAATTTTATCTGAATTAATAATGTGCAACGAAATTCACGCATGCCAAACTTTTGCCTCTTATGTCAATCAAAGCTCAGAGGAAATTGACCTATGCCCCATGTGCTATTCTAGATGCTATGGTTGTGACTACGCTGTCCTTTCCAAACCAATCGGCTTCTGTCAATATTCCAGAAGCACTATTATGCACTATCTTAATATTCCAGAAGCACTATTATGAACTATCTTAAGAAAAGATGTAAGTGAGATTTATGATGGGAAGATTAAATGTTTTATTAATCTCTAAAAACACTGTTAAGCTTAAGAAACTTATATTCCCTAAAATAAAAATGATTATCTGCACAGGAAAATGATAATACAATCATGCCTGCCTTGCAACGTGACATGTGACAACAAATGTTGCACTGTTAAACAGTCATACCACCTCTTGTGCTGGATTTTCTTGAGGAGATTTCAGTCAGATTATTGCAGTTTGTCTTTAAGTACTCTTGGACCTACATGTAGACTCATAAGGACCCACTCCAGTGATTTTCTAAACCGTTGCTTACTTGCTTCCCCGTCGTCTCAGAAAAACCTAAAATAGGATAAATAAATAATGGAAAAAAAAAATTGTAGTACACATTTCAGTGCCTGACTGCGTTGGAAGCCAACCACAAAACCCCAAAAAGTAGCTACACTAAGACAACCAAGGTAGAGTACCCACCACTTCACCTTCCAAACAACTCCTAAGCAACCCATCAAAGCCCTCTTTGCCTTGTGGACTCCATGTAGCTTTCAATCTCCAACTTCGATATAGACTGACTTCCATTAGCTCTACACTAAGCTTTTCCTCCTCTTTGTTTCGGGCTTCAGCTGGTGCTATACTTATCTAGTTGAAGTGCAATGGAACAGGCACAGTATTTGATGTGGGGGAAGAGGAAGCACAGTTTTAATCCTCATACTCCGGCAACGCCGATGAACTCTTTATACAATGATTCCTGGGAAGAACAAGCTTTTGCAGAAGATGCAGCTGGTCCTCTTGGTGGGTGTATATGGCCTCCACGCTCTTATTCTTGCAGTTTTTGCAGAAGGGAATTCCGGTCAGCTCAAGCTTTAGGGGGTCACATGAATGTTCACAGGAGGGATAGAGCTAGATTAAAGCAATCTCCAAGTTCCTGCAATGAAACTCAACATCCTAACCATCAAAATCTTCACAACCCTATCCAGAATTCCTTTACATCTTTGGGGTTTCAGAACCCATCTCAGGTTCGTACCTTGGTTTATAACCCTAACCCTAATTCTTCTGATCCTGGTACTACGGTATCATCAGCCTCGCCTTCTAGGGTTTCAGCTTCATCAACTCAAGAAAATTGTAGTGCAAAAAGCTTTATCAATCCTCATTCTTCTCCTATTGTCCAAGAACACCAAAAGAGGTCTCCTATTTCTTCCTCTCCATCTTGGTCAAATTTGGTTGCTGACAAATATTATTGTGTTTCCGATCTGAAAACTGAAGAAGAGAAAAATTCAAGATTTGTAGATTCAGGGTATAGGGCTAAGGGAGATTATGTTACAACTGATTTATCTGTGAGCTTGAATTTGGTTGTCCGACGAACTCATCCAACTGTGTCGAGTGGTAAGGATGAGACCACTGATAATTACAAGAGAAGGAGAACTGAGCCATCCTCGTTACCATTCTTCCTAAAGCCGAGATCAGTTGATAGACAACATGTGCAATCAAAGGTACTTGATGTCAGCCCTAACTCCATAGAGGACTTGGATCTTGAGCTCAGGCTTGGCGACCGGCCTCTGGTAAAGTAGAATTGTTGAAACTGAGTGCTAAGATGATGATAAAATTTCTGTTGTTTAATTTCCCGCTTTGTCTTTTTTCTATTTTCGCTTTGATCGAAAGGTCAAGGCATCTTTGCTTGGTCGATCAACTGGCTATCTATGAGATCTTATGAATTTGCAGGGTGTAACAATAACAAGATGTATATCACATAAAGCATTAAAACTTCGCCAAAAGAAGTACGATAATGATACATATCAGCTTGTACCTTTTTTATTTTTTGGATAGAAATATCAGCTTGTGCTTAATCATTCTAAAGATAACATTATGTTTTTCGTTTGTTTCAGTGGATCTTTTACAGAGGTGTATATCTTGGAATGTCTACACTAGTTTTGTTGCCGGCCGTTTTATTATACAGAATGATTAATATATTTTCATGAATTTCCAATCCATACCACGTGATGTTAGATTTAGGGTTACACAGGTATTTCTTTGTTTCTATCAATTAAGTCATTACCTTGTTTAGTTCTTCTAATCTGATTGCCAACTTCACAGAAAAAATTATATTATCACTGAGCATCTGCAATTATGTGACTCAGTGGTACAATTTCAAAACTCTCACGAATGAAAGCATATCCAGCAACTAGGTTAAGATGAGATGTATGAGTTGGTGGGTGTGTGTGTGTTTTTTTTTTTTTTTTTGAGAGATTCAGAAAGAGATAAATTGGAAGTTTAGGTGGTAAGATTAGACTATTTTGTGTTGGGGTTTAAGGGGGTGAAGGAACTGACTAAAAAGCTGCATGGAATATCGTGAGCTCTTTTTCCCATTCAGTACCTTGCTGACATCCCATTAGACACACAACTAAAACTAATCCACAAAACATACAGATTATGTTTTTCAAAGTCACATAGAGCCAGATATATCCCAACATCGATTCCCTTTTCTCTTGTATTATTATCATCATAATCAGATCTTTACTGTTTTAGTATTTCCCTCCACATAAATCCACTTGCTTGTGTTCTCTTCCTCACTTTTCTCTCTCCAACCTCTTCTCAATCGCTCCAAAATTGCCACCAACTCCGGGAATCAAATCAATTAAGTATTGAATATGATATTATAATTGTCCTTACTTAATCTCAAAGAGAATATTATGGCATCATGACTGTTAGCGCTATCTACGCATCTTTTGTTTCTTTCTTTCTCCGCATGTATGATATAGTTAGATATAACCCTCTCTCTCTCTCTCTCAATGACAAAACCTACATGCCTAAAAGTAGGGAAGAATGTGAAAAGAATTCCAAATCATCCCCTATAAACCCTAACCCTAAGTCTAAGTGAAGTACCTAAAATCATGCAAGATGCAAAGCGATCATTCTGGGTCGTTTTCTCTTTTCTTTTAATAGGTTTTTCATGGAAGACTTCCTTACATAAAAAACCCAATAATTGAAGATTGTTTTAATGATTTTTGGGGGCATTTTTCGATGTGGTTCTTTGGCTTTTACTACGATGCATGTGATTGGGAAAGAATGGTTTATATTAGGGAAGGTGGGATTGTTTGCTTTGGCTTCTACGAAGTACTACATCTGTGTAAAGATTTAAAAGAGTGATTGATTGACCTTTGTCTTCTTTAAGGTTATGAGTTGGATATATACAGAGACGTTTAAATGAATTTTTGAGAGGCAGTAATGGCAGAGGTTGCACATGGCCATCCATGTCGCTTCTTTTTTTCTTTCTGAGGCAGTTAATAAAGAATTGAGTGAGGGAATGGATATTATTCTCAGCTTCTGTGACGTTTCTTTGTTTTGAGCATTTTGTTAATTCCAAATTATTGTTTAAAGAATAAGAATTTTTGAAGGATAGCCAGAGTAAAAGGTTGGTTGTTTGGGGAGTCGTTGTTTATAATTGTTTTGACAACTAAGGGTATATTTGCATGGGAGGGAGTGTACTCTCTCACGAGGTCACTTCAAAGCTGGAATATTATACTCTCTCTCTCTCATAAGTTTGTACGTGTGTGTATATATCAATTTTGCAGCATTTAATCAGCTACAAGTTTATAGAAATTATGGGTGTTCAAGGGTAAATCGAACTTGGGCTTTACCTTAAACTTGTGACTTGATTTGATCATACCGGGTAGGGACTTTTTGACATGTTGCCAACTGATCATTCTGTTAAATCCAACTACAACTCTTTCTCAGATGAGCCCTTAGATTTTGGTTGAGTGATTCCATTTTTTTATTCTAAATTACATAATCTATATGTCCTATAAGAATATTGTGATATGTGGTAGGGTTAAAAAATTAAATGTGTTAAAATGTTGGTCGGGTCGGGTTGGGTTTTTGAGTAATTTTCCCCAAACCCGTAGTCCAAAAGAAAACTTGGATTTTCTTGATAACTACTCATTACCAGTCTGCCCATTCATGACCCTTCAAGTCGGATTGGATCAATCGGGGGGATCAATTCATAGGGTAATTGATCACCCCTAACTTAAATATGTTGCTAATTGAAGTTAAATACATGTGCCATTACTTTCACTTTATTTCTCAGGTTATCAAGTTAGTGTATGGGCATAAAAATAAAATAATTAAATAAAAGGACCCATTTTTAATCACAACTATCTATATTTTCTTCGATTCTTCTTACTTCTAGCTTCCCCAAAAGAAAGAGTTCACTTAGATACATGACGCCCAAGTTCAATTCTTGAACCTAACATTTATTTCTTAATTAATTTTCCAAAGGCTAGGCTTGATGCTATTTGAACTTTAACTTAACTGTCAACGATAGACAATCCTTAGCTAAGTAACAGTCAGTAGTGTAAAATTATTTATTTTATTATATGTATAAAACCTAGTCAACTGCCATCTTTGATGAATTTATCAAATAGTTCCTTTTGTTTATTCACTTATTATAGAATTCACCCCTAAGTTAATGAAGCTGGCAAAGTATAAAATTACATGACAGTGATGTTAACAGTACCTTTTTTGGATATATGAACAAATGAACGAATGCAAAAGAAAATGTGTTTACAAGAAATTACAAAGTTTACCTCCAAACAAGTTTCGGGGAATCTTTTCTAACAAATTATGTAGTGATTTATAAGACTATGTATATGTATTATTTAAATAAATCACATATGATTCATTAAAAAAGTTATGTGATTAAAATTATATATAAATAGTCTTTTAACTACCTCATAATAAGCCAAAGGCCTTGTAGATGAATTGACATATCCCTATGCACAAAGTGCTTGAAAGTCTAGAGAAAAAAAGTTCGAATTGCGGGATTAACAGTATGTTATAATTATCACTAAAAAAAAAAAAAGATTTGCATGTAATAAGTCTGAGAAAAAATAGCTCTAAATTAGTTTGGAATTAAATTTTCCCAAACATACAAAAGACTCGTAGAGGCTTGCAGTTGCTAGGTTATGTATCATAGAACTTAAACTACCATTTATGACACCCTAATTAATGCACAACCAGCATCAAGGTTATATATCATTTCTTATATCCCATAGTTAATTTTTTTTTTATAGAAAGTTTCAACCTATGGCTTTCGCTCCTGATGATAGCTCTTTATAATCAGACCAAAGCACCAATCAGTTTTTGGTGTAGACAGAGATTGAATCCTAGATCTCTTATTCAACCATCAAAGACTTTACCAGTTGAGCTAGCTAGAACCCACCATAGTCAAATTTCTTGTTTCCTACAAAAAGAGAATATTCTCTCTTTATAACATAAGAGTTTCACCTTCCAAAAAAAAAAAAAAAAATATATATATATATATATATATATATATATATATATATATATATATATATATATATATATATATATAACATGGGAGTTTGGAGTTTGGACTACTCTCTTTATAAAACATATTAGTAATATTTTAGTTTAGAAAACAAATAATAAATATATACTACATCATTTTAGATCAGTTAACATTTTTTATTCGGAAAAATGATATCTAGAAATTACAGGACACTATGACAGTAATACATACACGAAAACTAAATCTTCTATCATATGGACAGGATTCATATTCTATATAACGCAAATTGGCCAGATTTCATGATATATAGTTACAAAAAGAGGGATTCTTCATTTATAACATGGGACTTTATTCAAAACCGAAACACGTACAATAACTCTCTTTATAAAACATATGAGTTTTAACTTCCTAGTTACCAGTCTTCTAAAAAAAAAATCCTACTTACTAGAAACAATGCATTTTTTACTCACAATGTATTTTTGCAATGGGTTATACTAATGAGTGCTCTTAGGACAATAATTAACAATTTATTTTAAGAAAGTTTTGACACTATTTTTATGAGAAAAAAAAATCAAAACATTAATTATTTTTTTTCCCCCATAAAAAATTTCTTTAAATGAATTATTAATTATTGCCTTAAGAGGATTCATTAGCATTTCCCTTTTAGAATTACTAAAGTCTTACCACCGCGCACCCTTGGTGCGGTGGTCATTCAACAAGTATAAATATTTGTGGGGTGTGGGGGGTAAGGGTCGGGATTCAAGTCTGTAGAAAAAAGTTTCACACACATATACACTTAGATTAGGTTATTATAGAAATTCTATATTGTGTATATATATATATATATATATATATATATATATATATATATATATATATAAAATTACTAAGGCCTGACACAAGTGACAACCATGACAAATATAATGGACCATCCCTTGGGAAACACCATGTCCATGTATATAGTACTATATCAATCCATTGGCGCTGCAAGAGGTTCTTAAAAATTTGTGGATCTTACTACCGAGCCCTTCAAAATTGTGAGTCAACTTAGCGGTTGCCTATACTCAAAGGCTAAGCTTTTTCTTTCCTTTTCTTTTTATTTTTTTTATAAAAAAATAAAAATAAAAAACAAATTTTAGTCCAGTATGGGAAACAATATCACCCACCAGTTAAAAACAAATAAAATGAAAGATAAAACAGAAATTGAAACAAAAACAATAACACAAATATATATATATATATATATATATATATATATATATATATATATATAGAGAGAGAGAGAGAGAGAGAGAGAGAGAGAGAGAGAGAGATAAATAAAATGAAAGATGATAATATCGATGAGTCCAAATCTTCTTGTGTGCTCATCCCCACGTGGAATAACTAGTCTCCACTTGCTGGTCTGCCTTACCATTTGTGCCTGGGTAGCTCCCAATATTACTAATTTGCACACGTTTTTATTTATATATTTTTAGTGCCTTTTCACCGAGCCTTGACAAAATATAATATTGGATCATTCGGCAAAAAAAAAAAAAAAAAAAAAAAAAAAGAGAGAGAGAGAGATTGGACCCTTGTGCATATAAAGAAAATAACAGTTATGACAGAAGTAATAGTAGTAAATTTAAATAGATAAATAAAACCTCTTTTTTTGGAATTTTTTTTAGGAGGCTAGCCATTGGTTCAATTGGCCAATGTTTAGTTTTTTAGAAGGATCTTTGGATTAGCTCAAATTTTGAAAAGAGAAGACCAAGTCAAAACTTTGAATGCTCAATTTATAAAAAAGTTTTAAGAACATGTATAATAAAAATTTATTTTAAAATTTTAGGGGTCCTATATAGCTCTGCCATTGATTTTATAATATAACTCATATTTATGTGAGAGGAAAGTGTAATATACTATTATTAGTTTTATTTTTATATTCGATAGATATAATAGGGAAATGAAATTTTAAATTTTAGACATCTCCTTTAGAAACATAAAAAGAAAGTACCAAATTGAACTATAAACTTGTGGCATAATACACAATTATTTTAACCTTTTTAAATGGAAGGAAAGGTAGAGATAAGGTTCAACCTTGAGATAATTTTTTTTTTTTACTTTAGATAATTCAATTATTAGAACAAGTGGGGAAAATGATTCTAAATTTCTCAAAAAGAAAAACAATGGAAAAAAGGGATTCAAATCTTTGGCTTTCCTCGTAATAGACCACATGCTATGATAGATTAATACTATGATAATTGTCCCAAATTTTAGAAAAATATTAATTTAATCATTTAACCATTCTAAATTATAATAAAATCAATCTCAATAATTCACCTTGCTGTAGTGACAAGTAATTGCATTATATATGAAAGATTATCCAATACTCTAAGAGCACAATAATAATATACTCTCTCTTTTCATATGAATAAGGAGTTTACTATAACTATGTAAAAAGAAAGAGTACACCATTATTGTATTCCTTAGTTGAAAAAAAAAAAAAAAAAACTCTTTCATCGCACACATGTTGACACTGGATGTCTCGAATTACTAATCATTCATCACTCATCACTCAAAAAAACATTAGTTGCTGAGTGATAGGCAATTCATCACTTATCACTCATCACCCTATTACTCATTTCTTATGACTTAAAAATCCCCAAAACACTCCCACCCTTGTTTGGAAACCAAACCCAGTTCAGTTTCTTGCCTTAAAACTCAAAAAAAAAAAAAAACTCACCTTTTTGTGAGACCCACGGGCAAACCCCTATGCAGTGTGCACAAAACGGTTACCCATGAACACTGGCGGAGCCAGAGGGGGGGCACCTGCCCCCCCTGACTCCTTTTTTTTTTTTTGTATTAGTAGTCACATGGAGGAAGAAAAAAAAAAAGACTTCTACTTGTTGAAACTTGAAAGTGACCAAACCACCTATTTCACTATTTTTTTTTAAAAAATTTTATATTATTATTTACACCATTTTTACTATTTATGATACTTTTCACAGCATTTTATCTTTGAATGACGATAGAGATATTACAAATTTTATTATTTATGTCTTACAAGTTGGCATGTCACCAATCACAAAAAATAATTTCAAACATTTATTCATTATATTTTTTAAGTAACGCTAATCATATTTTTATTCCATCAGTTTGTAAAATTTTTAGTAGCTATGAATTGGTTTTTTTGTTTATTTATTTTAATAATATGAAATATATTCATATTTGTTTACAATTGTTTATTTATTTTGTTATTATTGTTGATTAATGTTTTTTAGATAAATTTCACTTTTAATATCGTCTATTAATTTTGCCCCCTCTAGACTAAAATCCTAGCTCCACCACTGCCCCATGAAGAGCCCTTCATTTTTTGCTTTTCACTTTCATCTCTCATACACCTTTCTCTAACTCACAAGTACTTAAAACCAATCCACTTCACAAAATCACCATTTTTTATTGAAAACTAAAAATAAACAAATGCTAATACAGAAAGAGGATCTGATCAACCAAAAAGGTGGAGAACCAATAAAAGAAGTTGTGGACAATATGGGATCCAAGTGGATAGACCTATAACTCGTTTTTAGAAAGGAAAAGAAAAGGGAAATGCCCCCATGTCCATGTCCATGTCCAAACCAACCAGCAAAATTCCCTTCCGTTCTTTCCTTTCCTTTGTGATTCTCACTACAAGATCTTGCCAACTCGGCTAGGACCCAAAATGGCATTGCACCATATGATAACATGGCGGAACATGGTTGGATAGTCCCTCATAAAAAACCTGCTACAAATCCAAGACATTGCAACCTTTGGAAGTGGAAGAGACTAATGGAGGGAGTAGCGGTGCCTTGTACCTGATGTAGGACACAATTTACTATTTAATTGTTGTAATTTATTATTTTTGGTATTTTTATGTAAAAATGTTATTTTAGGTTTAGGTGATTTATTTCCTTGTTTTTAGGTATTTTTAATGATTTTTAGGTCAAATTTAATTCCTTCTATGGTAAGGTATCAATTAGGAGTTATTTTAAAATATATTTTCTTGTCTGTTAAGTTTTATGGAGCCCTTAAATATGCCCTTAAGTCTGTAAACGTTTTTTTTTTTTTATAGATTATTAAATAGAAATAAAATAAGGTGAGGCTTTGCTCTTCTTTTGGTTTTTCAAGAATTATGAAGTTATCAAGGATTTTTCCTTGTGGCGTTTAAACTTTATGCCTTTGGTTCGTGATTCATTTATAATCACTGGGTCAACGTCTGTTACTTATACCTTTGGTTCATGTTTCACTTATAAACGTTGGGTCAGAGTTCTATAAAAAATCTGAATTTTAGCTTTCTTGGGCAAATATTCCAATATTTTTGTTGAGTCTCAAAGCGTGTCAATTGAGGTTCGCATCATTTGGTATCAGAGCACAGATTCTAAAATTAGTTTTCTATCCCTTTACCTTTTGTTTCCTTTCATCATCCTATCTTTTTCGTTCTTATTTTTTGACGTGCACTAGGTTAAAATCGTGCACCCAGCACCAAAAAAAAGAGAAAAAAAAAACGTAAAAAAGAAAAAGAAAAAAAGATGGTAATTATTGAGAACATTGTGGAAGATTCAATTGAGGTCAAATATGAGGATGAGTCCACAACTCACAATCCTCAAGTCTTAGTTGATTTGTTGAAGATGACTATACAATATGTTGATTTTCTTGGAGTAGAAAATTTTAATTTTGTTATCAACCCTTTGTTGATTGATGTTACAAATAAATTGAAAGTAGATGAGAAGAAATTTTCTGTTACACTTTAGGAAGGATTCAAGTTTCACAACCGGATCAAGTCATTAAAGCATTCAACGTATTTGTTTATTTGGAGTGGAAGATTTCAGATTTCAAACATGAACTTGAGGACGAGTTTGTTTCAACTGGAGGGGTCTGATGTAGGACACAATTTACTGTTTAATTGTTGTAATTTATTATTTTTGGTATTTTTAGGTAAAAATATTATTTTAGGTTTAGGTGATTTATTTTCTTGTTTTTAGGTGCATTTAATGTTTTTTAGGTCAAATTTGATTCCTGATATGGTAAGGTATCAATTAGGAGTTATTTTAGAATATATTTTCTTGTCTGTCAAGTTTTATGAGGCCTTTAAATAGGCCCTTAAGTTTATAAACGTTTTTTATTTTTTTTTATTTTTATAGATTATTGAATAGAAATCAAACAAGGTGAGTCTTTGCTCTTCTTTTGGTTTTTCAGGAATTGTGAACTTATCAAGGATTCTTCCTAACTTGTGGCGTTCAAACTTTATACCTTTGGCTTGTGATTCATTTATAATCACTAGGTTAAGGTCTATTACTTATACCTTTGATTCGCGTTTTGCTTATAAACATTAGGTCAGGGTTCAATCAAAAATCTAAATTTTAGTTTTCCTATTTTTGTTGAGTTTTAAAGCGCGTCGATTGAGGTTCGCATCAATACTGGACTGGAGCGGTGGAGCTGATAGAGCAGTGGAGCTGAAGATGTTCAAAGGCTAGAGCTGGAGCTTTAAGGGTTGGGAAGGGTATGCAAGACTGGAGGTTGGAGGTTGTTTCACCATGTGGTGTTGTCGACTTGCCGTGGGTTTGGGAGAGGAGAAAAGAAACTTGAGACTTGCTTTACGTGGTTTGATGAGAGAGTGAAGAGAGTTGGTTGAAATGGGAGTGCATGTGACTGTTGGGAGGAGAAGATTGATGAGGTGACGTGACCAGTCATTGCCATGGGGTACACACATGTGAGAGTATTTACATCTTTGCCATAAGAACTCAGTTTTGGTGTTTTGAAAACAATTTTTTCTCCTCACTCAATTATGTAACTCTTAACTAAAAAAAGTAGGAAATGAGAACGTGGCTATGGCCGCGGTTCTGAAACCGTGGCTACAGTATGTCCTGTAGCCACGTTTCTAAAAGCGTGGCCATTGGTCCTGCCTATAGCCACGGCTACAAAAACGTGGCCATAGGCCCATCAAGCCTATAGTTACGCATCTTAGGCCATGGTTAAAAGCGTGGCCTAAAAAAACGAGGCTATAGACCAAATAGTCCTATAGCCACGTTTTTTCGAGCTATAGCCACGTTTTAAAAACGCGGCTATAGAACCTTTTTTTTGTAGTAGAGTTAAGGAAATTGGGAAAAGAAATATTGCCAAACAACATTTGTATGCGTGGGGCCCACTTGTTTGGAGTAATGAGTTAACAAAACTGAGATATGAGTGATGAAAACAACATTGTCCAAACACCACCTAAGAATCTAAGATGAGTAGTGGACAATTAGAATTGGAAATGGGTTTAAGTTGAAATGGGTTTGAACACTAAGCCCAGTGCACGAATACACATTACGCTATGCAGGGCCTCTGAATATCCTTGCCAGACCTAGATTGGGTCCGGAGCCTATTTCCATTGTACATTCAGTCGGATGCGATCCTCAGCAAGAAGAAAAAAGAAAATAAAAATTGGATGTTACTACCCACCGAAACAACAATTTATTGATTGTGAGAAGTTTTGATTGGTACAACATTCCTCTCACGTGTATCCTATTAGCACCACATTTATTTTAGATTCATAAATTATTAGAAGAAGAAGAAGAAGAAGAAGAAGATTATGTTAATAGAATTATTGTACTTCTTTGAAGTGCGAAGACCCAATTTAAAAAGATTACATTGGATGGCATAAATATTTGGTTGAAAAGGGAGGGTGGCCAAAATTCCTCACATACATACCCATATGAAAAGGGCAGTTCATTCCCAGAGTAGAAACATCAATTGATAAGGAAGCAAGATAAAAGGCAGCACCATATATAGAAAGAGGTTTTTTTTAAAAATTTTTTTTTAATATAGCTTCCCACAGATCACTATAAATTTTAAGAGTCAAATCAACAAATTTAGTCTCAAAGTAACCTTCTACATTAGACTGCCGACAATAATTAATACTTAGAAAAAGAATTATAAGATGTTTATTAGTACAGGTCACGCTTGAAAGTCGTATATGAATGACATTGAAGACAGCTTCTAATGCTGTTCTTGTTTCCGAAGCTTGATCCAAAAGGATCTCTAATTTAATAATCTAAGCCTTATCGAAGAGACTTCCATGCAAAGAGTTAAGTATAAAATTAAAGCATTATAGAACCCAAAAAAACTGTTTCAGTCGGTCCGAAAGGACATATTTCTATTCCACGTGTCAAATTGACCTACAATCTAACTATTATTCTTCTATTAATTAATTGATGATGAAACAGTCGGTTACAATGTCACTTACATGAATTTCCTCTAATGAAGCCTCAACATAGTCAATGTCAAGGTTCATGATCAAACCCTCACATCTTAATGTAATTGTATTCATGGACGGTGGTCGATTCATGCATTAGCAAAAAGGGGGCACTTAATTAAATACTATCTATCTCATCAGCACCATAGCCCTAAGAAGTGTCATTCAATCTGGACATTAATTGGCGTCATGGCATCATGCTAAAGGCTTGGCTCCACCAGATGCTGCTACTTCATTGATGGGAGGGGCCCATGTAAGCTCTCACGAATGGTGATGTTTTAGTACAAAGTCATTAAAAATCACGATTGTCCATTCATTCAATGCTCATCATAAGAATAATCTTGTTAGTTTTAAGCCCATTTTCAAATTTGAGAAGATCTTAAGGAACGCATATTTTTAATTATGTCCTATCTTTCGTCACAATTGTAGTAAATTTTGAACGGTGGAAAAAGTAACGAGTCTACGTGGAAATGATCGTCCATCATTTATAATTGAGTACTTCAACAAGTTCTAACAGAAAATGTGACAACTGATGTGGTCAGTACCTAGACTTTCTTTTTGCTTAATAGAAAACCTGGTTCAAGTCATGCTTCATTTGCAAGCTGCATAACGCACCTTTTCTTTCGATGCCTCAAAACCTAGTTGTTATCAAACTCATTTAGTCTCCAATTCATGATCTTTGCACACATCCCCACAGACCAGTGTAAAAACTGAAAAGGCAACGGATCAAAAGAGCCTACAGATCAATCTGAAAATTCTCAGGGTCTCAAATATGTGTCTTCTATCCATTAATTATTAGAATAATTACTAAATAAGTAATTAACTTTTTAAATAAAATTAAGTTATAATTTATTAAGTTATAAGAGTAGGTGATCTGAGTTGAAATCTTGTCTCTGTTCTATTTTAATTTAAAATTTAAATTTTTTGAATTTCACTCATTAAAGTTTAGTTTAGTTTACAGTTACACATAAAAGGAAAATATTTGAATAATAGTTAATTATGATTCTTCTACTATTTTTTTATACTAAAATGAAACAAACCAAGAATGAATAATTATATATATATATATATATAATGAATTTCAACCTATAACATTCATTCAAATTATATATTTACAATTTTTTTCATGATGATAAAACTATAAAATGAACATCACTAGCATTAAACCTAAATATTTAATATATATCAAATAGTGTTTATTTTTAAATGTGTCAGGTGTGTTTATAGAGTGTTATCAAATGTATAGGTAGATTGATTTGTAACACCAAAATATGTTGGTTTTGTTTATGCATTCAAAGCAAATTTAAGTATGGAACTATGGATACCAATGCTGATACAAGAATGGTACGTCACAGAAGAAGTCATTTCATAGTAGACAGGTAATAATTCTCGTAGTTAATTGATAGTATTGTTCTTATTAAATATAATTCTAGACCATTTGACAAAAAGTTTCTTTAGTTAGAGGATCTCTTTAAAAAAAAAAGGCTAAGACCTTTAAAGTTAGATCAAGATTCTTTTCTTTTTCTTTTTTCTTCTTTTTGATAGATTATTTCTTGATTTTGATTTAATTTCATAAAATCTATAAGAGTGTTGATGACATGCACTTTAAAATTTCATTCAAAAAAATAAGAAATCATAATTCTTTTTATATAAAAAAAAATGTGATATTCTAACTTTTTGGTTATTTTACTCTTTATCTGTTAAACACATTAAAAATTCCATAGAAAGTATAATTTCTAAATTTACGGCACCTCGTTCAAATTTTGAACCCACACCCAAGTGTCCCCAAAAGACAATAAGAAATCATAATTGATTTTAATGTAAATGGAGAACTTCCTATAGTAACCATGCTGCTATTATTTACTATCCGAAAAAAAAACAAAAAACAAAAAACTATATGCTACTGTAATACTAGTACAGTACAAGATAAAGCTAAATGTCCAAAACACCCATTTTATTGTAAGGCTCCATGTAGAAATCAACTAGGGAGTTCTTGACTCCATCTTTGTCGAGCTCTGAACCTCGACCTGTTTCACCAGTAAGCAAGTACCATGCAGAGACGACAGAGCATAGATTATTTGACAAAGTTGCGTGATGACAACTGAGTTGGAGAATAGGAGCACGTGGCTATGACCTACTTCGCAAGAGAACTGATATATATATATATATATATATATATATTTAAAGAAAGATGCAACCTGACCAAAGGGCCGGCTAAAGTAGAGCCTGGAGAGGCGGCCATATCCATAAAGATTATAGATTACACACAAAAAGTTAAAGTCCTTAACCAACAAAAAGAAAAATCGAAATGTAAAGATCAAAACTTTCTCTTGAATCTAGACAATGAGATGAAGCCAAATGAATGGAATTGCAATTTGGTCGGTTCTATTGCACTTAATAATAATCCATTTAGGACTGATGAATCTTGAGTTGACAAATGCCAATGCTTTAAGTCATCATAATCTATCTAAAATTGGAATTCAACTCTGGCTGAGTTTTTTTTAATCTTCTGTTTTGATAATCGAAGCGCTGAAGGAGGTTTATAAAAAAAATCCTGTATTGATAAACCCCTAATGTATAATTTGTTAAAAGATGGTCTATAAAAGTTTACGTAGACAAAATTTTAATTCAAGAAAGGCAAGATTATTAAAAAGCATGTTTGAAAGCATTATTATTAACTAACTTGTAACTCTATGCATATGCATAAATACAGGGACGGAACCAGGATTCGAACTGGGGGAGCCAAAACTTAAAAAAAAAAAAATTATGAAAATAAAAACTAACATTTCAACAAAATACTACATATAAAATAAGTGTTTTTTAAACATTTGATATTATGAAAATGTCAACAAAGTATACCATAAAAAATAAGTGTTTCTTAAACATTTCAACACATTATTCAAAATGGAACTTGATGCTATTTCAGAGGAGATCCAAAAATATATATATTTAAGGGCAAATCTTAATTTGTCAAATTACATATTTATACCATTTTTTTAAATTGGGGGGGGGGGGCTATTGGGACCAAAATTTAAAAGTTCAACACACACACACACACACACACACACACACACATATATATACTAGTTTTTTTTTTGTGGGGGGGGGGGGGCAATGGCCCCCGTGCCCTACTGTAGGTCTGTCCCTGCATGGATATACTTAAAAGATACGCATTAAGATGAGTAGTATAGTTCTTACATATATAATTTAAATATTATTGATAATCATTTTTATATATTTTTTAAACTCTTTAAAAAGTCTTGTAAGAATGTTATTAGGTAGAAAATGTAAATTGTCCATTTTTTAAATATTTTTATGTTCATTAATTATAGACTCATTGATTTTTGTACTCAATAACTCACTTGAATAGATATTTATGATATGGTCCCACATTTGATTCCAAAATTAAGAAATAAAACTCTCTCTTAAAATAAATAATTTAGGACACATAGCGCAAAATTAAACTGCAATTGTAGAATTTAATTGGATTTTTTATAAGTTTTACCTATTAATATATATACATAAATGACATATTAACTTGAATTGTTTTTAGTTATGTAAAAAAAAAATAAAAAAGGCTCATAAATATATTGTCATTCAAAAATTATGTTTTATATGGTTTACTTATATTGAACTCCCTGTTTTTTGCACTAAATTAATTCATTTGGTACAAAAATTAAAAAAATTAGATTAAATGGGACACATTTCACAAAATTAAATTATAATTGAAATCCAATTTTTACATTGAATTAACTCACTTGACACAAAAATTTAAAAATTTAGATTAGATGGGACATATGACATAAAAGTAGACTTTAATTGAATTCCAATTGAAATCTAATTAGATTTTCTCTCAGCTTTACCTATTATTATATATATATTTATATTCGAAAAATATTATCTAATATAAGTAACAAATTAAATAAAAAATAAAAAAATGATTTAATTGATATAAAAAATATATATAAATGTAATAATATTGAAAAGAATAAAAAAATCTTGAGCAAGGATTTGTCATAAGATTTGAAAGATCCACAAAAATATAATTTATTTAGGATTTAATTGGGACTCAACATAATTTAATTATAATAATATTTCTCCTTAATCTTAAATAACTACAAGTGTTTATATCATGTCATTAAAAGATAAAAATAACCATAATCAATATGTAATCAATAACATATTAATTTTACACAAGATTAACTGAAATATAATAACTTTAAACATTTCTTTTGAATAGCTAAAATTACACTGAAAATAGTAGCAATTATGATATTTTAATCCAAATAGTCAAATAATACTGCCCAAATTGGAGAAATTATTAGCTTCACCGGAAAGAATGTTGAAGTGGGATAATTACTCCCTACCCCGCCCATATTTGCTAAATGCTAATCCCTTGTACATATTCACCATGTCAATGAAGTTTGTTACTCTCTCTGTAGACAAGACTGAAATGTTCAAATTTTGGATCAAATCTGGTAATACAACAATTGGAACTGTCAATCTAGTTGGTTGCTAATCCTTTTGAATCAAGTGACACATCCACCCTCCATTATGGAGTTGTGTGAGCACAAATTTGGGGTTTGAAATCATGAATAATGCAAGTATAGGATTTAAATTTAAGGCGCCTGTTCCATGATTATTTATTTCATTATTAAGCCAAAACACTAATTGGTTTTTGATATTGATAGGATTTGAACTGAAGTCACTTACTCAATGCCAAGAAAATTGGAATCCATGATAAGTTGTAATCAAAGCAATACCACTTTTACATGACCACACCATTGAAATTATTCTAATTAATAATAGTCATAACATACTACCTTAATATTTGTGAGAAATGTACCTAGGATAAAAAAAAGTTATTATAATTCCAAACTTTACAAAATAATAAAAGTTTAACAAATGCGGTTCATTTTGAGAAACTAAAATTCATCGTGCTATTATAGAAAAAATTAAATGAATATTCATGGTGCTTAGCCTTTAAGAATTCTGGCTACAGGAATCCTAAGAAACTTCTTCTTTTTTTATTTTTATATTTATATTTATATTTTTTAAGGGAAGGAATCCTAAGCACTTACGTGAGCGGGAGTGTACTATTATACACCTTTGAGTCTTTGACCTTCTATACGTACGTAAATGCAAGAGTTACTAATAAATTGCAAAGCATGAGTCCAAAAATAAATAAATAATTGCTAAGTAAAAATAAAAAAGAGAATTATTAGACCATGCCGTAGTCAGCTCCTTCGAATTTAGTAGATTTTAATTTCTCCTTTTAATTTATTCATAAGTTGTTGAGAGCATGGTAGGATTACAATTTTTGCACTCCATTTTTATGGAAGTAAAAAAGAGAGGAAGGAAAGAAAGATAATTAATCCCCCTCATGACTCATGAGTAATCACCAATTCCAATGTTCCCCTATCCTTTCTTATTTTAAAAATAAAAATAGATAAGATCTTATCTATTTTTATTTTTAAATAAGAAAGGTTGGAGATAAGAGAGTTTTCCTTTTGGTAATGGATACTTTTTTTTTCCCCCCTTCTACTAATTAATTATTTGAAAGAAAAAATATAAAAAAGAAAAAGCTGAGAGAGAAAGGGAAAAGGAAAGGCTCACTTGTTTTAAAATGAAATTAACTATTCAATACACTCGAGTGTGTTATATGGAAAGGACCAGAGAGAAAGAAATCGCTTTCCTTCCAGTTGAAACCTTTCTGTCAAAAAGTGACAATAGTAAGACAAAAGGAAATGGTTGTGAGACTTGATTAGGGTTTTTATTTTTTAAACTATATATTCTACCTGAAACCACCAGTTGCAGTTTGTGTTATAGAGCCATGGTCAACTGAGCACATGGATGTAAAATAACAAGGTTATTAGAGAGAAGTATTAGGTTGACTTTGTCATGCAAGAGATACACTTGTGTTATTAGGACATGAAAGATGATATGGCAACCGTGGTTTTCAACAGTAGAGGTTATCGCTTATTTCAGAGCTAAGTTTGAAAATCCTAGAAAATGAGAGCTCAGAAATCATATCAATTTGTTTATTTATAACCTATACCATCAGTCAAGCATCATCCTATATTCTTAATCCTTTTCTGTGAGTACGCCTGAAAAAATATGTGTGCACACATACTACAATCAGGGGCGAAGCCAGGATTTTGAGTTAAGAGGGCAACTATAACCTCTAGCTCAGCGGCTTCTTAGCCGTCGTGGTTTTTTTTTTTTTTTTTTTTTTTTGAGTTTTTGATGTGTGCGTCTACTGAGTAAAGGCAAAATATTTTGTCTAAAACTTTTTAAAGGGCCAATTGTTTGTTTGAGTAAAATTGGTTAATTGGACTTAACTTTTTTTAGCTTTGCTATTGGTGATTTTTGTTGTTGCACAAATGTTTTTGGGCTAGTATATGTTGTTTTAGATTTCAGATCTATAAATTTTTTTAATGGCCTTTAAAATGAGGAAAGTGCTAGAGGTATGTTGTTTATTTATAACCTATACCATTAGTCAAGCTTCATACTATATTCTTAATCCTTTTCTGTGAGTGTGCATGAAAAATATGTGTTTACACGGACTACAATCAGGGATGGTACTAGGATTTTGAGTTAAGGGGGCAACTCTGACATCTAGCTTAGCGGCTTCTTAGCTGCTAAGGGTTTTTTTTTTTTTTTTTTGATGTGTGTGTCTACTGAGTAAAGGCAAAATTATTTTGTTTAAACTTTTTAAAGGACCAGTTGTTTGTTTGAGTAAAATTGGTTAATTGGACTTAACTTTTTTTAGCTTTGCTATTGGTGATTTTTGTTATTGCACAAATGTTTTTGAGCTAGTATATGTTGTTTTAGATTTTAGAACTATAAATTTTTTTAATGGCCTTTAAAATGAGGAAAGTGCTAGAGGTATATTGTTGATATAGTGAGAGATTATTGGTAAGTGAAAAAGTAGGCCTTTAAAATGAGGAAAGTGCTAGAGGTATATTGTTGATATAGTGAGTGATTATTGGTAAGTAAAAAAGTGATGTAAGTGATAGGCTCAGATGCAAACCAATAAGAATTTGTACCTCAATAGTTTATAAAAATGTTGTAGATAAGTTCAAAATTATAACGTTATTTTAAAAAGAATCAAATATGTTGTTAAAGGGAAAAAAATGTAATTTTATAGAACAAAATTACTAAAATTAATATATATATATATATATATATATATATATATATATATATATATTGGCGCCCCCTTATGGTATCAGAGCCACTTTTTTCTGGTTAGTAATAGTAGTATTGTGTTCTTTGTTCTCTATCTGTATCTACCCAAACCTTTGATACTTCCTTCGTTGTGTCTTTCTTCTTATCTCCGTTGGCGCTAGCCTTATCGGAAAGTGAATTCCCTATACCAAACAGTAAGGCCTATTTAGTTAGAAGAGCGTTAGGGCATGAGAGGTAGAGGGTTCATTAGGATATGTGTTACAAAATGCAATGGTTGTAAGTATAATCATAACAAGTAAGTGTTTAACCGAGGATAGAATGGATAGATTATTTAGATCCAATTCCTTTGTTAGCTCCAGATATAGTGTCCCCCTTGATATTATATATGAAGAAGTTTACTCTGTTGAAAAAACCAATTTAATTGATTTTAAGAAATGGTATATTCCTTAAGTTGATACTAAATCCATCTATAAGACTAGTTGGATTCAATCTACCTTCAATTCTCAGTATAGTGTTAGAACTGTTGAGTAAACATATTCTATTTCAAGAACTCATGAAAAATGTTGTTTGTTTAATAGAAGAAGTATTGTTGATTTTCTTGCTAAAAAATTCAGTTATTTGCATATTGGATTAGTCCAAGTTGCTGTTAAACCTCTTACTTGAAAAGGTATTAATGCTTCTATTCTTATGTGCTTAAGAGATGCTAGATTTAAAGATTTCTATACTAGTATTCTTGGCATGATCACCTTATCTCTATTTGATGGTCTTGTTTATTTTAATTGCTATCTAGATCTTACCCTTGCTTTGGATGATCCTAATATTGTTAAAGCTTTAACTTTAAATATCTTGACATTTGGTTATGACATGGACGAAGGTAGTAAGCCCCTTGCTATCATTTATTGTATTTATTATAGATTGGTAAACACTACCCTTAAACCTTGTGCTAGACTAAGAGATGCCGGTGATAAAACTTTGTTAATCCAATGTTACACTCCTGATGCTAAGGTTCAAATTCCAAAAGTGATTCAATGGAAAGATATTAAACTTTCCAAAGAATGGTTGTTGGAACGAGAAGCTCAGTCTGCTAAGTTTGTTTCTGATGAGTTAAATCTTGATCACATCCAACAATATCTTGATGGAATTGTTAAAATAAGTTTTGATGATAATAAACCTCTTATGATTAAAGAAGGAAGACATTCTTTTTCTAGATCTGTTGTTTTTGAAGACATTTCAAAAAGAGATCAAGATCTCAATGAATTTTTACAAAAGAATATTGAAAAACCTGATTTAAAGCTGGAAGGAGTTGCAAGTGACAACTCCCAAGTAAGCACTACTTATTATTCCACAAAAACAAAGCATCCTTCTAAACATGGCAAGCATGTTATTGAAGAAGAAGAAGAGATCGAATCTGGGTCTCCAACTGCTTCTAATTTTCAAGCTCCTACCGCCCCTGATTTTCAAACCCCTATTATTCATAGTCAACTAAGAGTTTTAAACAAAGCCTTTATGATTGGTATGGTAGCTTTATTTGAAGAATTTAAATCTACAAAAAACAAAGAATAAGGGAAATCCTATCATGCTACTTTTCATCATAAAGAAAAAGATCATGCTAAGAGAAAATGGAAAGAAAAAATGCATGAATTTCAAAAACATATTTTGTTTTTGATTTCATTGAAAACTATTATGATTCAAAAAAATTTCAAAAACCAGTTTGAATATGGTAAAAAAATCAAATTTTGTTAAAGAGGATAAAACTTGATGAGGAATGAAGTACTCCAGATCGTCCACGGTCATCCACACTAGTAGTCGTCCAAAAGAAAGCATCAAGACGGGAGCTGACGCCATAGCCGTCCATGGACGAAGTTAAGGCCACATCTTCCGTCCTGAAGGTGACCACTCGTCCGGACTAGACTCGTCCACACGAGAACCCCTGGACGAGGACGTACATTGGGGAATTATTAAAGCACACTTCACCATTCCGCAATACACGCATAACTTCTAATGAACGTTGTATGAAAAAATGCAACTGTCAGATGGTTATGGGAGTTATCCAAGAACCCCGGACCTCCTGATATCCAGGAGAGGTTACAATCCCAATAACTGCCCCTAGGACACTATATAAACACCTGTTCAGGCCAATGAAAGGTATGTTGAACTTTTCCCAAGAAATTGGAACTCTAAAGATATAAAAGGAAAACTGACTTTACCATTGGAGGGTTCTTGGCTGGCAATCCAGGTCACCTTTGATCATTTTCCTTTGTTTTTTCAGGCCATAGGAGAGCTAGTGGTCCTTTCAAATCTGAAGCATCCAGCCTACTGATTTTCCTTGCATCATCAGTTGGCGCTGTCTATGGGAAAGACAAAACAGAGCAAACATACGCTATTCATTGTGCTCTTATTCGACTGTGTTTTTGTTGTCAAGAATTGCTCTGTCCTAGACAAAAAGGATGAATGGTTCGAACAAGATCAAGGGCTACCAGCCCCGGCCACCAAGAGAGTAGGGATGCATCTAGAAATCCCCTTTGCGATCGCAGGTCAGCGCCTGTCATGCAACCGCCGTCTATTCAACACATACAATCCATGGCTGCTGCTATGGCAGAACTGACGCGTTAAAATCAAGAGTTGAATAGGGAGATTAACCTCAGGTGGCAACGCCAAGATGGGCACGCGGAGGGACGGGCCCCGAGTCAGGAAGAAGGGGGAGAAAATGTCAAGTCTGAGAATCAAATAAGGGTTACCGCTTCAAGAAGAATGCCGCACTTGGAAAGAGAGATGGACCAGATGAGGAAAGCCATGGATGAGATGAGGGAGAATATGAGGCTGGCAAACCCAGTGGACGATATGGTTTATCGAATGGACACCCCTTTCACAACTTCTATCAATAGTCATCCTCTACCCCCGAAGTTCAAAATGTCTTCTCTGGACTCGTATGATGGAAATCGCGACCCTTGCGATCATATTGCAACTTTCAAGACGACCATGCCCCTTCAAGGGGTCTCGGACGAAATCATGTGCAGAGCTTTTCCCACTACACTCAAGGGACCAGCGCGAGTATGGTTCAATAAGATATCCCCAAACTCAGTGGGGTTGTTTGAAGAGTTGAGTAAGTTGTTTGTCAATAACTTCATTGGAGGACAGCGCCACAAGCGCTCATCTTCTAGCTTGTTGACTATAGAGCAAGGGGAAAATGAAAGTCTACGATCCTTCATTACCCGATTCAATAGGGAAGCCCTGACAGTGGACGAGATGGATGACAAGTTGTTGCTAGCTGCCTTCCACAACGGGGTCAATTTTGACTTGTTCATTCACAAGGTCTACGAGCAGGAACCCCAGACTATGGCCGAGCTCGTCCATTCGGCCCAGAATTTCATGAATGCTAAGGACGCTATCATAGCCAAGAAAAGAAAAAGGGCAGAGCGCTTGGAAGTAGGCCACCATCGTTACTCGGATCAGGGACCTCGTCCCAAGAAAGCTCGGCTAGACGAGAGGAAAGACAAGGATCGAAAAAAGGCAAGTTCCTCCGCCAAGAATCAGCAATATACGCCCTTGACCATGCCACTAGAGCAGGTTCTTATGCAGATCAAGGATGATCCATCCTTGAAGTGGTCAGATAAGATGAAGGGCGATCCCAACAAGCGCAATAAGAGCAAGTATTGCCGCTTTCATAGGGATCACGGGCATGACACGGATGAGTGCTTTGATTTGAAGCAGCAAATAGAGAATCTTATTAGATAAGGAAAGCTAAGGAACTTCCTTGGACGAGATCAAAGAGATGAGAAACTGAAACCTAAGGTGGAAGAGCCATCACGACCCCCACTGGGAGAAATAAGGGTAATTATAGGAAGGAACTCGACAGTGCAGTCATCCAAGTCAAGGAAAACATACCTCAAGGTGGTGCAGAACATCCAGCTGTCTAGACGACCTCCTAAGATGAAGCAAGTCGATGAGTAGGCTGTTACATTCATGGACGAGGATGCAGGACAACTCCAGCACCCACATGACGACGCGATAGTCATCACCTTGCTCATTTTTGATTATATGACTAGGAGGGTGTTGATAGATAATGGCAGCTCTGCAAATATTCTTTACTACCCCGCCTTCTAGCAAATGAGGCTAGGATGAGATCAGTTTCGCCCAGTAAACTCGCCGTTGGTGGGATTCAGAGGAATGAAGGTGCAACCGGTGGGCACCATCACATTACCAGTGGTCGTTGGAACATATCCACAGCAGATAACCAAGAAGGTAAATTTCCTTGTTGTTGATTGTGCATCGTCATATAATACAATTATTGGAAGACCAACTTTGAATAGCTGGAAGGCGGTAACCTCTACTTACCACTTATCCATCAAATTTCCAACCGAGCACGAGGTAGGCCAAGTACAAAGAGATCAGTTGGCCGCCAGAGAATGCTACTTAGCTATGCAGGCAATGGACGAGCACATGCAGGCAATAAGTATAGACGGGAGAAGGATCGTGGCGGAGCCCACTGAAGTATTAAAAGACGTCCCTTTGGACGATAACCAGCCTGAGAAGTTTACTAGAATTGGGGCGAGCATGGAAGATGGGGAAAAACGCACTTTGGTCCGGTTTCTGAAGAAAAGCCTTGATGTCTTTGCATGGAGTCATGAGGACATCCCTAGCATTGATCCGAGTGTCATTACCCATAGCCTGAACATGTGTCCCTATTCAAAACCAGTGCGTCAGAAGAAAAGGATTTTCGCTCCTGAGCGAGACAATGCCATTAAGGAAGAAGTACAGAAGTTGGTCGCCGCGAAGTTCATCCGAGAAGTTTATTATCTAGATTGGTTGGCGAACGTGGTCATGGTCAAGAAAGCTAACGGCAAGTGGTGAATGTGCGTGGACTTCACTGATTTAAACAAAGCTTGCCCCAAGGATAGCTACCCATTGCCACGCATTGACCAGTTGGTGGACTCGACGGCAGGTCACAAAGTGTTTAACTTCATGGACGCTTTCTCAGGCTATAACCAGATACAGATGGATGAAGCGGATCAGGAGAAGACCTCATTCATTATGAGCCAAGGGTTGTATTGCTACAAGGTAATGCCCTTCGGTTTGAAGAACGCAGGGGCGACTTACCAAAGGCTGGTTAACCATATGTTCCATCCTTAAATCGGGCGAAATGTAGAGGTTTATGTAGAAGACATGCTGGTAAAGAGCCAGGACGAGGATAGACATTTGGAGGACCTTCAAGAGACTTTTGATACATTGTGGTAGTACAGCATGAAATTAAATCCAAGCAAGTGTGCTTTTGGAGTTTCATCGGAGAAATTTTTGGGGTTCATGGTGTCGCACAGGGGAATTGAGGTGAATCTAGACAAGATCCAGGCGATACTGAATATGGAACCACCAAAGAATATCAAGGAAGTCCAGTCTCTTACCAGACGGGTCGCCACCCTTAACAGGTTTGTATCGAAAGCTATTGATAAGTGTTTTCCTTTCTTTAAAGTCCTTAAGAAGGCATTTGAATGGACGGACGAGTGTTAAAGGGCCTTCCAAGATTTGAAGACATATCTCATGACGGCGCCGCTATTGAGTCCATCTGTACCTGGGGAAGAGTTGTATTTGTATTTGGCAGTGTCCCCACACGCAGTAAGCTTAGCGTTGGTCAGAGGAGAGGGGAGAGTCTAGAAACCAATCTATTACACAAGCCACGCAATAAGAGGAGCAGAAGGACGATACCCGTTGATAAAGAAACTAGCCTTTGCATTGATCACGGCTTCCAAGAAGCTAAGGCATTATTTCCAAGCACACATCATCAACGTCCTAACAGACCATCCCATAAAAAAGGCAATGAACAAGTTGGAAGCTACTGGACGGCTAGTACAGTGGGCCGTTGAGCTCAGCGAATTTGATATCAGATACCTCCCAAGGAGTGCGATAAAGGCGCAGGCATTAGTAGATTTCATCGCAGAATTCACCCCTAGCCAGGACGACCTCAACAAGGACGAAGGAATTAAAAGGTGGGTGATTAATGTAGATGGATCGTCCACACTGTATGCAGGAGGGATTGGAGTTATACTGAAGTCCCCTGAGGGTGACAGGCTGGAGTATGCAGCCCGTCTGCAGTATCAAACTACCAACAACGAGGCTGAGTACAAGGCTCTACTCAAGGGATTGGAATTAGCTAAGTCCTTAGGGGCGGAGTCGTTAACAATCAGAGGAGATTCTCAACTGGTCATTAAACAAGTAAATGGGATGTGTGATACTAAGGAAGATCGAATGAAGAAATACCTCAACAAAGTGAAACAACTTGCACGAAAATTTTCAGCTGTAAGTTTTGTTCAACTACCCAAGGAGGAAAATACGGAAGCAGACGCCTTGGCAAAAGCAGCTTCGACAGGGGTCACAGATGAGTGCGACAACATCCAATATATGCCGACCATAGACATCCCTGACATACAGCAGATAAGAGGAGGAGAAAACTGGATGAGTTCGATAATGATTTATCTCAAAGATGGAAGGTTTTCAGAAGACAAGGATGAAATGAGAAAGTTAAGGGTCAGGGCAGCCTAGTACGTCCTCATAAATGAAGTGTTGTATAAGCGAGGTTTTTCCCAACCTTACTTAAGGTGTTTGGCTCCTGACGAGTCAAACTATGTTCTAAGGGAAGTTCATGAAGGAGCATGTGGAAATCATTCAGGAGCAAGGTCGCTAGTCCATAAGATCGTCTGTGCTGGCTACTACTGGCCTACAATGCAGGCAGATGCTAAAACCTATGTCAAGGTATGTGACCAGTGCCAGCGCTATAGCAATGTGCCTAAACAGCCGTCAGAGTACCAGACCCCAATGATGGACCCATGGCCCTTCGCACAGTGGGGACTGGATATCCTAGGCCCTTTCCCCATGGGAACCCGGCAAATAAAGTTTTTGGTGGTAGGAATCGATTACTTTACCAAGTGGGTAGAAGCCGAGCCTCTTGCAGTAATCACTCAGCAAAACATGAAAAATTTTGTATGGAAGAATATTCTATGTAGGTTCGGAGTACCCAAGGTATTGGTATCGGACAACGGACGTCAATTCGACAACGCACCCTTCAGGGACTTTTGCAATCATTTTGGGATAAAAAATCACTATTCCTCACCCTCCCATCCACAGGCAAATGGACAAGCAGAAGTAGCAAACCGATCCCTGCTGAAAATCATCAAGACTCGGCTCGAGGGGGCAAAAGGGATATGGCCAGACGAGCTACCAGGTGTTCTTTGGGCCTACAGGACGACTGTACAAACTCCGACAAGAGAGACCCCTTTTAAACTAGCCTATGGGAGTGAAGCTGTCATACTAGCGGAAGTTCAAATGGCAAGTCACCGAGTGATGGAGTACCAGGAGAAAGAGAATAGGGACCAACTTCGTCTTGACCTTGATCTTATAGACGAGGTAAGAATAGATGCGGAGCAAAGGACAGCAAGGTACAAAAACCTTATGGCCAGACAGCATGATGCCATGGTAAAACCCAGATGGTTCGGTGTAGGGGACCTTGTCCTAAAAAAAGTCTCCTTGGCGACTAAGAACCCAACTCATGGAAAATTAGGACCCAATTGGGAAGGACCCTACAGGGTAATCAACTGCAAGAGGCAGGGGTCTTATTACCTGGAAGCTCTGGACGGGCGGAAGTTAGAGCATCCTTGGAACATGGAACATCTGAGGAGGTACTATCAGTGATAAGCAGGGACGAGGGAAGTCAGTGGCAAAGTTATAGCTATGATTTGCATGTTCGCTTATATTTACTGTTGTGTTCTTACTACTATTATGGTGTGTTATGAATAAAAAGTGCACTAGTTCTTAAACTTTTGCACCGCCTATAGACCAGCTTATGAAAGACGAGGTTATGCATTTTTCTTAAGTATTTTAAATAAGGCACTAGCTTATAAGCATGTGCCACGTTTGTAAACAATGTTCATGTAATGATATGGTTTGAATCTTTTATGTTTTTGATGCATAGATTTAGTTTCCATAATAATACCCACAGAAGGGGCAAAAGCCTAAGACGAATAGAAATCTTTGGATACAGAAACACTCGTCTAAGGCTTTCCTTTAAATAAGGATAAAACAAAGAGAAATAAGCAAAGGCATGCTCGTCCAAGACTTTCCTTTAAATAAGGATAAAGTAAAGAGAAAGAAGTTAAGGCATGCTCGTCCAAGATTTCCTTTAAATGAGTATAAAGCAAAAAGAAAAGGCCAAAGCCCACTCGTTTAAGAAAGAAAGTAGGCATTAAGGCGTAGCATTCCAAAGACGAGCAGCTAATCAAGACGAGTAAAACATTATGAACTCCTTGCGAGAAGACGAGAAATAATTGCCTAAAGGACAAGCAAAAGTCATGCAGTCATCGTTATCGTCTTAAGTGGGTCGTCTACAAAGAAATCGTGTAGACGATCATTCAACACTTAAAACATTGTTAAAAAAAAGACGATTGCATACATGATAATAATGAATAAGCTCGTCCATACAATAGGTAACAGATAAAGAAGATATTCTTTAGTCTAAAGAGGGTAGACGACCATCGTCCAAAAACTTTTATAAAATAAGCATTAAAAGGCAATTGTTAATAAACTCGTCCAGAACACTCTAGACGAGGTAATTGTACTTGAATACATTTTAAATAAAAAGAAAGAAAGAAAAGAAAGCCAAACAACAATAACACTAGTTAAAAAAAAATTTCTTCAAGAGGGGCGGGCATCAATGTTGGGGTCGTCCTGAGCTGGTTTGGTGAAAGCGTTGTCCTCGATGTTGACATCGTCTGAGCCTGTGTGGACGAGAGAACTTGTAGCAACACCAAGGTTGAGTTTAATGGTGCTAAAGTCAACTCCAGGAAACCTGTCTATAGCGGCCATCCTAAAATCCTCAAACCCTGCTGTGTAGTTCGTGTCCAGCAAGTTAGTGAACTCTTTGGACGCTTTGAATTCCTCCACTGCCTTGTCTTTAGCTTTCTTAAGAAGAAGACTCAGCTCATCATTCTCCTTTTGAAGAAGGTCGAGACGGTCGTCCTTCCTGGCAGCGTCGGACTTCAGCTCCCCCACCAAAGCCTTCAACTCGTTAGCCTCGTCCTTGGCCTTGTTTGCCACCTCGGTCCACGTCCTACAGTCGTTCTTGATCTCTTCTATTCTTTTCTCTAGAAGGATCCTCGTCCTGTCCATCTCTATGGCATGCCTGGACGTAGCTATAAACTTTGACATTGCCTACATGGAAGAACAGAAAGTTCAAAAGATAGAAATAACATTGGGTAACATGGTTAAACCAAGAGGAGGCAAAAATGGTCACCTTAAAGAGATCGTGGATGCCAGAGTGCTCGAACTCCTTCAAAGACATTTCATAGCACGCAGCCACGTCTCCGCCTTTCACAGCCTCTTGGAATCATTCCCAAGCCAAATCCTCATTCTCCAATAAATTAGTAGAAATCCTTTGAGGAGGCTAGGACAAATCATGAGTAGGGGACTTGGACGAAGTGACGCTGATAGGCGTGGACGAGTCTATATCAATGACCAGGACGGGCGGCTGGGAAGGAGGATCAGGCCTAGCAGTTTCGGGCCTGGACGACCCATGCTTGGCCTTCTTCCCCCGACGACTGGGTAAGCTAGCCAAGTCCACATGCTTGGACAAGCTTTTCCTCTTTTCTCCAGCAGCAGGACGAGGCAAGGGTTAAGATTCAAGTCTAGCTGCCTCGTCGATCACTTCCTTCCCTTTATTTCCCTTCATGGTTGCCATTCCTAAAAAAAAAAAAATGCAAACAGATACATACAAATAAATAATGATAATAAAATAAAAATTGAAAAACGCATATCTTTAAGAGGAGCACTCACGTCTATGGATTGTTTATTCGTGTGCTAAAGCTTCGACAGAAGGTTCGGGGCCAAGTCCCCACCTATGTAGATGCTGAAGGGTCACCAACAAATGAAAATCTCTCTCGGAATGTAGACGGGCCCTATGAACGCGGTCGCGGTGGAACTTGCTCAAAGAAGGGCATCCAACAGCTGGAAAGGGAAGAAGGAAATTAAGGTTAGACCACTGTTCAAAGATAAAGTATAACAAAACAAAAACAAAAAAAAAAAACAAAAAAAAGAAGAAGAAGAGCATAACATACCTTCTGGACGAAGGTTCCCTAAGTCTTCAGTATAAAAAGCAAATGAGTCTTTACCAACCTTAACAGGATGCCCTGCCCAGAAACCAGAGACGAAGAAAAATTCTGTCTTCCAGTTTTTGTTAGACGAGGGCAAAGACTTAATCAATCTACAGTCATTGCCCCTAGCTGTAAACTGATGGAAGCCTTGAGATTGACTTATCTCGAAGGGTTTATAGCAATACAAGAAATAGTCCACGGTGATAGGACGGTCCTCATCAAATACCTCCCTCCATAAGACTTGCATAGAGACAATTAGTCTCCATGCGTTGGGGTTAAGCTGACACACTCCCAAGCCTAACCTAGTGAGTAATTCCCTAGCAAAGGCATTCAAAGGAAGTCTAAGCCCCCCTAACAAGTAAGCTTCATAAACACCTATTCCAAAACAAGGCTGGCAACACCATTCACCTCGGGCAGCTAACCTAGGGTTTAGGTCGTCAGGAATTCGAAACCAACTCCTAAGAGCATCTAACCTCCTCTCGTCCGTCCTAGAAGGAACCTTTATAGCACAACTATATACAATTTCCCCTTCGTCCAAAAGGGAGGACGACGGGGGGCTCGTCCAGGTGTCAGCCCCAGAGGCTGCCCTCGTCCTAACATTTTCTTGTAAGGTCTCGAGGGGAATTCTTGGGATGCCAGAGGTATATTCCTCTGTTGTGTGACCACTACTACTGCTATTATTATTGGAAGTATCATAACTAGAAGAGTTGTGATACTCGTCTATGGCTTTGACTACACTGTCACTAGACGAACAGGAAGCCATTTAGGACGTCCTAGCACTTAAAAAGGAAAGTTTGAAAGTTGAAGTAAAGGGAATACCTGGCTCTAAACAGAAGACACTACGGACGCTGAGAACACTCCTAGACAAGGCGATGGACAAGGATGTCAAAACAAAAAATCTGAAAAAGTGAAAGGGGCACGAGAGGGAAACCACTATTTATAAGTAGAAAAGTCTCGATATCCACAACGACGTGACCAATGAAAAAATGACACGTGGCACCTGCCTCGAAGGTATGAATCATCGCGGCCAATCACCTATGAAAGTATGACATGTGGTACACAAAAAAAAAAAAAAAACTCTCATCCTAAAATCTGGTGATACACTAAATGACCCCTGGACGAGGGGCAACTGATGAGGAATGAAGTACTCCAGATCGTCCACGGTCATCCACACCAGCAGCCTTCCAGAAGAAAGCATCAAGATGGGAGCTGACGCCATAGCCGTCCATGGACGAAGTTAAGGCCACATCTTCCATCCTGAAGGTGACCACTCGTCCTGACTAGACTCGTCCACACAAGAACCCCTAGACAAGGGCGTACACTGGGGAATTATTAAAGCACACTTCACCATTCCGTAATACACGCATAACTTCCGATAAACGTTGTATGAAAAAATGCAACTGTCAGGTGGTTATGGGAGTTATCCAAGAACCCCGGACCTCCTGATATCCAGGAGAGGTTACAATCTCAATAACTGCCCCTAGGACACTATATAAACACCTGTTCAGGCTAATGAAAGGTATGTTGAACTTTTCCCAAGAAATTGGAACTCCAAAGATATAGAAGGAAAACTAACTTTACCATCGGAGGGTTCTTGGCCGGCGATCCCGGTCACCTTTGATCGTTTTCCTTTGTTTTTTTAGGCCATAGGAGAGCAAGTGATCCTTTCAAATCCGGAGCATCCAGCCTACTGATTTTCCTTGCATCATCAAAACTATTGTTTGGTCTTGCTATCCACCCCTTGATACAATTATTATCAACTGTAAAGGAACTGAGATAAAGGTCTCCCCTTTCAAAATTGCTGAAATAATTGATGTTAACACCCCTCTTTCTACTTAAACAAAAACGATTATTGAATAAAACAATTTTGTTAATAATTCCTTACATATTATTGGCCAACAACTCGACTGTATTGAAGGAAAAATTGAAAAACCTACTTCTTCAAAAACTGAAGAACCTTTAATTGGCTTACCTAGTTAGAGGCAAAACTTGACCCTTGAGACCACCCAGACCAAAAATAAATAAAAAAAATTTGAAAAAATTCTTCTTGATTTAAAACAACAACAATAAAAACTGAGCAAAATACTATTTCCACTAGTACTTCTCGTGCTATTTCAAGAAAAAAGAAGAGATTGTTTTTTCCAAAGATTTAGATTCTGACTCCTCACCCTCTGCTTTTGATAAATCTATTTTTGAATACCTGAAATTAAACGATTTTTTGGAAAACCCAATCCCATGTCTTTTACAAAAAACTAGTATTCAAATCCTACTCCTCTTGATATGCAGTTCGAAGAAAGATTTTTCCAAACCCAGTTTTCTGTTTCTACTGATAAGCTTTATGAATGGAACATTGATAGCTTACCTGAACAAGAAATTATTAATAAAATGGGCCATATGTCTATGGTTGCTAATGCTTATATTACCAACCATAATCTTGACCATGTTGAAATTGTTGATCTTCTTACTATCGGTTTTTCTGGAACCCTTCACGGTTAGTAGGAAAAATATCTTACCAAAGTGTAGAAAATCCATCAAAAAGGCTGTTAAAAAAGATGATGATACATGGTTTGCCAATTTTTGATGAAAGAATTGGTCAAGGTATTCCTGATAGAGTCAACACTTTAATTTATACTATTATTAAACATTTTGTTGGAACTCCTAATATTTCTTCCCATATTAGTGACTATCTAAACAATTTACTTTGTCCTACTATGACCGATTATAGATGGTATCAAGATTTTTCGATTTCCAAGGTAATGCTTTGGAAAGACTATTTGAAACCCTATTGGAAAGAGAAGTTTATCGCTGGCCTACCTCCTCCTTTTGCTCATAAGGTAAAAGAAGAATTGACTAATAAAAATTGTACTATTAAGTATGATGATTTAACGTATGGTGATATTTTTAGCACTATTAAAAACTTGGTATTAATATGTGTAATCACCAAAAAATGTTAAGATAACAGCTAAAAAGTAGTAAAAAAACTAAATATAAAATGGGTAAATTCTGTGAACAATATGGTTTACACCCCATTGCCCTTTCTAGGCAAAAAGGGAACAAGAAACGTGATAAGGTTCATAAAAATTACAAATATAAAATGTATAAAAAAACATTTTACTAAACCTAATAAATTTTATGATAAGAAGAAAAATATTCAAAAGAAACTTGATAAGCAGAAATCTGGTAAAAGAACCGTTTCAATTGTGGAAAATTTGGTCACTTTAGTAAAGACTGCAAACAAAAACTTGGTAAATTGAAGAATAAGATTAATATGTTAAATATCAATGACAATGATAAAGAGGATTTGTTTCGGATCCTTGAATCATGATCTTCTGATTCAATAGAATATGATTTTCTCTCTTCAACTGATTTTGGCTATCACTCTAACAGTGAAAATTCTTATTCCCCTAATATTAAAATTAGTTGTAGAGACTCTTGTTGCAATACTATTAATGCTCTCTCCAAATGTAACAAAATAATTAATATTTTAACCAAAGGAGAAGAACAAGAAAATTTGCTAATAAATTTGATAAGCCAAATTGATAATCCTAAGCTAAAAGAAGAATACCTTAAAAAGCTCAAGAAAACCATGATTAAGGATGAAAATGATAAAAAGATGAAATCAAAGATAAGTTTTGATGAAACTTTGGAAATATTTAATAAAAAGAAGTCCAAAGAGATAATTGTTAACGATTTACAACATGAAATTACTACTATTAAGAAAGAAATCATTGAGCTATAAAATGATTTAAAAAATGTTTAAAATGATAATTTTGACTTAAAACAAGAAATGTCACTTTTAAAAATTGATAAACAACTTGATAATGAACAAACTGATAGTGAGCCTGATGAGCAAGAAGGTGAAGACGGCCCCAGCCAACTAGCTCCTCCTACTAATACTATTCCTATTGATAATAGACTTAGTCTTATCAACAGATTGATTCCTCCAAAATGGTTTTCAAAAGTTAAAATTGTTGTTTGCCATGAATATGAATTCAATGTTATTGCTATGATTGACTCTGGTGCTGATATGAATTACATTTAAGAAGGAATAATTCCTTCCAAATATTATGAAAAATCCATTGAGAAACTGTTTTCTACTAATGGTACTCAAATGAAAATCATATATGAATTGAATAATGCTCATGTTTGCCATGACAATGTTTGTTTTAAAATTCTTTCTGTTCTTGTCAAAAACAAGACTGACAAAGTGATTCTTTGAATTCCTTTCATAAATTCTTTATATCATTTTCTTATTGAACATGATGGTATTACCATTGACCTTTCTAGGCAGAAAGTCAAAATTAAATTTCCTTACTGATGCTTCTTTAAACTTGATTCATGCTAAAACTAAACATCTAAATTTTCTTAAGCAAGAGATTAGATATAAGAAGATTGCTGAACAACTTTCTAGAAAATTATTATAGTCCAAAATTGATAACTTTCATAAAATATTGATTGACAATGTTTGTTTAGATGTCCACAATGCTTTTTGGCATTGGAAAAAACATATTGTTAATTTGCCTTGTGTTAAAAATTTTAATGAAAAAACATTCCTAATAAGGCTTGTTCCATTCAAATGAATGCTGAAACTGTTGAATTTTGTAAAAAAGAAATTCATGATTTGCTTGTCAAAAAGCTGATTAGGAATAGTAAGCCCCCTGGTCTTGTGTTGTTTTCTATGTTCAAAAAAATGCTAAAATGGAAAGAGGGACTCCTTGCTTAGTTGTTAACTACAAGCCTTTAAACAAGGTTTTAGAATGGATTAGGTATCCTATCCCTAATAAGAATGACCTAGTACATAGGCTAAGTGATGCTGTCATATTTTCTAAATTTGACATGAAATCTAGGTTCTGGCCAATCCAAATCAGTGAAATTGATAAGTACAAAACTGCTTTCACCACTCCTTTTGGACATTATGAGTGGAAAGTTATGCCTTTTGGTCTTACGTATGCCCTTCGTGAATTCCAAAACATTACGAATGATATTTTCAATTCCTTTAGTCATTTCACCATTGTTTATATTGATGGTGTTCTTGTCTACTCCAAATCCATTGATGAACATTGGAAACATTTATATTTGTTCCTTGATATGATCAAACATAATGGTCTGGTTGTCCCTGCTAATAAAATCAAACTATTTCAAATAAAGGTCCGTTTTCTTGGCTATGACAATTTTGAAGGACAGATTCGTCTTATTGATAGAGCCATCCAATTTGCTGATAAGTTTCTTGATGTCATTATTGATAAAACACAACTGCAAACATTCCTTGGGTCTTTAAACTACATTGTTGAGTTCTACAAGAACTTGTGGAAACAATGTAAACCTCTATTCGATCGATTACAGAATAATCCTTCACCTTGGTTTGATATTCATACTTCTCTTGTCAAACAAATCAAGTCCCATGTTAAAACTTTGTCTTGTCTTGGTATTCCTACAATTAATTCTTTCAAAATTGTTGAAAATTGATGTCTCTGACATTGGTTATGGAGGTATACTGAAACAACGTGTTTTACCAGACTCATCTGAATGAATTGTTCGTTTCCATTCAAGAGTTTGGAATAATGCACAAATAAATTATAGTACTATTAAAAAAGAAATTTTATCTGCAGTATTATGTATTTCCAAATTTGAAAGTAATTTGCTAAATCAAAAGTTTTTATTAAGAATTAATTGCAAAAGTGCTAAATATGTTATAGAAAATGATGTTAAAAATATTGCTTCAAAATATATTTTTGCTCGATGGCAAACTATTTTAAGTGTTTTGTTTTTAAAATTTTGATATTAAATATATTAAAGGTTCTCAAAATTCTATCTTTGATTTCCTTACCCGTGAATTTCTGCGGTGCCACAATGGCATATACAAGGTCGAAAGACAAACACCTTACTACAAATACTTTTAAACAACCTGTTAAACAAGAACTTGCTTCTCCTGTTGACATTGCTAACTGTTTTAACACCTTAGGTACTATCCCCAAACAAAACTACTCTACTGTGTTAGCATCTTCTTGAACCATATGCTATGGTCCCTGTTAACCAACCTGTTAAAACCACTTTCTCCAGAAACCCCAATGCTTCTCAATATGTCACATAACAATATTGCCAAAACCTATTCTCTATTGAGCCTAACAGGGCTATGATCAAAGTTACGCTCAAACTTGCTACAGGCTATTTCCTCAAAATTTCCACTGGATTCCCGAACACGTTGGTAAAGATTTAAGATATTATTCTTATTCCATGAGAAGTCCATATTTATCAAACCTATACCTAATAAAATTGATACATCCAAAATTATTTACCATAGCATTCTCTTACTCGACATTGTTACTAAAGAAAAATGTGGACTTAGTCCGGTTTCTACAAAGCCTTTACTTGGTTGGACTATTCCTTATTCTTACCATGACTACATCCATGCCTGGTTCAAATTCATGCTAAACCTAGATGAAATATGACTCATTTCGAGTTTGTTAATTTTGATAAAAATTTCAATTCTCACCTACCTTTTTGGTTCGCCCATTAGTGGACGCAATTTGGCCCTATTACTGATATTTTTCCCAGAACCTTTGACTGGCTCCTTCAAGTATTTTACAAGTGTTTACAAAACAGATTCACATGGTGCTAAATTTCCTGCGTGCTTCATGTTATTAAAAAATACAAGGTCCCTTGGATCTTGAAATGGTTGTATGTAAAAGAAGGGAATGTTCTTACTTGACAATGGTTTGTTAAATTATAGAACAAGTTTTCCCACACCCAAGATGTTATTGATAATGTTACTCTGGAATTCCCTATTGTTAACACCGTTACTCATAATAAAGCTCAAGCTTTAGCTTACCCCCTTGTGCAGACAGTTGCAACTACAGCTGCTACCACATCCACTATTAAACCTACTAAGCCGTTTGCCAAGACCAAAAAGAAGAAGTCTTCCTTTGATGATGTCAGCAAATCGACCCTCATTGCCTTACAAAAATAGCAGCGGAAGGGCCATGATGAAGCCTCCGTACCAGAATTAGAAGAAAATTAACACTGTCGACACAAGTAGCCAAAATTGCTAATATAATACTCTTGCTTAGACTGCACTGATTCTCTGGTAAAGCTTCAGATTCTCTGCTAAAGTTATTGAAGCTGTTTTGATTTCTTGTTACGAGTATGACTCTTGCTCTGGCTGCTCCCCACGAGGAATAATTCCCTCCAAGCAACGCATGCTGATACTTTTGCTGACCAACGATGAATAGTAAAAAAGTTAATTTTACTGTTTACTATTCAATATTTAAATAATGTTTAATTTTGCCTATAAAAGGGGGATGTCCCTTTTAGATAGGGTACCACAAAGTTTTTCCTAGTTTCAAATCCCATTTAGTTTCTAGATTGCTTTCTAACCTTTTCCCTTTCCAGTTCCAAGCCTTGTAACTCCTATCATCCTATAAGTGTTTTAATCTATTATCGAAACTATATTTTGTTAAGATTTCAACTGCTTTTACTTTACTGTTTTTAAAGCTTTCTTATCTTAAGTTCTGTTACATGAGGTATTTATTTTAACTTAATATACATTGTGCACTTCGGCCCCTTATATATATATATATATATATATATATATAAAGGGGGGCCGTTGCCCCTCGGTCATTTAATGCCTCTGTCTTTGACCACAATCAGTGGCGGCGCTACCTTATGGCCAGGGTGGTCCCAGGACCACCTTGACCTGAAAAAAAAAATTATATATAATAATTTAAAATTTTATATTTATTTACCTTTAAAAACAATTTTGGGACCACCCTGAATTTTTTTATGCCAATAAAATTAAATTTTGGTCCATAATTTGAGCAACTTAATAATATATTGGCGTCTTTCAAGCAAAAAGGAAAAACTCAAAAAAAAATTGAACTAAAATTTGAAAAAAAAATTATAATAAAACTACTATAGGCTGAGCCATGGCTTGGCCTAATACAACACAATTTTTAACTTTTTATTATTTTTTATTACAGTATTATTTTTGCTCAACAGACATATATTATTTACTTCTCATTTTTAATTATTTTTTCTTATTTATTTTTAACCACACACGTCTTCTATCTCCTCGATTTATACACTTCATATTTTTAAATTTTATCACATCTTCATCTACACTTTTATATCTACATTGCTTTCCTCCTTGTTCGTAACTTCTGTATCTTCTACTAGTACCAGTGCGGCAATGCCTCTTCTTAAGTTTTGAGTCTCAAATTTCTCAATACAATTTTTTTTTTAGCACAAACTTCATGTCGGCCGAATCTTGAATTTCACCAGATATTTACCAAAACACCCGAAATAGACCAGAATGACTTGAAATGTTTTCCGAAGTGGAATAGGGTAGGTTATTGTTTCAGTTTGTTTACTGACATGGTATTTTCCAGCCATTATGGCCGTAACGGAATGGAATTAATAACATTGAATCAAACCTAATTACCTAAAACCTAAAAAGAAATAAGATTGTGTAATTTATGCTTCCTAAGGAAAATCCTGAACAAAATTCCTGGAGCCGCCAACAATAATGTATTTATATTTTATAATTTTTTACTTTTAAACAACTCACTTAAACACAAAATGTAAGAAATTACTCCCTCCGTCCCACTTTGTTTGTCCTCTATTCCATTTTCGGATGTCCCAAAATGTTGTCCTGTTTCTAAAAATAAAATTAATTAATTTACTAATATTATACCCCTACTTTACTTTCAAAACAATTTGAAAAGAAAACAAACAAATATTTAAAAAAATCAATCTAATTAAGGCATCCTTTTAGTTGCCTCATTAAGAATAACTCTTTTTTTAAAAAGCTGATAAATTTATTTAGGGGCAATTTTGTAAATTTATACATTTTTATAAAGCAAACAAGATAATAAATGAAGTTTTCTTAAAAAATTTGACTTTTCAAATAGGACAAATAAAGTGGGACAGAGGGAGTAATTCACTTCAAAGAAAAATGCATGAAACTATTCTTTCCTTTCTTCTATCAAGAAACTAAGAACCAAAGTTTAAAAATTACTGAAATTAATTCCATAGGCTCTTGGTGCCCAACAAGAGTTTTTTTTTTTTTTTTTTTTCTTCTTGTCCGATGGTAGGACTTGAAGAGTTTATTGTGTAAAATACTGTATACATCGTTATTACAAGAGTTTAACAAGAAAAATACACTTTAAAAGATGAAAGAGAAAATAACTTTTCACTCACAGTGATAATTGTAAAGTTGTTATTTACAACTATTTTGTGTTGGCTTTAATTCCATGCCAAATTTGATTGTAATTTTGTTCAATCTTATGTACCTTGTATTTTATGTGGGATTTCTTTGTAAGGGCTATGTGTGAGAAAGGGTGTGAAGACTCAAGGCAAATTGAAGATCAAAGGAGTTTTTGCGGGTAGTTAGTGAGAAGTCTTCCCACGAAGTGAAACATGTGCTTAGCACATGATTGAAATGCGAAGAGTTATGACAGATGGTGATAGCTGGTTTCGCAAGTGTCTCGCGGGTAAGGCCTTCCCACGAGATACTCGCAGAACATTCTGTTTTGTTATTTTATCATTTCTGATATACCGTGTCTTTATCCACACTATATATACTCACATTACCCACATACTGAAGGGAGTGCTATTCAAAGAGAAAACCTTACTCACAAATCTTTGAGAGTTAGAGATTGTCATACTCATAATCTTCTACACAGTCTTGTGTGGTTTTCCTCAACTCCTACCTCTCCATATCCAAATCCTTGAGAGGTTGATAGGCCAAAAACTTACCACACGTACACCCATCATGAGTTTAAAGTGAGGTTTTGGTGCTACTGGAAAGCATTGGAAGTAGCCATTTGTTTGGTGGATGCAATCGGGCTGAATTGTGTGATCCAGAGAGCTAAAGAAGACAAGGCTTGGCGAAGTCAGTTGGTAGCAGGAGCTTGGAAGGCTCAAGTACATGGGGTAGACTAGGCTTGGAGGGTCTTTTGTTATTTGTGTACTCTAATTTATTCTCTAGTGGATCGATTTACCGCTTGGAGGGCGGCGGAGAGGTTTTTCACCGAGGTCTTCAGTTTTCTCTTTGATAACACATCAAAGTGTTATCTTGTGTTTGCATTCTTTTTCCCTACTCTTTTAGCTTTCATTTTACTATTGTGTTGTGATGAATATGGCTTAGAGTAGTTTATTTTTTTGTTCATTCACATTTACTCTATTCCGCACTTAGTTTAAGTTAGAGTAAAATTAATCGAGCCATAAGTTTTAATTTAGGAGTCTAAACAGTTTTTGTGTTTTCACACATTTTTAAGCTTTCAATAATTATATTAACTATTCACGCTTAGCAGGCAACAGATCAACATTTTCCAAAAATCCAAAGGTTGCAAAAGAGTTTCACAGTTTTTTTTTTTTTTTTTCTTAAAGAAAAAAAAAAGATTAATTTATTTTTATTTTTATTGATATACTTTGTGTAATCCAAAGAAGCGTCTATCGGAGTCCTTGAATGACCAAAAAAAAAAAAAAAATCACGGCAAGATTTTGTCTGCCATTACTGACTTAACTGATGTTAAACAGAATGGATCTTCTGTTAAATAATCAAAATACCCATCTATTATTTAATTTATGCATGTCCTTATAACCTTTTTAAAGGATAATTCAGTCATTTAAGGAATAAATGAAAATAAAATTATGTTTTTCATGCATGCAAGTTATCTATAGCAAACAAGGGCACTGTATAGTTCCTTCTCAAAAAAAAAGAAAAAAAAAAAAGAGCACTGTATAGTTCGTCAATGACTATATTCCTCAACCGACCAGTTGACCATCTCCTACTTGATCCCTTTCGTCTCTTCTAACCTTTCCTTCTTCTTTTTTCCTCGATCGTTCTCTGTGTATTACTCCATATATCCTAGCTTCAAAAATGGAAATTAATCCCCAAAACTTTGACAAGTCTGACCAGATGAAATGGAGCTCAGATGACCAGGGCTCAAGCCAAGTTAGGTCATATACCTGTACTTTTTGCAACAGAGGGTTTTCAAATGCACAAGCACTAGGGGGTCACATGAACATCCATAGAAAAGAGCGAGCCAAGCTTAAACAAGCTGCCGATGAAAACTCTCCCCCTTTGGATATCACCATAAACCCCACTGATCATGAACCTCAATCTTTGGAGGAGAAATTTTTATTTCAACTTGATTCTAGTGAAGAAAAAAGTTGCACTCCAAAAAGGCCAGATGATACTCGGGGTAAAGTTGGTGTCCAAGAACTTCAGCAGCTTTCCTTGTTTGTTGAGACACCTTCGGCCGGAAATGATATAATGGCAATTGATTGTGATGACTGCAATGAAAAGAAAGGGATGCAACTGAGTCATGCTTTGCCACAGACTGCAGAAGTGGACCTTGAGCTTCGATTAGGGCCTGAGCCTCAAGGAACACCGACAGCAATCAGTACAATAGAATTCTTTTAAGTTGGAAATGATGAGCACGCCTATTTTGGTCTAATAAAAGAGGTTCTTTTTTTCTACCCACCTCTTCATCTACTCTCTCATGTTGATTAACAGATAATATCAATTGCTTTACAGTGCAGTAGAGGGGACACAAATTATGTGGTGATTGGTATTGATATTGTTTGTAATCTTTGCTGCTATTGCAGCCGGCTTTATAATTCATTTTATACCTTATTTTATTATTATTTTCTCACTTATTGTAAAACTTTTGTTTTTTATATATAATGAGTAATCTTTTAGTGAAATTGTTGTTCTTTAATTTAAGGATGATATTATTTTTTTCCTTGCATAGTTTTATTTCTTTCAAGAGATCCACCGATCCATAATTGTCCTCTTTTTGTGGTGAGAATTTTAGTTTGGGAATCATTATGTTTCATCCGAGAAATCTATATTCCATTTTGTTTTGGGTAACTTACAAATCCTTTACCAACAAGAAAATAGATATACAATAGTGTTCAAAATATGCGTTGATTAGGGATCCCAAAACCCTAAAGCACACCAAGAACACGCTCTAGGACATTATCTAGAGTATCAGGAGAAGAAACCGTTAAAAGAAAAACTAACACTCTAAAGATCATCTCACACCGACCGTGAGAGGTTACATATATAGAATTCTACTACGAGCAGTAATGCGGTCACAAACTGAGAATCCATTGGAGTTGCTTCTCCGCTTGTGCTCGATCTACTTCTTCAAAAGCCTAAGGTATGTTTGGAACCTTTTCCTTTCTTCCCCTTCCATCTCTCTCTATCCAAATATAGGGTAAGCGAGTAAGGGAGAATATGATGATCAAAGTCAGGGTTAGAGTGAAGTTTTCCAAATATTTGGTTGATGTGCCCTCTAGTTTTCCTTGCACATTTTAGAGTGAAGTTTTCTACTTTAAATTCTTTTTCTCCCCTACAAAGCGGGGTGGGAGATTTTGAACCTAACTTCTATTCATGGAGAGAACTGGACAATGCCATTGAACTGAGCCACAAATCTTTGGCCTCTGAATTCCTGTTTGTTTCCTCCTGTATTAGACCTTAGTGTTGTGATCGTTGTGTAATTGTCCCCATGGTTTCATTGTAGCATTTTGAGTTGAAGATGTTTGTATATATGTTGCCACATCAATCTGATCCTACCATTTTAAGTTCCTAAACATTGTGAGTGAAAATAGAGCAGAAATAGGTAGATCTTCTGCTTGGATTTTCGCATATTATTTTCACCTCCGGTTAGTGCTAGTTAGTGGTCTAAAGCCCATAGAGGTTGGGGTTCTCAACAGCTGAAGAAAGAGAGCCTTGTGCGGCCATATTTTATGTTCAAATTTCTTGCTCGCGTTAATAAGACAAAATTTAATGGGATCTGTAACTCCACTTAAAGACGTGATTCATTGTGCCTAGTAAAAGATGAAAAGAATAACCAAGAAAATACGTAGTCAGAAATCACCCAAGGAACCCAACTGTATACAGTTGAACTTGAAGAAGATGACAAAATCTGATTCTTGAAACTAAAAATATAATCAATATATATCGATTTAGACATAGAACTTAACTGATGTGGTGGTGTGGATCCAATCATTTTTTTTCTTCACTCTTGAAGAATTTGAACAAACTAACCCTGTGCTATAATCAACAAATATTCATACGAAAAGCTGTCTTTAAAATCATATCCAAGGATTAATAGCTAATACTGGGAAATAGTGTTTGTAGTGATTAAACAGGTGTAGACCAAAACATTTTCTTTTAATTATTGGTTCCAAGTAAAATTGGCTTATATTAGAGTTAAGAATGGAAGCCCGAAATCGTTTTAGAACTTCATCACATGAATTTCACACCGCATAATTTCTATAAAATATATGATTTTCTGGTTGAGTGTAAACACTTGGATGCTCTACGAGCTAGTGTGAAGTTATTTCACCTGAATGAATTACCAAATTAGAGCATTAACCATCATTTTCTACAAAATGAATCTGAGAAAGTATGTGGACACAATTTTTATACTATAACTCTTATAACAACTTTGATTATAAGTGGTGAATTCATATGAAAGTGATAATTCTCCAATTAAAGCTAACCACATCATCAAGTTGTGCTAAATATTGTTGCAATGTGTGGTCGTAGAATAATAATTAGTGAATTGGTTGAACTTAAGCATTACAGACTCTTACATATGACATTAAATACATGATGGCCACCACCTCATGAAAAAGTAAAATATCATTTAGATAATTAAATTGGTAATATATTTTTATTTTATATATATATATAGAGAGAGAGAGAGCCTCTTGTTATGAAGAGGTGTTCACACCATAATTTAAGTATGTCATCGTATCTAGTCTCCTCCACTCTCTCCTAAAAGGTGTTGGGATAAATCCCTCCTGTCACAAATCAAATGACTAAAGGAACAAAGACAATTACACTAAACACAGATGGCAGTGCCATCGGCAACGTAGTGTTGGTTGGCGCAAAGGGTATATTGTGAGACAGCTCTGGTGGGTGGATCTCCAAATTTTCATTAAATATGGGCTTAGCAACTAATAATATGGCTAAACTGGCAGCAGTCCGGTAGGGACTTTCACTAGCATGGGATTTGGGCTTTAAGTTTGTAAAGTTGTGATTTACAACTATGTTTTATGTTGGCTTTATTCTATAACTAAAAGTGTTGTAATTGTTTTAAAATGTTCCTTGTATTTTGTGGAATTTTATTGTATTGGGTTTAGTATTAAGTTGGTGAAGAATCGAGCATGAATTGAAGAATCAGCGAGTTTAAGCTTGGCCTTTCCAAGCTTACCCAAGGTTTCAATGGCTTTTTGTTCTGCCTGCTCCAACGCTTTCTTGGCAGTTGTTGCACGCCTGTCCATGATGTTCAGCCTTGAGGTCTTATTTTTCAAGCTCGCCTCTGCCACCTGTTTAAGGGCTTTCTCCTTATTAGCCTCCTCCTGTGCATCCTTCAACCGACCCTCCACCACATGGGTCAGTTGGGCAGCCTAAATCAACCGAAGGGCAAGGTTAGGGTAATTCTAGACCGACTAGTAACACTTGTGAATTTTTATGACAAAAATACAATGAAAAGAAGTAGGACAAGTAAATAAATGGACAGGCAGTGACAAAAGGCTCGGGTGGAAGTAGAACATACTGCCACGATGTGCCACTTCAGCTTTAGCACCAAGTCGTCATCCTTGCAGCTGACGTGCTCCATGTCGTCTGGGAGCAGTGGAGCCTGTCCAAGGCTGTCAGACACATATCCCCCCTCATCGCTCCTCCAAGTTCGAAGGTATGAGCTAGAGGGCAAGGCTTCATTCCCCAACTAAAAAGAGAATACCCAAGGGGTTGTCGAGCTCGAGGAGAAGGCCGCAACCTAGAAGCCAATCAACACTTGTTGCTTCACAAGTTGAGTCTCCTAGGAGGTCTTTTCGGCTATCTAGGCAAACTCTCGACTAGAAAGGGGTGCAGTGGGCTGAGCGGGAGAGATGCTGCCTACTACGGTAGCACCACTGTCACCTTTTTAGCATTTCTTCCATTTCTGGGAGGCAAGAGGGGTGATTTGCTTAGGAGTGGGTTGTGTAGAAGGCTGGCTGCCTGATGCCCGTGATGCCAGGAACCAACGATCTAGTGCCATGGATCTTTTCTAAACCATGTCTTGGTCGGGGTTTGTAGTGCGAATGTAACTAGGTTTGGTTCCTCACGAACGAGGTCCTCTTCGATGGGATCTTATAAGGCCAACACGTCCAAGGGGATGTAAACTACCCTACCTTGGAAGACTGTCCCCCGAAGTGTCCTGTATGAATTCGAGAGAGTCGTGGTTCGCTATTTGGGGACCGAGTTGTGTGGCTTCCTCAGACATTAGACCGCGCGGCAAAACTCCTGGCAACCGTACGTCCAAATACGATAATAACGGGTTACCGACTGTGAGGGCGCTTGACGAATCCTGGTAGCTCGTGTAAGAAGGCATGCAACCTAGGATCAGGTGGGAAGCCCTCAACTGGCCATCGTAATGCACGAAGATCTCGAAGCTGAGGATGAAGTTAAGCTCCTTGACCCACACAATGCTTAGGTCTAGTTGGAATTTCTTGGAAACTGCACTGAGAACAATCATAGTTAGAAAGGGTTTTTTTTTCTTCAAAAGGGAAAACACGCAGAAATTAAAATGCCAACAATGAGTTAGTGAAAGACAAGTAATGACCACTATACAAAAAGCTTAAACACACAAGTAAACTACCCGGGGGGGGGGGGCAAGTTGCATACAAGGTCGAGGGTTGGGAGTAAGGAGTACTGACCTATTTGGAGTGGTGAGGTTGGCTAAGTCAGCTCTCCGTTCAGCCAATTTCCACTCACCTTCACAAATTCCCCTGCTGAGTTCCTATTAATATCAAAGAGGCAGGATATCAGCCGGACCATGGTGCTTCGAGTTTGAAGATAGTACCCGAGGTCTAAACTCCCCTGAATAGAGTACATGAAGTTAATATCATGATAGGTAAGGCTCAAGCCGTACAAACAGTTGAGGTGCCCCACACAATTCACTTCCCTATAAAAAATAAGGTAGAAACTGGTCGGGACTTAAGCCATAGAAACTAAGAGTCCTAAGAAGTAAAGGGTCTACTAGGAACCTAACATTGCCCTCTAAAATGGATATTAATGGGAAGAGCACTACATGTGGACAGCTTTGGCCTTCTATAAAACCCTCATCACAGTACGAGATTTTGACATCTCGAGGGATGTTAAATCTAGCTTTGAATGATGCCACATTCTCCTTAATTTTTAATAGATAAGCAAAAGGCATGCTATCTAAATTTAAGTTGAGAGGGGAGACGAAAGATAGACTTACAAGATTTTTTCTTGTGGAGGAGGGAGTGAGGTCTTTTAAAGAAGATGAAGGCTCGGGAACAGAGGGAAGAGCAAAACGCTAGAATAAATAGGAAATAAAGGAAAAAAGACAAACACGGTGAGTGTGGTGGGTATTTATAGAAGCAAGGGTGCCATTAATGGTAACTATCACATGGCAATAAATGTGTGCCATCATTACATGTCATGCGTGCATTGGTTAGTGAAGCGTTAGGTTACCTGGGCCGTTGGATGCATCAAGCCCTACCACATCTTTTCCATACGGGGTAGGCTGTCCAATCCATCGCATTAAAAAGTGGTTTATTGGTCTTCCCAAGGTGAACACGCTCCTTCCCTAGGGACTGAGCGGGGAACAGCGCGCCGACCACGAGCCAAGTAAACCCCGATCCTATCCCTACTATGCAAGAATAGGATCATGGGGGGCCACTGTGGGAGAGTTGAGCCCAGAGAACAAAGCTGGCCCGCACAGGCAAAGACCAACGTGAAGCCCAAGGCCCACTAGGCGGTGAAGGCCTAACATACAAGGGAAAGATAACCCTGGGCTTCATCATGTTAGGCTCAATTCTTAGTTAGGTGTTAGGAATTGGGGATATTGCATTCCAAGGGTTTCCCAAGAGGTTTGTGTCCGAGCCGACCAAAAAGAAAACCTAGGCACGGTCACCTGGGTTAGTCACTGGGAACTATCGATGTTGAAAAGAAACCCACTACCGAACATTGTCCAGCGTCTGGAAGAAGTTCCAAAGGAATCCTTTGAATTCATAAGGATCCCTTGGGATTCTATTAGGCTTGGGAATGTGTAAGTAAATGAGGAAAGAAATGATGACCACTCCACTCATGGAGGGCTATAAAAGGAGGTCAGAGTAAAGGTAGAAGGGGTTGGATTTTTTATGAAAGGGAAGTAAGGCATACATAGAGAGAAATAGAGGGAGGTGCCAGATTGGGGTATAGAGAGGAATCAAGGGAGAGTATTGTCACTGGTTTGGGGCCCCACTTAGTAGGATTGAGCACCATACCCACTTACAAATAAATTGTGAGCCCTTTGTTGCCTTAGTGTTGGTATTGGGCACACACACACCATGTGTTTGTGAAAATGCCTCTATGAGTGTTAATCCTCATAAATGTGATGACATGTTACATGAATCTATGGGTGTTGTTGAAATTCCTAATTTCAAACTTTTGAAAAAAAATGCTAAGAAGTTTCATGAGAATTTGAGCAAGTTCATTTGTGAAAATGATGATTTGATTGCTAAGCTCAATGAATCCAACAAATTGGTTAAAAAGTATAAAAAACTTGCTGAACATTCTCTTGAAAAACTAAAAGAGTTTAATGTTTGAATGTGGACTTGGATGCTAAACTTGTTTTATCTAACAAACTTGTTGATGATCTTAAATTTGAAAATGAATCTCTAAAGATGCATGCCAAGTGTTTGATTCCTGAACCTATTGCTAAAAAAGGAAGAAAATCTTTGTTGCAATCATGTTGTGTTGCCAATTTTGTGTCTATTGTGAGTTTTACCTCTAAAAACAAATCGGTGTACATTTCTCCACACAAAAGAAACCAAAAAATGGAGAGAAAGACTCTTAAGCCTAAGCCTTCGCTTAGGTCTCATCCTAGGGATTTGAATGGATCTAAGTTTGTTCCTACTTGCCACCATTGCCGTGTGATCGGTCACATAAGACCACAATGTTCCATGTTGAAGAGAGAACAAAACCATGTTGCTAAATCCCTCCTTAAAAAGCCTAGTGGACCTAAACCTATTGTTTGTCACCATTGTGGTGCCTTTGGTCATTTAAGACCCCACTGCTTTAAGTTTCAAGCTCTTAAAAGAATTAAAAGAAAAGAGAAACTTGAGCTTCTTGGAAGTTGTGCTTTGCAAGCTAAATCGGATTTGATTGATAGTGGTAAGTTGTTGAAGCATGTGGTTAATATTCTAACCTCCTTGTCTATGTGCATCTCCGGTTCTCATTTTTCCAACCCTTATTTCATTTCTCATGAGACACTCATTCCAAACAATCATTCCTTTTGGATGAGGAATGTTTCCTATGGTTAAGCTTATGCTCTTTTAGTCCTAGATCTAATTCTTTCAATTTTTGTAGGACCCTTTATGCATTAGATGCTTTATTGTCATGCGTTTGTTGATCATGCATCTCTTTAAATGCTCTTTATTTTTTCTTTTTCTTTTTTGCATTTGATCTTACTTTTATTCTTTTGTCTTTATGTATGTAAAAATCCAAAAACAAATAAAATGTGGAAAATTCAAAAAGTTTGATTGTATATGTTTGAGCAGATTTCACATGTGAATTTGGCCTAGTACCTCCGCACTAATGGCGTAGTGTTTTTACGAGCTTATCTTGTTATGTATACACATTCTTTAAATGTGAGCAACATCTAGAAATCTATGTTTGCTTGTTGTTAATAGATTTTCAAGCTTGTCATGAATGATTGGTCAATAGTCTTGCTTGATCTTGATACATAAGTAGACTTGTGCCTATATATCTCCTCTCTTTTTTTCTTTTTCAAAAGAGCTCTTCAAATTTCAATCTCCAAAAAGATAAAGAGCTAAAAAAGCCTTGCTTCGAAAACTAGTTTGACTAGGCAAATGTGGAGCAATTTGTATTAAAATGTATGGTGCCAAAGCCAAAGGCTTATTGGTCAAAAATACATCAAAAGTTCATGGCATCGTTTCTCAAGATTTTGAGTTGCATTTGATCAAAAGTATGAAAAATGGAAGCCAAATGAAAAGCCTTCAATCAATTGTAAACACATTGGTGAGTGGTCATATATGTTCATTTCTACAAGTGAGATAGGTCACTTGACTTCATACTAGTTATGTATGACTTTATTGAATTGATCATTGAAACTTCATACTAGACTATGGACTAGTTCATTCTTAATTCACACACACAACACACAAGTTTAATGTTCAATGAATGCCTATTTCATTTGTGTGTTTGTACATGTTTAAATGTGATGTGTGTGTGCTTAACCATATGTGGATCAAATCAAAAAGATTTTTGTTCTTTTTTTTGGTTTTGGAAGTGATTTGTATCACCCACGTTTTTTAAAGTTTTTCAAATTGATTTTGTGTGAAAAACAAGTTTTCTAGGTGTTTTCGCGACTCATTTTGCAAGTAAGCTCAATCGTAAGTTTGGACAGAGAGTTTCGCGAGTGGTTTGCAATAAGGACTTACCTGTGAGCGACCTGCAAAAATTCCCAACTACCTACGAAAATTTCTAGATTAGCTTTTTAGAGGGCATTTCGTGGGACATTTGTTTTAAACTTCTCCCATGTTCTTCCAAACCCCTATTTTAATATTTCTATATCAAAACCCAACTAAATTCAACTGTTTTTCATTCCATTAACATCTCTAAAGTAATCTTTAACTCTTTTCATTGTTTTTTATCCTTAGCTTATGTTTTTGGGGGGTTTTATGTTCATAGTTGGGATTTTCTCAAATAGGGGTTGAAAAACTTATTTTTTGTCAATCTTTTTGATTGGGTTTTGTTTTAAATGATAATTTTCTTTGGATGTTGATCCCTTGTGGCAAAAAATAACATGTACTTAGGAAAAATTTTCATATGTTCATGCATTGTTTAACATACATGTATAGTGTGTGCACTCTAAGTGTTTGATAAAATGCCTCTATGGTATTTTTTCACTCTTTTGGACTCCGATGAGTACCAATTTTTGGAGATCACCATAATTATTCATGTTTATCATGTTTTGATCATTGGTTGTGTGTTTTTCTTACTTTTCCTTGTGAGTGCTTGCTCATGCATTGGTCATGCATCTCACATGCACACTAGATGCACATTTGATGCACAGTAGATGCACATTTGATGCACACACTCTTACACTTGACATGTTTTGCATTCACTCCTGCTAGTTAAGTCTTTTTAGACCTTTTAGCATATATAACATGTTCTTGTGTCTATTTCATGCCATGATCTATGTCTTGTTCTATCATCCTTAGCATGTCATGTTTTCTTTATGCTTTGTAGCATTGTGTCTTTAAGATGTTTTATCTTTTGTCTAAGCTTCATTTTCTCATTCAGCTTGCACCCCTCATGCATCTATACCCTTATTCATATCTTCTTTTCTTTCCCTCCTTCCTCTTGATTTATGTGTCTATTTGTGACAAAAAAGGGGGAGAGTATAGTAAAGAGTATACAAGAGTGTATCGTCATTTCTATATGACTCATGTGCACATTGGTAAGAAGAGAAAGCCATAGGGGAGATGCATATACCAAGGGAGAGAAGACATCTTTTATGAGAAAACCCTATTTTCTTCTTTTTTTTTCTTTTTTTTCTTTTTTTTATGCTTGTTTTTTCATTGTTTTATGGTACTTTGAGTTATATTTTGTATCTATGCTTTGTTGTTCTCATCGTATCGTGTTTATGTGTTGGACATGCATACATCCTTATGCCATTGTGCTTTATTGGTTGCATGTTTGGATGATCATTTGCTTTGCTATGTGATCATTGTAGTCATTTTCATATGACTGTCATGTGTTTGATCAAGTTGCTCATATGTTTCACATCATGATTACTTGATAGATTTTTACTTGTTACATTATACTTGTCCTTTGTTACTTGATTTAACTTGAGCGTCTAATGTGTTTTGTACAAGTGTTTCAGGTTACAGATATGGTGTTCCAAGTTCATCACAGGTTTTAGATTTAGGTATGAGTGAGTTTTGCTATTATTCCCAAACTCACGTTTAAGTTTAGAGTCTGTTATAGGATGTTTTGTTACAGAATAGCCAAAGGGGAAGATTGTAAAGTTGTGATTTACAACTATATTTTATGTTGGCTTTATTCCATGAAAAAAATGTTATAATTGCTTTAAAATGTTCCTTGTATTTCGTGGGATTTTATTGTATTGGGTTTAGTATTAAGTTGGTGAAGAATTGAGCATGAATTGAAGAATTAGTGTAGTTTCGCGACTAGCTTTCAAGAAGTTCGCAAGAAGAGAAACCTGCGAAAAGGCCATGTGAGAAGCACATGCTAGAAGCTGAAGAGTCATGCCAAGCTATCGATTTCACGACTATCTCACGAGTAGGGCCAACCCGCAAGGCATCCACGAAACTCTATGTTTAGAGGATTTTAAGTGTGACTTTCTTACCCTTCACCCATACTATATATACCCTTATTACCCACAAAAGTATGATAGCCTATTTAGAGAGAAAAACCCTAGATAGGTTTTCCTACAACACAACACACCCGTCTTTTAGAGAGAGAGCTACTCATCCTTAGTGAGAAATCATTCTAGTCTCTTCTCCTTTCCTCTCCCATTATCATATCTTGAGAGGAGATTTGTACCCAAATACAACCCACGCCTTTGTAGAGTGTAGAGAGTGTTTTGGAGCTTGGGAAGGTTTGAAAATTTGCCAAAAGAAGCCGGTGAGGCTTGGTGGATGCAATCGGGCGTATTGCGAGATCTAGAAAACTAGAGAAGACATGACTCTGAGAAGTCCGTTAGAAGTAGGAGCTTAGAGGGCTCAAGTACATTGGGTAGACTAGGCTTGGAGGGTATTTTGCTATTCGTGTACTCCAATTTTATTCTTTAGTAGATCAATTTCAATTTGGAGGGTCACGAAGACGTTTTTCACCAAGTTTTCTAGTTTCCTCTTTGATAACACATCTTGGTGTTATCTTATGCTTGCATCTCTCTTCCCTTACTCTTGTGTTTTACATGTTAGTGGTTTATATGAACTAGAGCAGATCTGATGATTGCGCTTCATTTACTTCTTTTCCACACTTAGATAAGTTAAAGTAAAAGCAATCTAGCCGTAATTTTATTTTGGGGGTCTAAATAAGCTCGTGTGTTTTTGACATAAATCTAAGCCCTTTCAAAGTTTATCCAGATTGAGATTGATTCCATTACAGTATTATCATGGTTAACTAATAGAAATGCAATTTACCCTCATGATATGGTGTCTTTAATATATGATTGTAGGAGCCTCAAGGAGCAAGAATGAGTAGTGCAAGCACGTCATATATACCGTGAAGCAAACAAATGCATGGATGCCCTTGCAAAGTGGGGAACCCACCAACAACATCTTTTGTCTGTGTAGTACCTATCCCAATTTTTGTATACCACTATTTTGTAAGGAATTTGGTCAGCCTCAGGAGTAATAGACTATGTGCCCGACGGCCGAATACTAATGTTGTATGAACTCTATATTAACTAAATAAGACCTCCTGTTTCTACCAAAAAAAAAAAAGGAACAAAGACAAATAAAAATATCCATGCAATCACCAACCAAGAAATCAACAAAAGAATACCAAATTTAAATGAAATTGCCTCTAGTTTAGAGGTGAAAATTATGGGGAAAATTTGACATATTTACTATAATAAAACAAAGATTATAATATTCAATTTTATGTCCAAATTGAGTCCACAGTAAATTGGGTAAGCTCAAGAATATATTAGGACCCAGTAAAGCCAATATAGCAACAAGATCTCCACAATGAATACTTCAAAATTTCTGTGATTGCAACATTCAAAACTTCCTCCTAGTGAAAATTCTCAATATACCTCCCTTTTATGTGTAGCTTGAATAAAGAAAAAACTCATTTTAATTTTTCTTTCTTCAACTTGCGCTCTCATAATTTTTATACTACTTACTCCCACATTACTCTTTCTATATGTATCTCTCTATTTCTTAAATTGTCACACATGCACAAGGCCACATTTCAATATAGCAAGCTAATTTTTCACTGCTCTAGGTGTACTACCACACATGTAGCACTTCCCTTTTTATTTCTCTTTTTATGACAAAAAGCTTACTTGCTTTGACTTTAACAACAAGCTCGTTAAAGAGCTTTTCTATCAAATATGGGTTGGACATAAAGGTTTTGTGCACCCAACAATCTCCCATTCTGACACAAAACTTAAGCTTCTCTTTAGGCACGGCCTTAGTCAACATCTTAGCTAGATTTTTTTTTCAATGTGAATCTTTTTCAACTTCATCAACTATTGCTCGACAACTTGTTTATACCAATGTATCTCACATTAGTATGCTTTGTGTTTGAAATAGTGTTGATGCTCATTTTGTAAATCTGTACCCAAAAGCCCATAAAGAAGAAAGCCCAATAAAAAGAAAATAGGGCAAGCCCAAGAGTCCATACCCTTTTCCACAAAGGATAAACATGGCCAGAAGAGACATGCAATAGAACGAAACAAAAATAATATGCTACAACAAAAAAGGCGTGGGAATAAAAGAAGACAAAAATAGAGGATTGTGGAGCAAGCACACAAGAGCCAGAGCACCACCAATCTGTACCCATCCAATACAAGGGAGGTTGGCCCACAATTAAGGGATTCAAAGGGTGTGGTTTATTGGTGGGGGGAAAATGGCTTTATATTTGGTTTTCAGCCATGACTTCTTTTGGGAATATACCTTGTTGGGATGGTATCTTACCCAAAAGAGGTAGTAGATTGCTGGGACCATCTGATGCATGCCATAGAGGTAGGTAGAGAGGTAGCTTAATCCTTATCCATTTGAATCTAGAGGGAAAATCTTATAGCAAGAACAAACAAAAGAGAATTTTGTCTTGAAATGAGTAGTGGTAGAGTGAGAATGTACTAAGTAGTGGTAGTGGCTGGGCAACCAATGGGTTGGTGGACAGTCCTGAAGAAATGCCCACAACAAACCAAAAAACAATTGGTGAAGCCCTAGTGGTAAAAATGAGAAATCCCATGAAATCAGTTCACTATAAAAGGGGGAAGTAGCCATAGATGGAGGGGGGAGGCACCCATCGAGAGGGGACCTAAGGGGGGAACAACCCACAGCAAGATAATAGTAAGAAACTAAAAGTAAAAAGAACAGAGAGAAAGAAATAAAGTGGTAAAAAGAAGAGAGAAAACACTGTAGAAATAGGGGCATGCATCAATAGACTATCTTTTTCCCTCCCTCTTTAGCAAACCCACTCTTTGGAATCCAAAAGTAGTAATAGGTAGCCATTTAGGTCCATTGCCCAAGATGTACAACTTTAATGACAGAAGCCTATAACAAGGTTGGTCAAGTTGGGGTTCGGGTTCCTTTTTGGTTCGCTTCTTGCAAGAAAATGCAATGTTTTATCTTTGTCACAAGTATTTACATATGTTCTGTGGCAACACCTTTTTATCATTTTTTGTTGTATCAGTTGTTCTGTCATGTTATCTTTATTTGTTGTATTAGTTATTCTGTTGTTGCACCTTTTTATCATATTTGCAATATTAGCTGTTATGCTAGCTAAACCTTTTCTACTAAATATTTCATTATTTATTTGTTATTACGTGTTTTTCTTTTAATATGAACTAGTCATTATTTTTTCCATACTCATTTTGCTGATTATATTTTACAGATTTATATGTGAATACGTATAAATATACATATACAGCTATATGTATGTATATATTTGAGAATACGTTGACCTGTGTAAACTAGGATGGGTATTTCCTTTGTGTTTTAGAGTTGTTTATGTGCAAGAAGTGGAGAAATATTTTTAGCACTAGAAAATGAAGAGTAATTATTCACATTACAAAAAAAGGTAGAAAACTTTATTGCATAGCAGAAAGTTTTACAGCACAACAAAAAGCTTTACTGCACATTAGGAAGTTAAGGAAAGTTAGTTCCGCAGCAGAAACTAAAAAAAATGTTCTTTTGCGGTAAAGATGGAGAAAGGTCACTCACACTGCAAAAAAGTGCAAAAAACTCTATTACACAGCAAAAAATTAAGAAAAGTCAACTCTACAGCAAAAACTGGAGAAATGTTCTTTCTGCAGCAAAAATAGAGAATAAGCCCATTTTACAGTGGCTTCCCTTGGACTTTGGATTCAACGTTTGCGTGCAAACTGACAGTAGTAGAATGGTACCTTAGAGCCCATTCCATGGAGCATTAGGCCCAACTTTCTTCTTAGAAAAAGCCTAGACTAAACGTTGTCTATTAATATTGAGACGCGTGTCTAAGGTACAAGAAGTGTAAAAACCCACCCTAAATAAATGGTACTTAGTATTCCTACTCAAGTCTAGTGCGCTTTAACTATCATGTTAAACTATGTATTGTCTTTCTTAAAACCCTAATCTTGGAGAAATCATTTCATCTAAAGCATTTCTTTACTTGCTTTAGTTGTTGCAATATATTCAGCCTTAGTTGTAGATAAGGAAACACACTTTTGTACTTTAGACTACCATAATATAACTCTCCTTGCAAAAGTAAATAAGAACTTCGAGGTAGATTTACTAAAATCAAGGCCTTCTACCCAAGGAAGTGGATCTCATACCGTACCAGCCGAAAAATAATGTACCGGTCACCAAAACGGTATAGTTTACCCTCCATACCGTATCGGATTTTATTCCGGCCTGTTTCGGCATGTATCGGCCTTTTCCGGCTGCTTCGGCTATTTCGGCCGATAAATGTAAACTGGACCGGTACACATCTCACCTCATTTCTTCTCTCTCATCTCTCACTACTGTGTCTTGCTCGTCAACCATGGTTGCTTCTTCTTGGTCGGCCTTTGTTGTGTCTTCTTAGTCGACCACTGTTGATGTTTCTTCGTTAGCTGCATATCATCTTCTTTGCGATCTGCTAGTTCTGCTACCGCTTCTTCTTCTCTTTCTTTTATCAAGCTTTAACTTTTTAAACTTTTGTTTTCTTTTTTCTAATAAAGAACTTTTGTTTCCTAGCTTGTCTTGGCTCTAGCACCTTTGAATGATGTTTCTTACTTTTTTTTTTTTTTTTAATGTCACTTTGGTTCATTTGTTTACTTGTGTCAGCCAAAGAAGATGGGTGGGTTGCTTGTGTTAGCCATTTTTGCTTATGTCAGCCAGAGAAGATGGGTGGGTCATAGGCGTAATTAATTCCTTGGTGTGAAGAGGTTTTTACTTTTTAACTCATCTTTTTATAGTTCTAGAGTCTACACCGTGTAATATTTTATCCTTTAATGCATGTTTATTTTGGTGATGTTTTTAAATTATATTCATTATTATTTTTTATTTGTTAGATTAGTGGGTCAATTTATACGGTTTAAAAAAAAATAAATATGATTAATACAGTATGAAGAACCATAACTTCTTGACTTCCTATCATGTAGAATTTGTATTCCAAAAATTAACATGTTGGACTCAAAGATCTTTCATATCAAATGACTTGAGCAAATCATTCTTTAAATTACTGATCACACTGTCATCTTGTCTTACTATTAATATATAATCTACATATAGTAGAACAATTATTTATCATCAACAATTTTTTTTGACATAGACAATAAGTCGAACTTCTTTTTCCACTACCTTGGAGAATGCTTCAAGCCATACATACTTTTTTTTCAATCTACAATTTATGTATTCTTTCTCTTTCATTTCAAATCCTTCTAATCGGCCCATATAGATTTCTTCCTCCAAGTCACCGTGAAAAATAAAAATAAAAGCAGTCTTCACATCTAATTCCTCAAGATTAAGATCCGAACTAGCTACTAATGTTTCGGGCAAAGATAAGGGCCGGTAAAGTCTTGGTAAATAGGAAGTCTTTATACTAAATGATGTTATATGTGCCTAGTTTACGCAAGATGTATCAGTTCCTGTACTAGATGATATCAAAATTACGAGAGAGATTTAGAGAAAATGATCTTGTTATTCATAATAATACATACACTTTCTATATTTATACATATCAAATGCTAAGCAAAACAGGAAAAACTAACAAAACTAATTGCTTAAATGAAACACAAGCCAAACATGTGACAATTAAGAATAACTATTACTAATAGCTAAGCTACATGTAGTTTTAAAATAATAACAGTAAGCTATAGTCGAACACTGCTTCTTCTTCTTCATTTTACAAGAAACTTTGCTTTCTTTTGTCTACTCTTCTAACTTCTATCTAATCTTTTCTTTATTATTCTAATACTCCACCTTAAAATGGAAAAATGGTGGAGCCAATATTCACTATTCCCATCTTGAAAATAAGACCATGAAACTGATTTAAATCCAAAGCTTTAGATAACAAATTTTCTAATTGACACTATGTCTTAACATGTATCAATTTAATGACTTTTGCTAGCATCTCATCTATAACAACATGACAGCCAATTTCTATATGTTTGGTTCTTTCATTGAATATAGGATTTGAACCAATATGAATAGTTGATTGACTATCACAAAACAACAAAGCTTCCCAGCTATGATCAATTTGAATAACTTTGAGAAAATACAAAATCCAAACTATCTCACAGGCTGCTACAACCATTGATCTATACTTAGCTTTTGCTGATGATCTATAAATTGTTGACCGTTTCTTAGACTTCCAAGATATCAAAGAATCACCAAGAAAAATATAACAGCCAGTCACTGATCTTCGTTTATCTAGGCATGAAGCTCAATCTGAGTCTACAAACCCCTTGACATGAAGCTCTGCACTAGAAGAAAAGAAAATTCCTTTGCCTGGTTCATTCTTCAAATATTGTAAGACTATGTGTTGTAGCTAAATGTGGCTTCCTAGGCTTTGACATATATTGACTCAATTTGTGTACTGCAAAAGTTATGTTTGGCCAAGTGATAGTTAGGTATAATAGCCTCCCAATTAACCTTCTATATGAACTAGGATCATGATGACCATCACCATCATACTTACTCAATTTCACATTTTGTTCCATTAGTGTTTTCACAGGCTTGCAACCTAATAACCTTGCATCATCTAGCACTTCTAAGGCATATTTTCTCATACACAAAGCAATGACCTTATCTGAGCTTGCCACTTCCAGGCCAAGAAAGAATTTTAAGTCACCTAGATCCTTAAGCTTGAACTTCTGATCTAGCAGCACTTTGAACTGATTCATTTCTTCTTGATCATTTCTTGCAATCAATACATCATCCACATAGACTAACAAAACAATAAAAGACTAATTTTGTTGCCTAGTAAAGAGAGAATAATAAACTTTGGACTAAGTAAAACCCAATTGAAGGAAAGTAGAAGAGAAGTTGGAGAATCACTGCCTGGATGCTTGCTTAAGGCCATAAAGGGACTTTTTTACCTTACAAACTAGCTACCCCTTGCAGCTTACAAACTAGCTACCCCTTGTTATGGAATCCTGGTGGAAGAGCCATATATATATCCTCAACCTTTCACAGCAGCAACAGCTAATAGGCATTTGAAAAATACCATCTTAGCAACATGGGTGAAAGTATCTATGTAATCAATGTCTTCCTTTTGTGTAAAACCTTTGGCAACTAATCTAGCCTTGTATCTCTCTATGGACCTATCTAATTTGTATTTGATCCTATATACCCATTTGCAACCAATGGGCTGCTTATGAGGAGGTAGAGGGGTGAGAGTCCATGTGTTGTTAGCTTCTAAAGCAGCCATAACCTCTTGCCATTTAGGATTATTAATAGTTTGGAGATAATAGCTAGGTTCAGTGTTTGAAGAAGTGGAATTACAATAGGATTTATATGAGGGTGAGATGTGGTTATAAGAAAGAAAGAAAAAAAAAAAGAAAAAAAAAAAGAGGATAAGTAGTACTTGGCTAGTGAAGTGAAGCGGAGCTGCTTGATGTCACTTGATTGCAATGGTAAGATTTAAGATAAGAAGGAGCTTTATGGACTCTAGTTGATCTTCTAAGATTCACATGAAGAACATGAGGATCATCCTAGACCTTAGGGACATCTATCATCAGGCTCATGATGAACTTGAATGATAATATCATCAAGATATGTAGAACCAGAATTTGAGTAACTAGATTGTGGAGAATGTGGTTGTGAAGGGTTAGAATGTGAAGAATTGGATTGTGGAGAAAACAAATGTGCGGAACCAAAATTGGAGTACCTAGATTGTGCAGAAGGGAAAGAGTCATCTAAAAAGACAGATGAAATAAGTGGAACAGAGGATCATCCATACAAGAATCTTATGTAGATGAACGAGATTCAAAACTTGATGGATTGATTGTGACAATAGCCATTGAAAAAGTGTACGTGCAAGTTAGATTTGAGGTTATATAAAAAATAAATAAATAAATAAATAAATAAAAAGAGTAAAATAAATTATCTAACAGTACATCTACATGAGAAAGCTTAAAAAGATGCAAGTTTTGACATGACACCCGAACAAGAGAGAAAGAAAGTGATGATATGACATAAAAAAGACAAACATTTAAACAAGAAGAAGAAACTGATTACTAAAGCAACACATGATGTATGTGAAAATCCCTAAAGAAGGGGTACAAAAAAACCATGGTTTGAGCAAGAATGTAACATTCTTGCTCTGCTCAGCTTCTATTATCTATGAAAAGAGACCACTTTCTTACAATTAGGTTGTTTTTCTTTCCTACCAACTCTCTACTCTCTTCTCAAAAATATCTACTTGGATTCTTGCTCCGATAGCACAGCAACATGTTCCTCTTACACTCTAAGGAATATGGTTGAGTACATGGACAGGTGTCAAGTCATCATTTTCTCTTTTGGACCTTTTCACAGTTGTGATATTATCTGCTAACTAAAGGATAAGAATTGCACCAACGTGGCACTAGGACTCGTAGGTAGGTAAATTTACCACTGCTTGGAAGACAAGTCTTGGTCATTGAGAGGGACATCAAAAGTAATATGATTGATACACGTGTCTCTGAGGTGGTTTATCATGCAATCAACCGATAAAGGGTGTCCTTATAGCCTTTGACCTTAGAAAGTCACTATCTCCCTTTTTGATTAGTGATTGGACACCATGTCAGGTGCAAATCCTACTTCCTTCCTAAGATAGTCACGCCTTTAGCACAGACCAAAACAAAATCCCTTAGTCAACATTTCCTCTCCCCTTTCTCATAACCGCTCCATGTGTAAAGTCCACATTCAATCACTTATGCATTCTCCCATGCCTTAGTGATGTTATGCACATTAGCCCCCTGACTGTCAATGTCATTTAATGGCGAAGGCCTTTGACAATCACATTGGTTCAGGCATTAACACTCCAGTAATCATGCCTTGTGACGTTCAAAAATGGACATGGCTCAAAAGGGTGTTTCTAGCCGTTTTGGAGCCTCTTCGTTTCTTGCATTTTGGCAAACATACATTACTCCTCATAATTGTCATGTCTCTTTACTTAACTGCAGTTGAGGATTTAAATAAGGAATATTTCTTCTTCAACCTTCATTCCTTTTGTATCAATCTGACTTTCCTTCCAAAAAACGTTAACCTTCATGAACAAAAATGTCAAACCCCTCTTCTGCTAGTTCAAACTCTCCCAAGCACTCCTCAAGCTCCTCTAAGAACGCTTCTAATGACCATCCTCCTTCCCCACCACCAAGTCCTGTGCACCCTCCTCTCCCTTTTCCCATTCACCCTCTACCTCCTTAAGTCTTCATTCTTGAGGAGTTTGCTCCCTTCAACTATAGCGATGAGGAAGAAGAAAACTCGGAGGAACTTCGGTTGAGGGCTGAAGATGAGGTTGAGGATGCAGCAACTGCTGCATTCATGGATGCTCCCACCAGGTGTAGAAGAAGGTGAAGACTTTCTCGGTCAAGCTCAGAGTCTAGCGCTTCAGGGCTTTCTAACTCTAAGGAGTCAGACACCATTGACAGCCTTTCGGGGGGCTCTTTTGATGGCTCCGACTAGAGGGATGATGAAGGCAGGGAAAAGGAGGAGAAGGAAGAAGAGGATGATGATGATGAAGTGGAGATAGAGTATCAGGCTCTAGATTATCCCCAAGAGGACTCTGGGGGTGACACGTATGCCTATGCGCCATGGTCTACTTGAGTTGCTCGCCATCAAGCTTGCAGTTGTTTCTTTTCTTTTCTTTTTATTATATTTTTTTTGTTTAGCCATCTATTAGCTTAAGTTGTAAAAACTTTATCTTTCTTATTTTGTTATAAATTTGTGTTTCTTTTGTATTTAGGAAAGAGGTGATAGGCTATAGGGGCCAAATCATGTAAATCTTTTTTTCCTGTTTTGTAGAAAAAAAAAAACTTTTAATACAATAATATATGAAAGAAAGAAAAGTTATTTTATTGCATGTTTACTATTTTTCTTTATGTTGTATTTTATGTTTGTTTTATCACATACAAAATTCCTACACAACACATAAGGATAAACATGTCAGTTAATAAAATGTGAAATGCAACAAATTAAACCATACCTACTGGTGAAGGTTCGCGCCTTTGCACTTTGACTGTGAAGGCAATTTTCTTGATTTTAGCATTATCAACTGTCACCCCTTGTTAGGAACTCAGTTTCCTCCCCATGCTAACACATGTTAATTTTGAAAAGGTGTCTTCCTTTTTGAACTATTCTCTTTTGGAGGGAAAAATATTAACCTCTCAAAGTATAAAAGGAAAAGAAAATATTTCCCTTCCTTATTTTCCTCTTTTTCTCTTATCTTCTTCTTCTCCTTCTTCAACCTGAAACCCAAAATTCTTCTCAAACACCAAATCAAGGGTGTAAAACGTGGCTTTAGATCTAGTTTTGAAAAATTTTCAAAACCTTCTGCTTCAAAAGGCGATAAACCCCTTCTAATAGGAGATGAAAGTACTTCCATAGAAGAACAGTGGATTATCCCTCCTTTCTTCAAAGATTATCTGTTTGATAAAAGTCTCGATTAGGATTCAACCCCCTGTTCTGAAGACCCTCCCTACATGGCATGTGGGGAACCTGATGATCTTCTGACTATGAATCTAGAGTTGAAGCACATCCCTAGGCTTGGCACTTGTAGAGGAGACTTTGTTCCCACCGTAGATGTGGTCTTCAAGTCTCATACTTCTATTTTTAGGGGTTGAAGAAGCTGGTGTCGAAGAGTGTTGGCTTATCCTCCCTTCATGGACATCCAGCAAAGAGTAAAGCTTGTGGAGACCATTCTTGTGTTCTTTAGTCTAGAGATCAGCAAAGATAGTGAAAGTTTGCTCTCTCTCTCTCTCCTGTATTGATGGAACTCTATCACCCATACATTCTTCACAGGGTGTCAAGAAATCTCTCCATCTCTAGAAGATGTCCATGAGATATTGAGATTTCCCCTGTTCGGAGATGGTGAAGTAGTCGATATTTCTTTATCTCCTAATGACTCTAAAGCTGTGAAGTTCCTTGAAGATGCAGTGAAGAAAACTTTAAAGAAACCAATTTTGAAAGGAGTAAGGAAAGTGAAAGCCCCCAGCAAGGAAGTACCAAAAGATACCAGTGTTGGCAGAGGCAAAGGTTCTAGAGCCAACTTTTGGGGATGGATCAGATACTTTTGGAGAAAGTATGCTGATGGCATGGATGAGGAAGCTAATGAAGACTCCCTGAAGGAAGGTACCAACTTTGTTGTTGGAGAAGGCAACTCTTCCTCTTATGAACTCAAAACCTTTATTTACTTTTTACTTTCTCATTATCTATTTGAGGGATATCCTCATGAGAAGATTCTAAGTAGACATTTCCTTTTAGTAGTAAAACTAGCTAGAGGAAAATCCCTTACCCTTGCCCCCTATTTTCTAGGGACTTTGTATTCTCACCTAGATCACTTTACCCTTGATTTGCAATGCTTTTGGGGTAGATTTCAAGTTAAAACTTTTGTACCCATTGCTTTTTTACAAATATGGTTATGGGAACACTTTAGGAATTATGCTCTTGTCCCTAAGGTGTTAAGCTCTTATAAAACTAGTCTGCCATCAACTTGCCACGCTCTTGGCGATGGAACAAAGTGGCAGTGTCTCCAAACAGTTTCCTTAGCAAAATGTTGGATGGCCCTACTAATTGGATAGCCAAACCTTACTCTGCTTTGGAGGGTGGACTTCCTCCACTATTCACTTCTTTAGAAAGTATTTCTGTTTCTCATTACAGGGATAACCCCTTGGTCTAAAGAAGAACTTTCTGTTGTTGCTTATGCTTTTCCTTCTCATCTTTAGGCACGTTTTCAAAATGAGTACGAAACTCAAACCTATAATCCCCATAGGTTTTCCCGCCAATTTGGTTTTGACCAAGGCATATAGGGACATCTCTCTACTTTAGCTTTACCTGCTGTACTAGCCTCTCTAGCCTTTAAAAAAGAAAATCTCATCAAAATTTTAGTATTAAGCCCTAAAATTCCCTTTACTTCTCGCACCAAAGTTGGACTACCTTCACCTAAGTTTAAGTCATGGTGGTCTGACATTAGAAAATGTGGTAGGAATTTTACGGAGAGTGGTGCCCCATGAGTGGATGTCCCACCTATCTTTCAAGGAGATTTGACTTTGAAGCCCCTTCCAAAAGCCAAACCTTTAGGCACTAAGAGAAAGGAGAATGTAAAAACCCTTTATAGCAAGAAGCCCAAGGTACACTCTTTTCTCTATAGTGACTAACTCTTGTAACCTCTTCTTTTAACCCTAGACACAAGTAACTTTTCTTCCTTTCTCCATTTTTGACCTTTGACAAGTTATAGGCTTTGTTCTCCAAGTTCGTCCCAAAGCCAGACTCATTTCTTCAACCCAAGAGGTATCTGTACAGGAAATGATTTCTAATGAGGAAATAAAGTCTAACACTAAAAGGGACGATTCAAATCAGGTATATGCTAAAAATTAAGAGAAAGAAGAGTTAACAGAAGCTACTTCCAAGGAACAAGAGGGTGAAAGTGCCCAAACAGAGTTTAATCATTTACTCTCATTGGTTTCTCCTAATTTGAGAGCAATCTACTCTCTATTGCTCTCCAAATATCCCGAAACCATGAAGGATACCAGCAAATGGACCTTGTCACTTAGGGGCTTTCACTTACAGCAAATTGGGTCTATCATATCCTAATTGCAGTCAAAGGGTAAAGAGGATTGTTTAGCTCTCTCCTTTGAAAATTTCCTTTCCACACTGAGTGAGACTAAGAGCCTAAGTGTCAATGTCGGGTGGTTAAAAAGCCGTGTCACTACATTGAGGGACTTAAGGAAGGCAGGGCCCTCTATTCATGCTTCCTTGTCCTCAATTCGTGAATTAAAAGTTAAGGAGAACTCGTGTATCAACAAAGCAAAGGTAGTAAAATCAGCATTATAGGTGCATGTCACTTCAATCACTCAACTCCAAGAATCTATCAAAAGACTTCAGGTAGAATTAACATCCCAACAAAAAGCAAGTTCTGCCTTTCAAGCTCAATTAGAATGTGTCACCGCAAAACCTAACTCTTTGAAGAAAGAGATTAAGAAGTTAGAAGGCAAGCTAGGAGCTCTGAGTGATCCAGACTTCTCTCTTGAAAATTTTAGTTTTCTCACAAATATTCTCTAACTTTCAAGTTGTAATATTTTATGGTCATGAACGGCCAGGGGATTGTATTATAAACTTTACCATGTCTTGTTTCGTCAAGCGATTTAGACTTTGCATACACATTATGAACAATAGCATATGAAATAGCTGCATATAAGTCTTTGTTTATAATAGTATGAGTTTTGTAAGACACAAAATAAATTTGACATGATGGCCACAAAAAAAATATATTTTTACAAGATTAAGCATGATACTTCTTACAGTGAGCTCCGCTAATGGGGCTATACACCTTTATACCTGTTTGATCCTTTAGCCAATAATGTCCTATTGAATGTGCTTCTTCTAATATGTATGGTCCTTCCCATTTTGGAGAAAACTTATGTGTTAATAGCTCTAGAAACTCGTTGCTGTGAAAGATAGTGCCCCCGGCCCATTTTTGGATGTTGGACCAAAGTCACGTGAATGGGTGGAGTCGTGTTATTACCTCTCAAAATGGAGATTTGACTAGTTATATTTTCCCCTTTAGATTTAAGTTTTTACAATAGAGTCGCCACTTACTTAATTATTTGAATAAATAAGAAAACTAAAATTGAAAATTCCTCATTTTATTGATTTGCAATTGAATTTATATTGATCATAAGAAATTACATGGCTTTGGTCCTAAATACAATCTAAGGTAAAGTACATGGCTTTATTTCATAGTTACAAATTTAGAAATTGAAAATTACGTGGATAAGCATTTGATCTACTAACCCTTGATCTAAGCTCAGAGGCTATGTTACAAGGTGGGAAGGTGTTAGGCACCTACCTTGCCTGGTGAAACCGATCTTCTAGATTATGGTGGTCAACATTCATATCACATTATCCAACATGTTATCAATCAATTTGCATGTTGAATTTAATGTGTGTGCATGTGATAAACCCTAATTTAATTTATTAAGCATTGCATTTGGATTGAAAAATAAATTCTAGACAAAATGTGTGGATGGTGATATCGTAGATTTAAGGATTTTTTTTTAAAAAAAAAGTTATGAAACAAACACATTTTTCATATTTTTGATGTGGATTTAAGATTAAAACTAGTGTTATGCATAAACATGTGATGAATAACCAAGAACATATGAAGAACACATAAGAACATTTAAGAACATTCAAACAAATTCTAGGAGTTCAAATAAACACTAGCATGCAATCTTAAATTAACATTTAGCAACATGAAAAACAAGTTAAGGATAGAGATTATACTTGCATGCAAGATCCACACAATGGAGGAGGAGGCTCTTGGTGGATGTCCTAAGGGTGGAGGAGAAAATAAGAACTAGGAAAGGGAGAGTGAGTCTCACTCAATACCTAGAGTCTTAGGAAGACCAAGATATGACACGACTACTCTACTTCCCTAGAACTCAAGAGACAAGAAGGGGGAGTTTATATAGTAGTGGTGGAGAAAATTTGAACGAAAGGTCATTTAATGAGGGTTAATAAAGAATCATGAACTTGGACCTTATTTTAGCCTTTGGGGAAATCTTGTGCATTAAATGTAGAGATTAGTGGGAGTGAGGAACAAGCAAAAATCGGTTTTTCCATAGCTACTGTAACAGCCTGTAGAGCCAAATTCAAAAAATCATATTTTACTCAATTTAGATCAGAATTGTTTCCTTCTTGTGCTCAAATTGAAGCCTCGGATGTCTAGTTTCTAGAAACATTAACCTCATTCATAGATTCAAAATATTCTGAGAGATATCAATGAAATGGTGAGAAAAGGTCAATTGTTAGAAAATAATTTCAGCACAATTAACATTAATATGTCTCAAATTAGTTTCCAATTAACATTAATAGGCTCCAATCACTACCATTTCAGATTTAATTAGCTCCAAATTTACCCTAATTAAAATATAATTGCACAAATTACTCATTGAATAATTAATATTTAACTATCTAATTAATTAAGTGTATGCAACCTTATCATAAAATGTAGTCCTAGCTAATCAAATTATGACACGTCATTAATCTCAAATTAATTATAATTATAACCAATTGGAATCAATTGTTCATAATCACATATAATCGGACTCAATTTGTGATAGTGCATCTCGGCCATTAAAACTTGATTTGATGATAACTTTAAATTTAATGGTCCGATTAGAGCTTATGACCAGTCGATTTGATCGTTACAACGTCAAGATCATTTTGATGAAATGAGATTAATGATCTAATGACCAGAATCAAGATGCATATTTCAAAGGTGAAATTACCATTTACCCTCTATGTGAAGTTAAATACAAGTTGCAAAATGGGGTGTTAACACTTGTACATGCGAGGCAGCTTTCCAAATAAGTTCTCCCACTTGAAAATTTCTTTCTCTTGCTTGGCCTTCATGCTTATCCTTCATGTTAACCTGGTAAAGGTGATTATGAGAGGCAGCATTATCACGCATTTCCTCCATAATTTCCAAGGTTTCTTCTCTGGGTATTCCTGCAAGCTCTGCTGGTTTTACCATTGGCCTTACTAAATCTATTGGGATAACAGCCTCTGTGCCATAAACTAGAGAAAATGGTGAAGCTCTTGTAGCTTGTAATTTGGTTGTTCTATGAGCCCACAGAGCTGTAGGCAGCTCCTCCATCCACCCATTTCCATTCTCCTTAGTCATTTTTCCCAATATCTTCAACAAGCTTTTGTTAGAGGCCTCAGTTTGACCATTTCCTTTGGGATGATAAGATGTAGATGTCATGTGAGAAATGGAATATCAGTCTGTTAAATGGCATACATCCTTGCTCAAGAATGGCATGCCATTGTCAGATTGGGTACCCTAAAATGACATACTATATTTTCCCTCAAGAAATTAGCCACTGACCTACCTATTGCCTTCTTTATAGCCACAGCTTCTACCCACTTGGTGAATAGCTCAGTGGCTACCAGTATCCATGTACATCCTTCAGAGGGGGGGGGGGGTTTATAGGTCCTATAAAATCCAGCCCCCAATTGTGGAATGGATATAGAGCCACAATTGGATGAAGACTTTGATGGTTGGTATGTATTTCGTCCCCTCACCTTTGGCATTATTGACATTTCTTTGCAAAGTCTTGAGCATCCTTTTGCATTGTGGGCCAGTGATATCCCTGGTGCAAAGCCATTTTCCATAACTTTCTCCCACCCGAGTGTCCTGCTGGCTCTCCTTCATGCAAGTCGGAAAAAATGCCATTGACTTCTTTAGTAGGAATACATACCATCCACTTCCCGTAGAAACTTCTCTTGAATAGCTTCCCATCTATCACTTTAAACTTGGTCACATATTTTTTTAGCTTTTCTCTTTGTACCCGATCAACAAGTAATACACCTTGCAAAAGGTATTTCAAGTATGGATCCTGTCAATCTTTTTCCAACAATTCACCATACCTCTGCTTGATCTAGAAGAATGACAAAACAAGTTTTACAACTCCGTTATTCTTCCTTAGCATCATTGGCCATTTCTGGCCAAAAGATCCCTAGCCTTTGTAGTCTTCTATATAGGCTGACATCGAGATTTACACCACAAATATCATAGTGCAACCTGTGCAACAATGTCAGTCCCTCTTGTCTCAAGACACACTTTATCAGCAAACCATTTGCTCCCCTACAATGTCATATTTGTTGGTAACTCTAATTCAACATACTTCCCTTAATTCATTGCTCTCGATAAGGGTTCTCGCCAATCTTGAGGGAAACATAGCTCATCCTGGACTAAACCAGGTTGTTTCTCAACTCGGACTGTCATCTTTTCCTTCTTCAATACAGACTTAGTGGCTAGGGTATCTAACTTTTCAGCAAGCTTGTTTTCACTCTTGTTAACCACCTTGTATTCTATGAAAGTAAAGTGTTCCATAATCCTCTGTACTGCAGCTCTTTAAGCAGCCAAACTAGGATTCTTCACTCCATAAATTCTCTCGACCTGTCTTATCACTAACTCAAAATTACCAAACACCTTTAACCTTTTTATGCCTAACCTTCAGGAATCCTTTAAGCCTACCAACAAGGCTTCATATTCTAATTCATTGTTAGAGCAAGAAAAGTGCAACTTATAGGCAAACGTATACTTCTCCCCTAGCAACTTTAAGACTACTCCTATCCCTTCTCCTTGAAACATAGATGACCCATCAAAATACATTGACCATTCTTGCTCCTCTGTCACCATAACTTCCTATTAGGGAGGTGAAAATCACTTGTCCTAGGGAAATTAGCCAACAGGTCAGCTACTGCCTGGCCTTTGATGGCAGTTGATCCTATGCATTCAATATCAAGGCACGATGTGAAGATGGCCCATTGTGCCATTCTCCCTAATAACTGAGGATGTATCAAGAGATACTTTACGGGATTGCTCTTAGTCACCAACTGCACACGATGCCCTAGAAAGTAATGATTGAACTTTGTCACAACAAAGGCTAGATACAAACATACTTTTTTAGCAGTTGAGTATCTTAAATCTAGTCCCTTCATAAGTCTACTAATATAGTATATTGGCTTCTCTACCGCCTTCTCACTCTTGAGTTGACAATGCTCCCAAGGATTGCTCCGTATTAGCTATTGGTGTGCTGTCGTAGGCAACCAAAAATAAAACCTATACTCCTAAAAATATGTGTAGTAGTGCGAGTAAGGATCGTTCCCACGGAGAGTATCTAGCCTAGTTTTATGCTATGTGAATAAGGAGGGGGAGGGTTTGAGTATAATGAAAACAATTTTAAGAAAAAAAATTAAGGAACAATTCAAATTAAAATATCAAAATCAATCAAAAGAAAAAACCTTGGTCTAAGTCAACATCCACCACCGGGATTTCATCGATGCAAACATATATCAATTCACACTTTGAATATTCACGGTTGGAAATATTTTCCTATTTCTCCTTAGTCACAGTTAATTAGAAAACAAGCGATCTAATTAACCGTATCTAATAAACAACCCAAGACAAGTGCTAAAGGTTTAATCTAGTAGCAGCCTTAAGAATTAGAGAGATCGATGAAATTAAACAACACAAGCACAAGCGGTTATATTTAATTTAGTCAAGCATTTTTCCTAAGATCTAATAATTTCTAACGCAAAAAATCACTAAATCTTGGTTGCTTCATAAATTAGAGGGATCAAAACAATTACAAATTTAATATCTAACCTAGTAGTAGATTGCAACGAATAACAAACTAGTAGGTCTCTTAGTAATTAAACGAGACAATTATGAAAATAGGCACAAAAGAACATCTGATATTCAAAGCATAAATTGAACAATAAAAACAAATTAGATCTCACAGTTTTATTGATTCTGAGGCTTCCGTTTCCTTCGACCAAGTATAAAAGTTTAGCAAAGTCAAGCCATGATGAAAACTCAAGGAGAAAATTAGAGAAGAGGGGAGAGAGAGGGGCGTGTGTGTCCAATCTGATTTCTCCTCCCCTCTTTTACACGTTAATTCCCCATTTCCCAAGCCTACAAAATCTCCTAAAAATATTCTAAATAATAATATTCAAATCTGTTTAATTAAGGAAAATATTAAAAATAAAACAAAGTCCTAATATAACTAGGAAAGTGGTGTTTTTTCAGCTGGAATTTTCATGCACCAGATTTGGAAGCTTCTAAAAACAAACCGCATCAGATTCGCGTATTAGAATTGCAGGCTAAGGAATATTCCTGAACGTCAGCAGTGCAGGTGTAGCAACTTCAAGCCCAATTTTGACCTTGATGCAGCCCTTATCTCTCATAACTCGAAATATGAAAGTTGTAGAGCTTTGTCTTGGCATTTCATAACATCTTGCGTTGGGAAATTTAGACCCTGGTTGATAGAATTAACAAGTTTTAAATCCAAGTTGTTAATTAGATTTATTATGAATAAACTTGTTAATATAAACAAACATCAATATCATGTCAAATATAAGTGCATCGGAAAAATAAATAAGACAAGATATTATGACCTAGGAAAACCAATGAAACCAACCAGTTTCACAGTAAAAAACTTGGGGGGAACCCTTCTTGAAAAGCAATTCACTATAGTAAAGAGAAGTTTCAAATCCTTTGATGCACAAATCCCAGTATGTGACTAACCAATTGCATGGATCTCAGTACGCAACTTCAATCACCAACTAGAGAAGAAAATGTTGGTTGCAAAGTTCTACACTTCATCAACAATGAAGATCAAGAAGCACTTAGTTACAAAACCCTAAGGCGCAAAGACACAGTAGCTTCTTTTAGAGAGGATAAGGCTACGGTCACCTTTTGCATATGTTTTCCTTGTATTCTCTCGTGTGACGGCCTCTAAAATAAGCATTATATATGTCTAGGGTTGTGAGAAAAGAAACCCTATACAAATACAAAAACCTGGCCCAAAAATCATATCTGAAAATTTTGATTTCCGTAACCTCGATAGATACCTCAATAGATAGCAGGTGTCGAGCCTCGTTAAACCTCGATAGATAGCTATCTGTCAAGCAGCTATTGAGCGGCTGTCCACAGGTGTCCAGCAGGTTTCCATTTTTAGTAAACATCTTTTCTTCACTTGTTTCTTGGTCCAATCTTCATGGCTTTAATACTAGACTTGAACAACATGTTCTTTGAAGTATTAAGCACATCTTAGATCTACCCAAACACAAGTAAAGTGTGTTTTGTCAAAGGATTAGCCAACTACATAAAATATGTCCTTAACATCTTGAATCATCTCAATCAGAGCTCGGATGAGAGAGTTATTCCTAGATTACGAAGCGATGTCAAAGCTGTCCAGAATCGCCCAATTAGCTTCATTTTGTACTTAACCCCTCCATTTGCATCCTAAATTAAAATATAAGAATAATGAGTACATTTAAGCACCAAATGAGTGTAGAAGACGAAACATTAAATGAGAAAAATATGACATTTTGCATTCGCATCAGCTATACAACAGGTAGGGTTTTCCAAGTATAGGGGCCACCATGGTGTAGGGATCCGTCAATATCATCTAAATTTTCTTGAATGCCTTTTGGCATTGGTCGCACCATGTTAAGGACATATTTTATGTAATTGGCTAATCCTTTGAAAAAACCACTTTACTTGTAATTGGGTAGATTTAGGATGGGTTTAGTACTTCAAAGAACAAGAGTTTTAAGTCTAGTATTGAAGCCATGCAAATCTGTCTAAGAAACAAGTGAAGAAGTGCTAAATCATTAAAGCTCAACGGATAGCTATCTATAGAGGCTTGACAGATACTATCTATCAAGGTATCTATCGAGAATTACAAAATTCAGATTTCTAGATCTAATTTTCGGCCTATGCTTATGTATTTGGGTAGGATATCTTTTCTCACAACCCTAAACATATATAAGGCTTATTTTAGAGGTCGTCACATAAGAGAATACAAGGAGAACACATGCAAAAGGTGAAAATATGCCTTATTCTCTCTAAAAGTAGCTACTTTGTCTTTGCGCCTTAGGGTTTTGTAACCAAGTGCTTCTTGATCTTCATCGTCTGGATGAATTGAAGAACTTTATAGCCAATATCCTTCTTAAGTTGGTGATTAAGTCACGTACTGAAATTCACGCAATTAGTTAGTCACGTACTGAGAGCCATGCATCTTTTTGTTAGTCATGTACTAGGATTCGTGCAAAAAGGGTGGCATTCATATAATGAAGAGTTCAGAAGTTCTGAAGTAGTAAAAGATTTTTGCTGTAAGTTCATCTACGGGGATTGTAGAGTCTAGGGACAAAGACTTTGTACTAGATTTGAAACTTCTCTTTACTATAGTGAATTGCTTTTTCGGAAGGTTTCTCCCCAGGTTTTTTACTGTGAAACTAGTTTGTTTCATTGGTTTTCCTAAGTCATCTTATCTTATCTTATTTACTTTTTCGCTACACCTATTTTTGACATGATATTGATGTTTGTTTGTTTTAACAAGTTTTATTCATAATAAATCTAATTAACAACTTGAGCTTAAAACCTTTTAATTCTATCAACTAGGGTTTAAATTTCCCAACACACCATATGAAAGTCACTCCTTCCTTTGTCTGCTCCATGAGAGGTTTTAAGATCTCAGCTAGGCCTGGAATGAATCTTCTTAAATAAGAAACTTTTCCCACAAAGCTTCTCAACTCCCTCAAAGTTGTAGGACTAAGGGTAGTTATCACTTCGGCCTTTGTAGGGTCCAAATCAATCCCTCTATGATGAACAAGAAATCCCAAGAACTTCCTTGAAGATACCCCAAAGGCACACTTGGAGGGATTCACCCTCAAGTTGTGCTCCCTGCATCTTTCAAAGACTTGTCTCATATGCACCAAATGCTCAAAAGGATTCTTTACTTTCACCACAAGATCATCAATGTAATCTTCCACATACTTATGAAGCATATCGGCAAAGATCAAAGTCATAGTTCTTTGGTATCTTGAACCTACATTCTTTAATCCAAAAGGCATCACCCTATAGAAATAGTTTCTGAAAGGTGTCCTAAAAGCAGTTTCTGGGGCATCTGCTGGGTCCATAAAGATCTGATTATACTCATTATAACCATCCATAAAGGATAAACACTCATGACCAGCTGCTGCATCTACTAGAATATCAACATTGGGAAGTGAGAATTCATCCTTTGGACAAGCTTTATAAAGATCCCAAATATCCACACAGATTCTTATCTGACTACTTTTCTTCTTTACAGGAACTATTTTAGCTAACCAGCTTGGGCATTCAATCTCTTCAATAAACCCTGCCTTTAAAAGTTTTTGCACTTCAAGTTTTATCATTTCCTCCACATCCAAAAAATATTTCCTCAATGGCTGCTTCACAGGTTTAGCATTAGGATCCACCTTTAACTTGTGTGTTACCAAGTTCTGGCTTAGGCTTGGCATTTCTTGATAACTCCAAGCAAAAACATCCTTGTGTTCGTTCAACAAGGCTACCAATTTTCCTCTTTATTCTTCAAATAGACTCTTGCTGATTTTTACCAACTTTTCACCTTCTTCTCTATTATTCAAATTAACCTCAACAAGTTCTTCTTGCACATTCTTAACAACATAGTTCATGCACTTAAGGGCTTCTTTCATAAACTCCTCAGTTTAATGAACTTCCTCTGGTTGTTATGCCGAATTAAGGAAATTAGGCTCACCATCCTCCTCATCCCCTTTCTTTAACCATCAGAATTCATATATCACCCAGCCTTCAGGCCCAGTAACCCTTCTTATCTTGGAAGGTCTTTCTGGTTCTACCATTTTGCCATCATCTTCTTCCTCTGCTTGCAAAACAATAGGATTAAAAGGAAGAACTATATTCTCACCCTCAGGTTCATACTCTCAATATAAAGCTGCCTCAACAAAATGCAATTTTGCTCTATCAAAAAGCATCTTAGTGGCCTTAATAACTACTTGCTTATTCCTCCAAACGGCCTTCACACATTGATGATATGTGGAAGCCACTGCTTTATATGCCTTTAGCCATGGACGACCTAAGATGATGTGGTAAGACATATTCCCTTCCATCACATGCATAAGAGTGGGTGTTACATCCCAAACCCGATACCCAGATTTGTGACCATGACCAGCATGCTAATATCAAGCTTAAAGCTGATATTAACAAGACCCAACTAAACTTTTACAAAAGCTTCCCTCTATCTTTGCATTCTTGTTTCTTTACTTCATGATATAATTTTTCACATGATATTCAGAGCATTTACATTGTACTTCAAGGGATAACACAATCCACCAGTTACTCAAATTCTAAATTTCACTTAATACATCTCTTAATATTTTAAGGTACACAACTTTCATTAGATCCTAAAATACACAATACTACAAAGCTAAACATCAAATTATTGCTTTGGGATCTATACATTTAAAACTAAAACCAACTCCTTCCAAAACTTGACTAAGGCTCCCTCTGCTCCAACATAAAACCTGTAGACTGAAAGAGTAGAAGGGGTGAGCTACACAACTCAGTAAGGGTAAGATCCATAAGAAGTTAATAAGAATGCATGTAAATCAAATCATTTTATTTTATAAATAATCAGATAGGAGAACATCTTTTCATGCATAGTATTTTATACTATTCATAATAATAACTTATACGCTCTTCATAGAAAAATAATTGTTCTCCCTTTTCTTATCAAAATAATATTACCAAAACCTTTCGGATTGAATTTCTTTCATTTCTTACAAAGTCACCAAATATAATATTGATTGTTTAAAATCATGTACATACAGACATACATACATATGCATATACATACATACATACATATATATATATATATATATATATATATATATATATATATATATATATATATTCTCATTACAAAATGATCATTTTAACTTAAATCAGGTAATTGGTAACTTTGACTTAAAGTAGAAAAATCTTGATGAATAAGAAAACTTTTCCTCATAAACTTCTTCTTGTAAAATATTATAACTTTCATAGTCATAAAACTTAATGTTTCATAAAGAACAAAAATCTGTTGACTTTTTAACATTAACTTGTACTTTCATCAGAAGCTTTATCTTTATAGAACACTAAAACCTTTTCATCAAATTCTTTATCTTTAAAGCACAACAGAACTTCAGAAACTTTTATCTTTAAAGAACAACTTTTCCTTTCATCATAAACTTCCTTTCATGAGATCTTTTAACTTTTCATAATGCATTTAAACAGTTCTTTCTCTCATGATCAATAAAATAATATAGTTGTTCATAACATATTGGTTAGTCCATATCTGATAAATCTGTACTTGGTGCATGTGCACAACAGAGAAGGCCTCATCACATTTGGGTGCCCTCATGTGCATGATATTGTCCTCTTTAGGAGGCTTGATGGCACATCCGCTCAAGGTTTCGATCCTCCCTGCTATCTGTACACATTGGGGAAGAGGCCTTGTTCAAATTAGAGTTACGGGCACCCCCGTTTCCTCTACTTTAAATGGCCAAACAAATAACATTTTTCATGGAAAGCCAATACTTTTAACCCTTACTGGCCGAGTTCAGATCACCAGAGGACATAACCCGAAAATATTTCATACTTATACATCATACTGAAATTCATAGTTTGCATAACATTTCACAATAATAGCATTTTTCCATAATTTTCTTTAAACATCATGTTCGTGGAAATTAGTAATGGCATCAATATGCTTAAATCATATACATAAGGTTTCGAAAGTTCACGAACATATCTTTGTCTGAAATGTGATTATATGTCATATCTCTAATCAAAAACCTTTTAATGCATAATACACTTTAAAATAACCTCATGACTTACCAAATGCTCATATAACTTATCCTTTACTTGAAAGCAGAGGAACCAAAAGCCTACAGTCGAAGGAGCTTAGATTTGGGAACTGGTAACACCTAAACCAAATATCAAAGCTTATTACTTACAATTAGTTATTCCTTATCATAAACTTATACATTCATCTCAAAGCCTATCTCTTAAAATCAAGGAAGTCATATTCCCACCTCAAAGAGGTTCCCCAAACATAAGATACATTCATTAACACCATGATGTACCAAACTAAAGAGAAAACCACATTCTCATATTCATATCATATCTCCAGAAGAGCCAAATTCATTTCAAAAGGTGCTTTGATATTAGGGCAATAATGCATGCATAAACATAAAATCCTTTAAGCATGGTCATGTAACCATATGCACTCACATGGCAACATACAACACGTTGAACAAGACAGCAACATGAAAAAGCAATAGAATGGTTTAGAACCCCTCCTTTGAGTATTAAACCTTAACCAAGTTATAAAAAATTAATCTATGATCTAAACATACCAAAAGATAAGCATATTAAATTATAGCTCAAAAAATTCACCCTAACTTTAGAATTAAATCCTCAAAGTCAGAGTTAACAATTACTGTTTACTGCTCATTTCAATAGCATATGCCTCATTTGTAAAATACAAATGGGCTATCCATACACATCCAAACGTCATGAAATTTTACAAGCTACCCCCTGGATGTCTAGTATATACCATATCAATTTTAGAGTCAAAGCATAAAACCAATAGTTATTAAAAATCATACAAGAAAACATGCTCAAATTTGTCCTGATAGAATTTCATGCAACTTAAAAATTAAACCATTCTTTTTATATTGATCCAAATGCTGTGATACCACGTCCATAACAACCACATGTGTCTTAGATTTCATAGGAAATATCCCTAGCATCCAAATTCACTATATACAATTTAATACATAATTAACCATGTGTAAACACAGAATCAGTCATAGTGACAGTTTTGAAACATTTTCTTGTAAAATTATAAAATGATTGCAAATAGTCTTATTATCATATGGGGATTTTTATACACTCATTAGACATGTTAAAAAACACTTATATATAGCCATTTAATCATTTATAGCAAAATTAAATACAACAAAAATTCCAGCAGTAACATCTCATGATTTCCTACTTTCACAAACCACAAATACCATTACTAAAAAATTCTTCGAAGAAATCATGGATTCTAAGATGAGAGTAGCTAGAACCCTTACCAAGTTCTTGGTTCTTGAGGGGAAAATAGGAATAGAATCACTCCTGCATGAAAGGATTTCCCTTTCCTAGTGGTTGGACCCAAAAGTATGAGAGGTAGAGAGCTTGAGAGAGTTTTCTTTCTTTTGGTGTTGGACCCGTGGGTATGAGAGAGGGAGAGAGTTCTTGGAAGTTCTAGTTGTTTTGAAAAGTCAAAGAAGAATAAGATGAGGTGCTGATGATAAGAACAAAGAAAGAAGAAAACAAAGGAGCAAAGAAAGAAGAGTGATGCAGCAAAGAAGTCAAGGAAAATAACTTGGGCAGGCATGTGTATGCTAAAGGGAATAGTGAGTTGATGACTCACCTTACAACCTTTTAAAATTTACTTACCACTCCCTCACAAGCTTATATTCTATAAAGGTCCAAACTATAAAATAACTTTGCATATAAAACCTTACCTTTATACTTAATTAAACACCAACAACTATATATCTAATAATTTAACCACTTAATATAGTTTTGTACATACTAAGTATATATTTATAATACAATTAGCCATTCAATTATTTATAATCTTTACAATTCTTATTCAATGGCATTATAAATTAATATGTTTATTAAATACTCTTCTATTATTATAGAAAGAAAGTAGCTTAAAATAATAATAATAATAATAATAATAATAATAATAATACTTAACCACTCAAACACATAGTTTAACTATACAATTGGATCAGGGTGTTGTAGTGGGTGCTCAAATCAGTCCAACCCTAAGATCCAAAGACACATGCCCAAAAGTACTCTATTATAAGGCTCATATTGTTGTTACTAGCATTGGCTCTAGAATAATTCTTTCTCTCGGAATTCCCAAGGCATCAAAAGTTGGGAGAGGCAAAATATTGGTGGATGCACCGTGTTTACTAATGCCCTTTTGATTCGAGATGCTCCCAAAAAGGCAGTGACATATAAAGGCTTGTTGCCATCAACAACTTGATTTACTAGATCTTTATTAGAAAAGGTGACTGAATTCTTTGCTTCCTGATATGCCACTTGCATCAAACTTCCATCAACAACTACCACTTCATAATTCATTTCCATCACCCTAGTCAAGGCTTGAGCCGCTTCTCTTCTAGCCATTGGTCTAAGGCCTATTCCTTCAATAAAGGAGTTTATTTTATCGTTGTGTTGAATTCTCATTACCAGCTCTTCATCTACCAATGGTGGAGGTACTGAGCTACTGCTAGCCATGCTCTCCGCTTCTTCTTCCATAGGATCCTTACAAACTATGAAGAAAGTAATTGCCACTTCTAGTCTATGCATCCTTGGGTCAGCCCTCTTCCCAGTCTTATTAACCAAACCTCCCTTGGCTATCCTATCATGGAAAATATTCCTCAAAGCATAGCAGTCCATAGTATGGTAGTCACATCTCCTATGGTACCTACAATAAAGTGAATTTCGTTTTCCTCCTTCTGTAGGTTCATGCTTGCATTCAAGCAACGTCACTACATCATTTTTCACCCAAGCTTCTAGGATACTATAGAATTCTTCAGTGGACACAGTAAAAGGAGGAGGAATACCACCTCTCTCCCTCTTCTTTCCTTTGACCACCTTCTTAGGTTCTTCTGCCACAACAACTTCCACTTTCTTGTTTTCTCTCTTCCATGGTTGTCTAGGAGCGCTCATAGCTGGTGAAGTTGAACCTTTTAAAGGATTTCTCACAGACATACTTGTTCTCCTTGCAGCCTCTACAAGTCTTGTAAAACTAGAAATCTGAAGATCATCTAAGTAAGGTCAGTATTCATATGACATACCTGCAATACAAACATCCATCAGCCTTTCCTCCTCTACAGGGTCATAACATAGGAAAGAAAGATACCAAAACCCACGAATATATTCTTGCAACCCCTTAAACACCATTTGCTTCTTGTGTCATAGATTTGACAACATAAGCTTTTCTTTCAAAGTAAAGAACTTTTTCATGAACTACGTTGCCAAATCGTAACAACATAGAACTGACCCTAGTGCAAGAATAGTATACCAAGTATAAGCTTGGTCTTCTAAGGACTTAGAGAACTCTCTGAGCCTCAACTTGTGGTCATGAGAGTAAGTGGTCAGCGCATCTACATACCATCTAATGTGCTCTCTAGCATTCCCTGTTATACCATCATACTTAGGGAATATAGGAGGCATGTAATTAGTAGGGTAAGGCTTCCCAACTATTTCTTCAGGATAATAAGGCCTGGTGTCAACATAAACAGCACCCTCCATCTTCTTAGCTTTGAACAAAATAGCATGTATATCTTCCTTAGTTAGATAAGGAGATCCTTGAGGACCTTGACCACCTTGAGGGGCCTGAGGTACGACTATCTCCTGACGTAGGGATTGGAACTCTGCCCACATAGCAGCCTGAGAACGCTGAAGGTCTTCAAAAGCAGCCATGATCTCCATGTTCTCATGGTGAGTAGTCCCACCTAAAGATTATGCGCTTTCAAAATGCATGGATATGTGATCTGTACTTGGTTTTAACCGATGATTTTCACCCACACCAGTCAGTATCCTGGTAACCACCTTCTTCCTCAGAGGCATGGAGGAAGTAGCAACAAACAGAGATATACAACCCAACAAAAATACACTTCTAAGGAAAATAACGAGAGATCCCCAGCAGAGTCACCAAAAATGTATGTGCAAGTTAGATTTGAGCTTATATAGAAAAGTAAAATAAGTTATCTAACAGTATAACTACATGAGGAAGCTTGAAAAGATACAAGTTTTGACATGACACTCGAACAAGAAAGAAAGAGAGTGATGATAGGACATGAAAAAGACGCACATTTAAACGAGAAGAACAAACTGATTACTAAAGCAACACAGGATATACGTGGAAAATCCTAAAGAAGGGATAAAAAACCAAGGTTTGAGCAAGAATATGCTCAGCTTGTATTATCTGTGAAAAGAGACCAATTTCTTACAATCGGGTCTTTTTTCTTTCCTACCAACTCTCTACTCTCTTCTCAAAATTATTTACTTTGGTTCTTGCCCCAATAGCATAGTTGCATGTTCCTCTTATACTCTGAGGAATATAGCTCAGTAAAAGGACAAGTGTCAAGTCATCATTTTCTCTTTTGAACCTTTTCATAGCTATGATATTATCTACTGACTAGAGGATAAGCACTACGCCAACGTGGCACTAGGACCTATAGATAGGTAGCTTTGCCACTACTTTGGAGACAAATTTTGTTCATTGGGAGGGACATCAGAAGTACTGTGATTGATACACGTGTCATTGATGTGGTCTATGATGCATTCAACCAATAAGGGGCGTCCTCATAGCTTTTGACCTTAGAAAGTCACTATCTCCCTTTTTGATTAGTGCTTGGACATCATGTCAAGTGCAAATCCTACTTCCTTCCTAAGGCAGTCACGCCTTTAGCATAGACCAAGACAAAATCCCTTAGCCGACTTTTCCTCTCCCCTTTCTCTTTGTACATAACACTGCTTATGCATTCTCCTATGCCTTAGTGGTGTTATGTACATAGAGCTTCAAGCTTCTGAGAATGAGAATGAGAAAGAAAAAAAATCTAGAAGTTTCTAGATATTTTTCTCTAATACCATATCAAAATTAAGAGAGAGATTTGGAGAAAATGATCTTGTTATTCACAATAATACATACACTTTTTATATTTATACATATCAGATGCTAACTAACTACTGAAACTAACAAAACTAATTGCTCAAATGAGACACATGACAATTAAAAATAACTATTACTAACAGCGAAGCTACATGTACTTTAAAATAAGAACAATAAGATACAGTCGTTTACTACCTTTTTTTTTCTTCATTTTACAAGAAATTTTGCTTCCTTCACAAGAAATTTTGCTTCCTTCAGTCTTCTCTTCTAATTGAAATCTAATCTTTTTATTTAATTATTATTCTGATAGATGAGAAGGGTCATGAAAATTATAATTGATTTTGGTAAAGTGTTAATTAGAAAAGGTAATGTAACAAGAATGAGTGGGAAATTGATGGAGTTTATTCACTCAATGTTAATGATAAATTATATATTGTTTATAACTTGAAGATGTCAAACAATTATATACGGTCAACTTTATTAAGAAAAACCAACCATATCAGCTAGTACAAGAGAAACAAAGGGTGGTGGAATAGACTCCATCCATACCGAAAAATCAGAAATACTAATGGAATGTCTCACTAGATTATGCGCTACTTTATTATCCTCTCTATTTACATGAGAGTAGAGTAATTGATTTAACAAACTAGCATTACATCTGATGTCCTCAATTATTAGACCAAAGGAAGACAAGTAAGGGCTATTATTTCTCAAAGCATTTGACAACACTTAAGAATCTACTTCCAATATTGCTCAAGTAAAACCCAACTCAGCTGCAAACTCAAGGGTTGTTGAGGTTGCTAGTGCTTCAATCTCCAGGGGGTGTACTGTTGTGGCAGAAGTTTGGACATTGAAGCCATGATTGAGCCATTGTTGTCCCAGATCATGACATCAATGCCCGATTTTTTCTGCTCCTTGAAAATAGCTCCGTCACAATTTATCCTCACCACCTGGATTTAGAGCATACCATATAGCCCAAACTAAAGTGAGGTTAGGCCGAGTGATGGTAGGCGTAGGTTGGTTCATTGCAAACTCAGCCACACGCTCTTTTGCCGACGACGGAATTTGATGGAGGCTTATGTTTGGTTGGCTCATATGCACTTGGTTCCTTTGAGTCCAATTAACCACACCAAAGTTAAGAACAGATCCAAATTTTGATTAGTTGTAATGAGCCATGAAAGCAATTCCTTAAAATCCACAAAAGGTATGTGTTCTCTAGCAATGTCGAAATGGTTCTTCTTCCCACACCACGTCCAGTTCGCTGCAAGTCTAGAGAGCATGAAGGGCTAATTCGAGTACCTGTTTGCAGCGGTCACATGTCAGGTTTTCGATGATACTTTGCCTCACCAAATTATCCTTAATTGGCAATGAGTTCTTGCATGCCCTCCACACCAAATTCTTCATTTTGTTCGATACCTGAAGAGACCAAAGTGTCCGCCACAATACCTTATCATGCGCCCTCTGTTCTTCATCCCACCCAGTCTGTACTTCAGCCTTCAAAAATTTGTATCCAGACTTACTTGTGTAAACTCCATTGCTAGTGAATGGCCAAAATAAGGTATCTTCTGCCTTGCATCTTAAGAGTGGAATTGATTTGATCAACTCAGCTTCTTCAAGGGTGAACATTCCTTCTATCAAACCGTGATCCCACTACCTTATGTCTTCCTTAATCAAGATCTTCACTTTAGCATCAGCCATTGATTCTACCCAAGGTGATTGAACTTGTGGCATGTTTTTTCTTGGCAGCTAGTGATCTTGCCATAAACTCACTGCCTTCCCATTCTTAATTCTCCATTAGCAACCCCTAAGTAATGCCTCCCTTCCATGCAAGCTGCTATTCCAAGCATGAGAGAAGCTACTTGAGTGTTTAGCCTGCATAAAGGTGCACTTTCGAAAGAAGCGCGCCTTCAAGACTTTGTGTAACAATGAGTCCGGAATTTTCAATAATCTCCATGCTTGTTTAGCTAACAAGGAGTCATTGAATATAGCTATGTCCCTAAACCCCATACCACCCTCCAATCTTGACTTACTTAGTTCCTCCCACTTCAACCAATGGATCTTTCTTTTTTCTCCTCTTTGTCCCCACCAAAATTTTTGATCATGGTTTCAATTTCATGGCAAAGACCCAAAGGTATTTTGAAGCACCCCATAGCATAAGTTGGGATGGCTTGTATTACCGCTTTAATGAGCGCCTCACGACCGGCTTGAGATAAGAGTTTCCCTTCCCAACCTTGCAATTTTTTCCACACCTTCTCTTTGATTAAATTGAAGCCTTCTTTCTTTTTTCTACCCACCAATGATGGCAGCCCAAGGTATTGCTCAAAATGCACAATTTCTTGTACACCCAAGGCAGCCATGATTTATTGTTTGGTTGCTTCCGTGGTAATTTGCTATAGAAAATGGTTGTTTTGTTTTTATTCGCCTTTTGGCCCGACTCCCCTTCATACTTCTCAAGGATATCAATGATCTTCCTGCATTCATCACCACTTGCCCTACGAAAGAGAAGGCTTTCATCAGCAAACAATAAATGGGTTAGTGCTAGGCCTCTTCGGCAAAGATGGAAGCCCTTGATTTCTCCCATAATAATGTCAAACAATGATGTTGGTTCTTATTTAAGACTACCAAATTTAGGACTCATAAATGCTGATAAAAAGCTCAAAATAAGCAAGAGTGGATTTGTATTTTTTTTACACTAATGTTAACAAAGTAAGAAGGCAAAAACATACGTGAAAAGCATCACAAAAAAGGTGGACAGACCGAACAATAATGGATAGGTATCTTAGTGGCTAAATAAATAAACTCAAAAAAATTTGACAAAATAACTCTAGGAACCAAAATAGTGGTGAAACTTATCCCCTTCTGGGTGAGATATATAATGGAGATCTGTTATCATAGTCTTCTCCTGCCAACCAGGAAGCTTTTTACTCCTACTAAGGATAATGAAATGTAACAACCAAGATCTCTAGCCTTCAAAATAGCTTCAACCAATACTTCATGTGCTACCATTATTGCGATTCTAAATCCACTTTTGCTACCTTCAAAAAGATAACATCATCTCCTAGATTCTTAGTTTCAAAAGCATATCCACGCCTTTTGATTCTTTTGTTCCTAATGCCCTCTACTTGATGATTAACTGTCATTCCCTATTCAAGAGTGGCATTTGTCTGACTCCTATGAATTTGAACAGATGGCTACTCTCAGTCGCAGGGTCGGCTCAATACATTTTTTAGCCTAAGGCAACCATTAAAAGTGAAGCATATTATAAAGAGTTTTTAATTTCTTTCAATATCTCAACTGTGGTATTTGTTGAACACTTTTTTGAAAAGCCATCATAAATTGGTTTTTATTTTTATTTTTTGCACTAAAATGACTATGATCATTCTAAAATCATGAAAAATTAACTATGTTATTGGCATGTTAAATGCATTTCATGCAAAATATGACCAAATCAAGGGAGTCAATCTAGTACCGGAGGCTGTACTAGTTTGGCTAGCGGAACGATTTATTTAGTACCAGTCAATAATTTTTTTGGTTCTATTTGAACCTACTACTAAAATAACTTTTTTGCCATACCAATAAAAACCCATAACAACCTAAAACTTAAAAATTGTTGTAAAAGTATTGTAAAAATATTGTGAAGATTTTTTTTTTTTTTTGGTACATGTATCTCAATTTTCAACTACCCTCTGCCAACAAGTTTTTTTTAATAACTCATTTTTTTTCACCTCCACTCATTCTCTTTTACTTTTACAATTTATCTTTCTTTATTTTTATCTTGATTTTATCTCCTCCACACGTTTACCTCCACTGAGTGTTATCTCATTTCAAATTTCAAAAGGCTAGCCTTATCTCCTTACCTTTGGTCAGTCATCACATGGGAACCCAAAGCAACTCTTTGAGAAACAGTAAAGACATAAAAAGCAAAGAAGAAGAAGAAGAAGAAGAAGAAGAAGAAGAAGATTAAAGGAACACAGACGTTGCAACGACCACGAAGAAAAATGGAAAGCTAAGCAGAAAAGACACCGAAATACAAGAGAGATGCATCAGATTGTGAAATTTGTTGAGAAATTATCTTAGGTGAGTGAAAAATTACAAAGAACTCTGTGTTTTTGTTTCGGGCCGGTATCCATTTTCCGACCGAAATCCAGTATTTCTACCTGTATAGCCAAAACGCTCCAGTACTGCCGATATTTAAACCGGTACGAAATGAGGATGATTATGTACCGTTTCAAGCACCAGTACGGGAAATATCAATCGTACTGGCTGGTACGATACGAAACTGACTACCTTGGACCAAATTGCTATAAAAATTTCTTTATATGCATAAAGTATTTTAAATATAAAATAAATTTTTTTAAAACATGTAAATTTTAAACAGTTTCATTTCTATTGAATACCTTACTTCAGTTTCAAACATATTATTTTCAAATCTTGCTCAAATTCGTGGTCAGCGAAAATAGGGCCTAGTCTAGTCCAAGTGCAAATGTAAAATCTATTATTACTGAATATTTCATAAGCGATACATAAATTAGAAGAAAAAAAAAATCCAACATTTTATTAAATTTAATAATGAAATTAGACTACTTTTTTATATTTATAAAACATATTAAAAAATTTTAATTCAAAAATATCAAAAAAATTAGAGTCAAAATAAATATCATATTTTAGATGATCACTATCTTTCTTGGCAATATTGGACTTCAATTATTTAATAATGAATTTCAGTAATAAATTTGTCTTAAAAAATATTAATTTTAATTTTAATTTTGATAGATAGAGAAAGTAAATGTAAATTTTTTGGGATATTGAAAATTTTTACACTCTTAAAATATAGCAAATATATGAAAACTTATTAATAAAATTGTGGGGTCAAAAACAACCAAATAAGGAACAATAATGGAAGTAATTGATCTGCACAACTAGTTTCTAAAGATGGGAAGAACAATTCACAATGGGAAGATCAAGAAATAAATTAAGACAAATAAAGAATTAATCAAACTCTTATATAAGAAGGAACGATGTTCCTAGGGTACAAAAGATAGATTCAAAGGAAAAAAAAAACTCTCTAGTTCTTTCTCTTGTTCTAACTTAAGTTTTGTCTCTCCAATTTTCTGAATCCCCTTCGCTGTTGCCTCCCCCCCCCCCTCTCCCCCTCCTTTTATAGCCATTTACCCCTTTCTCTGTTGCCTCTAGCTATCCAAACCCTAGCTGGATTTGGGGGATACTTGTCCCATCATCCTTCTGCACTGCCACTTCTTGATCATGAAAGAGGACTTTTAGGGGTATTTCTACTTTTCAGCCTAGCCATTTAGTATTGAATGTGACTAATATTAGGTGAGGGGTCTCATTAATGTGGAGGTGACTGCTTCATTGGGTTTTGTGTTTTCTTTTTCATATCCCTCAGGGTGAGCTTGGAAGGTGGAAGATCTCAATTTAGGAAGGGGGGGTTACCCGAGATTCCTTCATTACCTCAGGCCGAAGGTTTTATCTGTTACCTCAGTCATGAGCCTTGGGGAAGGAATTCAGCTTGGATTTCCATGGTGGTAGGTCCAGCTGGTTTCTCTCCACTTAACGGGCTATTTATTCATAACCGTACTCTAAGCCCTGCCCGTCCTTCAAATTAATTTCCTAGGCTTTGGTCCTCAGGCCAAGCCTACGTTTACCCCCCCCCCCCAAACAAAAATGTTGAATATTCAAAAAGAGTATGATATTTTTAAAAATAATTTTTTATTTATTAAATTTTTGGGTCTAAATTAAAAATTTTACTAGTAATCGATCAACCAATAGAAAATGTCCTTTTATTATTATTCTATGTGAAAGGACTTACTTTTTTATTACAGTATTACTTTTGGTAATACTGTAAGTACACAATTGCGCCTGGACCCAAAGACAAACGTGGGCTCAGGCCCAATGAGCCTTAAACAATAAAATTTGTAGAGTGTGGATTTGAAATCTAGTTTAGGGGTGTTGAAAATTTGATAAACAGGCTAGAGTGTTACAGTATTAGCAAATAGCAAACAAACGTGACAAAGGAACCTCCTCGGACGTAAGCCGAGGCCAATTTGTGTATTATTTCTCTTTCTCTTTCAAAGATTACAATTCTAGTTCTTTTTCAGTTACCTCCCCGATCCCCCTTTCTTTACTCTCTTCTCTTCTTAAATACTTCTTCTTCTTCCCTCTTTGTCCACGTGTCACACAAATCTTATCCTTAGATCCCCCCCCTTCCACCACCTTCCTGAAGTCCTTAAATAATAGCAGGAATGTTGAATTTTACTGTTCAGGGGTCACTTTCCCATTAATGCGGTCAGGGAGGTAGGTGCAGGGTCTTTAATGTGGAGGTAGCAGCCTTTTTCTGAGATATTTCTCTCACACCATCGCATCTAGAGGGTACTTGGATCCCCCTCTTAACCAACAATTTTTTCAGAATTTTGCCTCTAATCTTCATGGCCAATCCCAGGGTCATCGCGGGTCTGTCCAAGGGGAGAATCGTCCTCGGACTGATCCTCGGACCTTCGCCCTGTGGGCCGACTTGCAGTCCTAGAGGCCTTTAGTCAAAAACGAACTAGCGCCCATCAGTAAAGCCCAAGGCCCAAATACTTGCTCAGGTTCTTTTACTCCCCACAATAGCCCCTCAAAACTTTATTTTTCCCCATCCGAGGAGAATAATAGAGTTTTGATCCGACCAGAATACCCTCCACATGTTTCGTACATCATTGTGCGTGTGGGGATCCTTTCATTCCCCAAAAAATGCCATCTGGCACTTCAAATTCCAAAATGTGCGCATTTATGACCGCAAGTTACACCCTGTTCCCCACGTTCAACGGTGAGATGAACATCTGACGGTCCGTGTCGCCTCCTGAAAATTTGGGCGGGACGAATCCAATTTCGAGGCCACCTCCCTAACGTCATAACGCTTGGAAATCTGCGCCTTCATTCATTTCTTTAGAATTCAATCACATCAAAGTATCAGTCATCACCTTTTCTCTCTAGAAACCCGTGGAAACTCGCATAATTGAATCATGTAAGTTCTTGCTTTCTTTGCCCCTTTCTTCTCGGATTCTGTCCTCGGCTCCCTTCTTAACTATTTTCCCTCTAAAAATTTGTCTTTTCTTTTCTCCTAGATGGGTAGGTTTAAGTGCTTGGTAGATACTGCCACTGGGATGGAAGGCTTTAGGGCCAAATACCAGATTCCCAGTGACATAGGCTTGAAATATTATCTAGCAAAAGCCATAGGTGGTTCTAGGAAAACGGGGGAGGTTATCATCCCTATAATTGCCTTCATAGAAGGTGGGATGACTCTCCCTATGAGAAGTGTAACTAGGGAGTACCTTCGCAATCATAGGTTATGCCCAGACCAATGCACACCCAATGTGTTTAGGGTCTTAGGAAGTGTCGACACTCTAAATGAGCAGATGGGCTTGAACCTTACCTGGCACGATGTTGTCTGCATGTACGAATGCCACAAACTCAAGAGTGTAGAGTATTACATCAAGTCACGGTCTAGTGTAGTTAGGTTGATCTCCTGTCCGCCTAAGTCCAACAAAGGCATGAAGGACGACTACCTCATCGCCTCAAGCAACTGGCACAACGGCCCTCACTGCTCTGTCGTATGGGGAGACCTAGGTGTGACTCCTTAGGAATTAGTTTTTCTACCACGTGATTCAATCTCAGCACCTTTTAATACTTTATTTCTTTTTGCACCTTGTTATTTCTGATTTTTCACGCTTATCACAAATCTAACCATGTTTGTCTCCTCGGGTGTCGCTTTTCGCAGATAAACAGCACGTACGCCCACGCTTGAACCACTGTAACGTTGCCGACTTAAACCGCGTTCTTCATTCAAAAGTCTTTGTGAGTGAAGACTTGCAAGTAAGAGCGGCTCACTTAATACTAGGATACGACCCCATATCCTCGGATTTCCAAGAGATAGAGAACGCGATTATCGCGGGGGACAGGCGACGCAGGAGGATCAACGTAGCAAAGCCGCACTTTCTCACCGATCATGATATCCCTGACAAACCCAACACAATCCTGTACACACACCCCATCGCTGCAATCCCTCTCTTGGCGCACTCTCAGACAACCACCGCCCTAGAGGAGCAAGTGTCCTCATCGCACTCGTTGGATGAGGAGATAGACCAGTTTCAGCCCGAGGACATCGAAAGACCCCGAGGAAACCCGTTTGTCGTACTCTCTGATGAGGAGGATGAGCCCACTGAGGCCTCCGAAATTACAGGTTTTATAGTTGCACGCCCTGACAACAATTTCGAGGAGGAAGAGATGGACGTGCTTAAAGGACTCATGAATAAGAGAGGTGACAAAGTCACCAAAAAAGGAGCAGGGGGGTCTCAAGTTCCTCCATCCTTGCCACCACCCCTTCCTCCAGTCGATCCTAAGCCTCCCGTTGAGGAGCCCAAGAAGAAAAGGAAAGGAATGGCCGAAGGGGCTAATGGCGAAAAGCAGAAGTTAAAACAACAGCAACAGCAAGCCCAGCAGCAGAAACTGGACAAAGGCAAGGGACGTGCTCCTTCAGTAGAAAGCGAGGAGATAAGGGACCTAGCCAAAGTGCGCCGAGCACCAGCTACCTAGTCTCCCAAGCTGAAACTAGACGGGGCACCAATCTCCTGCCAATCCAACATTAGGACGTTCCAACAAGGCCATGCCCTCCACCTAGCCGATGCGTTGGAACGTCCCCTTCTTTTGCCCAAGGACATGGAGGCCTTGGAGAAAATGAGCCAGCCTCAGCTGTTCCTTTCTTTGAAAAGGGACTTGGCCCTGGTAAGTTTCGCTCCTTATCTACATTTCGTTTTTCATGATATCTGACTATTAGTAAATGTTTTTATGCGTCTAACTCTTTGAAACTCTGTCATAGGCCGTTCAAGAGGTCTTTGCTACTGAGAAGTTCATGGAGGATTCTCGGAAGAAGGCTGGAATGGAACAGGAGATACGAATGGAGACTGAGAAGTCCTTAGGCCAGGCCCTCACAGAAAACGAGAAACTCTCCTCTCAGCTGGCGAATCTAAAAAGAGAAAGAGACGGTGATGAGGCCAGCCTGAGAACGATGAGGACTCAAGTGGAGGGGTAGCGCAAGCTTCTTCATCAAAAGGATGATGAGCTCTCCAAAGCTCAGAAGGAACGCTCTGACTTGGAGAAGGAGCTTGCGAAAATGAAGGAGGAAGCTCGCACCTTCAAGGATTCGCTAGAGGCTGCGAAGAAGGCTGGTTATAAGGAAGGGGCGGCGGCGACAGAAGAACAGCTGATGGAGGTGTTCCCGGCCTTGTGCCGAGAATATTGTCAGCAGGTCTGGGGTGAAGCCTTAAACGTAGCAGGGGTTCCTTCGACTTCTGAGCTGAGGAAGCCCGAGAACGTTTGGCTTCCTCTTGACATACAGGAGATAGAAGAGACTCCTACTATCGCACCTGCCCTTGAGGCAGCTCCTTTTGCTCTCCCTCCTGCAATCCCAGAGCCCATTCCGGATCCTACAGAACCTACAGGTTCCAATAAAGAGAAGGAAGTGGGTGGAGGCGCTGAGAAGGACCTAAGCCAAAGTGTTAAGCCCATCATCCCTCCATCAACTACAGTAGACAAAGGGAAACAAGTCCTGTCTTCCTTTGAGTTGGAGTTAAAAAACATTGAGGCCACCAGTACTTCTCAACAAGACCCCCCTCCAAAAGCTTAGGGCCGAACCTAGGGCTTCTTTTTTCTTTGTAACTAAGATTTTCCATGTAATGTATATCAAAAACAATTAATGAAAGTCAGTTTCGTTTTATCTTCATTTGACTTGTATTTATTTTATCTTTATGTTTATCATAAGAGTTCTCATTAGCACATAGCGAAAGAATGAATGGAACAACTAACTCCACTTTCAATAGTTGATCAATTACAACTTTAAACAACAGTACACATACTTGCCTTGTACCTCGCAAATTACATCTTAGGAGTGTAGCAAGCATGACACAATAACGAACGCCTAACAAGCTAACTTGAATTTTTGCTAACATCTGTAAAGTAAAGTGTTCAAGAACCTGACAAAAACAAACTTTGTTTAGATGGTAAGTACTGTGTCAGTTTGCAAACCAATGTGACACTTAGAGTTCGTAACTTGAAACGTAGATTTTTACCAAGTATGGGTCCGAGGACCCTACACTACCAAATTCCTGCTTGATACTTAAAAATGTATAACTTAAGATTTTATTTAACCATGGTTCCGTTTAACAAATAATAAGATATCGATTTCCACAAGGTAAGTGGTCCGAGGACCATACATAACCAAGCTTCTGTTTGACACTTAGGAACAATAACTTAAGATGTTAATTTCCCCAAAGTAGAAGGTCTGTGGACCCGACATAACTAAGGTTCTGTTTAACAAATAATAAGATATCAATTTCCACAAGGTAGGTGGTCCGAGGACCATGCATAGCCATGTTTCTGTTTGATATTTAATTCGGTAACTTAAGATGTTAATTTTCCCAAAGTAGAAGGTCCGTGGACCCAGCATAACTAAGGTTCTATTTAACAAATGATAAGATATCAATTTCCACAAGGTATGTGGTCCGAGGACCATGCATAACCATGTTTCTGTTTGATATTTAAGAACGGTAACTTAAGATGTTAATTTTCCCAAAGTAGAAGGTCCGTGGACCCGGCATAACTGTTTAACAAATGATAAGATATCAATTTCCATAAGGTATGTGGTCCAAGGACCATGCATAACCATGTTTCTGTTTGATATTTTGGGAGTTATAATTTATAAGCCCATATACATTCATAATTTAAACTACGAACGACAAAAGTACCTTTTATTAATAATAATACCTTCGAATGTTATTTACATTCCATGAGCGTTGTACAACTTTTTCATCTAGATCAACTAGTCGATATGATCCTATGCCCGCTACAGAAGTAATCCGATATGGTCCTTCCTAGTTTGGTCCTAGCTTACCCCAAGTTGGGTTTTTAGCAATACTCACAACTTTTCTTAACACCAGATCCCCAGGCGCAAGTGGCCTTAGCTTCACATGGGCATCATACCCTCGTTTAAGTTTCTGCTGATAATAAGCCATTTGGACCATAGCTGCCTCTCGTCGTTCCTCAACTAAATCCAGGTTCTTCTCCAAGAGGCCGTTGTTATTTTTTGGACTAAAAGAACTCCTCCTTAGCGTGGGGAAACCAAATTCTAAAGGTATCACTGCCTTGGCTCCATAAGTCATAGAGAATGGCGTTTGTCCAGTGGATCTGCGCGGCGTAGTTCGATATGTCCATAAAACATGTGGTAGTTCTTCTACTCATCTGCCCTTCGCATCGTCCAGCCTTTTCTTGAGTCCACTGACTATGACCTTGTTAACGGCCTCAGCTTGCCCATTTTCCTAAGGATAAGCTGGAGTGAAGTATCTATTTATGATGCCCATGTCACCACAATACTTCCTAAAAGCTCTACTATCCAATTGAACGTCATTGTCCGAAATGAGTGTGTGTGGTACCCCAAACCTAGTGATGATGTTCTTCTAAATAAATTTCTTGGAATCGATGTCCCTAATATTTGCTAAGGGCTCAGCCTCGACCCATTTGGTGAAGTAGTCGGTTCCCACGAGTAGCCACCTTTTGTTTCCTACAGCCCTCTAAAATGGCCCTACTATGTCCAATCCCCATTGAGCAAAAGGCCAAGGACTGGAGAGAGGATTAAGGACTCCTCCGGGTTGATGAATGTTAGGAGCGAACCTTTGGCACTGGTCACACTTTCTCGCATAGTCCTGAGCTTCCCTCTGCATATTAGGCCACCCATATCCCTAAGTCAAGGCCCTATGGGCTAGGGACCTTCCCCCAGTATGGCTTCCACAAATTCTCTCATGCAGTTCTTCCAAAAGCGTCTCCGTTGATTCAGGGTGCACGCATAACAAGTATGGTCTGGAGAAGGATTGTTTATACAATTTCTGATCCTCGGACAACTAGAAACGCGGTGCCTTTCGACGGATCTTATCTGCTTCAGACTTGTCCTCGGGAAGCATGTCGTTTTTCAAAAAAGATGTCACAGGGTCGATCCAACTAGGTCCAGGCCTTATTAGATGGATATGGGCTGCACTTACAGTGGTAAGAGTTGGCTCTAGCAAATCTTCGACAAGGATAATCCTAGGCAAACACTGAGCCAAGGATGTTGCTAAGGTAGCCAAAGAGTTTGCATGTGTATTTCCACTTCTAGAAACGTGAGACAAGATAAATGAATCAAATTTAGATTGCAAACGTTTGACCTGGGCCAAGTACTCTTGCATTCTTGGATCCCTAGCCTCCATGGTCCCTGTCACCTGGCCAACTACTAACTAAGAATCCGAGAGCATATGAACTCCCTTTCCGCCCATCCTATGTACCATGCTCATGCCAACCAAGACTGCTTCGTACTCGGCCTTGTTATTAGTAGCCAAGAACGCCAATCTCAAAGATTTTTCGAAGAAAATTTCCTCAGGGGACACAAGAACAAGTCCGACACCAGACCCTCTCTGGTTAGCTGCCCCATCAACGGACACTTTCCAAGTCGGAGGTCCTATGCCTGTGATCATGCCAACTGATTTTTCATCCATGTGTGATTCCTTCACAATTTCTTCTAACAATGGTTCGGCAAACTTTGCCACCAAATCTGCGAAAACCTAGCCCTTCACCGAGGTGCGCAGCATGTATTTGATATCAAAGGCTCCCAAAATAGTTCCCCACTTAGCCACCCTTCTAGAGTATTCGGCACTACGTAATACTGACTTGAGAGGCAGTTGGGTCAGAACTACTACGGTGTGGGACTAGAAATAGTGAGGAAGCTTCCGCGTGACATGAACTACGGCTATAAATGCTTTCTCCAAAAGTGGATAACGCACCTCGGCCTCATTCAAGAATTTACTAACGTAGTAGACCGGTCTTTGCACCCCACCATCATCTCTTATAAGGACCAGGTTGACTGCATGGACAGCCACTACCAGATATGCAAATAGGACCTCGTCTACCTCAGGCCGAGACATAATGGGTGGCCGAGAAAGATACTGCTTCAGTTGTTGGATGGCTACCACATAGTCCTTGGACCATTGGAACCCTTTCCATTTATTCAACAGTTGGAAGAAAGGTCGGCACTTGTCAGTTGACCGAGAGATAAATCTGCTGAGAGCAGCGATCATTCCGGTCAACTTCTGAACTTCTTTTGGATTTCGAGGCGGCTATAAGCCTTGAATGGCCCTGACCTGTACTGGGTTCACTTCTATCCCTCTGTGAGTAACCATATAACGTAAGAACTTTCCAAAACCCACGCTAAAAGAACACTTTGAGGCGTTAAGGTGCAACTTGTATTTTCTAAGTAATTGAAAGGTGTCGTCCAAATCTTTCACGTGTGAAGGTATTGTTTTACTCTTCACCACCATATCATCCACGTATACCTCAATGGTCTTTCCAAGTTGCAGTTTAAACATTCTGGTCATCATCCTTTGGTAAGTAGACCCAGCATTCTTCAATCCAAACGGCATAACCTTGTAGTGATAATTGCATGTTGGAGTAACAAAAGCAGTCTTCTCCTAATCCTCTACTGCCAATGGAATCTGATGATAGCCCTGGAAGGCATCCAAAAAGCTCATCCGAGGATGTCCAGCCGTGGCATCCACAAGCTGATCGATGCGTGGCATAGGGAACGAGTCTTTTGGGCAGGCTTTGTTTAAATCTGTAAAGTCCACACATACTCTCCACCTTCCGCTCTTCTTCTTCACCACGATCGTATGTGCCAACCACTCTGGGTAGAAAATTTCTTTAATAGCCCCGGCCCTCTTGAGTTTGAGCACCTCTTCTTTGACAACCTCGGAGTACTCCTTGGAAGAACGTTAAGGTGGCTGCCTTCTAGGAACAATGACCGGGTTGATATTCAAATGATGACAAATGATGCTTGGGTCTACCCCCAGAGCCTTATAGGGATCCCACGCAAAAACATCAATGTTGTTTTTCAGAAACTCTAACAAATCCATCTTCTCCTAGTATGGTAAACGTATGCCAACTTGAAAGAACCTTTCAGGATCATCTGCTATCAGAAACTTCTCCAAGTCTTCGCATATGGTATCCTCTGCTATCACCACATTAGGCACATCTAGAGTCGTTAATTTCTATAAGGCTTTCATGGCCGAGGTTAAGGACTCTGTTTCGGCCTGATGCAGCACTACAGCCGATATGCATTGCCTGGCCACCGATTGACTGCCAAGAATCTCTTCAATGTATTCCTTCGAAGGGAACTTGACCTTAACAAGCAAGGTGGAGGAGATAGCACCTAAAGCGTGCAACCATGGCTTGGCAAGGATGGCTGTGTATGGGGAATATGCGTCGACCACAATAAAATCCACCTCAACCGTTTTCGGGGCAAATTGCACGGGCAAACAAATCTGTCCCTTTGGTACGACAACTTTACCTTCAAAGCTTATGAGTGGCGAGTCATAAGGAGTGAGATCCTCCAGTTTCAACCCTAGCCCATTGAATAAATCAAGATACATGATGTCGGCGCCACTGCCTTGATCAATCATCACCCTTCTTACATCGTAATTCCCTATCCTCAGAATGACCACCAGGGCGTCCTCATGGGGTTGGATGGTCCCAACCTTATCCTCCTCTAAAAATCCCAAGACGAGCACATTCACCTTCAACCTCTTCGGCTGGGAGCCCGCCACATCGGCCTGGGTGTGCGAAACTGCCATCACCCTGGTTGGACATGAGCCAGTCCTACCAGGCGCAGCAAAGATAACGTTGATCATTCCCAAGGGCGGCCGAGATGAATTATTCTTCTGATTATTCAAGCCGGACTGACTACCCTGCCCGTTAGGTTGGTACAGGTGCTGCTTTAATTTTTCTTCACTAATAAGCTGCTCCAAGTGGTTCTAGAGGGTCTGACAGTTCTCAGTAGTATAACCCACGTCTTGATGGTACTGACAAAAGAAATTTTGATTCCTCTTCGTAGGGTCCCCTGCCATCTTACTAGGCCATCTGAAGTAGGGCTCCTTACGGACTTTCTCCAGTAGCTAGTGTACTGGTTCTCGGAACATAGTATTAACAGTCTGAGGTGTTGCCAAGCCAGTTTGTCCGGAGTAATCTCTTCTTGACTTGTTATTGTGATATCTATCTGACCTGAAATCCCTTCTTTCTTGTGGGATAACCTTTGTCTTATCCTTTCCCTGCTGGTGGTCTTCCTTGACCCTTTTGTATTCGTCAATACGATCCATGAGGCAACGTACACTCCGTACGGGCTTTTTGGTCAAGGACTTCCTCAAGTCATGATTAGTAGGAAGGCCTACCTTAAAGGTATTAATCGTCACCTCATCAAAATCACCATCTATCTCATTAAACATCTCCCAATACCTGTCAGAGTATGCTTTCAACGTCTCGCCCTCCCTCATGGCCATAGATAATAGTGAGTCCAACGGTTGAGGAACTCTGCTGCATGTAATAAACTGTGATGCGAATGCTCTAGTAAGCTCCCCAAACGAACCTACAGACCCCGATTTAAGGCCGTTGAACCACCTCATAGCAACAGGTCCCAAGCTAGAAGGGAAGACTTTGCACATCAGGGTCTCATTGTGAGAGTGCACCGCCATTCTTTGGTTAAAGTGGCTCACATGTTCCACCGGATCAGTCTAGCCATTATAGATGGTGAAGGTGGGCTAGGTGAACCTCCTAGGGAGCCTCCCATTCTCAATCCTATGTGAAAATGGCGATTTGGAGAGTTGGTACAACGCCCGACTCATAGCGTCGTTCCCCAAGCCCCTGGAGGGGAGCTTCCTGTGCCTACGACCTAGTAGGTCATCCTCCTCGCAAGAAGATGTTTTGCTGGGGGGCGACCATGACCTTGAACTGTGACTACTTCCTCGGGATTCCCTCGAAGAAGGATTAGATGAGGGTGGCGCACGCCACCGTCTGACACGGCGCAGCTTCTTCTTAAGGTGATTAATCTCCTTCTGCATGGCCTTGGCACCATCTTCGTGGGTGGTACTACCTCCACCGTGAGTATGACTCGCTCTAGGATATTCGATGTGAACGCTTCCCTCCCAATCCCTCCGGCACTCAAGACGCTCGAAAAGATCCTCAGGTTGCAATCCCTGAGATTCTGCATGGTGTGAGCCTAAGCCTGCCATGGTGTTCCAGCTCCTTTAACACTAGATTTCCCACACACGGTGCCAATTGTAAGTGCACAATTGTGCCTGGACCCAAAGACAAACGTGGGCTCAGGTCCAATGAGCCTTAAACAATAAAATTTGTAGAGTATGGATTTGAAATCTAGTTTAGGGGTGTTGGAAATTTGATAAACAAGCTAGAGTGTTACAGTATTTGCAAATAGCAAACAAATGTGATAAAGGAACCTCCTCGGACGTAAGCCGAGGCCGATTTGTGTATTATTTCTCTTTCTCTTTCAAAGATTACAGTTCTAGTTTTTTTTCAGTTACCTCCCCGATCCCCCTTTCTTTACTCTCTTCTCTTCTTAAATACTTCTTCTTCTTCGTTCTTTGTCCACGTGTCATACAAATCTTATCCTTAGATCCCCCCCTTCCACCATCTTCCTGAAATCCTTAAATAATAGCAAGAAGGTTGAATTCTACTGTTCAGGGGTCACTTTCCCATTAATGCGGCTAGGGAGGTAGGTGCAAGATCTTTAATGTGGAGGTAGCAGCCTTTTTCTAAGATATTTCTCTCACACCGTCGCATCTAGAGGGTACTTGGATCCCCCTCTTAACCAACAGTTTTTCCAAAATTCTGCCTCTAATCTTCTTGGCTAATCTCAAGGTCATCGCGAGTCTGTCCAAGGGGAGATTCATCCTCGAACGGATCGTCGGACCTTCGCCCTGTAGGCCAACTTGCAGTCCTAGAGGCCTTTAGTCAAAAACGAACTGGCGCCCATCAATAAAGCCCAAGGCTCAAATACTTGCTCAAGTCCTTTTACTCCCCACAAATACTATAAGACAAAATAAGTATAATATATTATATTTTAGGGGGCCTTCTTCCACTTGGAGGCCTTAGAGCATTCATGGTAAAAATGTCAAAATATAACTTTTAACAATTCAAAAAGCCACTTTATCAATTTTAACAACTCATTTTTAAATACACACAATATCAAAGTTTTTATCTTAACATACAACTCATTAAAATAATATAAACAACACACTAAAATAACATATCTACACAATAAGCAACAGTCATAACCAGCAAACCACACCTATCAGCCACCATAACAACCATAACCCACGGCCATAGCCAAACCCACAGCCTAATCAACCACCAAAGCCACCAAACCCACACCCAAAATCAACCACCACCACTAGAACCACCAATCCACAAGAACCACACTCAAATCAACCACCACCACCACTAGAACCACCAATCTACAAGACCCAAACCCAGAATCAACCACCACCACCACCACCACTACCACTAGAACCACCAATCCACATGACCCACATTCAAAATAAACCACCACCAAAGTTTAATCTCAAAGTGAGAAAATCAAAGGAAGACAAAGATGAGAAGACAAAGATGAGGTAGCTTCAGTTGCATGGTGGTTTAGCCAAAGAAAAAAAGCAAAAGATTGAAGATAAAATAAATAAATAATAAAAAAAGAAAAAGAAAGGAGGAGCAAGTGGTTCAGCCAAAGCAATAAAGCAGAAGAGAGAAATATGTCTGAAAAAAGAGAAAAGAAAGAAAGAAAGATAAAATATAAAATAATAAAAGAAGAGAGAGAATCGAGTAAAATACTATTTTTTGTTACACCATCTAGCTATAATGGGTTGCTATCTCTAGTAGTCTACTATAGCAATCACTCAAAAACTTCTTTATTTTCTTAGTTGTATTGTGTGTCTTTGGTGTTTTGGTTACTAAAATGACTATTTAGTTATTTTAGCAACCTTATTATGAGTGCTCTTAGGCCATAGCCTATATGGATTAATGATTGAGCCACCTGTACTTTGTTGTAAACATCTTGGTACTTGAGAGAAAAAAAATTATTACCAAAAGTTAATCCTAACAACTTTAATATATGTAACCATGTTTTAAAGGGATAATCACAATTAAGCCCTTCTCAAAGTATTGAAAATCATCAAAATTACTTAAGGTAACTCACTCAAATATATGAGGACTTGTAAATAAAAAAGTACTTAAGGTAATTCACTCAAGTATAAATTTTATTTCAAATAATTTATTTTCATTGTCAAATATCTATTTAATTTCTATTTTATGATGACTCATTTAAAAAGCAAACTATTGAAAATGGCATGTGCCCTTTAATCAAGTGGAAAACAATAAATACAGAGAGAGAAAAGGTGGAAAGCAATAACATTGAATGATGTTATTTTTAACCATTAGATCTCTTAGAAATTGAAGGTATAAAAAAGATGTAACTTTATAAGAGTTACACCAAATATAACTTAAACCCGTACATATGTAAGAAAAGTGCTAGTTTCACAAAATTTTCAAAACACTTTCACGACTAACTTTAGGTGGTAAGTTGTTATTAGTTTTTATTTAAAATTTTCACAACACTTTCACAACTTAAATTACTTTTTTGCCCACCCACAACAATTAATAACAGCCTACCACTTAATAAAACCTTTCTCACCCTCCTCAACCTACCACTTTATAACAACATTTTGACGGAACTTACTTTTCATGCATATATTACTATTTTTCTGTACACTATATTTTTGGGTAAAAGAAAGCACTATATTGATAAACTAATCATTTTACAAATAGTGTAGACTTGTAACGATATCTAGCTGGTAGCTAGACAAGTTATATCCTAGGGATGACATGCAACACCTATTAATTTACTACACTAAAAAATTTCGTAGATAATGTATATCATCTCAAGAGAGTAACTAGATCCTCGCCTCAACTCTACTACCTCTTTTTGTTAAATATATTTGGTGCAAATATAATAATAATAAAAAATCAAGTAATATATAGTTTTTTCAAACTTAAGTTTTAGGTGTGTTTCATACTCTTCATTTAAATTTTAAAGAATATATATATTTAATTTAAACCTTACAGTTTTTAGATACGTTTGAATAAAACCTTATAGTTCCACTATTCTCTGAGTAGGCGCTCTTCTATTTTCTTGGGTAAAAATTAACAATTTTCATATAATATAATTTAACAATATATTTTTTATTTTTAAAACAAATAAAAAGGATAAAATCTAGAAATAAGCAATAACTATAATTTCTTTTTTGATTGTGAAGAGGAAAAAATCCTAAATTTTAGGAGTTTTCTTTTTGAATTCAAAATAAAATCTATTGCTTGACATTTGTGATCCTATTTCTAAATGAAGTTACCCTTCATTAACGAGAGTGTTTTTGAACCATATAAAAGTCCAGTTGAAAGAGGGAAATCATTTTATATATAGTATAGATATAGTTTTATTTAAACTTTTGAGGTTTAGATGAAACATTTTGGAAATTTAATGTTTAAGAGAAAAACACTCACTCATAAAAAAATAAATAAAAACACTCAAAATTGAAAATTCTAAAGTTTAAAAAATAACTTACCTTAATTTTTATCTCCTATAATTGAATTTTTATTTGATGGGCATTATAACAATTTTAATTTTGCCAGCAAATAACCACACATCAATAACCAAGTTTAGCAAACATTTAACCTATTTCTCTCTCTCTTGTGTGTGTGTTTGTTTCTCAAAAAAAAAAAGGTAATTATCCCACATTACTTAAGAAAATGTATTGTGTGTAATATAACTTGTCACACCCTCTCTTAAAAGTTACTGCTGAAGCATTTTAACATTAATTAATCAAAATGAATAAATATTACAACATAAATATAAAGATGTGAGAGTAAATATGGAATAATGGAAGATGAGGAGTTAGCGAAAATATTTAATCCCACATTGAAAAGGACGAGACTATTTTATTCTTTTTAATTGTAGTGATTAATGGGCTAATATGAATTGACTTAGATATTGGGCTAGATACATACGCAAGAGGAAGGTGAAAGATGGAGGGTAGGCTAATATGAATTGATTCAAATATTGTGATAGCACTGCTACAATTGGTAGAGTTAAAAATCATTACTACAATGGTAAATCTAGACCTATAAGAAGAAAGCACAGTACCGTGTGATCTTATTTGAGTAGTGGCATCATAACTGTGAATTATATTAAATCTAATGATAATCTTGCAAATCCATTTACCAAGACCTTGGCAAAAATAGGGTTTGGAATACATTGAGGGGGATGGGACTAAAGTCTATAGAATTACGAGCCATGTATGAGGATACCCAACCCAGGAACTAAAGATCTTGAAAATTGGATTCAATGGGAAAAATGAATCATATGATAGTCGTAACAAATGCACTATTTTTTTTTTTAATTATTTATTTCGTAAATAATTTTTTAAATTGTTCATCCCTATGATGTAAGTGCATTAATCCTGTAATGTGGAGAAGTTAGGTAAAAAAACTCTCTTAATAAAATTTGTTGCTTGTATAAGTGGGGTGTCAGAATTACAATAGCACCCTTGACAAAATTTCACTTATGTAAGTGTGGGAGTAGGGCCGCTCCCTATGAGATTTAAACTTAATCTCAAATACACTCATGAAACTATGATCAGCACACGGCCGTAAGGTGCTAGCTATAAAAGTTTATGTCAACACTTGGGTTGTTATGTGTAAGTAGTGACGCTTAATTTCATGAAACTGAGGTCAGCACATGGCCGTAAAGTGCTAGCTATAAAAGCTCATGTCAACACCTGGATTGTTATGTGTAAGTAGTGACGTTTAATTTCCCTAAAGCAGTCCTAATTCAAGTCGGAGACCACTATGACTCTGGAGTTGAGGTCGTTGTTTTACTAAGTGAAGGTTCAGTGTAGAGCACACCTTCATGATGCATAGTGACCCATCATTGCTTGGTAATTTCTCTTTAACTAAAAATTTTAATATTAAAATGAGTGAGGGATTGTTGGAGATTTTAATATTAATTAATTAAAATGAATAAATATTACAACATAAATGTAAAGATGTTGGAATAAATATGGAAGATGGAGAGTTAGTGAAAATGTTTAATCCCACCTTGAAAAGGAGAGAGACTATTTTATTCTTTTTAATTGTGGTGATTAATGGGCTAATATGAATTGACTCAGATATTGGACTAGATACATGCGCAAGGGGGAGGTGAAGAGTGAAGGTCCATTGGTAAGTAAATGACCCGAATTAATACTCAATTTTAATATGGAAAATGAAGAGTCATTAACCCACTTAATGAACTATCCGTTTGGCAAGGAAGGGTGTTCTTTCTAGTGGACTTTTGAGTTTGAACACTTTGTGCAGAGGTTGTTTGGTAAGGAAGGGTGTTCTTTTTAGTGGACTTTTGAGTTTGAACACTTTGTGCAGAGGTTGTTTTAGTCATACGACACTTGTTGGATTGTTGTATTCTGCAGGAGACAAGGCAAAGAAGGACTGCACCGATTACAAAGTTTAGCCAACTAAGGGATTGAATCTCCTTAAAGGGAGCAAGTGTCGCGCCTCAGTCTACATAGTAGTATAATTTTTCTCTTTAAATAAATAATATTCAAAAGTATTATTCAGTTTCTCTTTGTGTTATTTCTATTATTATTGTGTTTGCACCAACAGTTACCATGGCTTTTGAGTAGAGTTGTGTATTTTTATGTTAAAACCACTTTTCATTTTTCTTGTGTGTGTTTGTTTTTCCAAAAAAAATAAACAATAATAATAACAATAATAATAATAACTTAGCAAACATTCAAATTAGGAATTACTCGTGCACTCGTTATATAAAAAAAATAAAAAACCTTGTGCAATCGCAATAAATGAAGGGCCAATAAGACATTAGACTGGACTTGTCTTTTCAAAATTGGGCCTAAGGCTGGAAATGCACATATGAGCCTGTAGTAGCTGTAAAGTGTCACGCCCATTCTAATCTTCCAGGGTGGTCAGTTCTTGCGCTCGGTGCCTCCTTCCTGTATCATCTTTTTACGCTACGTTTGGAGGGAGGACATATTCGCCGAATAATTTAAATGTGGGAATTAAATTGTTGCCTATTTGGCCCCGATTGATTCTTCTATGAATGAATAAATGCATGAGAAAAAAAAACATATTGGCTAGTAACTGTGAGGTCCCAATTTTTATTGGAGGGGGCACCAAAGGACTTTATCCTAAAATGAATTTATATATATATATATATATATATATATAGATGTTACGTTTATAACATTCTCACACCAAATCACAGGTGGTTAGTTTTTATTGGTTCAAATTTGAACCTAACACGAGAATTATTTTTTTGTCCCAACAATAACAACCAGTAACAACCTGCTATTTAAGATTTGTTATAAAAATGTTGTGAAAATGTTGTGGACATATCATTTCTCATATATATATATATATATATATATATAAGTTACAATTTTTATTAAAAACTAATACAAAAAAATTAAAAATTAAAAGTTATATTTATATAAAAAATTTAAAAAAAAAAAAAAAGTTCATCTCTACTCTCCTTTCCTATCCTTCCATATATCCAACCATACTTGTAGTTCCTTTAATGGATCCACTGCAATTAATGAATGTGAATTTTCCAAGGCATCATACTAGGTTTCAATATTTTAATGTTAAGGGAAATTCTTATGTGTTTTCGAAGCATGGATAAATAGCACTCTTTTTTGTCACATTAATAGTGGAACCTACCATGAATATAATGAATAAATCCTACCATAAATGTAAAAGGATTGAGTATTATTTTTCATGTTTTAGGAGTACTTAAGAATAACCCCTCAGATTAATGTGACATGTGAAGTTCTAGGTATGCTAGACTTCCAAAATTTGATTTTTTATTTTAAAACACAAAATAAATAATAATTTAAAATTGTAGGGTAAAATTAAATTTTAATCCCTTAGACTTCTACTCCAATAATTTAATTAGTTTCTAAAGTTTTTTTTTTCAATTTAGTCCCTCACTTAAAAAATATAAGTCAATCTAATCATTTCGTCCAAATCTATGAGTAAATGAAACAATTTCAACATTTATTTTTCTTAAACATTCACTTTCGGGTGATGTTAACGAATATCATTAGAGTATTTGTTAATTGTCCATTTTAGAAAAGTTCTAATACCATTTTTATGAAAAATATAAAAAAGTTGTCAAAATTTTTTTTTTTTCATTTTTTCCTTTAAAAGTTTCTAAAAATGATTGCTAAACCAGTACCCTTAAGGTATTTATTAACTTTTTTTCATATATATTTTTTTTAATGAAAATAAGAACAATTAAAATACCAATTCTAACACCATAATTTTATTTGATTGCTTTACCAATTTTATCGAGATCTCATCAAATCCGTCGGCTCAATTTAAAAACAATGGTCATTTGAGATAACAAAAGGTACAAAAGAGTAAAATCAAGAACAAATTTTATACTAGGGACAAAATAAACAAAACTCTTCGAAGTAGAGGGACTACAAATGGGGTAGTGGGTCCCACTTCCAACCAATGATCGAGGTTGGTAACTTCTATCTACCTAGCAGCTGTCCTCAAGCTTGAAAAAATTGGGCTTACGTCGACGAGATCAAACAAGATAGCAATGGTGGGGACAATGCGGATGGAGTTGAGGAGGACAGACTTGTGGAGGGAGAGAGTCAGCAAAGTGAGATGTGGGAGACGAAGTGACGGTTTTTGAATAGTCATGGTAGAAAGGAAAACTTATGTAGCATGAATATGGTCACGATACTTAATATGATATTATACGTAATACGATACTTAAGGTACGTCGAGAATACAACAATTAACTAATATTTATTTTTAGAAATATACAATATATTTTATACTTTGAATAAGTTATATTTATTTTGAGAAATTAATTTAAAGACAATAAAATATTGTTTAAAGAATGAATAAAAGAGCTCAAATAAAGTAGACGACTATTAAAAAAAAAAAAAAGAGGTTCAAATGAATAACATTCGACATCAAAATAGAACAACTGAATTAAAATATAATTTTTTATTCCTAGGTGCATACTTGACATGTTTGTATCCATGTAAGATACATGTCTGATACCAGTACGTTGGTAATTTTGTGGTGTATGTGCTTTTTAGAGGAAAACTGTATAGTAAGCTTAAAAAAAAAAAAAAAAAAAGCAACTTGGCAGTATTTTTTATTCATCACTTAGTGCTAGAGATTATTTTGACACAATACTAAAAAATTAGAGATTAAACTTAAACACTTAAAATGCTAGAAACTAAAATACATAATTAACCCAAAGTAAAAACTAAAAAATAAAAATCATCTCCATGGCCAACAATCATTCCTAGCAAATAGTTGATTTTTTTTACTACTTTTTTATATTTTCCATAAAAAAGGGTATTAAAATTTTTTCTAAAATACTCTATTAACAAATACTCTAAAGACACTCATTAATAAGACTCTTAATAAAATTAAGTGCATGTGGCTTAAATAGGCTTAAAGCCAGTATTCTTTTTAACTTTTGAGTTTAGATGATACTAAATTGGCCTCATGAACAGATATGGATTAAAGTGTCTTTTTACTAATATTACTAAAAATTTTAAAGTATTTATCCAAATTTTGAAATTTTTGGAACAAAATCAAAATTATTTAAAATTACAAAGGTGTAAATTGCAATTTAATCTTTTTTTTAAAAAAATAGTGTGTCTCAAAAAAAAAAAAAGTTATTCAACATATTAAATAGAGATGAGTAGCATTTATCCTGCCCTTTTTCGAAGGGAAACGTTTCTGCCAACAAACTAGTATGTGCTTGAACTGCTAAGCAATTCTTAAGGGATTGACTTCTATTCCAAATAAAAAATATCCCCTTTTTCTTCTTCTCCCTCGTAATATATATTTTCTTCAAAGTAGTGTTTGTTTTTATAGGATTTCATTTCCCACTGTAGAGAGATGTCTTGTACAAGAGAAATAATTCACGACCCCTTCAAAGCATGGAAGTTCCTGGTTATCCCAACAATCAGAGTCATCTCTATATGTGCCTTTTCTCTCTTTTGCACCATCGCATCCATCTCCTTTATCTTCTACTTTGCTTTCACAAGCCAAACACAGGATTGCCCCCACTGCCATCGAATGATCGTGAACCAGAAATTCACAAACAGTAATATCACCACGGGGTACGAAAATACAAACATATCCCATATCGTGTTTGGCATCGCAGGGTCGACCAAGACATGGAACAAGCGCAAGAATTACACTGAGCTATGGTGGAAGCCAAACATCACTCGCGGCTTCGTTTGGCTCGATGAGAAGCCTCCAGATAATGTAACTTGGCCTAAGACCTCACCACCGTACAAAGTCTCCGGTGACATATCAAGGTTCAAGTACACATGCTGGTACGGTACGCGTTCGGCGGTTCGGCTTGCGCGTATTGTGAAAGAAAGCTTTGAGTTGGGGTTAAACAACGTGAGGTGGTTCGTGATGGGTGACGATGATACAGTTTTTTTCACTGAAAACTTGCTTACTGTGTTATCGAAATATGATCATAATCAGATGTATTATATCGGAGGGAATTCAGAGAGTGTGGAACAAGATGTTGTATTCTCTTATACAATGGCCTATGGAGGTGGTGGATTCGCCATTAGTTATCCTTTGGCAGCCGTGCTTGTTAGGATTTTAGATGGGTGCAATGATCGTTACGCGAATTTGTACGGCTCTGATCAAAAGATCCAAGCTTGTTTGAGTGAGATTGGCGTACCACTCACCAAAGAGCTTGGTTTTCATCAGGTATCTTTCTTTCCCTTTCCCTTTACACGATGTTTATGCAATTACATCTTTAATTTCAATGGTGGATATCTCTATTGAAAATATCATATTAGCCAGTTGAGCTATAGATTTTTTGACCATGCAATTATGTCTTGATTTCGATACTTAGAGATATAATTTTTGGTCCCTACTATTTTAGGACTGAACATCTATTAATTACAGGTTGACATAAAAGGAAACCCATATGGTTTATTAGCTGCACACCCTTTAGCACCATTGGTGACCCTTCACCACCTAGACTCTATCCAAACACTATTTCCAAACTTGACCCAGTTCGACTCATTCAAGAAGCTAATTAGTGCTTATAATATAGACCCAAGTCGAACCCTACAACACAGTTTCTGTTATGACTTGAAACGTAATTGGTCTGTATCGGTGTCTTGGGGTTACACTATCCAGTTATATCCATCGTTGATAACAGCTAAGGAGCTCGAAACTGCAATTTTGACATTTCAGACATTTAGGACCTCAAGTGAAAAGCCCTTCACATTTAATACACGGCCACTTAGTACAGACCAGTGTAAAAAACCAATTTTGTATTACTTGGATCGGGTTCAGAGAGTTGGTGTGAGTCAAACACTCACAACGTATAAAAGGCATGTTGAAGACTCGGAAATTGGGTGCGGCCATGTTGACTATGCTTTTGCCTTGATTGTTCCATCTTTCAACGTCTCGGCTTCAAGTTTCAACCCTGACTTGTGGAATCAGGTGAATTCTTTTGTTTTTGTGAGTGCATTTCAGAATGAGTGGTGTTTATTATACACACTTTAATCAACACAATTTTGCACATACACTCCAAAAAAAATCATATGTTTTGAGGACACAAATTGAAATAATTGCTATAATTGATACATAATATAAATAATGTGAATGATAGCTTCATATAAAAATGAATTTACTATGAATAAAAAAAATTAGACGGTTAGAACTTAGGGTTTAGCAAGTAAATTGGATAAATGGTTTAATTTATGAATTGCATATTGATTTGGTGAGCCCTTGAGATGATTTTCATGGTTAAATTCTCTAGTAGACCTCTGTATTTGGAGGACCTCTGCCTAATCATGTTTTATTGATTAAATGATTAACTGCTTTCCTTAGTATAGCTTGTTCTATGTAGAACCTAATTGGGAAGTGTTACTTAGACATGTATATTTTCTCTATTTATTTTGAAATTAGTGAATTAAATTTTATATATTATCACATCAATAATTTAAATAGATATCAAAATAACGGTAATCAACATTGTTTAAATATTGATAATGGAACAAATTTGAATTCATTTGTTTAAAAATGAGTGCATAACAAAGAGAAGAAATTGCTTTTCTTTTCAAAATCTGTAGAAAATTCCCTTTTAAAAAACAAACGGTAGAAAATTCTCTTGAGAAAACGACACCTTAGTTCTCTGCAAAGTTGTTGTCTAGTGCTACTTTCTATGCGCAATCGGTGCAAAATATGATGACTTAGACTTTGAATAGTCTGGTTTGATTTTGTGGAAATTTATCTCTACTAGTCGATTCGATTTATGACCTACTTACACTGTTACACAAAAGAAAAATTAGTGCCTTTTGACTAACACATATGGAGACTGATTGAATGAGTGTCTAATGAGCAGGCACCACGTAGGCAATGCTGCGAGATCGTTAACGATTCAGATGGGGTAGAGAGCGGGATTCAGGTCAATATTAGAAGCTGCAATCAATTTGAGAGTGTAACTCCTCCATAGATGATAGAAGAACATGTCAACACGTATTGAAGATAGTGAAATATTTGTTTGGCTCTTTTAAGTGCCTAGACAATGACTGAAGACAAGCATTGACTCCAAGTCCTGATGGCTATATAGATACACCATATTGAGTTTTACTGATTTATATTTTCCACGATTCCTATATAGGCTGTATTATATGTTACTCTTTTTTTCCATAGAGAATATTATGCAAAACACATATTAAGGTAAACATTATGCTTGAGAATTTATAAGAAATGGAATTGATAGAATATCATAGGAATGAATGAAAATTAATTATTAAATATTTATTTCTCTATTGTTTTGGTATTTGTAAAGAAAGGGATCAAATGAAAAATTATTTTCTTTGGCTGTTGAATAGAAATAAATGGAAAATAATGTTTTTTGTACCAAAAGTACTATTATGTCCTTTCTTTAATAAAAATAAAGTATAGTCAAATATTAATAAAAAAGAAGATATTATGAAAACTTAAGATAAATATTCATTAAAAGATATGCATGACATGCTATTTGAGGAAAGTAACACAAATATATATATATATATATATATATATATATATATATATATATATATATATATATATATATGTACACACACACGTCATGCTTGCGCGTTTGTGTACGTGTTAGGATGCAAATAATGAACTTTTCGGCTCCATAGACAATACCTCCTCAGGATATAGACAAAAGTTGGCATTTAATTACACGTCATGATGTATATAACAAACTTGTTGGGCCATGGAAAACATTCACTTAGCCCACGTCAATGGAAAAATAGCCTAAGCCTACATGAATTTTTTTTTTTTTTTTAAACCCTCAGAATTTAAAAGAAAATGACGACAATTAAATAAGGGAATGTGTTCCTCAAAAATAAATAAATAAATGAGGAAATGTAAATGACAATCCTGTAGGGCCCATTGAGCTATGGCCTAAGCCCACATGGAGAAACCCTTCTCTGGATTTTTGTTTATTAAGAAAAAAAAAATTGATAGAGTTTCAAAATGTAAATAACAATGTTGTCGAGGCCATGGAAATTTGGCCTAAGCCCACACGAAAAAAATTTAAAAACCCTCCTCATGATTAAAAGAAAAATGAAGTCATTTAAATTACAATGTAATAACGATCCTATCACATCCAAAAAAAAACTCGGATTAAAACCAAATATATTTGTTACAAACAAAAGATAAGAAAGCAAGCTTAATAACCACAAGAACAAGTATGCAAATATACATATGTGTACAAGTGTGTTGAGTATGTACATTTTTTTATTTTCGTGGATTTGCATACTGAAAACATGACCACAGAAAAAATGATAGTTCATATGCCAAGGAAATTACCAGCGAGCACTTGAATAAGATTAAGGATAGGAGAGGTAGGCCGTAGGCCAATATCAAGGTTAGGCTGTGGTCGATATTCAGGCAAGAATGTAGTAGTTATTAGCCTACAATTATTAGTATCGCCCATTTGGATTGAAAGGAGAGGGAGGGAGGGGGAGTGGAGGGGAATAGAGTATAATTAGTTGAAAATATACTAATTTTAAGCCAACTTTACTCTATTATACACTACTCTCCCTCCCTCTCCTACAATCCAAACAAATCATTTAGTGACAATGTTATTTAAATGTACAAGGGAAGGGAAAAAACAGAGAGAGGGAGAAAGAAAAACTACCAAAAAAAAAAAAAGAGAGAGAGAGAGAAAGATCCATAGTCTTTGGGGTGGATTTGTCCTAGATGAAAAGAGAGAGCTGAGAGTTTCAGTTGTGTGTAGGCTGTAGTTGACTAGTTGTCATGTGAAGTGGGTAAAAATAAAAATAAAAATGCAAAATTGACCTTCTAACTTTCACCGTTTTTCATTTCAGTCCTCTAACTTTCAATATTGTCAATTTAGTCCTCTAATTTTCAATTTTTGCCAATGTAGGGTTTCGTTACAACTCAGTTAATGACTGCCATTAGAACTGCTGAAACGACAAAGTTTTGAATGTTTTTATTTTTTATTTATTTATAAATTCGGAATTAGAAAAAAAAATCTTAAAAAAAAAAAAACATTAAGTCGTTGCCCTTCCCTTGAAATCAAAACAAAGAAATCACAATCCCTAACTTAGAGAAATTGGGGAAACGATTTGAGAAATAGAGATGAAGAAAATCTGGGTTGTTCGTCTCTAATTGCTAGCAGAGTTGCTAGCTGAGGAGTAGTGAGAGGGAAATTAATCTTCGCTTTCGGACCACGCAACGACAACGCTGCGGTGTCGTATGCACGAGCAACATCCTCCGCAGAATCGAAGGTGTCGAGCCACACACCTGTCTTCTTCCATGGATCTCGAATCTCGATCATGAAACGACCCTATGGCCGTTTCCTTACACCTCTGTATTTAACGTTGTTGCTGTTATTGTTGTTATCAGTTGATGTTCTAATGAATTGGTTGAATGTTGTTGTTTTGGTTGGATCTGCGGTTGTTGGTGCTCTTTGCCGCATGGAGAAAAGGATAATAAAAAAAGGGGGGGTTGGTGTGTAGTGGTAGAGCTAAAAACATGGCTGTTTTGAGATTATATATTTTTGTGAACAAAGAATACCACCAAATTAATTAAAAAACCACTACAAACAAAGATTGAAGAAGATATCGTAGCTCCAGCTAAGATTTACATAACTCATATCGTTTCCCCAATTTCTCTAAGTTAGGGATTGTGATTTCTTTGTTTTGATTCAGGGGAAGGGGAACGACGAGAACGACAACGTCATTCCCTTTAATGTTTTTTTTTTTTTTTTTTCAAATTTTTCTTATGTTTTTTTAATTTCGAATTTATAAATAAATAAAAAATGCAAAACAGCATCATTTCATGAGTTCTAACGGTAGCCACTAATTGAGTTGTAACGGAGCCTTATTAACAAAAATTAAAAGTTGAAGGATTGAATTGAAAAAAACTGAAAGTTAGAGTACTGAAATGAAAAATTATGAAAGTTAGAAGGTTAGTTTTGTATTTTTGCCAAATAAAAATAAAAAACCAAATGATTACTGAACTGGACTATATTTAGGCCCAATAGGCCTACTTAGGGATCCATACACTATGTGCGGACAAAATATAACCTTCTCCTCCAAAAGCCCATTTCTTAAGGAAGTAGAGCTTACAATATTGATTCAATAGAGTTACAGACAGTGTGCTCACCATTGATTTTTTGCAACGATAATCCATATGCTCCGACTAATTAAATTTATGATGGAATCACTTGTGAGAAGATGGACCAACATTTCCAAGGTGTTTCAAGAGCACTTAATAATTTTCTTATATTCATTGATCAAAATATCATTGAATGGGCTAAAATTCAATGATATTTTAATTTATAGAGATAGGCTTTTGGACTAACAATTGAGGCTTAAACAATAATTCTCAGCAAAGAAAATGTCAACACGTAATAAGTACAAGTGTGATTCTCAAGAATCAAGTAATATTGTATAATAATTTTTCTTCCTCAGAGTGACTGAGGAGAGTTTACACTTAATGAATACAAGTTTAACTATTATTTGGATTCGTTGTACTTTTCTCTCTCTATTTTTTCATTTGTCTACTAGCCCTTCACTAATATGGCGGATGATTCTTTTTCAGGATATTCGTTACATCCTTCTCTTTTCCTCCTTTTGAGGCTAAGCTGAGTAGGTAATAAGTTGTGATAAAACTATTCAGGTGTCATTTGTCATTAATACCGCGTGACTAGTTGATATATACGGAACCTTTAACACATAGGTGATGGTAGTTTTGCTAGAAAGTTTCCTCCAAGACTTATGTAGGTCTTGTACTGTTACCTTCCTCAAACTCGTGTCCAACTTGGCTTGGGAACCTTGTAGCTTTCTTGGCTCGTCCAGCTCCTAGCTCCTTTCTTGGGCTAAGCGCTTCCTCAGGTTAGCTTTGATTCAGTTCTCTGGGGCTTACATAGGGCGTTTAGACCTCTAGTTGGGCCTAGCTAAAACCCATCTAAGGCCCAATGTGCTGCTAATTAGCCTCTCGGCCCTCACAATGATAATTCATCTAACAAGATTTTAGGAAGTAGGAACATAGGGAAAGAAGAACTAATGCAGACTTCAAGTACTCTCGGAACACAAAAACGTGATTTCTCCCTCATTTGATTCATCATTAATTTAATTAATAGAATTTTTTTTGTGAATGTCATGAGATGAGAGAATACCATCTGGTTGTACTTTTAAAAATGCCTAATAATTAGACACCTTCCTATGGTTATTTTTTTTGACATGGTCTTTTCAAGATTAATACGTTTAAAGCATAAGATCCTGCTAGGATGGTACCTGAAATCCCACCTCGATCAAGATTCAAGATTCCTTTTTTTTTTCCCCTTAAAAAAATTTCTCCGTAACCAGTAAAAGGACCCATCTTCTAGTTGGACATCAATGAGCAAAGCTCGCCGAATAGATTTTTTCCTGTCTATGGTTGGTCAAAGTCGTCTTCTTGACCATCACGACCAGAAATCATTGGATTTGAGAGGCAGAAAATATAATTCTTGTAATGGTGGGCCAAGGTCCAGTTGAAGTCTTAGTATAGGCTTCTTTTTCAATCCTTTAAGTAAAGAAAGCACTGGTGTTCATCTGTGTGAATTCAGATGTACTTGCTTGTATCTCAATGGGAAAAGCACAAATGAGAGATCAAGTAACACGCTTAAGACTTCACCATTTGACTTTACCGTCTGAAATAGATGAAAACTAAAGGGAGAGAAAAAGAGAGAAAGAAAAAACAGAACATAACAACAACAACAAAATTGAAAGTTTAGGACTTGGGAGGAACAAAGTTTTCGAGAGTCAAGAGTTTGAAAATAAAGATATTGACAATGATGATAGTTTAATTGATTCACATTTCACTTTCAAGCTTGCGTTCCAGAGTACTAAAGTTAGACAAGGCTATGTAGCGTTGAAAGCATAAGATATTTGGCACAATATGAGTGCTCTTTCGTGTAGGCTGCGTTTCACGCTTGGTGCTTTCATATGCATTTTTATATTATACTACTTTATATATCTTATTATTTCACTTTCTAAGAAAAGACCTTCTCTTTCAAGTTAGCATAATTAAGTAACAATATTCAAAGTACCCCCCCAATATTCTGTTCGTTCGGCTCCACTTGTTGATACTTTCACATTGGAATGACAACATAGGATTAGTACTGTAAATTTTTATAATAGGAGGTACGCTGTTTCTCAAAATAATAGTAAAATAATAAAGCAATAAAAATTGAATTATATCTTACCTTAAATTTTTATAATAGGAGGTACGCTGTTTTTCAAAATTAATAGTAAAATAAAGCAATAAAAATTGAATTATATCTTTTAAGAGAGAAATGTGACACCCAAAGAGTTTACAGAATCTATTTCACAGGGTAATATTACTGCATGTATTTGAAAGTTGAAACATACAGATAATGAGTTAGATCACTACAAATATGTTGCATTTTCTAACATGGTTTATTCTAAATGAAACTTTGGTAACAAAGTTTTACGGAATTTAAAATACTACTTTAACTAAATTTTAATTACTCAAATTTCACAACAAATTTACGAGAAGTTTCTTTATTTATTTTAAACGATTGACAATCTATGGTGTGGTGTCCATCGGCCTAAAAGCTATTGGCGTATAACATTTAACACTTAGCTAAGTTAGGTTGAGTATATAATGTAAGAACGATGTGTAAAATCTACCTTTTACTATAATTAAAAAAATAAAGGTAGATAATTAAAATAAATAATTTTTTAATTAAAAAAATAAAACTCTTGCTAATCATTTTTTTTTTTGAAACCCTCTTGATAATAAAAATTAGTTGAAGTATTAATTATATTTTTATAAAATTGTAATAACATTATTTTTGGTGCCAAATAATTTAATTTATTAATAAGACATATGGCAGGACAAGGAAAAGTATGTGGAAATCTGATGGTGATGTAATTGCCTTATGGAAATTTAATTAACATAATTTATCTATACAATTATTTAAGGGACTTCCCTTATTTGGATTCTTAATTTTCATGATTTTAAATGTCCATACATCTCTATTTTTAAGCCGAGACAAAATTAAAGGATAATCCAGTAAAAATACAACTCCAACTTCTACTAAAATATTGGCTAAAAAATAGGGCAATTTTGTATTTTATTTTTTGATAAAGATAATTGAAGTATTTGAATTCAAATAGATAACATATACGGATAGAAAATAGACATTTGAATACATGATAAGAACCGATCCGTTCTCCTCTAGTTAGGAGCTCTTCTTCTCGCATAGGGTGAGTCTACCTCTACTACAGTGTGAATAGCGCTACTTCTCTTCCTCTACGTAATTTGGCTCTTAGAGGTGAGAGTTTTGTCATCCTATTCTTGTTGTGGTCTAAACAGCATGGATTCCGATTTTATAGAGCGACTGCAATGTATTCATCTAACGGCCGAAGAGGGTAAGATTATCATTTTCCATTCAGACTATCGTGAAAAGACTTTAGAGGAATGTTCTCTCAATCTACTAGGATGCTTTTTCACTTCAAAATACATTAATCTTAGTGCTGCAAAGAATCTGCTACAATCGATTTGGAAATTGGGGAATGATTTAAAGATTACAAAAGTTGGTGACAGACTCCTTTAGTTCAAGGTCTCTTTGGAGAGTCAATTACTGTGGGTCATGAATAATGGCCCAAGAGGTTTTGATAATCACCTACTACTCTTGAGAAGGTGGAAGGCGGGTATGACGGCATTCTCAGTTACTTTCCAACACACTCCTTTTTGGGTGCTAGTTTGGGAATTATTATTTGATCTCATTACGGAACAAGCGGGATGGGATATTGGTCGGGCTATTGGACGAGTTCTAGATGTGGACAATAAGGCGATTGTTTCGGATCAAGCTCAATTATTGCGGATACGTGTGGAATTACCACTCGATAAACCAATTCGTCATGGAGTTGCAGTATTGACCCCGGAGTGTGATAAGGTGTGGGTGGTGTTCAAATATGAGCAACTCCTGGGATTGTGTTTCAACTGTGGGATGTTGGGGCACGAAGTGAAGGGGTGTAATACTGTGATAAGAAGGGAAGGAGAGGATAGCCCTTATGGCGAGTGGTTGCGAGCTAGCGCTCTAAAGCTAAAGTTCTATAAAAGCTGCCGGTCACCAAGCCCCCAAAGGCAGAACACGGCGAAGCAAACTAACGGTCAAGAATCATCGCGTGAGAGACACACTCCTGAAACCGAAACCCCCTTAAGTGATCCCAATATTTTCGGTATGGATGTGGGTGTGGGTGTGGGTGTTACAGTAAACTAGCTGGCATTAATTACGAGCATAGAGAAGAATATACTCCCCTTTCCATATACGTCAGGACCGGATCATGACTAGGGGTGGCAATTCATGTTCGCGTGTCGGGTTCGTGTCGTGTCAAGTCATGAGTATTCGACTACATAGGTCAACACTAATCCGACCTGTTTATTAAACGGGTCAAGATTTCTCAACCCTAACACGACCCATTTATTAAACGGGTCAGTCGTGTCGACCTGTTTATCAGATTTTATCAAAATGAAAAATAAAAATTAATGAAAAAACAAACAAATAAATATTTTTAATATAAAATTCAGAACTAACGAGTAACTGCATCACAAATAATCATTCAAAATTAAAGCATATCCCAATATCACAAATAATCAATCACAATATGTCAAAGAAAATAAATCACAACAACTAATAAGTTTATATACCTAGAGTTTGAAGGGTATATTGGTAAAATATCATTTAATTAAACGGGTCAAACGGGTCAAACAGGTTCTATGTGTTCAACACTAACCCAACTCATTTATTAAACGGGTTAGTCGTGTCAACCCGAATATGACACGAACCCGTTAAGCCTCAACCCATAACCTGCTAATTTCGTGTCGTGTCGTGTCGGGTTCGCGGGTCGTGTCAAATTTTGCCACCCCTAATCATGACCATAACACTCCCAGGATGCGCACGGAATGTAACTTTAAAGACTCCAATCTCGCAAATAAAGGAGCTAATAATGGGGACAGCTTGTTTTCCATTCCAATCTCCTATGTGAACGTTAGCAGCGGAGAGGCAACAAACCCTAGTGTAACACTAGAACCAACATGTGACTGTGACATGTCACGTGACCTTCTAAATATCAAAAAAATAGAGGAGAAAAAATGGAAAAGAGGGAGTCGAGGTGCACTGCAAGATACAACGGAGAAAGTAAAAACTGATAGGAAGGGAAGAAGAAAAAAAAGAGCATGTACTGCGGATGGCGAGTGTATTGACAGTGGTAGCATGAAGCGTAACAAAATTATGGAGACTTTTTCAGATTGCACAATGGTGGAGGTTGAAATCCAGCCTCGCCGAACACAATGATTGTCCTAAGTTGGAACTGTCAGGGGCTTGGGAATCTTTGTGTAGGCACTGTCCTCTCTCATCTAGTAAGAGAAAAAGCTCCCCATGTTTTGTTCCTTATGGAGACGAAACAAATAGTAGAGGAGATGAGGAAGATTCAAGAGGATTTGCGATGCGGTGCGATGCTACGTTGGCTGTACCTTGTGTTTGGAGAGTAGGATGTTTGGCTATGCTATGAAAGTCTGAGGTATCCCTAGATATTCAAACATACTCTTTGAACCATATTGACATCCACATCCTTAACGATCCGACTATACCATGGAGGCTAACAGGATTATACGGTAGACAGGAAGAACATCGGAAGCATGAATCATGGAGTTACCTGCGTCACTTGCATTCAAGAGCTTCATTATCGTGGGTGTGTATAGGGGATTACAATGAAATTTTGACATCTGATGAGAAACAAAGGGGACTACCAAAGGCAGGTCGCTTAATGGAGGACTTTCAACGTGCTTTATTACACTGTGGCCTTATTGATCTAGGCTTTAGTGGGAATAAGTTCACTTGGAGAAATGGTCGTCCTAGAGATGCTTTTGTTCAAGAGAGACTTGATAGGGCCTATGCTACAGTTGAATGGAGAGAATTATTCCCTCACAGCAAGGTTACTCACTTACAAGCGGCCTACTCGGACCATGATCCTATTTTACTCACAACTCAAGGAGCTTCACAATTGACATGACGAAAGAAGATACCAAAGCAATTTGAAGACAAATGGACTTCTCATCCTAATTGTGAGAATATAATTTTGGAAGCTTGGCACGACATAAACCCCACTGGCAGCCCCATGTTTAAGCTATTTGAAAAAATAAAAAATTGTCGCATGGCCTTAGTGGGGTGGAGTCGCAACTGGGGAAGCGCGAAGGTACGTATTGATGAAAAGTATAAGGGATTGGAGTCCCTGACAACGATGAATAATGCTGAAAATATTGGCCAGATTAATTATGTGAGGGATGAGATCAATGTACTACTACTACAAGATGAGTTGTTATGGAGGCAAAGATAAAGGGCAATTTGGCTACCAGCTAGGGATAAAAATACAAAATATTTTCATCAAAGGGCAAAACAAAGACAGAGAAAAAAATCAGATTACTGGATTTATGGATGAAAATGGAAGGTGGTGTCCCTCAGACAATGAGATTGCTACGGTGGCCGAATCATATTTCCAAAATTTATTTTCATTAGCCAACCCGAGCAACATGGAGTTTGTGTTAGAGGCGGTGGATAGGGTGGTTACCCTAGATATGAACAACACACTCCTACAGCCATACACACCGCTGGAGGTCAGGCATGCTTTGTTTCAAATGCATCCCTCCAAATCACCTGGGCCAAATGGTATGTCCCATTTCTTTTTCCAAAAGTATTGGCATATTGTTGGTAGTAATGTCATTGATGCAATATTATCTGTATTACTATTATACTCCGGATATCTCTTGCATAAGATGAATTACACTCACATTGTACTAATACCTAAGAAAAATAAGCAAAACTTGTATCTGATTTTCGAACTATCAACCTTGGGAATGTGGTGTGTAGGATTGTCTCAAAAGTGTTGGCAAACCGCTTGAAAATTATTTTGCCTAATGTAATTTCTAACTCACAAAGTGTCTTTGTTCATCAGCGGTTAATTACTGACAACACTAGTGTAGCTTATGATGTTTTGCACCGGATGAGAAATAAAAGAAAATGGAAGAAATGGTAGATGGCTATTAAATTGGATATCAGTAAGGTATATGATTGAGTTAAATGAGAGTTACTATGCAAAATTATGCTCAAACTAGGACTTGATACACAATGGCTCTAGCTAGTAATTTTGTATTTTTTTTTTTTTTTTATAAAAGTATTTGAATTCAAATAGATAACAAATACATATAAGTTTTAGACATTTGATACAAATAGGTGGTGTGAATAACGGTTTTTTTTCTTTTGTACGAGAGATAATATTACTCTTTTAGCCTTTTTTGTTTTTTGTAGGAAAAAAAATTAAATTTTTTTATTCTAGAAAAAAAATTAAAAACAAAACCACCTTATTAGTAGTATAGATAGGTAAAAAAATATTTTATATATATATAGGTCTCCACTATGCCTGGAATAAACTATAAATAAATAAATAAAAAGACTGTCTTTCAGGTAATTAGTGTTCAGATGACATGGTGGTCCCCTAATTCGGTGAGCTCTAATTGGACATCTTTAAAAATTGTGTTGAATGGACAATTTGTTATAACAATTCATTCCTTTCTTTTTCTTTTGTTTTGGTCGGAATGGGGTTGAAAAAGTCACTAGATTGGCTTGCATCTGTTTTGGTCATTCAAGTCTGATATCTATGTTTTAACTCTACTAAATTTATCATGATAAAATTCGTGGAAGTGTAATGGGCAAAGAGCCTCTCCTGCTATACCATAATCCTAATTCCTAGACCCCTTATATGTCCTATTTGTTCTGATTCTAGAAGCAATTAACATTAGAACGATGAATTAGGCTTTAATTTGTTGTAATTCATCATTAATTGTAATCTAGTCTACTTCAAATAAATTTACTTCGATGATTTTTTTTTTTATTTCAAGATGATGCACTTCAAATCAAATTACTTCGAATTAGTTTGTTTAGGAATATTTACTTCAAACCAATTTAATTTACTTCGAATCAATAACAATGGAAACAACTTAGACTTAGGCATTGAAATTAGTCACCTTAGGAACAATTGTCAATTAGAGGTTCCCATCTTTAGCTAACTTGTGCATTCGTCAACAAGTCCTCTTAAGTGAGACATTTTTAAACACTAGATCCTTACACGAATCATATTGTATTGGGTGTTGTACCTTAAATTTCACTTCAAGCAACCTGTGAAAATTAATAAGAGACCAAATGTAATTAAAAATATGTTTCTATTCATTCAATTAAAATTTTCCTATATTTAAAATACTTCGAAAAGTAAAATCACTTTCATTGAGTTCTTTTTTTCTTTTTTCTTTTTTTGACACGGCGTGGGAAATTGGGAATGCACAGTTATTACATAGTAAATAATATAATTATCTAACGCATAATATCATCTTCAATAAAAATACGGGTCAATTGCAACTTACCCACCTGTGATTTGACCGAAATTTAAGTTGTCTACCTGTAGTTTAAAATTTGATATTTTACCCATCTGAGATTAGTTTAGTTAGAATTTCATAACCCACTTCTGTTAAAAATTGGGCTATCTATGTAATTTTGCTCCTATTTTATGTCTCTCTCTTCCCAAAACATTAAAAAAAAAAAGAAAAAAAAAAAAGAAAGTAAAACGAGATCAAAGGGTGAGGGTTTAGTAAAAGTTAAGAACAAACATTAGTCTATTTTTAATATTTCCCTTTGCTTCTTAGTAGACTTTAATTGCATAGTCACCATAGTATAATAATGGAGCCCATAAAGATCCAAACACATTATGCTCGTTTGGAAGGCTCCAAATCTGGGCAGCTGAATTTTTGACAACGTTCCAAATTACGGAAATGTGTTGGTATAGAATTGATACCCCACAGTCCACACGAAGCTCTTGAAGAAAGCCTTCAATCTCTACTTTCCCCTATGTGTTTCAATTTCGGAGTTTTTGTTCTGTTCCATAACGTGGTGTTCACCTTTTTTTTTTTTTTTTTAGTCATAGACTCAATAATACAGACTACAGATTTCTGCAAAATGCATCGTACAGTTTTATCTAAACAAGTGAGTACAATTCCATTCAAGTCTTATAGAATTTAGGAGATAGCTCTTGTTCTTAATTTTTACTAAACCCACACTTTTTTATCTTGTTTTCCCTTATTCTTTTATATTTTTTATGTTTTTGAGGAGAGAAATATAAAATAGGAGCAAAATTACATATTTAGCCTAATTTTTAATAGAAGTAGGTTACATAACCCTAACTAAGCTAACCTCAGGTGGGTAAAATGTCAAATTTTAAACCACAAGTAGACAACTTAAATTTTGATCAAATCACAGATGGATAAATTATAATTAGCCTATAAAATATTTTCAAGTCAACATTAGAACCCATCTCATTTTGCAGTCAATCCAACGTATCAATGAATGCTGCCGTATTGAAATTAAATGAAATTACATTGCAATAAAATTAGGAAGAAAAACAATTTAGTGGAAACTATATTCATACTTTTTTATTATATTTGAAATTATCATGGCTATAAGAACTAGATATGACTTACTACAATATACAATAGTACATAGTCTTAAAACTCAATTGGTTAACACTTTCAAATTTCAAAAAAATTAAAAAAAAAATGACAAAGTTTAGTTACAAATTTGTAAACAAAACTACATATTTTAAAAATATAATCGTTGAAGTACACGTTCTTTATGCTCTTAATACGCATGTCAAATTTTGTGTCAATCAGATTTTATTTACTATATAATCCATTATCTTATATTTTATGCATAATTTTAAACTATAAAAACTTGTAATTTTAATTAATTTATTAATGACATAGCTATTGAACTTTATTTTTTTTATGAAATTTTGCAAATATAGAGAATATAAAAATGTGTAATCCAATGGTTGATTTGTCAAAATTTACTTACAACTAAAAGATATTGAGTAAAGTTATCACATAAGAGTACAACAAATTTTGTAACTAAATTTTGTCAAAAAAAAATTGTGTCATTTTTAATTTTCCAAATAAGTTTTGTATACTAATTTTGTTAGCTTTATTCAAATATAGCTTTAAATATAAGAAAAATGATATATCCATAATATTTTCATAATATTTTTAGAACAAATCTGAAGTGATAGGTTGTTACCAATTGTTATTATTAGGATAAAAAAATAATTTTAATAATAAATTTAAATTCTAATATTAACTAACCACTTACTATTTATTAGTGAATATATCATTTCTCTTATAAAAATGTTGTGAAGCTTCTTCCGTAAAAATAGGAGAGGGTCCTAGTCTAAATGAATCAAAACACCTTCAACGTTCAAACTAATAAGGACTTGCCGAATAGGAAGGAGTCGAACGGAGAAGGATCCTCACAAGTCACAGACCACATAGTAAAAGAAATAGAAAGCATACGTGGCGCTAAACCCCAATAACACGGACTTCAGATGCTCTCTCTCTCTCTCTCTTTCTCATCCCAGTCATAGTCTCTTTTTTTTTTTCTCTTGTTTTTTTTTTTTAAGGTTTATATGATTCACTTCGGTCTCTTTACTCTGTTAAATCCGAAATCTCAAAATTTCCCAACTGTTCAAACGCGTCAGCATGAAAGAGCTTCGAAATGTCCAATAATTCCCACCACTCCTTTATATACCAGCATTCCCTCTTCTCTCTAACTCATTCTTAAACCCTACCATCTATCTCTAACAGCTAACGATCCCCAACAAAGTTTTCTGTAACTTCCTGAATAATTAACCTTAAAACCAACTACAGTTACAAGGTGGTCAGAAGAGCTACAGGACATGGTTGTCGCAACCATGGCCTGGCTCTCTGGGGCAGCCAAGAGCCTCCATTATCGCCAACTCTTCGCTCACCGCCCCCACCAAAAATCAACCTCGTCTTCCACCCTCGGAATCCTCACATTCGACGTCGCTAAGACTATGTCTCGCCTTGTCTCTCTCTACAAATCTCTCGCTGATGATCAACTCGTAAAGCTCCGAAAAGAGATCATTAGGTCTAAAGGTGTCGCCTACTTGAACTCCAAAGACGAAGGCTTTCTTCTCAACCTCGCTTGCTCCGAACGACTCGAGGATCTCAATCAAGCCGCCATCACCGTCGCTCGGTTCGGCCAGAAATGCTCCGATTTGGGACTCAACCGCTTCGATCTCATTTACTCCGACTTAAAACTCGGGGTCATCGACCTGGGAAAACTCGAATACAACACGAAACACGTCCTTAAAATCATCGAAAGAATGGAGAAATCCATTTCCGCCACCGCCAATCTACACGCGGCGTTGGAATCTTTAGCAGAATTGGAAGCATCGGAGCGAAAAATAGAGCGGTGGAAAAACACTATCGGTCCCAAACAGATTTCGAACTTGGAATACATAAAGCAGAAAATCGTGGCTCAGAGAAAACAAGTGCAACACTACAAAGAAAGCTCGCTGTGGAATCAAGGCTTCGACAAAAGCGTCGGACACATGGCTCGAATCGTTTGCGTCATCTACGCTCGAATCTGCTCCGTTTTCGAACCCTACATTTCGGATCTACCATTTTTCTCCAACAACAGCCACCTACGCCTTGTTTCAAATCATAACAAAAGGCAAAACTTTTGGATTCGCCAAGACGATGAAAACGAAAGTGAAGACCAAGACAAGAACGAAAAGCCGAATTCGAAATCGGGTCCGATACGGAATAGCAATAAAAGGTTTATAGTCAGGTTCTTGAGTCACGAACTGAACCCATCTTCACAGGACCGTGATATCGAGTCCACGCCGACCCAACGAAACCGTGACGCGATGATGACAAATTACAACAATCACGTGTTCACGCTGGCGCCACCGCACACGGTCGGTGGTTCCGGGCTATCGCTGCGGTACGCGAATGTGATAATATGTGCGGAGCAGTGTTTGTACGCGCCGGCGACGATTGGAGAGGAGGCGCGTGAGGCATTGTACGAGATGTTACCGGCGAGGCTGAAGGGGACAGTGAGAGCGAAGCTGAAGAGCAACCTATTGAAAAGGGACGATGAGGATTGCGATGGACACTCGCTCGCAGAAGGGTGGAGGGACGCGTTGGAAGAGATCATGGGGTGGCTGGTGCCTTTGGCTCATGACACGATGACGTGGCAGGCGGAGAGGAACATGGAGAGGCAGAAGTTCGATTCGAAGCCGAGAGTGTTGTTGTTGCAGACACTGCATTACTCAGATTTGGAGAAGACGGAGGCCGCCATTGTTGAGGTTTTGGTGGGGTTGAGTTGTATATATACGTACGAGAATCGTTGCTTGCCTGGAAGGCCTGCTACAGTTCAGTTTATATGAACATCGCTGTTCTTTTTACATTACCATCAATTTTTTTTTTTTAAATTAATTAATTTACGATATTCTTTAATTTCTTTTAGACTGTTTCTTTAAAAAAAAAATCTTTTAGATTGAGTGTGGAAAGAAAGAAAGAAACAAAGAAAAAGAAAGGTGTGTGGTTACTTGTTCTTTTTTCTTTTTTCTTTTTTTTTTTGAGAAAGAATAAAAAATAAGAAATGCTTGGATTATGTTTGCGTTGATTGTTTCAAGAATATTTCGAGGATTGAACCTGAAGGAGTTAGGTGAATAATAATAATAATATGTTACCTTTCCTTCATTTGTTTTGGGTAGATTTTTTAAATTGCTTTCATATATGTTTATTGTCTGAACCCAGTCAGCTGATTACAATTACAAATAAATAGTGAGAAAGGGGGGAATATGCTTTGCCAATGGGCACATTAGAACTTACCAAAAGAAAACTGCGTGACTCAAGAACCATATACACAATTTAACTCTCTAAAATTAGATCAGTAGATTCAATACATATGTTTAGATGTAAATTATTAGCTTGATTGGATGATTCATAGCTTAGGTAGTAAAAAGAGTTTTATTGTACTTGCAGTTGTACATAAAGTTAACTTAATCCTCTCTCTCTCTCTCTCTCTCTCAATAGTTCTTATTGTCAAGAAATCCAAAGGATAAGTCTTTTGGACATATATGATTGAAATCCATTTATTTAAAAGATACTCCTATGTTAACTTTTATTATAGGATTAATTACAGTTAACATACTAGTGGTTAGGTCGATTTTTGATAGTGCATACTTGTAATTTGAAAAGTATTACTTAACACATGTGAAGTGATTTCCATTAGACATCTGTAATCTACCTCTCCCTTTCCATTAGAAAAAACACTTTTAAGACGCAAAATAGAATAGAAAACGGATCAAAAACTGACTCATGAGAACCTTTTTTTAATTACCATTATATTGGACAAATCTAAACCAAATTTTCAATAAATCAAATCTACTCATGCAAGAAATCATAAAGGAAAATTTTATATTTATCTCATCTCCAACGTCTATCAAGTTTAGATCAACAGGTCATAACCTTTATTGCCTTCCATCATCAAATCGAATAGTTCTTATATCACGGACTAAAGTGGGAGTGAAAAAAAGAGAGAAGCAACGAAAAAGTAAACACATACTCACTAGATTAGAGTTCCAAAGACAAAGAACCAACAAAGAAAGAGAAGCAAAAAAGAGGATTTCTTGTGAAATTAGGGATTTTTGGAGTTTCAAAGAATCTAGGGTTTCATATATCAGTATTGAAGAGCACTTGTTCATGTATGGTTGTGTGGTTGTGATCCAGTTAGTAATACATGTCTTGATTTTTATTTTATTTTATTTTATTTTTTGTTGTTTTGGGGCGAAGTCTGCATTAGGCGTGGGCACAATTGAGTTTTGATTTTAACTGGAGTAATGGGAGATCAAGGTGGTTTTGATTTGGAGGACAAAAAAAAAAGAAGAAGTTAAGGAGAAATTACGAATAGTAGAGGAGGTGACATTTTGACTAGAAAAACTAGAACTGAAAGATAGAAAGAGAACCCAACATGCATGAAAACCAAGTTCTATATCTGCATCAAAATGTTCTTATGCGTGTCTGTGATTTTACTTGGGTTTGAAATAGTGTCTTACTTGAAAAGTTGGTGATAAGGATAATTTTGTAGTTAGACCATGACAAGGAAAACAGGCGACGAACCCAACGATCCTGTCGGCAGCGCTTGCCATAAGTGACTGCATCATGAAGTCTATAGCTTCATAACGACTGACGACTCTAACAAAGGGACGACGCCGTAAGCTAACAACTTTGACAAAGGGACGACACCATAAGTTGACGAGAACAAGCTGAAGAGGATAAGCTAATCTCTGCCTAGTCTGGTATAGCCTTGCTTGATCTCCACGCATACATGTATAAGAAAACTTCTTGTGTTGCACACTTAACCCTAATCAAGAAAACTCCCATAAGGAAAAGAACTCCAGGAGATATACAAGGAAAAGAACTCCTGGATACTACTGGCCGACTATGCAGAAGGACGCTCAAACTTATGTTAAAGCCTGCGACAAATGTCAAAGGTTCAGCAATATCATCGGACAACCAACGAAAGAGCTGACCCTGGTAACAGCTCCGTGACTGTTCGCTTAATAAGGACTGGACATCATGGGTCCATTCCCGATAGCAGTAAGGCAGCTGAAGTTCCTAATAGTCGATATAGACTATTTCACTAAATGGGTGGAAGCTGAAGCCCTGGCCATTATCACTGAAAAGAACGTACGAAACTTTGTTTGGAAAAACATAATTTGTAGGTACGGAATCCCTAGGGTCTTGGTCTCGGACAACGGAAAATAATTTGACAATGACTCCTTTAGAGACTTTTGCTCACAGTTAGGAATCAAGAACCACTACTCCTCCCCTACCCACCCTCAAGCCAACGGACAAGTTGAAGTCACGAATCAATCCTTGCTTCGAATCATCAAGATTCGGCTTGAGGCAGCAAAGGGCTTATGGCTAGAAGAGTTGCCCAACGTCCTATGGGCGTACAGGATGACTGCCAAAACCCCCACAGGAGAGACTCCATTTCGACTAACATATGAAAGTGAAGTTGTCATCCCAGCAGAGGTCAGACTCACGAGCTATAGGGTGGACAATCACAACAAGTAGAGGAACAACGAAAGCCATACGTCTACAACTTGATCTAGCTGACGAGGTCAGGGCGACAGCTGAATAGAGACTTGTGCGATACCAGGACCTCATGGCCAAATATTACAACTCCCAGGTCGAGCACCGAGACTTCAAAGTTGGAGACCTCATCCTAAGGAAAGTGATGGGCGCCGCGAGAGATCCCACACAAGGAAAGCTCAACCCAAACTGGGAAGGACCCTACAGAATAACGTCATGGTTAAGGAAGGGCACCTACCACTTAGAGACACTTGACGGGCAGAAGCTACGCCACCTATGGAATGCCGAACATCTCAAGAAGTACTACCAGTAGAAGACAGCATAAAGAACGCTACTCCTCATTCCCAATCTATTTCTTTTAGTCATTTATCTTAGTTTACTTTTGCCTATAGTACTTTTCAAGCCCAAAGGGCTGAAGTTTATTCATTTTGGAACACTGTTCTACTTATATATGCATTCATCATAATAAAAGGAGTTTATTCAGAAACAATTAGCGTATTTGTTGTGTAGACGACCTTATTATTAAGTCCAAGTGGACGATCTTATTATTAAGTTCACAAAGTAAATGAGCATAGTACTTAGTCCACAAAGTGGACAAGTCTACTGTTAATTCCACAAAATGGACGAACTTATCACTAAGTCCACAAAGTGGACAAGCCTACTGCTCAGTCCACAAAGTGGACGAAATTATCTCTAAGTCCACAAAGTGGACGAGTCTACTATTAAGTCCACAAAATGGACGAATTTATTACTAATTCCACAAAGTGGACGAGCTTACTGCTTAGTCCACAAAGTGGACGAAATTATCACTAAGTTCACAAAATGGACGAGTTTACTGTTAAGTCCTCAAAATAGACGAACTTATCACTAAGTCCACAAAGTGGACGAGTCTACTGTTAAGTCCACAAAATGGACGAACTTATCACTGAGTCCACAAGGTGGACGAGTCTCCTAGTTTGTCCACAAAATGGACGAATTTAGCACTATGTCCATAAAATGGACAAACTTATCACAAATCTACAAACTAGATGAATTTAATATAAAGTCCACCATGTGGACGGGTTTATTAAGTCCACAAAGTGGATAAGTTCAATATAACGTCCACTAAGTGGACGAGTTCATTACAAAACCTACAAAATGAATGAATTTATTAGAATCCACAAAGTGGACAAGTAGTCAACTAAAAGAAAGCTGACGCCATTATCCGTAAGTTGACAGATCCATGATGAGTACCCAAAGTGACGGGTTGAAATCAGTAAAGAAGACGAGCCTAAGGATAACCTAAGTAGACGTCTTCGCCCTATTTCACTAAGAACCCTAGCATACAAGTGCAAAAGATAAACACACACATGCCAAATAAAAAGTAATGCATATATACTAAAAGTGACGGGCAAAAACTGATTTTTACAAGAAAAAGCCCAAAAACAAGAAGGCGTCAAACACTGTCTGAAATTAGCTTACATTTTACAATAAAGAAAGAAAAAGCTTAAGTTCATGGAACCGGCAAGTCTTGAGACTTTTCGTCACCCTTTGGAAGAAGGGCCTGGACGCCTGGAGTGGAAGGATCTTCAGCATCAAGGTCTTCAACATGAGGATTGGCTGATGGAGTCAAGGTGACGGGCTTGTCCACAACAAGCTGGGCAAGGATGATACTATCATCTTTTGGGTATGCCTCGAGCTTAGTAGCATCATCACTTTCCTCAAAGATAGTATCACCCACAGGAGTCGACGGTAAAGGCTTGTTCATACTAACTTTGGATAAATCCAAGTCAGGGTAGATGGACTTGACCTCCTTTAGGTAGTCCTCAAACCCCGTCACCGTAGTAGATAGCACAAGCATCTATGAAGGGCTGCGAATCCTTAAATTCCGCCACGGCGTCGCTCTTGGCCGTCTCCACCTGGCTTGAAAGAGCCTTCAACTCTTTTTCTACCGTTTCTTTAGCCTCTTGTTCCTTTTTCCTCTGACGACCCTCCTCCTCCAGCTCTCAAGTTAGCTCCTTCACTTTCTGATGTAAATCGCGGACAACATCCTTGTATTGCTTTTGGGCGTCAGCTAGGTTCTTAATGCGCATATGCAAATAGGTGATCACTCCCTTCTTAAAGATGCCCCTATCCTACAAAGCCTTCATATGAACCAATGCCTATGCAACGAAAACGCTGTCAGTAACGCAAAAAAGAAGAAGAAACGCTAATAAAGAATAAAGTCACATACCCGGGAAAGGTCAAAGAGACCTAATGCCCTCGACTCTTCCGTCACTTGCTCGGCACAAGGATCTAATTCCTCATTCTTGAGGACGGACTCCATCACCTCAATAGTATAGTCCTTGTGGGTAAGAACGCGACAGACACGTTCCTGAGTGACGGGGCCAAATGACGTCATTAACCCCTTGCCCGCTCCATGACTCGGCATCAGGGGCGATGTCTTCTTGGGGTGTTTGCCCTCAAGGATGACAATGGCTTTCTTGGAGGGATGTTCGTCCTTCCCGTTAACTTTTATTTTGTTAGCTGTCTTCCCGACAACTTTAGGGGCTAACGAAGACGTCCCCTCCCCCATTGCTTTCTTCTCCTCTTCCTTCCTCTTAGCAATAGCTGCGTGAACCGTTTGCCTAGCTGTCTCCATTTTTGCAAAAGATGAGAAGCGAGAATCAAAACAGGAGAAAACGATGAAAAAAAAAAAGAGACAAGAGAAATCAAGGGATGCGTACGTCAACGGGAGTAGGCATTTAACTTATGAGCTTTTGGCGTCGGCTCTGGACCTCCACAGTAAAAAATGTAAAGTGTCAAGTGTAATCAGGTCTCGACACTTCCGCTCATCCAATGAGATGGTTGTTACCCGACGGATAAAGTCCTCTTGTTCCGCTATGATATGTGGATGAACGCTAGCTGGAAAAAAAAAAAAGTAGACGGTGTTAGAACTTTGGAATAAATAGACTAAGTAAAGAAGCAAACAGGATCAACTTGTGTCCCTGACATAAGCCCAAGTGTTGTCAAAACCGTGGGGCATCGACTCACACTCCTCCTGACGGGACACCCAGTTCGTCCTCTCGACAAAAAAGTACCTGCCCTTTTAATTCCTATTTGAATCGAGCATATCCATCACCAACTTTAGTTCTTTTTTCCTTACTATGAAATGATATATCCCCTAGGACGAGGAGATATGCTAGGGTCAGGAGCACCAAAAGAACTTGTCAAGGGTTAATTGACGGTTCCCGCCACTTAGACGACCCCACAAGATCTCAGCCCCAATAAATATCCACCAAGCATTAGGGGTAATCTGGCTGACAGATAAACCCAAAAAATTAGCCAACTGATGATGAAGTGCCATCAGCAACAACCTTAATCCTGCTACGAACATGGCGTCGTACATGCCAACATCTGCGGTTTGCCCTAAATAACATTTCTCGCCCTTCTCAGGGAGACGGATTGGGATATCGTCTGGAATTTGGTAACGGACAGGTAAATTATTGAGGGTCATCCTCAGGGACTCTCGAGGTGCACTCTAAGACCTCCTTACCACCTTTGTTTTCACCCCCATCACCCGTTCTCTCCCCTTCCTCTTCACCAGTCTTTTTGTCTCCGTCACTTACTCTTTCTTCCTCCCTTTCATCATCCTCGTCTTCGCCCTCACTCACCTCACCTTCTCTACAACTCTCCACTTCCTCGTTAGAAGAATGGGCTGACGTTTCCCTCTCTAATGACCAGGAAAAGCCCTCCTTGGGCTCACAATCTGACTGGAAGAGGATACACCATAAGCTAACGACATCATAAGCTGACGAGTACAAGCTGAAAAGGATAAGTGAATCCCTGTCTGGTCTGAAATAGTCTTGCTTAATCTCCATGCATACGTGTATAAGAAGACTTCTTACGCCTCACGCTTAACCCTAATCAAGAAGACTTCCACAAGGAAAAGAATTCTAGGAGATATAAAAAACCCTCATATATCAAAGTACACATAATTCATCCCAGATCTGGCACTCTAAAGTTGCAAACAAGAAATTTCTCTAACTTAACCGCTGGAGGGTATTTGGCCAGTACCACACCGATACTCCTTATAAGGTTTTTAGCTTTTGTGTTGTGCAGGATCTATATCAAGAGCATGTGAGGACCGTGTGACTTACTGACAATTTTCGACATCATCAATTGGCATTTTAGAGCCCCAAAATTGCTTCAATATCAATTGCAAATTTTGTCGGCAACACCATTAGGTGTCAAGCATGTGTTGATTGGATTTATTCTCAGTGGGTTTTGTTTTGTGTGACATATCTTGCCAATGCTTTTTATTGTCCTTTTTTTTTTAATCCAAAGCATTGATATTTTACTGGTCTATATTAGTAAAACCATTTTATGAAATTTTTTATAAAAAAGTGAAAAAGTAACTGACTTTCTTGATAATTTTTTCTATTTTTTATAAAATATTTCCTAAAATAGATGATTAATGTATGTTCAAAGGATACACATTAACCGGACACTATTAGTATATATGTTAAGAAAAATGAAGAAATCAACTTCCTCTTTCTTATCAAATGATTTTTGTTTTTTTTTTTTTAATAGAGAATTTCAATCTATGGTATCCGCTCATGATAATAGTTGTTTTGTCGTTAGGCTAAGACACCGATCGGTTTTTGGTATAGACATAAATTGAACCTCAGATTTCTTATTTAACCATCAGAAACTTTATCAGTTGAACTAACTAAAACTCACATTATTTTTGTCTTCTAATAGTTGACAATTGGGTTATTTCCTCTACCACTTCAATACTGATTTACTCACACCTCATTGTAAAAAACTCATCATATATATTTATATTGAGTGTGAATTTTGAAAATCTAACCGTTAGACTGCATGTTCTTCTTGCTTACAAAATTTCAAGAAAATAAATAATCAATTGCTATGTCATCAAATAAATGTTATAATTTCAAGTTTTTATAATCTAAAATTGTATATAAAAAATAAGTTAATTAATCAAAATAGTAAATAATATCCAATTTAAACAAAATTTGATATGTATATTAAGAACATACGAAAAATGAAATTCAACAGCTAAATTTTTAAAATTTACTCTCAATATAAATATATACTCCTTCGGAATAATTTTGTGGTTTTGGAAATCAAAGAAAATGATGACCTTGAGTTGCACCAAGTCTAAAACCAAGTGGATTTATCGTTTGTCCCATAATTTCCCGATGACTTTGTTCGCCGACTTTCAATTGACTGGCCCAGAGATCCCACTCTGATGGAAGCAAAGTAAGGCCTCTTTTGCTTTAGTGAGTAGGAGTAGACCATTTTAATCATGTCTAGCTAGTGTCTACATCCAAATTGAGTAAAGCCTGACAAAGAAGAGCAGTGTGGATGAAAGAGCCGAAAAAGACAATCTGCTGCAACTAGATCCCTCTCATTTCATGGTGAAGTTCTCCAAGAAGATAGAACTCAAAACTGAAAAAGGTCGAGCTCAATTATTGCCCGCTCCACTACATACTGCAATTATTCCCAAACAACAAAAACTGAATCATCATAAAAACGAAAATGAGATGTCTTCAGCCCTTGAGTTGTGAAACGTGTCCTCCCAAATAGAACCAAAATAAACTCTGAGGGCATTCACATTTGGTACTGTAAATTATATATATATATATATATATATATATATATATATATATATATATATATATATATAGATAAAAGAGAATTTTAGTATTAATGCATCAAACAATAATTATTGAAAAAAAAAATTGCAATAGTGCTACAGCACTAGCTCAATTCTAAGAAAAAAAAACTAATATTTTATTCACTTTATTAATTCTTATCTCTCTCATCGGGTTTTAGATTTTTGTTTTTATTTGGGTTTTGAAATATATTATTTTATTGTGTAGAAATATTATTTTAATGTGTTGTATTGTAAAATAAAAGTTGAAATGTTGAAAGTATTGTAAAATAGTATGGTATAATTAATAAAGTAATTTTTTAAGATAGTAAAATAAGATGTGATAGAATTTTGATATGAGAATGCTCTTATTGGTTTGGACTTTACCACGTGACTAGTTTATTACATAACAGCCATTAGCCAGAAAAGTAGAGGAGGAATTTCATAGAAGAAGTTTATCGACTTTCAATTTTTTTTTTTTTTTTTGCATTTTTTTTTTGAGTAGGTTTTGCATTTTTCATTGTCGTGGTTTTGGCGACAGATACAATAACCATCTAGTCCATCTCGAAGGATGGAGATTTAGAGAAACTCCCTTTTATTTTTACCAATGACAATTTATTCATTATGATTTAGATTTATATAACAAATAATCTCATATTATAGTTGTAAGTGCACAATTTGTACCCAGTCCTATCACTAGATGGACCGAGGCCCAAAGAGCCTTATACAATAAAATTTGTAGAACGTGGGCTTGAAACCTAGGTTTATGGATATTAGATAACAAACAAACAGGCTAGATTGCCGCAACTACGCAATTAGAATATAAGAATAATAGAAATTCTCCTCGAATACAAGCCAAGGATGATTGGGATTGCTCTTCTCTCTTTTTAATGAAGTATATTAATCAAGAAGCAGAAAAAAGTCCCCTCTCTTTCCTACTTCCTCCTCTTTTATATCACTCCTTCTTCTTCCATTTACCTTCCACGTGTAGCACAAATTATCAATTGGGATACTTGTCCTATCCACCGCCCTCTTCCAGTCTTTAAACAATAGCTGGAAGGCTGAACCTTACTGTTCAGAGGTCATTTCCCCATTAATTCGGCCAGGGAGGTAGGTGCAGGGTCTTTAATGCAGTGGTAGCAGCTTTTTCCCTTGATCTTTCTCATACGTTACTTCTCTCCACAACTATATGGAACACATCTTTACCCATCAGACCTTTCAGAATTCTCTCCCAATGCATGATGACACGTCATACGGTCTTTAGCTGACTTGGCAGAGGAGACGCCTCTCCTCGGACGACCTCACCAGTCTATCTAGCTCAAGTCGACTTGTGGGCTTCGAAGGCTCTGCTCGAATAAGGTCGTACCACCAAATTAGGCCCAAGGCCCAAATGCATATTTTAACCATTTCACCCCCACAATAGCCCCTCAAAACTTCATTTTTCTCCCCATCCGAGGAGAGAAGTGGAGTTTTGAACCATCACCACAACCTTCACACGCTTTGCGAATCGCCACACGTGAAAGGGTCACCTCGCTTCTTTTACACCGCTTTTGACGCTTCGAAATCCGTAGTGCCCACATTAATGGCTACAAGTTACATCTTATTCCCCATGTTCAACGGTGAGATGCACATCTAACAGTCCAGATCCCTTCTCAAAATTTGAGTGAGATAACTCCGATTCAATGCTGCCTCCCACACGCCAAAACACCTAGGAAACAGAATTCCAATCTATCACTTCAGAAATCAATCAAATCTAAGAATTACCTATTCTCTTTCCTATCAAGAAGCTCGTGAAGAATCATCTACTTATTTCCTGTAAGTTCTTAAATCTTTTTTATTCATTTCTCCTCGGCCATTACTCATATCCTCGCCTTCCCTAAATCTCTATTCTTACCACCACCAAATGGGTAGATTCAAGTGTCTGGTAGATACTGATGCCTGAATGGAGGGTTTCCGAGCCAAATACCGTATTCCCCAAGACGTAGGCTTAAGATATTGCCCTTCAAAAGCCATAGGTAACGCTAGGGAAGAGGGAGAAGTTATCATCCCCATCATTGCATTCCTAGAGGGTGGGATGACCCTTCCCATGAAAAACGTAACCAGCGAGTACCTACGTAACCATAGGTTATGCCCAGATCAATGTACACCCAACGTGTTTAGAATCTTAGGTTGTGTCGATACTTTAAATGAGCAAATGGGTCTGAACCTCACATGGCACGACGTCGTTTATATGTACAAGTGCCATAAACTTAAAGACGTAGGGTATTACCTTAAATCCAGATCTAGCATCGTTAGGCTCATATCTTGCCTTCCCAAATCCAATAAAGGCATGACAGACAACTACCTAATCGCTTCGGGAAATTGGTCTGACGGTCCTCATTACCCAGTCAAATGGGGAGACCCAGGTGTGACTCCATAGGAGTTAGATTCCCTAACCTATGATTTAGTCCTATTCACTTCACCATTTCTGGTTACATCGTATATTATTACATCTTTATTTGGCATTTATTATTGATCTAACCATGCTTGTCTCCTAGGATGTTCTTGCAGACAAACAAATGTACGGCCTCGTCTAAGTCTTTGTAGCGTCGCAAACCTCAATCGCGTTCTTCGATCCGAAGTGTTCATAAGCGAAGATCTACAAGTGAGGGCAGCCCATTTGATATTAGGATACGACCCTTTATTAGACGACTTCCAGGAGATTGGCAACGCGATCACTACGGGTGACCAGAGACATAAAAGGATAGATATTTCAAGACAAGGCTTTCTTTCTGCCAACAAATTGCCAGACGACCCTTCTATCATCCTGTACTCATGCCCCATTGCAGCAATTCCTCTTTCGGCGCATTTCCAGGCAACGACCATCCGAGAAGAGCCAATATCTTGGCAACAGTCACTCGAGGAGGGAATAGATCAATTCCAGCTTGAGCAAGCTGAGAGACCCCTAGAAAGCCACATTGTCACCATTTCGAACGAAGAAAACGAACCCTCGGAAGGTTCCGACATAAAAGGCTTTGTACCAGCGCAAGTTGATACTAGTGACGTAGAAGAAGATATGGCCTACTTTGAGGATGCTGATGTCCAAGAGAGGTACACAAGCTCCCAAAAAGGGTGTGGTTGGATCTCAACCTCCTCCCATGCTGCCACCACCTCCTCCTATTTCTGACCCTAAGATTCCAGCCTCCGACCCCAAAAAGAAAAGGAAGAACGAGGCCGAGGAGGCAGAGAGGGCAAAACAAAAGAAACTTAAGCAATAGCAACAAAACGTTGCCAAGGGTAGAACACGTGCCCCTTCTATTAAGAGTGGGGAAGGCCATGACGTGGCCGAGGTGCGCCGAACGCAAGCCAATTGGTCTCCTACGCTAGAACTAGATGGGGCTCCCATATCTGGCCAGTCTAGCATCAGAGCATTCCAGCAAGGACATGCTCACCACCTCGTGAATGCCCTGGAACATTCTCTCCTTCTACCAAGGTATATGGAGGCTTTAGACAAGATGAGCCAACCACACCTTTTTCTCTCCCTAAAAAGGGATTTAGCTCTAGTAAGTACCCTTCAATTACTTGTATCCCGTTACTTCATTATCTTTCTATATAATATCCTTCGTATACGTTTCCATATTGTTTATGTCATTATGTGCTTGTTTACTATTTCAACACAAGCCATCCAAGAAGTGTTTGCTGCGGAGAAATTGGTGGAAGACTCCCGAAAAAAGGCTACAGCCGAACTCCAGGTTAGAGTCGAGACCGAGAAGGCTTTAGGCCTTGCCAAGGCGGACAACGAGGATCTGGCCAAGGAGTTGGCAGATGAGAAGAGAGAAAGAAATGGCACCGAGGCCAGCCTCAAAACAACCAAGACTCAAGTGGAGGGGCAAAGTAAGCTGCTACGCCAAAAGGACGAAGAACTATCCAAGGCTCAACAAGAAAATTCAGGGTTAAAGGAAGAGCTTGCTAGAGCGAAGGAAGAGGTTCGCACCCTCAAGAAGACCATGGAGGATGTCAAGAAGGCTTCTTACAATGAAGGGGTCGAGGCGACAGAAACCCGACTAACAGAGGAGTTGGTAGAGTTATGTAGGGAATATTGCCAACAAGTATGGGCAGAAGCCCTGAACGTGGCAGGAATCCCCATGACCTTTAAGTTGAGGAAACCTGAGAACATTTGGATCCCCCAGGATATCTAAGTGCTCGAAAAACTTCGTCCTATCATACCTACCCTCGAGACAGTGCCCTCAACACAACCATCCATCATTCAAGAAACCATTCCAACTCCTAAAGAACCTACTGGTTCCGACAAAGAGAAGGAACAAGGTGACGAAGCCGAGAAGCGTCCAAGCGAGGATGTCGAGCCAAATGTTCCTCCACGAATGGCAAAGGACAAAGGAAAATAAGTCCAAACCTCGTTCGAAGTGGAATTTAAGCAAACAGAGGGGGAGGACAAAACAAAAGAAGCTGCCAACAAGTCCAAGCAGGACTCCCTCGCCAAAACTTAAGGCATAGGCCAATTAGGACCCTTTTCTTTATACAATAATAATTTTTTGTATTAGGGTTGTTATCTTGATCTTTTTATCTCAAATTTTCTATTCCAATGTACCTCTGGATAGAATTAATGAGAAATCTAAAAGGTTGTTGTTTAACTCATTGCCAATCATTGATATTGAAATACTAATTCCTTTCACCATAATGTAAATTATATGCATGGAACAATTAACTCAATATTCCAATGCGCAGTGAAGCCTTTGCAACGCCTCTGTCATCAATTTTATCAATTTTAATAATCAGTAGATAAATTATGGATCGAAATTGTAATATATGAAGTACAACAACACATAGTCGAATATGAATGAACATTTCTACATTTAAATAAGAGAAATACAGTCTAAGACTTAATTTGGTATTCAGAGTGGGGCATAAAGTAAACCGTCAAATTTACCATGGTTTACCAATACGCCAATTTCCACGAGGTATGTGGTCAGAGGACCATGCATAACCAAGTTTCTGTTTGATACTTAGAATAATGAATCGAGATGTTAATTTTCCCAAAGTAGAAGTTCTACAGACTCGACATAACCAAGGTTCTATTTAACATTCAATAAGATATCAATTTTCATAAGGTATGTGGTCCGAGGACCAAGCATGACCAAGTTTCAGTTTGATACTTAGAATAATGAATTAAAATACAACATAATGATAATTGAACAAAAATGACAAAAGTGTCTTTCATTAATAATAATACCTCCGTAGGTTATTTACATTCCAAGGACGTTGTACAACTTTTTTCATCTAAGTCTACTAAGCGATATGACCTTATACCTGCCACTAAAGTGATTCGGTATGGTCCTTCCGAGGTAGGTGCTAGCTTTCCCCACGCTGGATTCTTGGAGGTACCCATGACTTTTCTCAAGACCAAATCCCCAGGAGCAAGCGGCCTTAGTTTCACGTGATCATCATATCCTCGTTTGAATTTGTGCTGATAATAAGCCACTCAAACCATGCGACCTTTCGCCGTTCCTCAACCAGATCCAGGCTTTGCTCCAGCAAACTGTCATTATTTTCTAGGCTGAAAGAGCTTGTCCTCAAGGTCAGAAACCCAGTTTCTAAAGGGATCACGACCTCGGCCCCATAGGTCATGGAGAAGGGCGTTTCTCCTGTGGACCTTCATGGTGTAGTTTGATACGTACACAGGATATGTGGTAATTCTTCCACCCACCTTCCGTTTGCATCATCCAACCTCTTCTTCAGTCCATTTACTATCACCTTGTTAATAGTCTCGGCCTGCCCATTTTCCTGAGGATAAGCTAGAGTGGAGTATCTATTCGTGATACCCATATCACCATAGTATTTTTTGAAAGCTTTGCTATCAAACTGCAAGCCATTATCTGAAATAAGTGTATGGGGTACTCTAAACCTTGTGACGATGTTCTTCCAAACAAATTTCTTTGCATCCACATCCCTAATATTTGAAAAATGCTCTGCTTCAACCCATTTGGTAAAGTAATCGGTCCCTACGAGTAACCATCTTTTATTTCCCACCACTATATCCAATCTCCATTGTGCGAACGACCACTAACTAGATAGAGGGATAAGTACACCACCGGGTTGGTGAATGTTAGGAGCAAATATCTGGCACTAGTCACATTTCCTAGCGTAATCCTAAGCCTCTCTCTGCATATTGGGCCACTAATATCCCTAGGTCAGAGCCCTATGGGCTAAGGTTCTTCCTCCAGTATAACTTCCACAAATCCCCTCGTGCAATTCTTCCAAAAGTGTCTCCGTTGCTTCAGGGTGTACACACAGCAAGTATGGTCTAGAAAATGAGCGTTTATACAGCTTCTGATCTTTGGACAACTAGAATCGAGGTGCCTTTTGACAAACTTTATCTGCTTTAAACTTCTCTTCAAGCAAAACATCGCTTTTTAGAAAAGAAACTATAGGGTCCATCCAGCTAGGTCCGAGCCTTACCTGATGAATACAGATGGCACTTGCAGTTGTCAGAGCAGGTTTCAATAAGTCTTCGACGAGGATGATCCTAGGCAAACTCTGAGCCGAGGATGTTGCCAGGGTGGCCAATGAATCCGCATGTGTGTTTCCACTTCTAGAAACATGCGTCAGGATAAAAGAATCAAATTTGGATTGCAAATATTTGACCTTGGTCAGATATTCTTGCATTCTCGGATCTCTGGCCTCTATTGTCCCCATCACTTGGCCCACGACTAACTGAGAATCCGAGGACACATGAACTGACTTTCCCCCCATTTTCTAGACCATATCCATGCCAATTAAGACAGTTTCGTACTCAGCTTCATTATTAGTGGCCGAGAATGCCAATCTCAACGATTTCTTAAAAGTAATTCCTTCAGGGGATACCAAAACAAGTCTGACACCTGACCTTCTCTGGTTTGACGTCCCATCAACATATACTTTCCAAACCAGAAGCCCCTTGCACTTGATAACGCCAACTGATTTTTTATCCATGTGCAACTTCTTTGTAGTTTCTTCTAACGAAGGTTCGGCGAATTCGGTCACCAAATCAGCAAGGACTTGGCCCTTCACAGAGGTGCGAGGAATATACTTGATATCAAAGGCTCCTAGAATAGTCCCCTACTTGGCTATCCTCCCTAAATAGTCAGCACTTCGCAATACCGACTTGAGGGAAAGTTGAGTCAAAACAACAACAGTGTGGAGTGTGGGATTGGAAGTAATAAGGAAGTTTATGCGTGGCATGCACTACGACCAGAATCGCCTTTTCCAAAGGTAAATAACGCACCTCAGCTTCATTCAAAGATTTGCTTACGTAGTAAAACCGGTCTCTGTACACCACTATCGTCCCATATTAAAATCAAACTGACAGCATGAATAGCCATAACTAAATATGCAAACAAGACTTCATCGACCTCTGGCCGAGACATGACGGGTGGTTAGGAAAGATACTCCTTAAGTTGTTGAAAAGCTAAAGCACACTCTTCGGTCCATTCAAATCCTTTCCACTTATTCAGCAACTGGAAGAAAGGTTTGCATCTATCAGCAGATCGAGAGATAAACCTGTTGAGAGCAGCAGTCATCCTAGTCAACTTTTGAACTTCCTTTGGATTTCGAGGTGGTTGTAGGCCATGGATAGCCCTGACTTGTGCCATATTTACCTCTATTCCTCTATGAGTCACCATGTAGCCTAGGAACTTACCAGGGCCCACCCCAAAAGAGCACTTAGAGGCATTAAGGCACAACTTGTACTTCCTAAAAGTTCGAAATGTGTCATCTAAATCTTTCACATGCACAAATACCGTCTTGCTTTTTACCACCATATCATCCACATATACCTCAATAGTCTTTCCGAGCTGCGACTCGAACATCCTAGTCATCATCCTTTGGTAAGTAGCCCCTGTATTTTTCAAACCAAATGGCATCACTTTATAGTGATAATTTCCCGTATGAGTAATGGAGGCGGTCTTCTCCTAGTCATTTGGTGCCAAAGGTATTTGGTGATAGCCTTGGAAGGTATCCAAAAAACTTATCCGAGGATGCCCAACTGTAGCATCCATCAGCTAATCGATGCGGGGCATTGGAAACGAGTCTTTAGGACAGGCTTTGTTCAGGTCTGTGAAGTCCACAGATACCCTCCACTTCCCGTTCTTCTTTTTTACTATGACTGTGTGCGCCAACCATTCTGGGTAAAAAACTTCTTTAATAGCCCTAGCCCTTTTAAGCTTGAGCACCTTTTCTTTGATGGCCTCGACATGTTCTTTGGAAGAACGCCGATGTGGTTGCCTCCTAGGAACAACAACAGGATTGACGTTCAAATGATGGCAAATGAAGCTAAGATCAACCCCCAGAGCCTCGTAGGGATCCCATGCAAAAACATCAACATTTTTTTTCAAAAACATCACCAACTCCATCTTTTCTCGATGTGGTAGCCGAACCCCAACCTGAAAGAACCTATCTGGGTCATCATTGATAAGAAATCTTTTTGACTCTTCACACGTTGCCTCTTTTGCTGTCACCGCACTGATTGCATTCAGAGTCGTTAATTGTTATAAGTCTTCTGCAGCCGAGGCTGAGGATTTGGGTTCGGCCTAATGTAGCACTACAGTCGATATGCATTGCCTTGCTACTGATTGGATCCTAAGAATTTCTTCAATCAGTCCACCCGAGGGGAACTTCACCTTAACATGTAAAATCGAGGAAACAGCACCCAGAGCATGCAACCAAGGCCTCGCGACAATGGCCGTGTATGGGGAATAAGCATCAACCACAATAAAATCTACGTCAACTGTTTTGGGACCTGACTGCACAGGCAAGCGAATTTGTCTCTTTGGTATGAAAGCCTTCCCTTCAAAACTTATTAATGGTGAATCATAAGGAGTAAGGTCTTCGAGCTTTAAATTAAGCCCTTTAAACAAATCGGGGTACATAATATCTGCCCCACTGCCCTGATCAACCATTACTCTCCTCACGTCATAGTTACCTATCTTTAGTGTAACCACCAGGGCGTTGTCATGCGGTTGAATGGTCCCAACCTTACCCTCATTCAAGAATCCCAAAATAGGTGGAGTACCCCCTTTAATCCTCTTTAGCCTCGAGCCAAACTCCTCGGAAAGTGTATGTGACACTGTCATCACCCTTGCAGGACAGGAGCCAGTCCTTCTAGGAGCAATGAAGATGACATTAATCGTTCCCAAGGGCAATCGAGATGAGTTGTTCATTTGGTTATTTGAACCTGAATGGCTTCCTTGTCCATTGGGCTGATGCAAATGTTGCTTCAATTTTCCTTCACTAACCAGCTGTTCTAAATGGTTCCAAAGTGTCTGGCAATTCTCGGTTGTATGACCTACATCCTAATGATATTGGCAAATAAGATTCTAGTTCCGCTTCGTAGGATCTCTAGCCATTTTACTAGGCCATTTGAAGTATGGCTCCTTCCGGATGCTCTCTAGCAACTGATGTACCGATTCTCAGAATATAGTGTTGACTGCTTGTGGTGTGGCCAACCCAAACGGCCCAGAGAAATCTCTCCTCGGCCTATTGTTATTATATCTATCTGACTTGAAATCCCTTCTCTCCTGAGGGATAACCTTCGCTTTCCCCTTACCTTGTTGTTGATTTTCCTCAACTCTTTTATACTCGTCAATATGATCCATGAGCCGACGTACACTCCGTACGGGTTTTTTGGTCAAAGATTTCCTTAAGTCGTGATCAGTTAGGAGGCTCACCTTGAAAGTGTTAATCGCCACTTCGTCAAAATCGCCATCGATTTCATTAAACATCTCCCAGTATCTATCAAAATACGTTTTCAAGGTCTTACCCTCCCTCATGACCATAGACAACAATGAATCCAAAGGCCGAGGAACTCTGCTGCATGTAATGAATCGAGACGCAAATGCCCTAGTGAGTTCCATGAAAGAATCAACAAAACTCGCCTTCAGTCCATTAAACCATCTCATAGCAACAGGTCCCAAGCTAGAGGGAAAAACTTTGCACATTAAAGTCTCGTTCTGAGAATGTACTGCCATCCTCTAATTGAAATGGCTCACATGCTCAACTGGGTCCGTCCTGCCATTATAGATGGTGAAAGTGGGCTGAGTAAACCACCGTGGAAGCTTTCACTTTTCAATCCTGTGTGAGAAAGGGGACTTGGAGAACTGGTGCAACACCCTGCTTATAGCGCCGTTTCCTAAGCCCTTGGAGGGAAAATTTTTATGCCTACAACCTGGAAGCTCGTCCTTCTCGTATGAGAAGATTTCGCTAGGAAGAGACCTGGATCTTGGACTGTAACTGCTTCCTAGGGAGCCATCATAAGAAGGATCAGAAAGAGACGGCGTCCACCTCCGTCTCGCACGGCAGAACCTTTTCTTGAGGTGGTCAATCTCCTTCTGCATAGCCTTAGCATCATCCTCATGGGTGGCTTTGCTTCCACCACGCGAATGGCCTCCTCCGGGGTGCACTGTATGCACACTTCCCTCTCGATCCCTCTCACGTTCGAGATGCTCAAAATGATCTTCACGCTGGGACCCTTGAGACTCTGCATGATGCGGATCTGAGCCTGCCATAGTGTTCCAATTCCTTAAGAACTAGATTCTCACAGACGACGCCAATTATAAGTGCACAATTTGTACCCAGTCCAATCACTAAATGGACCGAGGCCCAAAGAGCCTTATACAATAAAATTTGTACAGCGTGGGTTTGAAACCTAGGTTTATGGATATTGGATAACAAACAAACAGGTTAGATTGCCACAACTACGCAATTAGAATATAAGAATAACAGAAATTCTCCTCGGACACAAGTTGAGGATGATTGGGATTGGTCTTCTCTCTTTTTAATGAAGTATATTAATCAAGAAGCAGAAAAAAGTCCCCTCTCTTTCCTACTTCCTCCTCTTTTATATCACTCCTTCTTCTTCCCTTTACCTTCCACGTGTAGCACAAATTATTAATTGGGATACTTGTCCCATCCACCGCCCTCTTCTAGTCTTCAAACAATAGCTAGAAGGCTGAACCTTACTATTCAAAGGTCATTTCCCCATTAATGCGGCTAGGGAGGTAGGTGCAGGGTCTTTAATGCGATGGTATCAGCTTTTTCCCTTGATCTTTCTCATACCTTACTTCTCTCCACAACTATATGGAACACATCTTTACCCATCAGACCTTCCAAAATTCTCTCCCAATGCATGATGACACGTCATACGGTCTTTAGTTGACTTGGCAGCGGAGATGCCTCTCCTCGGATGACCTCACCAGTCAATCTAGCACGAGTCGACTTGTGGGCTTCGAAGGCTCTGCTCGGACAGGGTCGTACCACCAAATCAGGCCTAAGGCCCAAATGCATATTTTAACCATTTCACCCCCACAATAGTTATTTATGTTGATTATAAATAAAATCAAATAACTATTTTTCTAATTAAATTCTAGTCTAGAATAACTTTAAAATAATGCTTATTAATTAGACATTGGTTATGTGATAAATTTTTTAAAATTAAATCAAAAGTAATAACCACAAGAGGTGTATTTTTTAAAAATAGAGAGGAGTTTCTAACACTCCCCAAAAAGTTAGTGCATATATAATACTTGACTACCATGACCAAAGCCATGCCTGATTTTGCTCAGCAACAAAAAGCAAAGTCCACAAGGGGCCTCTAGGGTAAGTGCAATACTACTATTTGTCTATTTTGATTTGTTTTATAAGAAAAGCCAAGCTCACATAAAATAAAATAAAAACATTGATTAATATATGATTCAATATTTTTTTTTCAATTTATTCACAAAAGTGGGGGTAAAAATTATCAAAATTTGAGGGGAGAAAAGAGAAGCTTTAAACCGTAGCCTCAAACCAACCAAAGTTCCGAGAGGCATCGATTTTGCTTGTAATCAAACCACTATCTATATAATACTAACTAATAAGGTGATGGATGGGTCCGTCTAAGCCCACATTCCAAAACCAGCGTCCGTCTAATACCAGCAATTCCTATTTGTGTGGCCGTTAGCAAATTCGTAACGTAATCGCAAGCCAAAATCCGCAGTATTTCCATTTCCATTTTACCTTTCACTTTCTCCAAACTCCCACTATATATATTATGTCCCTCTCACCCTCAACACTTACACAGTGAAAACTAGAGAACAGAGAAAACTCAGTTCCATTTCGTCTTCTACCTCTCTACCCTCCAACGTACCTACTTGACCACAACCGTAGGGGACCTTCAATGGCTGCTGCTTCAGTTCCAACTGTAGGAGCTGTTAACAGAGCACCGGTACTACTATGTTTTTCCCGCCCTTTTTTTACTACTATGTAGTATTACTCAATTTCCTTTAATTTTTCTTTTTTTCTTTTTTTCTTTTTTTTCACCGAATAAATTTATTGAATTTGCTCTCTTTTTGGTGAGCTTTTTTCATTGTTTCCATCGAGAATTCTCAATCATGCATTTCTGAATATTTGCTTCAGAGTTTTAAGTTTTAACTTCGCCTCTGTTCTCAATTCATTATACTTTATCAAAATTATTTAATGGAATCAGTGATTTCATTTGGAGCTTTTACTATATTGGGTGTAAAGAAAGGTGCATGTTTTTTGCAGCTGAAATTGAATGACTTTGGGACTGGAGCTTTGGTTCCAAGCTCGGCATTCTGGGGCAACAGCTTGAAGAAAGTGAGCCCCAAGATCACCAACCAGAAAATATCTTCTGGGAGTTTCAAGGCTGTTGCGGAGTACGATGAGCAAAAGCAGACATCCAAGGACAAATGGGGAGGACTTGCCTTTGACACTTCGGACGACCAGCAGGACATCACTCGAGGAAAGGGAATGGTGGACACAGTTTTTCAAGCTGCCATGGGTTCTGGGACTCACTATGCTGTCATGAGCTCCTATGATTATATCAGTGCTGGTCTTCGCCAGTAAGTACTTAGGATGTTGATAAGTGGTATTTCAAATCATTGCTCAGATAGGTTTTCGGTGTTTTATTTGTGTTAGATTAAATAATTAAATTCGCAGTTTCTTAATGGTTTAAGATTTTGGGAGAACTGGTAATTTATTAAGTTGTGATAGCTAGTACCTCGATTAACATAGTTGGAGACGAATTTTGGGTCAGATGGATTTGTGTATTTTGATTCTCTGAGTTTGGTTGGATTTAGATTTAGTAATAGAACACTGTTGAACTTTTTTTCCAGATTCAAACTTGACAACAACATGGATGGATTTTACATTGCACCCGCATTCATGGACAAGTTGGTTGTTCACATCACCAAGAACTTCTTGAACTTGCCAAACATTAAGGTTGGTAATAGAACGCTTTAAAGTACCAGTAATTTGTTAGTTGTTACACATTTATGACAATTTTTTAGAATTTTGGATGATTGGTGAGTAATTGTGACAGGTTCCTCTCATCTTGGGTATCTGGGGAGGCAAAGGTCAGGGAAAATCATTCCAATGTGAGCTTGTCTTTGCAAAAATGGGAATCAAGTGAGTCAAATTTTTTTTTCCTGCATTTCGTCTTCTGTTAATGTAGCAAGTCTTCCAGACAGAAATTATGAAATATTATATATAAATATTGGGAAGATTCTGGCCTACTTGGAAAAGTGTTGAACTTTCAAATTTTTGTTCAGCCCCATCGTGATGAGTGCCGGAGAATTGGAAAGTGGGAATGCTGGAGAGCCTGCAAAATTGATTAGGCAAAGGTATCGCGAAGCAGCAGACATTATCAACAAGGGAAAAATGTGCTGCCTATTCATCAATGACCTTGATGCTGGAGCGGGTAGGATGGGTGCAACTACCCAATACACTGTCAACAATCAGATGGTGAATGCCACTCTTATGAACATTGCTGATAACCCAACCAGTGTCCAACTTCCCGGTATGTACAATAAGGTGGAAAATCCACGCGTTCCCGTCATAGTCACTGGTAATGACTTCTCCACATTGTATGCCCCTCTGATCCGTGATGGTCGTATGGAAAAGTTCTACTGGGCACCTACACGGGAAGACTGCATTGGCGTCTGCACGGGCATATTTCGGACAAATGGTGTACCTAAGGAGGGCATAGTGAAGCTTGTTGACACCTTCCCTGGACAGTCCATTGGTAAATATATGAATTGATTAGTAAATTAATTCTGTCTCATGCGCATAGCTTTAAGCCTTTAATTATTTGTATATAGATAAATGAAAAGGCAGAAGTCATGTTGATCATATATTAAAATTTAGATACAACAACTGTTTTATCATGATTCATGAGTGACTAAAGACTTGACAAATAGTATTCATATGAAATGCTGACTGGGATAGAAAAGGAACATATGCTTTACTGAAGTACTTTTAGGTGAAGGTTTTATCAAAGAACATGACATAGAAGGAATAGAAAATGACTAGATGGAACTATTAAAAAAAGTTAGAAGAAGCTTTCTAGTTTGTTTAAAGAGGCAGGGAAAAGAACAGACAGGATGAGTTTGTACTTTTTAGTATTATTTTTTTGGCCTTGGACTGTCTCTAGTTACATAGTAAACCATCCTAGTTAAATTGACATGGTAGACAAGACCTTAACCGTTTTCAATATGACCATAAGATATGGAAACTACTGGACTTTTTTGTTTTCTTAATCTGTTGGGTGGTTGTAATTATATGCTATTAAATTTGAGACCTGTGAAACTAATGAACCCAAATGAAGTGATTAATATCTTTGAGTTTGTATGCAGATTTCTTTGGTGCTCTCAGGGCAAGAATCTATGATGATGAAGTGAGGAAATGGATATCTGGCGTGGGTGTAGAGAACGTAGGTAAACGGCTCGTGAACTCAAAGGAGGGACCTCCAACCTTTGATCAACCAGAAATTACACTTGAGAAGCTCCTTGAGTATGGAAACATGCTTGTTCAAGAGCAGGAGAATGTAAAGAGAGTTCAATTGGCTGAGAAGTACTTGAATGAGGCAGCTCTTGGAGATGCAAATGAAGATGCTATCAAGAATGGAAACTTCTACGATTAGATTCTTAATCCTAAAGGCCTTGATGGAAAGTTTGCATCTGGCTTTAGGATTATATAGGATGGAACAAAGATTAGAGAAGAGATTATTTAAGATTTTAATAATTGTTTGGATGCAGGCAAAACAGCCCAACAATTTAAACTTCCTGTTCGGGAAGGCTGCACTGATCCATCTGCTGCAAACTTTGATCCAACAGCTAGGAGTGATGATGGTTCCTGCCTGTATCAATTTTAAGTCTGTTCCAGGCATTTGAGTATAAATTGCAAAGGGAAAATAACCTCCGAGAATGGGTGTACCAACTCTATTCAACAAAAATTGTTAAAAAAAAAAAAACCCCTCTATTTAACAAAAATACTGTGTTGTAATTGTGTAGAAGTGAAAATAAGTTTCCTTTTAAATTCTCTTTTCTTTGTTTCCCTCTCAAAGAGTTCTTTGTTTCTAATATCAATTCAAGGTTGTCAAAGCGACTTTTGTTGATAATGCAACTTGTATATTGGATCTTTTAGTAACACGCTGCAGGTTAGGTGTGAAGAAAGGAATCCATAGCGAGCTGCCATACTATAGAGAACATGATATCACCTTATCACTCATGGAATATCCATTGATTATCCTTTGAGCTGCCATACCTCATTCTCAACCTTATCCATACTACCCCAATTGCATATTTTGCTCAAGCCCTTGGTACCCTTGTATGGAATTAGAGCTCTAGTATTTGTACAGCATTTTCGGCCTATAAATTTTTCTGTTCTAATCTTTTCAATTCTATATGGTCATTGATTGTTACACTCTTTATTGTACATTGTCCGTACACATCACTTATTTTACATTTTAAATATATATATATATCAATAAAATATATAGACATTGCACATAAAATAATGGACGTTTTATGTACAAAGTGTTAATCAAGATAAAGAGAACAATTACCAATTCTAAATCTAGAAAATCATGGACTTGATTTGGAAATCACAATATCTACCTAAAATATGTAATGAAAATGTGCGGGTACAATTGTATTCTAACAAGACATGTGATCTTCTCTCACTCTACACATTTGTTCTAAGAATTGTTCCATGTGTACTTCTCAAGAGTCTCCCATTCATTTATTAAGAAAATCTTTAGACCAAACTAGTATGGCACCAATTTAGCCTTCTAAATCAAAAAGGGAAGTTCTGACAACATATGAGTAATCTTATAGAAAGACTAGCTGAGCAAACAGCCAGGCTAGAACAATTTAAATATTCTTATTCTTAAATTTTAAAGGGCGTAAGATTGGATTTTGAAAATGATCTTGAAAAATCAAAAAATTATGTCAATATAACACCAAATTTAGAAAGAACCAAAAGAAGTATGATGTTTGAAAAAACAAAGGGTTTGCCCCTTTGTGATATTTTTGACAACATACAACAAAAAATTTAAAATCATTGACTAAGATATAACAAAATCCTGCTCTGATATCACAAATATATCTATCTTTGAGATGGTATACTGATGAAGCCGAAAAAATCACCAGCAAGTTGCAAGCACTATCCAACTCGAGTCAACACCTGCAAAGAGAAAACAAAGAGACCTAAAAGAGAGCACCGGTGTGGTGCCGGCCAAAAACCCTCCGAAGGTCAAGTTAGAATTTCTTTTCAACCCTAGAGTGCCAGAGTTGAGTTAAATGTGCGTACCTCGATATCTAGGGTTTCTAGGGTATTTATATTGGCGTAAAATTGCCTTTCACTTTAGGATGCAACTTCCTCCTTGAGTTCTTTTCCATATAGGGGTCTTCTCAAACGTGTGATGCAAGAAGTTCAAGTGTACACGTTTGCGTGGAGATAAAGCGAAAGTCGACTCAAACATATCAAGTGACATACAACCTGGAATCTATAACTAATTCATATATGACGGATACAACAAAAATTCAACCGTCCTATTTGCGTCACCAACAGTGTCGATCCGTCTTCCTACTCTCCGTCCCTCCAAGTTCAATGGAGATATCTGTCTCCTATTTTTATCCCCTTCAGTTGCCCCCTTCAGTCCTTGGATCCGTCTTTGAAACCTGACGGATTCATGGAATGACTCATAAAGCAACGTATTGAGATAGGACGGTCTTAGTGTAACATGACGGAGGACACGTGGCCTGTACTTCTGACGATGGACACGTGGTCCTTATGGATTGGCTGTTTCCCCAAAACAAGGCGACGCTTTGTATTCCGTGCCCTTCGTTCTATAAAAGCCTGCCGTTTCTCCCTTCATTTTCTCTTCTTATCAGAAATTTGTGAGCAGAGCGCCCCCGTCATTACTACCGTGCATTCTTGTCGTTCGGCTAATCTGATCCGTCGTCTTGCATTGAAAGCCATCTCGATCCGGTATGTACTCCAAACCCTTCTCCCGTCTTTTTCTTTATTTTACTGTTTATTCATGCACTTTAGACCCGTCAGCGTCTTAGGTTATATCGTCATAAATGTAGGTTATGTCTAGTGCGTCAAGTAATCAGTCGTTTGTCCGCGACGGGGCGGGCTACGATGAAAGATTCCCGTCAGGTCCAAGAGAACCTGACACTTCAAGTGAAGAAAGGAATCCGTCCAGTACCTCTTCTTCCCTAGATCTGGAGACGAATAGTTCAGAGTCGTCAAGTAGTGACCTAGACGGTGTGGATCCCCCCCGTTCAATCTACGATTGGACCGGACGGTCTCAGAGAGTTCATCCTGCTACCCCTCTGGACGGTAAACGATTTTAGGTCCACAATCACCGAATCCCACCTCCAAACACTTAGGACCAAGTATCAAATACCAGATAACATCCGTCTACGTCTTCCCGAAAAGTCTGAAAAATGTTACTATAAGGGGGTGGACGGTGTTGGGATCTATGAGCAAGCCTTAAAGGCGAGGCTCAGATTTCCATTGAGCTCTCTCCACCGTCATCTTCTTCAGTACCTCGGTCTATCTGTCACCCAGATCTCCCCAAACGCCTGGAGAGTATTCATCGGGGTAGAAGTTTTGTATGGGGCAATGTCTGACGGTTCTCGAAGGTTGATGGTGGAAGAATTCTTCCACTATTATCGTCCGACGGAGATCGTCAAGTCAAAAGGGATGTACAGTTTTGTGGCCAGAAGCCCATTGTTGAGGCTCGTCAGTGACACACCGGACTCAAATAGAGACTGGAAGAGTCGTTATTTCTTTTTGGAAGGGGACGAATGGATGTGTCGTCCTGGGGATAGAACATACATGCCCGTTGACACTACATGGGGCATAATGCCTCCGTCGGGTATGCCATTGCTTTAGTTTCCGTCCAATTGATCTTTAGAAAGTTAGTTTATTTTATTATTATTTTTTAAGGTCTAACCGTCTTTGTTGCAGCTCGGGACCGTCCACAAGTTAACTTAGAGCAGTGGAGTTTTCTGAAGAGGATTTTCAACAAGACAAAGCTCCAGGAGAGGACGTGCGCACAACTCGTCACCCTCGACACTCTCCACTAGTACTATGACGGTCCTGATCCTTCGTCCGCCGCCCGTCGTTACGACACCAGAGTTAGAAAACGTAAGTTAGCTGTAATTTGCTCCGTCTTATTTTAGTGTCGTCATTTTTGCTTCTATTCACACCCGTCTTTGATTTGCAGAGATGGACGCTGCCAAGAGAAGAGCCTTCATCAAACAACAGGCAGCGAAGAAAAAACAAGAAGGTGGCCAAGCTAAGGGGACGGTTCCATCCCTTCCGTCAAAACGTAACCAACAAGAGAAGGTGGATCGTCCTACTAAGAAGTAGAGGACCACACCAGAGCCCGTCGTGGCGTTGGAGGCTGAGAAGGCACCCGTCAAGCATGGAAAGGGCAAGGGCTTGATGAAGGGTCCAGCTCCCACAGGAGAGAAAGCACCCGTCCTTTTTAGGGAAGACTCAAGCTACACCCTGGGAAACGTCTCATCCATCCTGACGGCTGACGACTATGAAGACCTCGGCAATCACGCGATGGAGGCGATGGGAGAGACGGGTCTCTTTAATATTGCGCAGGTATTTTTAAATTCGTCTAACTTTGTTATGCTCATACTTATCCGTCATTTACACGGTATTGTACTTTGCTTTCAGGCCATGCTGATGATGAAGGAATTAATGGGCCGTTGCGTCAATCATGAGACAACAATGGACCGTCTAAGGAAGAAGAACAAGACGATGGAGGATGAGCTTCACGAGTTGAAGACATACAAGATTAACATGGACAAAAAACTCAAATGCTCGGAGCAGGTCAGAGGCGAGGTGGAGAAGGAGAATGAGCACTTGCGCGAAATTTTGAAAGACAAGGAGAAGGAATTGACGGACACAAAGACTAAACTCCATAATGCGAAGGAGATAGCCGTCCAGGAATATCGCGACTCCGACCTCCTTCTGACAGAGCTTGGGAGCTCCTTTGCTGACGGATTCGACGAAGCCATCCGTCAGGTGAAGTCGTCGTATCCTAACCTGGACGTATCCCACATTTCAATCGAAGCTCAAGGGTAAACACTTGCACAGTCCGTCCGTTCAGAAAGCACAGACGAAGTGTTTGCCGTCACTACTCTAGCTGACGAAGGTGAAACTCTTCCTCCAAGTCAACCAAACGACAGTCCATTGATTGGGAATTCTTCGCCAAAGAATGAGTAGTAATAATTTTTTTTTTTTTTATCTGTAAAAATTCTTACCGTTGTAAGCGAACTTGTTGAACCGTCGTTTGTAATTATACAATTTAACTTATCGAATCTTTTATTGCCTGTTTGCTTGCTTATTGTCCGTCGCACATTATATGCACGTTTATCTCATTTAGATAACCCGTCTATTGTGAAGAATTTTAGACGTCCGTCCTTTATTTGGGCTGGACTTTCGGATGTATTTCTTGAGACCCGTCCACTTTGTGAACTAGGTTTTTCATCCCTTTGGGATGATCCGTCCACTTTGTGGACTTGTAGGTTTTCATCCCTTTGGGATAATCCGTCCACTTTGTGAACTAGGTTTTTCATCTTTGGGATGATCCGTCCACTTTGTGGACTTATAGAACTTTCATCCCTTTGGGATAATCCGTCCACTTTGTGGACTTGTAGAATTTCATCCTTTGGATGATCCGTCCACTTTGTGGGCTCGTAGGCTTTCATCCTTTGGATGAATCCGTCCACTTTGTGGGCATGTAGAATTTTCATCCTTTGGATGATCCGTCCACTCTGTGGACTTGTAGACTTTCATCCTTTGGATGATCCGTCCACTTTGTGGACTTGCAGAATTTTCATCCTTTGGATGATCTGTCCACTCTGTGGACTTGTAGAATTTCATCCTTTGGATGATCCGTCCACTTTGTGGACTTGTAGAACTTTCATCCCTTTGGGATAATCCGTCCACTTTGTGGACTTGTAGAATTTCATCATTTGGATGATCCGTCCACTTTGTGGACTTGTAGAATTTCAACACCATGCATTTCATATTTTCTAAATAAAATTCCTCTCCTTATATCAGTTCAACAGACCAAATTGTTTATGGAAAAGAAAACTTGGGTTCTAGTAAGTAAAAACTATGAATGTTTAAAATTAAACTGAAAATAAAGCGGTAGACATTGTCTTATGACTACTGCACTACTGGTAGTACTTCTTCAGGTGCTCCGTGTTCCAGGGATGGCCCAATTTCCTTCCGTCTAACGTCTCCAAGTAGTACGTTCCTTTCCTATGCCATGAGATAATTCTATACGGGCCTTCCCAGATAGGACCCAACTTTCCCAGGGATGCATCCTTTGTAGCGCCAAGCACTTTTCGTAATACCAGATCTCCCACCTTGAAGTCCCAGTGCCGGACCTTGGAGTTGTAGTGTTTTGCCATCATGTCCTGGTACCGCGCCAGTCTCTGTGCCGCTGCTGCCCTGACCTCATCTACAAGGTCAAGCTCTAGACGCAATGCTTCATTATTCTTGCTCTCGTCATAGCTTTCCACGCGGTAGCTCGTTATTCCCACTTCTGCCGGTATGAGGGCCTCAGTACCATACACCAATCGAAACGGTGTCTCTCCTGTTGGCGTCCTTGCTATTGTTCGGTACGCCCACAGAACACTTGGTAGTACGTCCGGCCATATGCCCTTTGCCCCCTCGAGCCGGGTCTTGATAATCTTTAACAAGGACCGGTTCGTGACTTCAACTTGTCCGTTGGCCTGTGGGTGGGCGGGTGACGAGTAGTGATTTTTGATTCCCAACTGAAAACAAAAGTCCCGGAATGCATCGTAGTCGAATTGCTTCCCGTTGTCTGAAACGAGCACTCTTGGAATCCCATATCTGCAAATAATACTTCTCCATACAAAGCTGCGAATGTTTTTCTCCGTGATTGTAGCAAGAGCTTCTGCCTCCACCCATTTGGTGAAGTAGTCAATACCAACCACCAAGAACTTCAGTTGTCTTACCACTATTGGGAATGGACCCATGATGTCCAATCCCCATTGTGCGAACGGCCATGGAGCGGTCATAGGTGTGAGTTCCACCGTTGGCCGTCTAATGAGATTGCCAAACCGTTGACACTTGTCGCAGGCTCTGACGTACGTATGGGCATCCTTTTGCATTGTCAGCCAGTAATATCCCGTTCGTAGTAGCTTGTGCACCAAAGACCTTGACCCAGAGTGGTTCCCACAAATTCCTTCATGAACCTCCCTCATCACGTAGTCTGCTTCCTCACGGCCAAGGCATCTTAGGTATGGTCGGGAGAATCCTCTTTTGTAGAGGATGTCTTTAATCAGGATAAATCAGGCAGCCTTAACCTTCAATTTCCTCGCGTCTTCTTTGCTATCTGGCAGCTTGCCGCTTTTGAGGTACGTCATAATTGGAACCGTCCAATCGTCTTTAGCACTTACTTCATGCATTCTAACGTTGTCTAATAGCGATGAATGTTGGATGAAGGACAATACCTGTTCTGGGGCAACCATAGGTTCAACCAAAGCAGCCTTTGCGAGTCGATCCGCCTCTTGGTTCTCTTCTCTTGGGATCTGAACTATCGTGAATTGGAGGTCACTCGTTCGACCCTTCACTTCCCCGAGGTACCTTCTCATTCGTTCATTCCTACAATCATAACTCCCATTAACTTGACTGGCTACGATTTGAGAATCGGAGTAGACCACCGCCTTCCTAGCCCCAGCCGTTATCGCAAGCTCCAATCCTGCCACCAGGGCCTCATACTCTGCTTCGTTATTTGTAGTGGTGAATTCCAGACGGATCATGCATTCGATCTTATCTCCTTCCGGGGTGTGGAGTACAACCCCGATTCCTCCTGCATGCTTGTTAGAAGATCCATCTGTGTGAATTCTCCATGTGGGCGTCTCTTCTGCCCCCTGCTCCTTAGGTCTAGTGAATTCCGCAATGAAGTCTGCCAGTATCTGTCCTTTCACAGCTGTTCATGGCTGGTATTAGATATCGTACTCACTCAGCTCGATAGCCCACAAAGCCATCCGTCCTGCAGATTCAGGATTGTTCATTGCTCTCCGCAAGGGCTGATCCGTCAGGACTTTTATGGTATGTGCTTGAAAATAGGGCTTGAGTTTTCAAGCTGCAGTTACAAGAGCGAAAGCGAGTTTCTCCATCCGCGGGTATCTTTCCTCTACGCCTCTTAGCGCCCGGCTAATAAAGTATACGGGCTTTTGTATCTTCCCTTCCTCTGTGATGAGAGCTGCACTTACCGCTGCTGATGAGACGGCAAGGTACAAGAACAATTGCTCCCCTGGCGTGGACGGATTAAGCAATGGCGAGGCAGAGAGATATGCCTTCAACTCCTCAAATGCCCTTTGGCATTCTTCCGTCCACTCGAAAGATCTCCTTAGCATTCTGAAGAAAGGGAGACACTTGTCCATCGCTCTCGATACGAACCTATTTAAGGCTGCTATCTTCCCTGTCAAGCTTTGCACTTCCTTCACCGTCCTCGGAGGAGATAGTTCCATAATCGCTTTCACTTTCTCTGGGTTGACTTCAATGCCCCGCTGGGACACCATGAATCCTAAGAATTTTCCAGCGGTAACTCCGAATGCGCATTTGCTTGGATTCAGGTTCATTTTATACGTCCGAAGAGTGTTGAAAGTCTCCTGGAGGTCCCTCAGATGATCAGACACCTTCACGCTTTTCACCAACATATCATCTACGTAAACCTGGACATTTCTGCCAATTTGGTGCGCGAACATTTTGTTCATTAATCGTTGATACGTGGCTCCCGCGTTCTTGAGCCCGAACGGCATCACCTTGTAGCAAAAAAGCCCATGGCTTGTCACAAATGATGTTTTCTCTTGATCAGTTTTATCCAATTTAATTTGATTATACCCTGAGAAGGTGTCCATGAAGCTCAACAGTTCATGTCTTGCGGTGGATTCCACTAAGGTGTCAATGCGCGGGAGTGGGTAACTGTCTTTAGGGCATGCTCTATTCAGATCCGTGAAGTCAACACACATTCTCCACTTCCCATTTGATTTCTTGACCATTACCACATTGGCCAGCCAATCAGGGTAGTACACCTCCCTTATGAAGTTTGCTTCTCGTAGCTTCTGTACTTCCTCTGCCACGGCTCGATCCCGTTCGGGGGCGAACACTCGCTTCTTTTGTCGAACTGGAGAGAAAGAAGGTGATACGTTCAATTTGTGAGCTATGATTGCTGGATCTATTCCCAGCATGTCGTCATGGCTCCATGCAAACACGTCTTGGTTCTCTTTGAGGAATAACATAAGCGAATGTCGAACCGTTTGGTCGACTGAGGTTCCGATCCTAGTGGTCCGGTCGGGCCTTGAATCATCCAATCGTACCTCCTCCAATTCCTCCACGGGTTCTGCTACTGTTCTCTGTTCCTCGATGTTCATTGCCTGTACATGGTCATCCATCTCCATCATGACAACGTAACATTCCCGCGCAGCCACCTGATTTCCGCGCAGTTCTCCAACTCCGTATTCGGTGGGAAACTTGATCATCAGATGGTAGGTAGAGGTGACGGCCTTCCATGCATTGAGAGTGGGTCGTCCAAGTATGGCATTATATGCTGAGGAGCAATCAACCACGAGAAAGGAAACATCCTTGATTATTTGATGCGGGTAGTCTCCTACGGTCATCGCCAACGTGACGGATCCTAAAGGATAGACCTGGGTTCCTCCAAAGCCAATGAGGGGCATGCATGCCGGGATCAGGCACTCTTTAGCAATCCCCATCTTCTGGAACGCGGGGTAGTAAAGGATATTTGCTGAGCTCCCGTTGTCCACCAAAACTCGGTGGATGTTGAAGTCCCCTGCATGTATGCTAACCACGAGCGCGTCGTCATGGGGGTGGTGAAGGCGCCGGGCCTCCTCTTCCGAAAACTCGATGCTAGAGCTGTTCCGTCGCGTTCCTTCTGGTGAGGAGCCCGTCGACTGGACGCTTTGTACCGTTCGTAAATAGGTCTTTCTGGCCTTTTTAGATGACCCTGCTAAAATACTGCCCCCTATTATCATCCGTATGTCTGCTACCGGTGGTCTGGGACGTTCGTTTTCCCGTCGGGGATTTTGTTCATGGTTTTGATCCGTTCTCTCCTTCCTGACGAACCTCTGCAACCTACCCTGCCTAATGAGGGCTTCAATTTGCTGTTTCAAGTCATAGCAGTCCACCGTATCGTGACCATGATCGCCATGAAAGCGGCAATACCTGTCTCTTGGCCTCTTATTAGGATCTCCCTTCAGCTTGCCAAGGAACGTCAAAGTTCCTTCGTCCTTAATCTGCATCAACACCTGGTCAATTGGGGCGGTGAGAGGGGTGAAGTTTGTAAACCTTCCTGTAGGCGGCTTGGGTCGCCGATCCTCCCGATGTTCTATGGTTCTTGCCCTTTTGTGCCCCTTGCCTGGTTGCATATCTTCCGGCCTTTCCCTCTTTTTGGGCTTGTCTTCTCTAGAGAGCAAGGCGTCCTCTGCGTTCATATACTTTGTCGCCCTGTAATACACGTCGGACATAGTCTTTGGGTCATTCTTGTATAAAGAGAACAGGTACTTACCCTTCCATAGCCCATTCGTGAATGCTACCACAAGTATCTTGTCATCGGCCTCGTCTATCTGGAGGGATTCTCTGTTGAATCGGTCGAGGTATGATCTCAAGGTCTCGCCTTCTCGCTGCCTGATGTTCAACAAACACGCAGTGGATTTCTTATGCCGGTGACTCCCAATGAAGTGGGATACAAACTGCGCGCCTAGTTCCTTAAAAGTGCTGATGGAGTTAGGCGCTAGCCTACTGTACCAGTCCCTTGCAGGTCCTTTCAATGTGGTGAGGAAAGGCCTGCACATGACTTCATCTGGCACGCCCTGAAGATGCATCAGGGTCTTGAAAGATTCCAAGTGATCCAAAGAGTCCTTGGATCCGTCATGGTTCTCAATGTTTGGCATGCGAAATTTTGGAGGAAAGGGGCACGAAGTCACGGGCGTTGTGAATGGCGAATCTGTTCTGTGGACTAGGTCGTCCAAGTTGCTAGATATTCGTCCCCTCAAGGCGCTCATCATCACGTCCATACGTTCCCTCATCTGCTGCATCTCAGCTGCGATGTGAGGTGGTAGGGAGTCCGTGACGGACGGCGAGTTTGTCTACGGCCGCTCCGGTCTAGTCGGTCTGCTGCTAACCTTCGTGCCCGACAACCGGCTCCTCCGGCTCGCGACTTCCTGGTCTTCCTCTGGTGCACTTTGATGTGCATTCCTTTGTCGCAGTTGCTCTTCTAAGTCATGATTCTGCTTAGTGAGGCGCTCAACAGCCGCAGCAAGCGTTTCGACTTGCCTTTCTAGCGCTGTAGCATGCGGTTCTTCGCCCTGATTGTTGATTGTCGCCATCGATCTGGTGAGTACCATGCAACTTTTTGTCTTAGGAATAGAGCAAAGGCTAAATAGTCCTTCCTACGCCCTCTTCTTCCCACAGACGGCGCCAACTGATGAAGCCGAAAAAATCACCAGCAAGTTGCAAGCACTCTCCAACTCGAGTCAACACCTACAAAGAGAAAACAAAGAGACCTAAAAGAGAGCACCGGTGTGGTGCCGGCCAAAAACCCTCCGAAGGTCAAGTTAGAATTTTTTTTCAACCCTAGAGTGCCAGAGTTGAGTTAAATGTGCGTACCTCGATATCTAGGATTTCTGGGGTATTTATATTGGCATAGAATTGCCTTTCCTTTTAGGATGCAACTTCCTCCTTGAGTTCTTTTCCATATAGGGGTCTTCTCAAACGTGTGATGCAAGAAGTTCAAGTGTACACGTTTGCGTGGAGATAAAACGAAAGTCGACTCAAACATATCAAGTGACATACAACCTGGAATCTATACTAATTCATATATGATGGATACAACAAAAATTCAACCGTCCTATTTGCGTCACCAACAGTGTCGATCCGTCTTCCTACTCTTCATCCCTCCAAGTTCAATGGAGATATCCGTCTCCTATTTTTATCCCCTTCATATACCAAAGTTAACAGTCGTTATTAATAACGAAGAATGTATATTGTCTATTGAAGATATAGAATGGGGAATAACTAATCAAGTGATTTTCAAGTTTTATCATCAGATAAATGGTAGCAGTTCCCAGCTATGATCAAATCAATGCTCTCTTATTTAGCCAATAATATAAGATGGGCAAAATATTACACCTTCTGGATAACAAGTTCAGTAAGATGGAGAGAGACAAATTCCTCCAACCATATCGAATATGGTTCTTAAAGGCCACATATTAAGAAGATTTTACCGAAAGAAAAATTAATTCATTTGTCCAATATTGGACAAATTAATAGAGCAAGAGAATCAAAGAGACAACCAACTTTTGAAAAGTTATTATGACAGATGGTAGAAGGCAAATAAAGTTTCACTCCAAAGTAGCTTGGAGAGAAATTCTTCAACTCTTTATCTATTTTTATATTGAGTATTAATTTTAAAAATCTAACAATTGGATTACATATTCTTATTATAACCTTCATGCTTGCAACATTTTAAAAAGATTAAAGATTAGTTGTTATGTCTTTAAACAAGTGTAAAAGTTTCAAGTTTTTGTGATCTAAAATTTTGTATAAAAGATAAAGTTTATTGATCGAATAACAAAATAACATCCAATTTAAATGAAACTTGATATGCATGTTAAAAATATAAGGAACAATAATTAGATTTTCAAAATTCATACCTAAAAAGAGATATATAAGAAGTTTGAAGAGTTTATCTTCAAACTAATTTATTACATTATTATCAATTGGCAGACGTCAACAAAAGATCAAGTTATGGGTAGAAAATTTGCTAGAAAACATAGTTTTGAGAATAAATCTTGATGTGCTATATATGATATACCCCTTTTCGCAGACGATATCAAAGTATCACGTTAAATAGATGAAAGCCAAAGTCCTACAAGTCTTTTTTTTTTTTGATAGGAAAAGTCCTACTACTCTTATCTCTTCACCAGAAATGAATGATGCAGTAACCTCATTAACCATATGAACGAATAAGGTAAGCATACCAAAAGTAGGACCCCTTCATAACAGTAAAATGTCAAGTATGCGTGGTGGATACTCTTGTAATCACCAAAATATTAAGACGTAGATATCCATTTGGGGACATGTATTGTCCTATTCCTTGTTTTCTTCCTAGCTTTGTTCAAAGCTAGTGTGCCAAAATTGTACTTAGTGACCGTTTGGATCCGGATTATAATTGCTGCGTTTTGCGTTTTCTCCTTTTTTTTTTTCTTTTTTTTTTTCAACGTGCATAAACAATGACTGGTACTGTCTATGCACGTTATTTCACTGTACCGGTTACTGTTAATGAACAGTAACTAGTACTGTTCAGCACTGTGTGGAAGACAAAGTTACTGTTTATGCACAGTTCACGCATTGTTCATGGGACTTACAAGTATTTTATTCAAAAAAAAAATATATTAAAAATAGGTCACATGGTACTATTTACACATTTAAAAATTATTTTGCTATAGTATTTTTAATTTTCCATTTTTAACAATAAGTTCTATCCAAACCAACGTTTACTCTTTTAAGTTGCTTGCTAAATTCCATTATAGCTATTTTCAAATAATTGCACTTCAACTACAAGGACATGTAGTCCTTTGGATAAATATTGGGATTTGCCTGCTTGCATCTCCTTCTTTTCCATAATAGGGATGCTACTCTTTGTAAATGGGCTACAATGTGATCACCAAGCCCAAATTAAATGGGGTCTGGGTTTATATTCCAGTAAGCTTAGAAACCTGGCGATAATGGCAAAGCCAACCGGGAAGCTTTCCTTATTGGGTTAGACACATGGCCCAGGCATGAATTCTTCACAGAATCTCGAATTAATTGCCAAAATCCGAAAGCAAATTATTGCTTTCGTAATTGGGCCTAGCTTAGATTGTGTTGGCCTGCCTTTCCGAGAGGTCAACAAATGCCGTCATACTATGGGGAAAAGAGTGCAACACTTAGTTTTGCTCCAAAAAGAAGTGGAACACTTTGTAATCTATATTGAACATCCCAATGCAGCTATTTTGGTTTGCAGTTTTGCTCATGATAACTCAAATCTGTTTATTCATATAAGAAAAAAAGACTCAAATCTGTATTATAATCGTACTGTTATGTCTTTGACTTGTTGATTTTGTTAGATGAAGCATTATTAAGTAATAACTACCAAAAGAATAAGATAAAGTAATATTTTAAAGTGCATTAGACACGCATCTGACTACACTATATATCCTCCATCTTATTAAAAATCAGTATAAAAATGGACCAGATGACCAGAGGCATATTTTAATACCAAACATTATCGATGATAGCCAAATCCAGCTTGTAGTTTTGAAGAAAACCACCTGGAGAATTTAACCATGTCAGAAACAACCAACCAGTGTTTGTTTCGAAACACGCCAGTGCTTTGCTGCGGTCCATCCCTAACTACATCTAAATTAATACTACTTTATAACATTTGTATTATTATTTATACCGTTTTTCCCTCCGTACAAAAATTTCAACGGACTAAAGTTAATCACAATTTTTGTAACAATTATTTGCCTAATAAACTGTGAGTTATAGAAAAAATAATAAATTTATATGATAGTAATACTAAAAAGCAATCAATCATAATTTACCATGTAGGATAATTATGACAAAAATTGACTTAGTTTGTGTCACTAGGTTTACTTTACACTGTATCATAATTTGAAACTTAATCTAAGCTTTTTCTACCTTGTAAACTATTGCAAGTAAATGTGTTGAGCCAAAGAGAGTGTCCATGAGCCAAAAACAAATATGGAGTCTCGCTTTTTTTTTTTTTAGTAAGTATATGGAGTCTCACTTATTACCAAACCACTAATGGTAATTATTTATGGGGTCGCAGACTCGTAGGTAGGTGGATTTACTTTCTTTTTTTTAAAAGGTCACCAACCAATCAAACAGACCTTTAGATCAAGCCGGCGGTGAAGAAAGAACCTTTAGGATAAAGATATGAAGGAAAGATACTAATAAGAGAGGCACACATTCCACATGGTAGCTATGTTCTAAATAAAAGTCATACAAGCTACTGTCTCTCTCATCATAGCGTGGGCGTGACACATATAGTCCCAACTAAACCTGTTTCATACCCAAGATTTAAATATTTTCCTGTACAAGTTGATATAAATCATGATTAAATTAGTAAACTAGAGTGGGTTCTAGCTAGATCAACTGGTAAAGTCTCTGATGATTGTATAAGAGATTTAGGGTTCAATCTCCGCTTACACCAAAAATTAATTGGTGTGAGTGTCTTGGTCTGATGATAAAGAGTTATCATCAGGAGCGGATGCCATAGGTTGAAACTCTCTAAAAAAAATTAGTAAACTAGATTATGTTAATATATTATTATAACCCAAAGTTTGGTAGCCTAGTCAATTTGCATTTCTTTTCCGTCAATCTAGAATTATAAAGTGGGTAAGTGGGTTTGAATTTTGAAGTTTTATTCCCTCTTCTTCAATCACCTTTCATGTTTCAAAGCTTAAGACCTTAAAATAATGAACTGGCTGTTATTGCAGACTAGAGTACTTCTTGATGCTGAGATTAAAATTTAGATTCCTCTACACCTGATAACGATAACATTATGTTTGTAATTATGTAGCTTATTTGGTGTTCCACATAATGAAATAAACAACCAAAAGAAAACCAACTTGGGTTTTATTTGATGGTGTTAAAGCAATCACATCACTCCCTCTAAAATCTTCAACAACAAAAAAACTACCAATTTTACACATTTTGAGTAAAAAAACACCAACATCAGTAGGTGTAAAAATATGCAAAATTGTGCAAATCCATCCACGAGCTACAATAACTGTATTTATTTACATGGTTACTACAGCTTGTTTATCCATTATTTTATTAATTTCCATTCGCTCATTTTTTTCTCTCTCTTCTCCGTGCTCAACAAACCCAGCTAACTGCTCATCTTCTTCTTTTTCCTCAAATGCACACAAACACACCCACACACAAACACATCCACACAGACAAATAACACAGAGATACACTTGCTCCAAAAAAAAAAAAAACAGAGATACACAAACACAAATCAGTGCTTGATCAGAAAGATCGGTGCTTGACTGGATCGGAGCTCGTGGATGTGGATCGGAGCTCGTGGTTCGTGGATCGTAGATCGTGGATTGTGGATCGGATTTCGGAGCTCGTGGATCGTGGATCGGAGCGGATCGAAGCTAGGGAGAGTTGATCGAGAGGGAGAGTTTTCAGGGGAGAGGGAGAGTTTTTCAGGGGAGAGATGGGTATAGAGAGAGAGAGCAACAAACAAAAATGGGTAGAGAGAGAGAGAGGCGTGTATATATATCCGGGTAGTTAGAGAAATAAAAAAAAATGTGAAGAAATTGATTATTTAATTAAAAGATGTGTAGAATAGATGAACTGATCTGGGTGTTTTGTAAAATTAGATGTGTAAAATAGAAAAAGTAGATTTTTAGTGTAAAAATAAATGTGTAAAATAAAAAAACTGATGTGGTTGCTCTTATATCCTATTCACTAGCTCAGATATGCAATTTGTGAAGGATTGCTTTGTGATGCATTACTTTTGTAGAGAAGCTTTAATCATTGCAACAATAACACGCTTGATATAATTGTATTGGGTCACAGTAGCATTTTTATATTCATGCATGCTCTATTATAATGTGCTTGTTCAAAGACATGAATTCCTTGAAAAGCATAAGACTAAACAATGCGGAAAGTGGCAACATTGATTGGGGACACTCTCCTTTATATTGATGAATTAAGATTCCTCTCCACCTACTGCAAATAAAGAGAAACATTTCAAAGCGAATTCCTTAATGTTTTCAAACATAATATTATTAATTCAAATACGGTTACCACAAAAATGGACAACATTGTTTCTCAGTCTAAGGCCATCATTGAACTGGGATGATATATAACTACAGTTTCAATGTTCAAAGCTAGCAATGACATCTAACAAAAAAGAAAAGTGTCAATGAAATACCACCACTATTCTTGCAATTTTAAATCTGAGGCACGTTTTTTTTTACCTCATGACAGCTTAAGAGCATCAGCATGAGTAGTGAAAAAAAAAAATTTAATATTTGGCATTACAAAAAATTACTTTATCTATTTTACCACTTTATTTTACAAAATACTCAAGTTTTATTTTAGCATTCAACACATGAATATAGTATAAGCAACAAAATAAAATAATATATCCACTACAATAAACAATAATCACAACTACCACCACCACCACTGTGAGGATACTTCCCCAATTAATCGGATTTATCCGCTTTGGGGAGCCAGTCCCTCACGGTTTATCGGCTCGTCCCCGAGTGCAGGCAGGATTTTCACCTCGACCAAGGGCTGGCCTTGTAATCGCAGGCTTGACACCAAGTCCCACATCGGTTAGAGTTCCCTCCCACACATGGTTTATAAGCTTCTGGAGCGACCATGTGTGTACCACTACAACACATGTGTAGTAGTGGTACACACATGGTCGCTCCAGAAGCTTATAAACCATGTGTGGGAGGGAACTCTAACCGATGTGGGACTTGGTGTCAAGCCTGCGATTACAAGGCCAGCCCTTGGTCGAGGTGAAAATCCTGCTTGCACTCGGGGACGAACCGATAAACCGTGAGGGAACACATGGTTTATAAGCCTGCGATTACAAGGCCAGCCCTTGGTCGAGGTGAAAATCCTGCCTGCACTCGGGGACGAGCCGATAAACCGTGAGGGACTGGCTCCCCAAAGCGGATAAATCCAATTAATTGGGGAAGTATCCTCACAACCACCACCACATATTAGCAAATAATTGCCTAGTTAATATTTTTTTAATCCCGACTTTTCTCTAACATATATATATATATAAATTTTTAATAGGTGCAATGGCAAAATGAGAAAAGAAAGGAAGAGAACAAATAAATAAAGGAAATGATTTAATAATCTGAAAAATATAATTTTTTTTGTTTAACATCTTAGCTATAGTGCACTACCAAAGATGGTTATGCGCTACAGCTCAATAGCAAAAAAAATTAGCTTTTCCTCTATTGATGTAGCCCACTTTTGTTATATTTGGTTGTTAAATTTAGCACTTTAGCACTACCAATAATAATGCTCTAAGGACGCTACATTTATTGCATCAAAATTTTTTGTATATTAAAACTTCATTCCTAAATCCTAAGCTCAAGATGAGCATGTATGAAGCTGTACATTAAAATAAAACATAAAATATAGGTTCTAATTAGCTCAATTGGTAAAGTTATATATATCTTCAAATAAAAAATTTAGGATTCAAATCTAACCTACAAAAAAAAATCGATTCAAATCTAACCTGCAAAAAAAAAATCAAATAGTGTCTTAACTTGATGATAAAAACAATTATCATGGAGTAGACGCTAAATTCTACCATATCTATAAAGAATAAAATAAATAAAAGCATGAAATTGCCATTTGCGATTTGCCCATTTTATATCAAGAGATTGCACTATGAGTTACTATTATCAAAATTCAATGTCTATTGTGAGTTTTGATGCAAGGGCTAAGAGCATTCACATTTGAGTGTCTAAAAAAATACTCATTTTACCATCTAAAAACCTAATTTCACTATTTTACCATCTAAAAACCTGATTTCACTATTTTACCAATACATTCTACAACTCACCCAACATCCCTTTTTTATTCACATCATACCCAACCCTAATTTTTTTTTCACTCTCTTTTGATATCTTCGTCTCTATCTCTCTCTTCTACCAAGCAACTGTTACTCTACTACCTACCAAAATCACCCACAACCCATACCAAAAACAACTTGATGAAGTTGTATTTCGTTGATTTGCTAGGATTCGTCCAGATGGCTCCTGGAGGCACTCTGACGGACCTGTGGGAGCAGGGATTGAATCAAATGGTCACCGGTGTGGTGCCTGCCACAACACCTCCGATGATAAAGTCAGTACGGAAAAAAGACAGTTGTTGAGATATTAGGAATAAAAATAGCTAAAATTGTGATGTAGTTCTTTTTTTGTATGTACCTTGTTTTGGTGTTGAAAGGGTTTTATATACCCTTGGGGATTGTATCCGTTGGGGCATTAATGCCTCTTCTGATAACGTCTTCAGGGGAGTAATGGGAGTTAATGCCTTCCCGTTAGTTCGTCCAGCTGGTCTTGTAACGGTTGAGGCTTTATTGGCAGCATTCAATGGCCTTAACTCTTCCTCTGATGATGACGATAACGGGTTATGTTCGTCCTTGAGGCCACCTCGTCCATGTTTCACCTCGTCAGTCCCATCAGATGCCCCCCGGGTTTCACGATCGTCAGTGACGATTGTGGAAACCCGAACGGTTTTTTATTTTATTTTATTTTTTATGGTTCCGTGCCGCATTGAATGCGTGGTGGCGGCGTTATGTGGGTTGTGGCCACGTGGCATGATGTGGTTGGCGGAGAATTATGTCCCTTGGGTTTCCGCCGATTTCGATTTCACCTTCATTTGGTTTTAAACTTCTTCTCCCTTGCTTTATCTTGCATTTTTCTCATTCTTATTTTGTCTTAGCTATTTCTTTCTCACCCATTTCTTCATCTCCCTCTGGTGGTGCGCGTTGGGCTTCTTGTTTCTTTTTTGAGGTATGCTTCTTATTCTATTTCTCTTTTCCCTTTTTTTGTTTTTTTTGTTTTTGCAGGCGTTTTATTACCTTTTCCTTTTGGTTTCTTCTTTTTGTTGTTTTTAAGTACTTTACAATTTTACTTTGCTTTGTTTGGGTGTCGATGGTCGGTAGCTTAGAAGTTAGAAAAACTTGCCCTTCGATTTCCTTTCTTTTTGCTCGTTTAGGAGGGTCCTTAGGTGTTTTTCCCAATTTGGAGGGTTTCGTTTTTGCGGGTAGTGGCTTAGGCATTGTTTTGGGCGATTTGTTTCCATAGCCGCCGGTCGGTCGGCGGTTTGAGGGTTTGGTGAAGAAACAACGGCCGATGTACGAAGTTAGGTCTAGCGATCTTGAGACGGGGTTATCGTCTAGTGGGGATCTTATGGAAGGGGGATACTTGCTGCGTCGTCCTTGAGAGAGATTAAGGCTTTCCACGCCCTCGTGGAGGCGTGTGGGCTAGATGCCGATGCCGTGGGTAGGTTTAGGGATAGGTTTCGGTTCCGGAGCGAGTTCGGGTTCGTCGGCCTTCGACGATGATAGGGCTGTCGGTTTTCCGGTGAAGTGTGCTTCTATGAGGCCGCTTTCACTTGTGGATTAAGGCTCCCCGTTCACCCGTTTGTGATGGAGCTTTTAGCTTACTTGGGTATTGCTCCTAGGCGGCTTATGCCCAATTCGTGGAGGATAGTAGTCAGGTTGTATGGAGATATGGTTGGCTGCTAATGGGGATATGATCAAGGTGAACGAGCTTGTGTACTTGTACCGTTTGAAAGAGTCGAAGGAGTATGGGTATTATGAGCTAGTACCTTGGGAGAGAAGAACGAGAATCGTCAAGGGCTTACCCTCGTCCTTCGGATGCGGAAGTCAGATTTATATTTGTGTCGGGGGACGACTTTGAGACCCCCTGCAACCGAGGATTGGGGAGATATCCCCGATTGCTTCGTCGGTGGGGAACCGAGCTTTATGTGCGTCGGTATCCTTTCCTTTCCCTTCTTTATTGAATCCGATGTTATCGTTGCTAATCTCTCCTCTTTTTTTGCAGTCAAAAGGAGGCCGAAACTAAAAGCGAGGTACAAGGAGTGTGTCGAGGCAGCCATTGTGTATGCTCGGTCCATGGCCAGGGACGACTTGGTAGATCCTCGGACGCTCGCTTTTTACAATTTAGGCCCCGATCCATCTTCCTTCGTCCTCGGAGCCTCGATATTGAAGGGAAAAAGAGTAAGTGTTTGGGTTCGTCGGATCTACATTCGTATTTATTTGTTCTGTTTTTGACAATACTTTCTTCTATGGCGAGAGATGACGACTAAATTTAATAAGGGTATGTACGAGAAAATGCGATCCAAGAAGGACGAACCTTTGTCCAACATAGGGAAGAAAGTGGTCCGGGTGAAAGGGAAAGTTGCTTCCGTCACCCAGATTACTTCTTCTACCCCCGTGGTTTCGGGTGCCGACACTACGAGGACGGCCTCGCCGGCTACTTCAATAGAAGAGATCCCGACCCACAGCGAAGAGGCCTCGTACGGCGGAGAGGGGGAAGGAGACTACATCTTCGTCGACCATTTGGGATGACGAGAAGGCGGCGATGGACCGGGCTCGCGGAGTCGTGAGCTGGAGAAGACTGAAAGTGTTCTCGGGCATGCCCGCAAGTGAATTGATGGGTCGTCATCTCCGAAGCTCGTCCGGGTAACATACGTGTCTTTTACGTTGGTTTATTTTGAGCTAAATGTGTGTGTATAAACTAACATGTATATTTTTAGGTCTTTGGGAAATGTTCACCTCTCTTCGAGTATCTTGCTCGGGGGAGGTTAAGGTTGAGTCTTCGTTTGTCTCGGATCAAGGTCTTGGAGATGGAGAATTCAAAGATGAAGAGAGAACTAATTGCTTCGATGGAGAACGCCCGACAAGCCGGGGAGGAAGCTAGGAAGTTAAGTGACAGGCGAAGGTAGAGCGAGCGGCTCGTGCTTGAAAAAGACGGGGAGTTGGCGAGTTTGCGAAGGAAAAAATCAAAGTCGTTGCTACCACAGCGATTGAAGTTTTCCGGCGGACGGAGGAGTACAACTCTGTACTCTAGTGGTACTTCAAAGGGTTCGAGCTTCTACGGAGGAAATACTTGCCTCAAGCATCCTTACAGGATCGACACGGAGACCTTGGATATGGAAGAGGTAGGCAGGGAAATCTCGAGTGACGAGGCTGCTCAAGCCACGGTGGCGACGCTCCGAAGGCCTTCACGATGTCCCGATCCTTGAAGCTCCTGCTCCCGACGTCCCCGGCGAAGACGATATTGATCCGGACGTTTGAACCTGTTTTTGACCAGCAAAAATTACCTCTCTCTTTTTTTTTTTTTTTTTTGTGCCCGATGTTGTAGGGCTTGCTTTCCAGAACATTTTAAAGGTTTCTATGTGTATTTTTAGCCCAGTGTTTATGGGTTTCTTTTTCGTTTTTCGCACAAACAATGGCCTCTGGTTTTTAGGCTTTTATAATATAATATCTACTTTCACATGTTCTGCTATATAGAAATTTTTTTTTTTGCATCCGTCAGTAATGTTCGATCATTTAATGGGAACATTATTACTTAAGGCTTCTCATGTTTTTTTGTGTGGTCTTCGTCAGTAGTGTACATCCGTCGGTGCAGAATTTATTTAGACAAAAGTTCTGTGCTTTTGCCTTCGTCAGTAATGTACATCCGTCAATGCGGAATCTTATTACTTAGACAAAAGTTCTGTGCTTTTGCCTTCGTCAGTAATGTACATCCGTCAATGCGGAATTTTATTACTTAGACAAAAGTTCTGTGCTTTTGCCTTCGTCAGTAATGTACATCCGTCAATGCGGAATCTTATTACTTAGACAAAAGTTCTGTGCTTTTGCCTTCGTCAGTAATGTACATCCGTCAATGCGGAATTTATTACTTAGGAAAATTTTGTATTTCCAATTCTGCGATACTTTTGGTATGAGCACATCGTTTGAACCATCATTTCATTAATTTTGAGGAATTGGTACATTCTTGATCTATATCTATTGGTGGTACTTCTTCAAATGTTCTATGTTCCGGGGTCGTGGGAGTCTTTGTCCGGTCTAGGGTCTCCAAATGATAGCTACCTTGTCGGGAGTAGTGCACGACCCTATAAGGTCCTTCCCACGTGGGACCGAGCTTCCCGTGGGCGGAGTTTTTAGTTGCGGTAGTCACCTTGCGTAGGACGAGATCGCCAATTTCTAGTCTTCGAGCTTGACCCTTTTGTTATAATACTCATTCATCTTCGTTGGTACTTCTTCGTTACGTCGAGGCCTTATCCCTAACTTCGTCTAGGCAATCCAGATTGATTCGAAGTTGGTCGTCGTTGTCCTCCTCGTGGAACACTTCTCGCCCGATCTTGGCCATCCCTACCTCGACGGGAATTACGGCTTCGGTGCCATAGGTGAGCTTTGAAAGGTGTCTCTCCCGTTGGGGTTCTTGCCGTCGTTACGTAGGCCCACGAAGACATTGGGAAATTCTTCGGCCATGCACCCTTGGCTTCGTCTAGCCGGGCTTTGAGGATCTGGCGGGGTTCGATTAGTTACTTCGTTTGTCCGTTTGTGCGGGTGTCCGGGTGACGAGAATTTGTTCTTGATGCGAGTCCCGAGCGAAGTCCCTAAATCCACAGGCTGTCGAGCGTCGGCCATTATCCGAAATAAGCTTGTTCTTGGAATCCCGAACACACGGACTATATTTCTCCACACGAAGTTACGGATTCTTGCTTCGTGATCGTTGCTATTGCCTCGGCTTCGACCCATTTAGTGAAGTAATCAATAGCGACGAGCAAGAACCTTACTGTCCTTTTCCACGGGGGTAATGGGCCGACGATATCAATCCCCCATTGTGCGAATGGCCACGGGGAGGTAATCGTCGTCATCTTTCCTTTGGCTGGCCTTTGGACATTCCCGAACCTCGGCACTTATCGCACCTCTTGACGAGCTCGTGGCATCTTCTGCATGGTTGGCAGAAATATCTGTTCTAACAACTTTGCTTACACCGGGGATCTAGGCCGGCATGGTCTCCGCAAATCCCTTCGTGGATTTCGTGGAGGACGTACTTGGCTTCTTCCTCGTCAAGACACTACGGAGTAAGGCAAGGAAAATCCTCTTTTGTATAAGGTATCATTCAAAATTGTAAACACGGCCGCTCTTGCTTTAACCACGGCTTCGGCGGGTCACGAGGGAGATGCCCGTCTTGGAGATATGAGACGATCGGTTCCATCCATCCACCTATGTTACGGATGGAGAATACATGGACTTCTTCGATCTTTGGGGTGTTTCGAATCTCCATGAGAATTTCCTTGTTCGTTGGTTCTTCTATAGACGAGGCCATCTTGGCGACCTCGTCGCCTCTGCCTCGGCTTCTCGGGATCTGGCGAAATTCAATTTGTCGAACCCACGAGCTAGATGTCGACCAACTTGAGGTACTTACTGCATCCTTTCTTCCTTCGCCTCATACTCTTCCATGATCTGCCCTATCACTAGTTTCGAGTCACTCTTGAATGAGCAAGTTCTTAATCCCGAGAGCATTGCCAAGTCTTAGTCCCGTCGGTATGCCTTCGTATTCAGCCTCGTTGTTGGTTGCCGGGAATTTTAATTGGACACCATATTGGAGTTTTCTCCATTGGGGGTGTTTATAATGATCCCTACTCCTCCCCTCTTACAGGTGACGATCCGTCGGTCTGAGATCGTCCTTGTCCCACCTCGTCCATGCCGTCACCATCGTACGGGAGGGTGGTCGCTATGAAGTCCGCTAGAGCTTGCGCCTTGATGGCCGTTACGGGATGGTATTCGATGTCGGGCTGGTGAGTTCGATTGCCCACATTTGGACCATTCTCCATTGTGCTTCGGGCTTGTTCATGGATTTCTTTGATGGGTTGATCCGTCATTACAAGGATAGGATGTGCTTCGAAGTATGGTCGTAGCTTTCGCGAAGCCCTTTATTAGGGCGAAGACAATCTTCTCAATCACAGGGTATTTGGCCTCTTGCTCCTTAGAAGGCTTAGTGACATAATAAAGCGGAAGGCTTGCTTCTTGTTTTCTTCCGGATTAAGGCACACTTGACGGTTTGTGGATGAGGCTGAGGTATAAATAAAGGCTCTCTCTGTTTTTGAGGGACTCAGATGGGAGGGCTGCTAGGTAGCGCTTGAGTTCTTGAAAAGGGCGCCTCGCACTCGTCGATCCGGGCGAACGCTTGTTTCAACGTTTTGAAAAATGGGAGACATTTGTCCGTCGCTTTAGAGACGAACCTATTCGAGCGACTATCCTTCTGTGAGCTTGGGACTTCTTTGGTGGTTTTGGGAGATGCCATGTCGAGTATCGCTTGCACTTTCTCCGGATTTGCTTCTATTCCCTTTTGGGATACCATGAACCCTAAGAATTTTCCGAAGCTACCCCGAAAACACACTTGGGGTTGAGCTTCATCTGGTATTTTCGGAGGGTATTAAATGTCTCTCCGGTCGTCCGGAGTGAGTCCACTCTTCTTTGCTCTTGACGAGCATATCGTCCACATACACTTCCATATTTCTTCCAATTTGCTGTTGAACATCTTGTTCACCAATCTTTGGTACGTTGCCCCTGCGTTCTTCGGTCAGAAGGGCATTACCTTATGTGATGAGAGTCCTTGGCTTGTAATGAAAGCGGTTTTTTCACGATCATCCTCGGCCATTTTTATCTGGTTGTAACATGAAAATGCATCCATGAATGTTAGTAATTTATGTCCGTAGTAGAGTCTACCAAGCTGATCTATCCTCGGCGAGGGGAAAACTATCTTTCGGGCGAGGCTTTGTTTAGGTGCAGTGAAGTCTACGCACATTCTCCATTTTCCATTTGCTTTCTTCACTAACACGACGTTGGCCGGCCATTCGGGATAATAAACTTCTCGGATGAAGTACGCAACGACAATGCGACGTTAACTTCTTCCATGATTGCTTGGTTTCGTTCGGGGGCAAAGACCGTCGTTTCTATTTGGACGGGTTTCTTCTCGGGATACGTCTTCAACTCGTCTTTGGATTATCGGCACGGTATGCCACGGCATATCTTCGTGACTCCATGCAAATACGTCCAAATTTTCTTTAAGGAAACGAACGAGTTCACTCCTCATCTCGGGAGTTATGGTTGTACCTATCCTTGTCACCTTTGAGTTTTCCCCCTCAACGAGTTCCACCGTTTCCAGGGCTTCTATTTTGTCTTCTTTTTCTCTCTCGATCGTCCATGTGTGGTTTTCTCCTGACTAACACGGCACCGGTAACATTCTCTGGCCAAGACTTGGTCTCCTTTTACCTCACCGACTCCATCTTCGGTTGGGAATTTTATCTTTAGGCAGTAGGTGGACGTTGCTGCCTTCCACTGGTTGAGCGTGGGCCTACCAATGATCACATTGTACGAAGAAGGGCAGTCCACAACCCGGGAAGTCCGGATGGCGGGTCGCTGCTTCGGGTAGGCGCCTATCGTTACTTTTAGTGTCACAATGCCCTTGGGGTATACCTGTCACCGCTAAAGGCGACGAGGGGGACTCGAACGGACGCGGTCTACCGGGACCTAGCTTCAATTGTTGGAAGGCCGACGGGTACATAATGTCCGCGAGCTACCGTTGTCGACTAGGATCCTTTTAGTATTGAATCCTTCAATTGTGAGTGCTATCACTAGAGGGTCGTTATGGGGTTGCACGACCCCCTTGCGTCCTCTTCACCGAAGAATATATCTTGGTTCGTCCGTCTTTGTTTCAATGGGGGTCCCGTATGGACCTTTGTTTACTTGTCTACGGTATGCTTTTCTTGAGGGACTTGCACGATCCCCCGCAAAAGGTCCTCACTGCTATCGTGCTTATCTCTCCGATCACTTCTTGTGGTTGGGATTGGCGACCTTCATTTTTGGACGAGGGCTCTCGTTGGCTCGTGTTGCCCTCTGAACTGTTGGAGTCCCCCTTCCTCACGTACTTCGAAGTTTTCCTTTACGTATCAATTCTTCTATACGTCGCTTTCGGATCTCGGCAATCTTGTGTAATGGTCGTGGTCCTTGTGGAATGCGGTATTTGCTTTTGTCTCGCACATTTGGTGACGAGTGCGGGGGCTTCGGCCACTTCGGGTGGTGTTGATCTGGATGCATTGCCAAAATTTTGTCAACGGGCATAATTAAAGGAGTAAATTTTACCGGTCGTGGAGCTTTCTCGTCTTTTCGTACGTCGATGTCGCCTCCCCGGCGACTTGGACGTTCCCTGCTTTTGCCCCCTGCGTTCGTCTTCCTTCCTTCCTTCCGTCCTTAGCTTTCCCTCGTCTACGATGGCCGCCGGTGCGTCCTCGGCATTCATGTGCACTTTTGAGCTTTCAACAACATCTCTGCCATCGTCGGGGTGGATTCTTTGCTAACGAGACGACGAATTCTCTGGACTTGAGTCTGCCTTAAATGTCGTCAAGCTGGACTTTATCGTACGCATCGTCCACCTCTAGAGTCTCCGAGTGAAGCGTTTCACATACGATCGCAAGGTCTCCCTCTCCTTGCTTAATAGTGAGTAAGTGATCCGGCGTGGTCTTTTGGGAGGACGTTGCCCCCGACGAAATGGCGCGGAAAGCACTACTCGAATTTTGCTGAAAATTGTCGATGGACGAAGTGGGCAATCTCGTGAACCATTCTCGTCCGGCTCCCTTCGACGTAGTGGGGAATGAACGACACATGATTTCGTTAGGGGGCTGTTGAAGGCCTAAGGTCGTTTTGAAGGTGTTAAGGTGATCTTGGGGGTCTTTGAGCCGTCGAAACTCAGGCGGGGTAGCGAAATTTCGGCGGTGCTTGGTCGTTCCGGCTTGCCATGGTAAATGGGGAGTCCGTCGCTCGACCATTTTATCCGGGCTTCGATCCGTCTTTTCTTTGATCGCGTTTCTTAATTCATCCATCTCCTTCCTCATTTCTGGAGGATGTCGAGTCTTGCTCTTACGGGGTTACCGTTCTCCGTCGGCCACTTCTCCCATGGCTATCCCCTTCGTCCTCTTGAACGACTCTTGACCGGTTCTCTTCTTGTTGTAACCTCTTGTCTCATCTCTTGATTGTCTTGTAAGTTCTTCGACGGTGGTGCAAGATTTCGGACTTTGCGCCAAGGCCGATGAGTCTGGTTGGATTCCATGCAGGTTGGTAGGAGCTTTGTGTTCTTGTTGTATGAGAAAGTCGATTCCACGAGACGGCGCCAAGGCGATGAAGTTGTATTTCGTTGATTTGCTAGGATTCGTCCGGATGGCTCTGGAGGCAACTCGACGGACTGTGGGAGCAGGGATTGAATCAAATGGTCACCGGTGTGGTGCCTGCCACAACACCTCCGATGATAAAGTCAGTACGGAAAAAAGACAGTTGTTGAGATATTAGGAATAAAAATAGCTAAAATTGTGATGTAGTTCTTTTTTTGTATGTACCTTGTTTTGGTGTTGAAAGGGTTTTATATACCCTTGGGGATTGTATCCGTTGGGGCATTAATGCCTCTTCTGATAACGTCTTCAGGGGAGTAATGGGAGTTAATGCCTTCAGTTAGTTCGTCCAGCTGGTCTTGTAACGGTTGAGGCTTTATTGGCAGCATTCAATGGCCTTAACTCTTCCTCTGATGATGACGATAACGGGTTATGTTCGTCCTTGAGGCCACCTCGTCCATGTTTCACCTCGTCAGTCCCATCAGAACTAAACCCCCATTACAAATCCAACAAACAACTGTGAACCACCATTCACCTGGCAAATCCAAAAACAACCTATTGAACCCATACCAAACCACCACAACCACAGCACCACCAACCATCACAATAAACCTATTGAAAAAGCCACAATCAGAACAAATGCCACTGTGTCGTGCCAATCTCTAGCAGGGCAGGGTAATTTACACCATCAAACATTGATCTACACCACTGCATGCTGATCTCCATGCAAGGTTTGTGTTGAGAGAGAGAGAGAGAGAGAGAGAGAGAGAGAGAGAGAGAGAGAATTCCTACATGACAATGTCTTCTACCCAGGTTGGCCCACCGAGGTGAGCCTTGGGTCCAAAAAGAGGGTAAAAGCTTGCTTTCGATTTACACAATAAAATACTATATTTTAGGTTTACAAACTTAGCTATAATGATTCCTATATTTATTGTTCATAATTGCTAAAAATTGTTTAACAATACCCACTCGGTTAAAGCTCAATTTGATTGTGTGGTTGTAAAATAGCAATTTGGAGAGTTTTACACCCCAAAATGCTAATGCTCTAATTCAGAGGCACTAGTTGAAATCATGGGTCTCATAGTCGGAATTGCATGAAATTTGGCAAGCTGAAGCGAAACGGCCTTCTAAGCAACAGTCGTTGCATTGCCACGAGGTACCCCTGAAAATGACGAATTCCTTCATTTAAGCCCCGAAAATTGTAATTTTTCCGTTTATAGTAATATTTGTTTCCTTAATAACTTTTTACTTAAAAGTTAGAATAAGGTCTCGCTTGTTTTTGGATAACCCTTAAGGCCAATAGTTTATGATTCTGCATTTAACTTCATTTTGCCATTTTTGGTAAATTTTAGAATTTTGTCACCTAATCACATAATAAATGTGAATTAGGGTTTTAGACATTTTTCTTAGTATTTATATGTTTTGTAACTGTTAGAAGCAAGGAGATTATTATCAATAAACACATACGTTTTGTCAAATTTTCTTCTGGTGGATTCTAGTTTTTATCTTCTTGTGAATTCAGGGAAACCCCTCGTGGATTTGAGATTTACTACCAGAAACTAACAGTTTAGTTTCTGTTTATTAAGAAAGTATCGTGTGTACTTTCTTCAGACTTCCATGACATCAGATAAAAAAGAAAGAAAATGTTAAAATTGCTACTTTATTTTCAACCTTACTAAAGAGAAAAAAGAGGCTGAGAAAATAAGCTATAATATATTTTTTCAAATAGTTAAATTTTAGAGTATAAAAAATTTATAATTTAACCCTTATTAACACAAAACAAGCCATAATAAATTTAAAAAATCTAAACTCATTCCCGTCATGTTAGGCTAAGGTCGCCTAATCCCACTCCACGACCTTTACGGTTAGGAAAAACCTACACGGAACGAAACCAGGAATAGGGGGCCAAAATTGCCAATCTCACTAAAAGAGAACAAGACACCGCCTAGGCGTCACAATTTTGTGTCCTGCTCAGTTTACTAAGATAAAGACGCCTCTGTCTCTCGTGCTCATAATTGTTGAGTTGTGAGCTCGGATGAGATCCAGAGCTCTCTGTTCTCTTCTACTGTGTCAATGATATAGGATTCCGGCTGCAAAATCAAAACCCATCTTTATATACCATCCCATTCCAATTCCATTTTTACCATTTACTCCCACTTCATCATCTGAAACTGTGTGCCCATGTAATGTGACCAATTGCTGTCTTAAGGTTACGAACTTCCTAGAAACTCATCACAAATTCAAATCTCCTGCGCCAACCTTTTATTAAACACAACCCTCATTACAATTAGTGCTATCAAATACACATGCTTTACCATTCTTGCACTTCCCTCATAGTAAATGACTAAATTCTAAACTCACCTACCCTTTCAAAAATCTTAATGCCCATTTCATTCACATGCCTTAAGATTCTCTTCCTAAACATGGCCACACTTCTTAGATTGTTCTTTTCTCTTATCTTCCTTTCAATCCCTGTTTCATCCCAGCTTAACCAATTTTTCTTTGCTGGATTCAAAGATGTGGGCACCAACATAACCTTAAATGGAATCGCTGAGATCCAAAAAACTGGCATTCTTAAATTAACCAACGAGACCGGTCGGTTAATGGGTCATGCTTTCTATACCTCTCCATTTCAGTTCAAGAACTCCACCAATGGTAAAGCTTTCTCTTTTTCCACATCTTTTGCTTTTACCATAGTCCCCGAGTATCCAAAGCTCGGAGGCCACGGCCTTGCTTTCACAATCGCAACCACTAAGGATATACAAGCTCATCCAAGCCAGTACCTTGGCCTTTTCAATCCTAGCGATGTGGGAAATTCCTCAGATCATCTCTTCGCAGTTGAGTTCGACACTGTCCAAGACTTCGAGTTCGGAGACATCAACGACAACCATGTTGGAATCGACATCAATAGCTTAACCTCCAATGCCTCAGCCACCGCAGCATACTTCACCGACAACTCAACAAAACAAGACCTTAACCTCAAGAGTGGGAAAGCTATTCAAGCTTGGATCGACTACGATTCAGTTCAAAATGTTCTCAACGTTACCATTTCGCCATTTTCTGCAAAACCCAGTAAGCCAATCCTATCTTTTCCTTTAGATCTCTCACCAATCCTTCAAGAATCCATGTACGTTGGCTTCTCTGCTTCGACGGGTTTGCTTGCGAGCTCACACTACGTTTTGGGCTGGAGCTTCAAGATTAATGGGCAAGCTCCAGCTCTTGATCTCTCTTCTCTGCCTTCACTACCTGGACTCAAGAAGCAACAGCACACAGCTCTAAAAGTAGGTATTTCTGTTTCAGCTATTGTTCTTGCACTATCTGCAATTTTCGTTGCTATATACTTGTTTAGGAAGATTAAGAACGCCGACATAGTCGAAGATTGGGAGCTCGAACTAGGCCCACATCGTTATTCTTACCAAGAACTAAAGAAAGCAACCAATGGTTTCGGAGAAAAAGGACTACTTGGTAGTGGTGGTTTTGGTCTAGTTTACAAAGGTACGCTTCCGAATTCAAAAACCCAAGTTGCTGTTAAGAGAATCTCCCACAAATCCCAACAGGGTTTGCGTGAATTCGTATCGGAAATCGCTAGCATCGGTCGACTTCGCCACCGGAATTTGGTTCAATTATTGGGTTGGTGTCGTAAACGCGATGATCTTCTTCTTGTGTATGATTTTATGGCTAATGGGAGCTTAGATAATTCCTTGTTTGATGAGCCAAAAACAGTTCTTTCTTGGGAGCAAAGGTTCACCATCATAAAGGGTGTTGCTTCTGGGCTTTTGTATCTACACGAAGGCTATGAACAAGTTGTGATTCACAGAGATGTTAAGGCTAGCAACGTGTTACTAGACAATGAGCTCAATGGAAGACTAGGCGATTTTGGACTAGCAAGATTGTGTGAACACGGGTCGAACCCAGGTACTACTCGGGTCGTTGGCACGTTAGGCTATCTTGCACCAGAGTTGCCTAGAACAGGCAAGGCCACAACATGTTCAGATGTGTTTGCATTTGGTGCACTTTTGCTCGAGGTTGCCTGTGGGCGTAGGCCCATTGAGCCCAAAGCGATGCCGGAAGAGTTGGTCTTGGTCGATTGGGTTTGGGACAGGTTCATTGAAGGAAAGCTACTTGCTGTGGTGGACCCAAGGTTGAATGGTGATTTTGATGAGAGTGAGGTGGTGGTGGTGTTGAAGTTGGGGCTAATGTGTTCAAATAATGCACCAATGGCACGGCCTAGTATGAGACAAGTGGTGAGGTACTTGGAAGGAGAGGCTAACATCTCGGATGATTTGAGAGCCCCAAGTGAGTTCAATAATGGGAAGGGTCATGTGGAAGGGTTTGATGATTTTGTGCACTCATTTGCATCTTCCTCGTTTGGTAAGATGAACTCGTTCTCATCCACAATGAACAGAAATAGAAGTGTTAGTTTTGCTTCTCTTTCTACTTCGCCTCACTCCCTTCTCCAAGGCAGAGGGGAAACTAGGTAGTGACTAGTGACCAGTGACACAAAATTTAGCAGAAAAGTCTTTCTTCTTCTTCTTTTCTTTTTTTATTTTTTGAAAAAAAAAAAAAAAAAAAAACCCTTGTGAGATTCCATTTGATTTTTTTGAAAACCTTCCAAGGAAGTTTTTGACTTGAAGGAAAAAAAAATCCAAGAAATTCATATGCAAATGGTTGATTTTGTGTGCTAAACTAATAATATAGCATGTTTCACAATGAGTGAACCTCAGTACCTTTGAAGGATGAGCTAACATCTCCTGTTGTAATATCATTTCTCTTTCACAAAATTTGTAAAAGTGAAGGTTTTGTGGGTAATTACTCTCAAAATCATTTTCTTGTACACAATATTGCATTTTGTATGACTACAACAAACTTCTCCTCCTCGAATATAGCCATTGTGGTTTTTGTTATCTTATGCATGTGAAAAATGTCTAAGAGATTAATTTGCAGTTTTAGCTTGCTTAATGTTGTCTAAAGAAGCGAGCTTAACGGTATTAATTTTAAATTAAATCACTTATAGCTATTTCAAAATGTAATTTGCAGACAAGCTTTTTCAAAAACAAATTCCAATTGTTCAATTTATTTTTCTAGTGATAAACGTTAGGAATGATTCAAAATAAGGTAAAAAGATGAGTGTTGTTGAGTGCCTAACACATTTCTTATGCATAATTGAGCTTTTAAGTACATATCTTTTGATTCGAGACATGTTTCTGTTTCCTAATTTAGCTTTAAGTACCCTTAGGATCTCTATTAAGAAATAAAATATATTAGACAACTAATCATACTTAGAAATTTCATAATCGGTGACAACTCTGAAAATCATATACACCTATCGCCCTACGCTTCAAAATTCAAAACCGCCACCAAGATTCTAAAATGGTGGGGTCGACCCTGAAACCGGTAGTCGACAATAGTCACAATACCACTAGATCGAGTTTCGATCTACTCACTTCCACGTGTTTGTAAATGGTATTCATTCCTATGTAAAAAATTTACACATTGTAGCATTATAAACCAGTCCTAAACTGGTCCTAGTATTATAAGGAATGATGGCCTTACAAGTGTAGGTTTGGGCATTATAACTAGTCTGGGCCCAATGGGTTGTAACATATCTAACAAAACAGAAGAATTATTAAAGCTATTGAAACATCTCTTCACATCTTCAAGAGTCAATGGGCTTCAATACATCTACCAAAACAAAGGAATTATTTAAGGAATTATTTATAGTATTGTAACGTCTCTTAACATCTCTAATAAGCATGTTTGGTAGACTGTAATAGATACTATAATATAATAATTATTCTTATGATTTTGTTATTTTTTTAGTTTGATTATGACTTTATTACAAGAAATAGTCATTTTTTATAAATAGTTATTCTTCAAAATGAGGAATAATTATTCTTCTTTTAAAAGAGTTATATTAGCTATTCCTTAATAAGTGCAATAATTTCAAAACTTAATATAATTTCAAATAAACAAACTTTCCATATACATCTAACAATTATAAAAAAATAAAAAAATAACACATCTCTCAAATTAAAAAAAAAATAACAATTTTTAAGAAGATAATTGTATGAGTAAGATATTTAAAAATCAAAATATTTTCATTCCATTATTTTCAAGGTTCTAAAATTATATTGTTACCAAATAAATGAATAGTAATATTACATTACAGCATATTGTATGAGTAATTCTTAGGTATTCTTGGAGTAAATAAAATGCTGCTCCCTCCTCTCACATTTATGGTAGGATCCACTCATTAAATTCATGGTGGAGTCTACCATAAATGTGAGATGAGGGAGCACCATTTTTTTGTACTCTAGGAACACCTAAGAATTTTTCTATTGTATTCGTTGTAATACCTATTCCTATATAATTACCGATACCGTCTACTAAAGGTGCTCCAAGAGTAATGTTTGAATATCATGTCATATGCACATGAAAGTGCAACAAAACGTGATCTTTGTTCACAGTTTAATGTTTCAAAATAAGAATTTAATCATTACGTTACTTATCAATAGGCATTTATTATTATTATAACTAATGAAGTGTATAAATATAAGATGATTTATGCAATATTTATAGAATTTAAAATGTGGGCTTTCAACCACCATACACCTTTGGTGCGATGGTCACTTCACAAGTATAAGTACTTGTGGGGTGTAGGGGGCAAGGGCCAGGAATCAAGTCTTCAGGAGGGAGCTTCACACACATATACACTTAAATTAGACTAGAGTAGAATTCTATCTTGTATAAAAAAAAAATTGTGGGCTTTCAAAAGTTCATGCGTCAATATTAAAGAAATTTAATGAAAAGTCAAAAGTTTTTATTTTAAATCATACTAGTCACAAACCACTGCAATGCACAAGAAGATTTGTACATTAAATTAATTTCAAAAATTTTTGGTTAGAATGTTATAATTTCAAATAAATAAAAAAGAGCATTTGAGTTCAACTATAACATTTTGTCTCTTAAAATCAATATCAAAAGCAAGCAAGGTTGGCTCTATAGTGTAGGCAAATGAGGCTCTCAGCTTGTCAGTTAAAGTCCCCAAGTAGAAAAAGACCCCCAAATTGTAAATGTAAGGACACAATTCAAATTCCCAAACCACGACTGGGAGGAAATGGGCTTGAAAGGCCTCTCTTCACAATGAATTTGTAGAGGATGGGTTTGTAATCTAGATTTCAAGGATGGCTTAGACAATTACAAAAAGAACGGGCTTTGGGCCCAATGGAAGAAAACAAAGAATCGTTTGCAAAGAGTAAGACTGAGAATTCCTCCTCGGACTGTTTCCGAGGATAGTTTCTAATAGTATTTCTCAAGTTTAGATACAAATATTGATTATCATACACTTTTTCTTTCTCAAAAAGCCTCCCCCTTCTTCGTATGCCTTCCCTTCTATTTATATCCCTTTCCTTCTCTTCAACATCTTCCACTTTATGGTTGCAATCCTGATTTTCGGATACTTGTCCCATCCATTCTTCCCTAAAGCCCGCTGGGATTAGGGACCAAGTTCCAAGCTCTATGCTCAGGTCCCATCCTTCCCTCTATCAGTCAGCGTATCAATTACAGAGCTTTTAATGTATGGGCGGTGGTAGTAGCTTTACTTTAGACATTCCACCGCTCTTTTTATTGTCCTCCACGTATACTGTGTGTCCTCGACTTAATATTCCGAGGACTAATCTACTCCTCGGACGTTTTGGGACATTAAAATACTCCATGATCATTTTGATGTTTTCGGATTTGGGTTTCTAGCCCAAAAGACTTCGTTGGGCCGCCCTTCATAAATTGCTGGGCCCAATACCCCTACAGTAAACAATGTGGTTATTTATCTCATTGTAATAGTATTTACTAGTCGCTAACCCATGCTATACACGAGAACCTACCTATTTATGAGGTAAATTAAAATAATTTTATAAAATCTTAAATTGATTAAGAGATTACACCATTACATAATTTGTTTTTGTATGAATTCAATGTGTGTTACAATTTAATTAAAAGTCATTGTTTGAACATGCAATAGTTTACAAAAAATTTGTCAGACAGTTTTGTACAATGCAAAAAAAATAACTCAAAAATTCATATATTAAAACTTCTGATAGATTAAAAAATATTAAAGAATCAGATAATTCACTGCTTAAAAATTATTGAAACAAACATATATATATGTGTGTGTGTGTGTGTGTGTGACTACAAAACAGAGAAATATAAGAGATATATGTGTTACCATCAAAAGAATAATTCAGATGTTAAACCTTTTAAAAGGCCAAAAAATATTAAAGAATTATAAGATTTACTTCCTTTAAATATTTGAAACAAAACAAAATGTATATGATTACACAATAGAGAAATATAAAAGAAAAATTGATTACCTTCAAAAGAATAATACATCATATAGTCATTGAAATCTACTAAACATATTTAAATATTGCAAAAACTAATACAAATTCAGATGTTAAAACTTCCAAAAAACTCAAAAAGATATATAATTAAAGACTAAGTTATTGAAACAATTCAAAAATATATATGACTATTCAAAAGTGAAATATAAGAAAAAGAAAAAAGTACACAAACCATAAAGTAATAAGTTATAAATTTTAACGAGTCTAAATTTTAAATGATGAAACAAACGTTTGAATTTGAATTTAAGTTGGACTTGTTAGAGAGATAGAGTTTCACTCCCTGTTAAGTTTGGATTTTGGCTATTAATGTCAAAGATTAGCCATCCTCTGGTTGAAGTTGATATTGTTAATTAAAAAATGTTAAATAATTTTATTTTAAAAAAATAATTTTGTTTAAAAAAATGATAATGATGTGGTAAGCTCTAAAGAAGTCAATAAAAAGTCAAAAGTTTCGGTTATATATATATATATTAGCCAATATATAAAATAATTTTTTATCAAATGAAAAATAATAAGAAAAAAAATGTTATTTTCACAACATTTTCACAACAAATTCTAAGTGGTAGATTGTTACTAGCTATTATTGGTGGACAAAAAAGTAATTTTAGTGGTGGGTTCAAATTAAAACTAATAACAACTTAACACCTATGATTTGTTTTGAAAATATTGTAAATATAACACTTAAAAAAAAAAGGAGCAATACAAAAAAAAAAAATTCATAATAGTTGAGTTGACAAACTTTTACTAGTTCTCATTTAGGTCTACTACTGACATTACTTTTTCACTTACCACTGACATCATTTTTTTACTTACCACATCAATAGATGTGAAAATTTTTGTCAAATTTTTTGTCTATATATTTTCCTTAAAATATAATTATTCGTGATTAATGTTAATTAGTAATTTTGCATTTAAAACAAGATAATAGATTTTAAGTAATATTAAATTTTTTAAAGTTACACACACACACACACACACACACACACACACACACACACACACACATATATATATATATATATATATATATATATATATATATATATTGTAAGGTCACAATTTGTACTTAAGCCCAATAGTAGAAAGGGTATAGGCCCAAAATGCCCAATACAATAAATTTGTAGAAAATAGGTTCTACATCTAGTTGTTTATGGGCTTAATTAACAACGGTAGTGGCTCAAAATCATAAAACAGTATTGATGGGACAGTTTGTATGATGAAAAACTGTCCTCGGATTCAAGCCAAGAAGCTAGTTCTTATATTTCTTTCATCTTAAAGAAAGATTACAAAAATATCCAATCTATAGTGTTTTCTCTATTTCTCTTTGATCTCCTTTCCTGAATGTCTCCCACTCCTTTTGTATCATACTTCTTCCTTTCTACATCCTCCAAGTATGGATCAGATTACTGGTTTGAATACTTATCCCATTAGCCCTTCCCTGAAATCTTTGGAAGTAGCTGTAAGGCTGAACTTTGATACTCAGGCATCACTTCCTCATTAATACAGCTAGTGAGTTAGCTGCAGAGCATTTAATGCGGTGGTAGCAGCTTTATCTTGGATATTTCATAGCCCTTCTTCCTATCTTGTATGTCCACCATGCATACCTTTACTTACAGGATCTCTTAGAACATTGCTTTTGGATGTCGGACAACACTTTCCTACCTCGGCTTTATTTAGCCGAGGAAAGATTCCTTCTCGAACCACCTTCCAGGATGACCTTGAACAAACTTTACCTCTTGACTCACTAACACGGCCTTTTGGGTCGATATTTTCCCATCCTCGAATCATTTAATGTCCTCAGATTGGGCCTCTGACCCAATAAGCACATACACATGTAATATTGGATTTATTGTCCCTATAATAGCCCCTCGAGATTCTTATTTCTGGCTCCTCGGGAAGAAAGGAGGATCTCTCTCTCACCATAATTGTTCCGTGCCCATTATACATTATACATCATATCTTACTACGCATACGCCTTTTCAACTGCTCAAGGCACGTCCTTAATGCTTCAACACATGAGACATGTCCACAATTTAATTTTTACAGCTGTATGTCCCCCATGTTGTATGGCGTGAGATGAATCCAACGGTTATGGGTCTTATCAAAACTCGAGCCGGAATTTTCCCACTTACAGCTCCTCATTGATATAAAAATTGTCTAAATCAATTTCTTATCTCACTTTTGCGCTCATAAGCTGAACCTGCAAGTCTGTCTATCCCACTTGTGCCTTCACAGCTCCCAAGATCTAGTCCGAGGAGGGTGGTCTGTCCTGTGTAAGTCTACATAAATCTCCTCCTTTATTTTCTTGTTATCTACTTCCCTTTTTTCTCTGTCTTTCTCCTCGGCTCTGTCTTCTCTTTCTTCAATTTTCTATACCTTCTAACTTCCTTAGGAAATGGGTAGATTCCAGAATAGTGACCTTGTGTAGAATATCTTCACTCTCAATAGTTACATACAAGTATATATAACATATAAAAGCGGGATGCCCATGACGTGTACGTGTGGGATGAACTAAATCTTCATTGAATTTAATTTTTCCATTGGAAGGGGCTCGTACATGTTCTGCAGTACCCCCTGTGAATACTCCGCCGGTATGAAAGGTTCTTAATGTTAGTTGAGTGCCGGGTTCCCCAATAGATTGACCCGCGATAATACCTACAGCTTCTCCCAATTCGACCAGGCCCCCATGAGTTATTCCTAAACGAGTCATGAAGGGTATAACAAACATACCTTGTCTCCACATTGGATCAAGAACGGGGTCAAAGGGATCAAAAATCGCCAGTTCGTATAGAGCCATCGAACCGGCCCAACCAACAACTAGAGTTGTATGCATTATATGAACAGAAATCAAACGGCCTAAATCATTCAATACGACGGTATGAACACTCTGAAGGAAACTTGGGCATTTATTACTTGGACTATTTTCACGATTTATTTACATATTCGAACAAATCCAAATCTGGAAGGTGTAAATTCTGCAATTGTAGCCGCCCTGGGATTTCTTATAATTTGGATATGCTATTTAGGAGTCAATCTATTAGGAATCTTCTTTGGTAGACTTTGAGGAAAAAATAGAGGAGTTTAAAGCTCGGTATAGGATTCCACCGAGGGTGTCCATTAGGTAGTGTGACAAAGGAGAGTGGCATGAGCAAAGGCAAGAGGAAGAAGTAGTAATCCCAATGATCGCCTTTATAGAGGGGGGAATAAGAATCCCAATGGGCATAATTACTAGGGACTACCTTAGGGCTTACCGATTAACTCCCACCCAGTGTGTCCCGAATGTGTTTAGAATATTAGGTTGTGTAGATGCACTTAACGAAAGGATGGGTTTAGAACTAACCCATTACAATGTTAATTGGATCTACAACCTTTACCACCTAAAAGGGCAGGGATACTACCTAAAGTCTAGGTATCCCGAGGTCAGGCTTATCTAATACCTCATTGATTCCAACAAAGGCCTAAACAAGGATTTTCTGATCATGTCTGGGGAGTGGCACGATGGCCTACCTTGTTCGACGAGAGAAGGGATACTAGGTGGGGTTCTAGGCTCAAGTCAGTCATTCCATAATCACCCCCTTACTCTTTATTTCCTTCTTATGTTTGTATATATAACTTTCCTTTGATTAACATTGTTTTTCGTTAATGATTTGCAGATAAACACACCACCATTCCGAATTTCAGTCTTGTCAACGAAGCAAGTTTGGACAAGATCTTGAAAGCCGAGATATCTGCTCATAACGACGGTCAATTCAGAGTGGCGCATCTGATCTTTGGATATACCTCTATATCCAAAACCTTTCAAGCACTGAAATGTGTCATAAAGGCCAGCGACCCCCGCCTACACCGCATAAGTGTTACTATTGAGGGTTTCCTTCTTCCCGAGGGCACTCCTATCCCCAGAGGTACTCTGATCACACAACCCATACTAGAAGGCATCCCTATAGTACCTCTTCCACCTCAACGTACAATTGGTGAAGCGACCTCCTCCCAACCCATCATCAAGGAAGAGGAAGAAATCGTTGAAGTCTCAGATTCTGAGGACAAATTCGACATTTTCAACCAACCTACTTCCCTTATAAATCTGGCTGGTGATCTCGGCACTTCATCTGGAGGACCATTAATTCCTGTGCAAGAAGAAATCACTATTTCGGATACAATGCTGATTGAATGCAAGCCCCGCCAAAGTCTCCGAGACCTAATGGAAGCTCAAGTAAAGAATCAAGAGCCAAGTAAGATAGCCAAAACCAAATCTCCTTCCCCTAAGAGACAAGAACAAGGAAAGTCTAAACAGTCCAAGCTTCCCTCTCTTCCACTCGCTCAACCCCAACGTACTGACCAAGCTAATCTCAAAAGGAAAAGGGACCAGCCTAAGGGTAAAGACGTGGTAGAGGGGGGAAAAAGTAGTCCTCCTAGGGAAGTGGAGCCACAAAAAGGAGCTAAGCAGCCTCGCACATCTCAAACAGCATTGGAGAAAAGGGCTAAGGTCTCAATCCTTGCATCAGCTCTAGTTTGGGCTCTGGCCATGATCCTAGATGATCATGTTGTCACTGTTGATGCCTCCATTAGAAGCTCTAACTCAAGAACAGCTGCTTGCGTGCTTGCGTGGCTGACGCATTAGAGCAAGCTCTTTTACTGCCTGAGGATATGGCTAAGCTGAGGCAGATAAGGAAGCATGAGGTCTTTATGACGTTAAAGAAGGAGCTTGCCATGGTAAGATTGCTATCTAACTCTTCCACCTTACACTCATCATTTTTTTTATACTTAGTTTTTCTGATCTGACTATGCCCCTTTGTTCCTTCTTAATTTTGTGAATAGGTTGTCCAATCTTCTCATAGGGCTGAGGAGATAATTATTAGCTCACACAGGGCAATGAAGGATGAGGACGCCAGGCACATTAATGCCCAGAAGACCTTTGAGGTGGTGGAGAAGAAGCTGCAAGAGGTCACTGCCCAGCTGAAACAAGCAGAAAGTGAGAAAAAGAGCGCCGATGCAGCTCTGAATGTAGCTAAAAGGTAGGCCGAGACTCAACGGTTACAACTTTTCTAGGCTGATGAGGATTATGCTACAGCAAAGAAGTAGATAGAGGCCCTCAATAAAAGTCTGAAGGAGTCTGAGAATGCCAAAAAGGAAGCTAATAAAGCCAGAGAAGAAGCAATAAAGGCTAAGGAAGAAGCCGAGAAGGCAAGGGATAAGGCCGAGCAGGATAGATATGAGGCCGGTGTGGTTGAGACCAAGGAAAACCTTAGGTTGGAGGACTCGGAGGTATGTAGGTAATACTGCCTCCAAGTGTGGAATGAGACATTTACCTAGGCTGAGATTGATGCCTTTTCTGTCCTCTAGAGGACAAAAAATATCTACTATCCCCCAGCCATCCGTGCTTCTGCCCCATTTGTCCCCGAGGCGGATGCTACCTCTCAGGGAGCAGATGCTAGAAAGGACAGCTCAGTTGAAGCCCTTCCTTCCACTGGACATCAGTTCAAGGAGGTCAAGCAACCTGGGGCCATCGGTTAACCAAATGAAACAATTAACGAGGTGGCCTATGATGCTGCTTAGCCCCCCACTGCCCTAAAGAGCCTGCTAAGGAGAAGGGAACTACCCAGTCAATGGAAATTGTCTTGGCGACCCTTCCCATCACCACCAAGGAGGATTCAAAAGGCAAAGGGCTTGCTTCTGACACCACAGCTCCTAACCAACCTTCAAAGACTTCTAAGGGCAACCTTATCATAACGACAAAGCCATGACTTGCCCTTGTTTACTCTTTCTTTTAGCTTTAGTAGTTTTTTTAAAAAATGTAATTAGATATCTTGTAAGTAAATTGCCTTTTCAAAAGGCTTTAAATTAATGAAAATGCCAAGTTTTTTTTTTTAATTTTATTATGTGTATGATGCTTGTATTTTTTCTTTATATGACTTCTATTTTGCTTAGTACCTAATTAGTAGGACAATGACATATGCCTAACTTTGTCATTTGCATAAATGATAATTCCTTTCTAATTAATCACCAGAATTAAAAGTTAATTAGTCAATCAAGTTAGCAAAACGCCTTTGTAACTGCAAGATCCATACATCACAATAGAATAATCACTCACATCATTCACTATAGACCTAATAATCTTGAGGAAATAATCAGGTATTGATCAGACAATAGACAGGTTTGATATACTTACAAATGCTTTAAGTGATGCTCATGAACTCCCATCTGTTCAGGTCACTATTTTGGGAGTCCCCAAGATATGCGATCAGAATGGCTAAACACAATCAAGATCAACCTTAGACGTTAGTTGACCCAAAGTGGATGGTCCGAGGAACCAAAGAGTTCTGTTTAACACTTAGGAAAATATTGTGAAATATCAATTTACCCAAGGTATGTGGTTCGAAGAGCCAGGCATAGCTAAGGTTCTATTTGATACTTAAAGAAAGTAACTTACAGTGTTAATTTACCCAAAGTAGATGATCTGAGGAACCAAACATAATTAAGGTTCTGTTTAAAACTTAGAAAAATGTTGTGAAATATCAATTTATCCAAAGTATGTGGTTCGAGGAGTCAGGCATAACCAAGATTCTGTTTGATACCTAAAGAAAATAACTTACAGTGTTAATTTACTCAAAGTAGATGGTTCGAGGAACTAGACATACTAAGGTTCCGTTTTAACACTTAGAAAAATGTTGTGAAATATCAATTTACTCAAGGTATGTGATTCGAGGAGCCAGGCATAACCAGGTTCTGTTTGATACTTAAAGAAAGTAACTTACGGTGTTAATTTATCCAAAGTAGATGGTCCAAGGAACCAGATATAACTAAGGTTCTGTTTAACACTTCAAAAAATATTGTGAAATATCAATTTACCTAAGGTATGTGGTCCGAGGAGTCAGGCATAGCCAAGGTTCTATTTGATACTTAAGGAAAGTATGAAATATTACAAACTACATATAATAAGAAGAATTTTTATTAATAATAATACTTTCACAGGTTATTTACATTCTATAGGCGTGGTATAACTTTTTCATCTAAATCTTCCAAATGATATGCCGCCATCCCTGCTACCGAGATAATACGATATGGCCCTTCCCAATTGAGCCTTAATTTTCCCTATGCTGAATTTTTTGCAGTACCTAACACTTTTCTTAATACCAAATCTCCTGGCACTAGTGGCCTCAACTTCACATGTGAATCATAGCCTTATTTGAGCTTATGTTGATAATACGCTAGTTGAATCATGACATTTTCTCTTCGTTCTTCAACTAAATCCAAACTTCTTCCTAATAACTCATCATTATTGTCTGGAGTGAAAGAACTTGTCCTCAATGTTAGGAATCCAGTTTCAAAAGGAATTACAGCCTCAGCCCCATAGGTCATTGAAAAGGGTGTCTCCCATGTAGATCTTCGAGGTGTAGTACAATACGTCCACAAAATGTGTGGTAACTCTTCCACCCATTTTTCCTTAGCATCATCCAACCTTTTCTTGAACCCGTTCACTATTACCTTGTTGACACCCTCAGCCTGTCCATTCCCTTGTGGATAAACAAGGCTGGAATATCTGTTTATAATGCCTAAATTGTAGCAGTATCTCCTAAAGGCCTTGCTATCGAACTAAAGGCCATTGTCTAAGATGAGGGTACAAGGAACTGCAAATCTGGTGACGATATTTCTTTGGACAAACTTTTTTGCATCTAAGTCCCTGATATTTGACAATGGCTCAACTTCAACCCACTTAGTGAAATAATCTGTGCCAACCAACAGTCATCTCCTATTCCCTGTTGTCTTCGGAAAGGGTCCTGCAATATCCAAACCCCACTGAGCAGAAGGCCAAGAATTGGACAGAGGATTAAGAATGCCCTCTGGTTGATGAATAATCGGAGCAAACCTCTGATACTAGTCACACTTTTTCACATATTCTTGTGCTTCTCTCTGCATATTTGGCCATCAATACCCTTGGGTTAGTGCCCTGTGAGATAAAGATCTACCTCTTGTATGGCTTCCACAAATTCCTTCATGTAATTCTTCCAATAGTAACTCGGTCGCCTTAGGATGTATACACAACAGGTATGGACCAAAAAAAGAGCATTTGTACAGTTTTTAGTCCTCGAATAACTAGAACTGAGGAGCCTTTCCTCGCACTTTGTCAGCTTTGGACCTCTTTTCAGGTAAGACATTTTCTTTAAGAAACAGCACAATAGAGTCCATCTAATTAGGCCCTACTCAAGTATAATGAACACGAATTGCATTCTCATTCATCCCATTAGGCCTACATAAATCTTTCACCAGGATAACCCAAGGTAAACTTTAAGCCGAGTACGTTGCTAATGTGGTAAGAAAGTCTGCATAGATATTTCCACTTCTGGGGATTTGCACTAAGATGAATGACTCAAAATTTAATTGTAAATGTCTAACCTAGTTTAAATACTCCTGCATCCTTAGATCCCTGGCCTCCAATTCCCCTTTGACCTGGCCTACAACCAGCCTCGAATCCGAGAACATTTCCACCATCTTTCCTCCTATCCTTTGAACCATGGTCATCCCTACCAAGAGAGTCTCATACTCGGCCTCATTATTTGTGGCTTAGAAGTTCAACCTCAAAGATTTCTCAATAACGATTCTTTCCGGAGAGATCACAACCGCCCCACTCCTAATCCTTTTTGATTTGCAGCGCCATCCATGTACACTTTCCACAACAGAGGTTCCTTTAAGGAGATTGTGCCAACTGATTTTTCATCCATGCCCAACATCTTGGCATTTTCTTCTAACGAGGGCTCAGCGAATTCAGCCACCAAATTGGCAAGGACTTGGCCTTTTACAGAGCTACGAGGAATATACTTGAGGTCAAAAGCTCCCAAGATGGTACCCCATTTGGCAATCCTTCCCGTGTAGTCGGTGCTTCAAAGTATTGACCTAAGAGGAAGTTGAGTCAAAACAACAACTGTATGGGATTTGGAAGTAATGGGGAAGATTACGCGTAGCATGCACTACTGCTAGAATAGCTTTCTCCAACAGTAAATAATGCACCTCAGCCTCATGTAATGACTTGCTCACATAATAAATTGGCCTATGTACACCACCATCAATCCGTATCAGCACCAAACTAATGGCATGATGAGCCACAACAATGTAGACGAATAGAACTTCATTCACCTCGGGCTGAGACATAATTGGTGGTCAAGAAAGATATTCTTTAAGCTGCTAAAATGCTAAAGCGCACTCCTCGGTCCATTCAAATCCCTTCCACTTATTCAACAACTGGAAGAAAGGCCTACATCTGTCTGCGGACTGAGAAATAAACTGGTTTGGAGCAGCAGTCATCCCTATCAACTTTTGAACTTCTTTGGGATTCTGAGGTCCCTCCTCTCTTGAGAGACCACCTTCCCCTTGCCTTTACCCAATTGTTGATCTTCCTCGACCTGCTTATACTTGTTAATGCGGTCCATAAGTTGGCGTACACTATTAACCGGCTTTCCTGTTAGTGATTTCCTCAGACCATGCTCAGCAAGCAGGCCAACCTTGAAAGTTCTTATTGCCACATCATCAAAATCTCCATCTATCTCATTGAACATCTACCAATATCTGTCTGAATATGTTTTCAAAGTTTCTCCTTCTCGCATAGTCATAGACAACAAGGAGTCCAAGGGCCGAGAAACCCTACTACACGTAATAAAGTGGGATCCAAATGATCGGGTGAGTCTCTTAAAAGAATTAATAAAACCCGCCCCCAAGCTATTAAACCATCTCATTACCACAGGTCCCAAACTAGATGGGAACATCTTACACATCAAAGCTTCATTCTTGGAGTGTACGGCCATCCTTTGGTTAAAATGGCTCACATGTTCTACAGGGTCTGTTCGTCCATTGTACATGGTGAACGTTGGTTGAGTGAACCGCCGAGGGAGTTTGCCTTCCTCAATATTGCGTGTGAAAGGTGATTCAGCAATTTAATTCAACACCTTGTTCATAGCGTCGTTTCCCAGGCCTTTGCAAGGTAAACTTTTCTTTCTGCGGTCATGCAAGCTGTCCCCTTCACACGAATATGACTCACTAGGGGGAGTCCTCGATCTGGGCCTATAACTGCTGTCTCCATCATCGCTAGAAAAGGGGTCAAAAGTGGAGGGGTTCGTTTTCGCTACTCATGGCGTAGCTTCCTCTTCAAGTGATCAATCTCAAGCTACATGACTTTAGCATGCTCTGCATGAGAGGCACATCTCCCACTCAATGATTGACTTCTGCTAGTATAGGCAGTATGCACACTCCCCTCCCAGTCTCTGCCTCAATCAAGATTGAGGAAACGCTCTTGGCGTTGGGACCCCATAGACTCAGCTTGGTGAGGACTCGAACCTACCATAGTTGAATGTTAGGCTCAATAAAACAACAATATTCCCATAGATGGCGCCAATTGTAAGGTCACAATTTGTACCTAAGCCCAATAGTAGAAAGGGTATAGGCCCAAAGAGTCTAATACAATAAATTTATAGAGAGTGGGTTCTAAATCTAGTTGCTTATGGGCTTCGTTGACAATGGTAGTGGCTCAAGATCATAAAAAAATATTGATGGGCTAGTTTTTCTGATGAAAAACTGTCATTGGACTCAAGCCGAGGAGCTAGTTCTTTTATTTCTTTCTTCTTAAAGGAAGATTACAAAAATATCCAATCTATAGTGTTTTCTCTATTTCTCTCTGATCCCCTTTCCTAAATGTCTCCCCATCATTTTATATCATTCTTCGTCCTCTCTACACCCTCCACATATAGATCAGATTACTGGTTTGGATACTTGTCTCATCAGCCCTTCCCTGAAGTCTTTGGAAGTAGCTGTAAGACTGAACTTTAATACTCAGGCATCACTTCCTTATTAATGCGGCCAGTGGGTTAGCTACAGAGTATTTAATGTAGTGATAGCAACTTTATCTTGGATATTTCATAACCCTTCTTCCTATCCTATACATCCACCATGCATTTTCTTACTTACAGGATCTCCTAGAACATTGTTTTTGGATGTCGGGCAACACTTTCCTACCTCGGCTTTATTTAGCCGAGGAAGGATTCCTCCTCGAAAAACCTTCCGGGATGACCTTAAACAAATTTTACCTCTTTACTTACCAACACGGCCTCTTGGGTTGATATTTCCCCATTCCCAAACCATTTAATATCCTCGGATTGGACCTCTGGCCCAATAAGCACATACACATGTAATATTGGATTTACCATCCCTACATACATATACATATATATATACACACACAATGTCTCAATTCAATTTTCGCTTTAGGCCCCCGAATGCATCAAACTGCCCCTGAAAGTAAAAACCTCATGTTAAAGTGCATGAAGTCCTGCAATGTGGCGCTCTAAGTTTGCAGACTTCACATTAACTTCTTTTCATTAAGTTCTTTTCACTATTTTTGAAAATTAGACAAAATGTTTTGAAAATCCCAAACCCACTTATTACATTACAAATTCATGTAGATGAAAGCAAAGACCATGATTGACTATAGAGTAGAGAGTAGAGACACACTCTTCAGCTTCTTTGAAAACAATGGTTTTTGGTTCGGATTCAGTAATTATTTGACGCAATAAATGCAAAAAGATTAATTTAAGCCTTTTGAACTTCAATGTAGTCACTTTCCCTTATCCTTTCAGCTAATTAGACATACGATTTGGTCACCTTGATTTCGCCTTCTAATTCAGGGTTTGATTATTTTGTATTCTCTTAAGCTTTTATTTCTTTTTTTTCTCTCTCTTTCTCTCTCTCTCTCTCTCTCTCTCTACCAATCATCCCCTTTCTCCAAAAAAAAAAAAAACTCCTAGGGGGATACCATCGAAAATTTGTATTACATGCATGAAAATTGTTTGATAAATACCTATGGACATGTATACTTTTTCCTACAGTATATATGTCCAACAAATTAGTATGTAGTTTTCTTCCACCTTCAATTTTGTATCAATTTATTTTAGATTTTTATTTTTTTGTAATGTACTTTTATCAAAGATTTTCCCCAGATTTTAATGTTTATGTGAAAGTAGGAGCGTGGGCAAGAAAAGTTAAAGACTCAACTTGGCAAGGGCTTTCCCTTTTTCCCCGATTTTAATGTTTTTCCCTAATTTTCTTAGAGATAACCAATATGAAAATCCATTTGCAATCCATCAACCCATGTTATCTATCACATTAGGTGAAAGCTATTTTATTTTGTAGAAATTAAATTCTTGGTCTCAGGTACTTAAAATAGTTCTTTCAATTGTCTATATAAAATATATCGTTCTTTAATTTTATAAAGAACATTCTTCTGCCACTGAGTTGCTTGATTAGAGTTGGAGTTTATGTAATCTGATTTAAATCTAACCCACATATGTAAGAGGTTTGTGATGTTGCCTTCTATAGTGTCCATATGTTATTTTCTTTGGAAAGTAGAGGAGACATCTAGGCTACAGGACTTAGTCTTTTGTGACAAGGACCAATTATAAGACATCTAAATGAATTTCTATGCTTCAAGTTGAAGACACCACAAAGTTGAACTATGAGTAGTGAACATCAAAAATAAATTATCATTTCTTCGATTTTTTTTTTCTTTTATCATTTCTCTTCTTGCAAATATTTTCCTAAATGTTGGTTAAATTTTAACTTTGCACGTCAAAATAAATTACTTTGTTTTCATTTTAATTTTTGAAAATCATATAAAAACAAGACTACACAAAATTTGACTATAATGATATAGTAATTGAACCAAAGTTGGACTAATATGGTCCAGGCCTATTTTGCAAAACAAATTTCTCAAATTGAGTGTGGTATGATGAAGATTTGAAAGCTTTTTAGGGGCACAAAAATATATATATATATTCTTGGAATTACTTTTAACTATTGTGGTTTGTGGTTGTCAAATGAGTACATATTGCAAAAGGTCATGTTCATTTTAGTTTGGGAAACTTAAAAAAAAAAAATAGATAGTGTTGCTAGATATGAATTTGGCAGATTTCAAACTATCTGCGCTCAATAGAAAATTTTCTTAATTTTGAGTTTCAACAAGATTTGATTAAACATTGATGGAAAAACCTTGACTATCAATAATAGTATGATGACCCTTATAGGTCATAAGATAATTTATTACAAAAAAATTTCAAATTGCTCTGCGCATTGCTTAGAATATTGGCTAGTATATGATAATTGCTTACCTACGAAGATTAAGGAGTTAAACAGAGGTGAAATGTCAAACACAACTAAATTTCTTCAAAATCATTGCAAGTTTTGAATTGGGGTTCAAGCAATAGGAGTAGTCAATTTCCATGTCCTTGGTTTGAACCAAAGTAGTCAATTTCATAATGTACCGTATTGGCAGAGAATCCAGTATAGGAATATACCTACTAAAACATACCACCATTTTATTTTATTTTGTTGGTGGTGAAAAACGTACCACCTTCAATACAGCAGAGTAATCCTAGAAAAATCTAAAACGTACCACCTTCAATTAGAATTAGAATAACCAATCTAAACCAGGTAGCTTCTCATCTTAACTATCAAGAGCTTCATTGAACAACCGATCAACATATGAATAAATGATAAAATTTAACTACAAATTAAAATCTACAACTAATTTTATAACTAAACTTTATCTATGATTAAATACTTAATATGACTCCACATGTAGCATTTGTCTCTACCTTGAAATATACTCGTAAATTCATAATGCTCTGTAAGTACTTGATTTCAAACCTTCTTTTAACTCAAGTGGTTTTCTAGCTTAATCTTTAACAATAATATATATTATAGATATAAATATAGATTATTGGAACAGCCAAAATTCGAAACTACAGATGTTCAAACATAAATTCAATTCTTCTTCTTTTTTATTTATAAATAAATCAAACACAAATTCACGTCACTTTTAAAATATAAGGGAAATATTGGGTGAAAGCGATTGTTGTTTAATCACAATCCTAAAATATCCTCTTTAATTTCTAGGCTTCCTTCTTTCAATCATCCTTCTATTTCTTTCTCCAATCCTTCGATTCCTTTCTTCTCATATGTCTTTCTAAAATCTCCGTAGTCAACCATGTCTATCCGAATATATTTATTTAATTAAAAAAATCACTTCCCTTTCAATATGGGGTCAATATAAATAGATGGATACAGAAAAAAGTAGAATATAGAATTAAATAACTACAAGAATTCTCGTTGCATTCTATCATAGAAAACACGTACACGTTTTACGTTACCCTTGCACCAAGGCTACCTTTCTTTTCTTATTATTATTTTTTTCTTACAACCATGAACCATCCCTCATCTCTTGTTACAGAAAATATCATTTTATATATTACCATACATCGTCTATTTTACAGGTAAACAATGCCCACTTGATTCTGAAAAAATATATACACATTTTAACACAAAAAAATTAAAATTAAAAAATGAATGAATGTAAAATAACAAATACAAAAAAACTGACGTGAGAGAGTAAAAAATTCATAGGTTTCAGTTAGCTTAACTGGTAAAATCTCTGATAGTTGTATAAGAGATGTAGAGTTCAATCCCCGTCTACACTAAAAACTGATTGGTGTAGACACCATATGTTAAAACTCTCTCTAAAAAAAAAAAAAATCTTTGTGAATTTACCTACCATTATGGCCTATTAAACTAATCCTAGATCAATTGAGGTATAACTAGGAGGGTGCAGCTTCTGTCCAGTGGCCAGTGCCACTGGACGTGTTGGATTGGCGACACGTGTCTAAAACTGGCCACTGGACAGAAGCCAAATCCTAACTAAGATTGAGATCTAATATAATTGCTTATAGTAATTTCATTGTGTAATTCATCCTCACCATTTCACAAATTTTTTTTTTTTCACTTTTACTTTTATACTCTTACTTATTTTTTATATTCAATTATTAAAATTTAAAATTATTTTTTACAACTTTAAATCTCAGCCAACTATACCAATTATTGCATCTCAATCCGTATAACTACTGCGCCATTGAAAAGATAGACAGCATTCTAAAATTAGAAGATCTTTCGGGTAGACTTTTCCCTCCTTGCATTGAGGGTGAGCCTCATCCATGGATCCCACACTAAGACCCATCACATCAAGACATGACCCTTCTCTCCTGTTAGAGCATTAACATGGTGCTAACAAGTCATATGGTTATTTTAGCAATACGATTTTTTAGCACTGTTAATACTAAAAAACATAAGGTTATAGTTGCGCAACTAAAAATGATTGTACATGGTAGCACAGGTGAAAAAAAAAATATTTTATTATGTTATTAGTGATAGTTATTATTTATTGTAGTAAATATATTATTTTATTATATTATTTATATTATTTTATTGTGTTAAAAATTAAAATAAAACTAATTATATTAAGTATTTTATAAAATAAAATAATAAAATAGATAAAATAATTTTTTATGATCTCAAATTACTAAATTTATGGTTACACGTTTAATTGCTACTGGAAGGAATCTTTCCTATAATAGAGACTTCTTAAAAGTTAAAATCAATAAAGTCTCAATAGCTACCTAATACAATAATTTCTACTACCACCGAGGCCTCTTAAAATCAATGAGATCCCAATTGACAAGATTGCAAATTACCCGAAAGTTTTAATTTTTATACCAATCACATTATTTATTTTTATTTTTTAAAATGTGTGGAGTGTGGATAGCAATAATGCAAGGTTGAATTGGCTTTGTAAGGCTACTGGAAGGAGTACAGGATTAATGCTTTCTAATTTTTTTAGGTGAAAGATTAATTGCTTTCTACTTGCTCACCAAGAACATGACCCAGAAGCAAAAACTAAAAGACAGTGACATGCCAAGCGGCAAAAAATGGGCTCGTTTTTGTTTTTTCCATTGTTTTTCTCGAATGGCAGCCGCGATTGTGAGGCCATATCTCCATAGTTTTTGTTGTGTGTCTGCTACTTAAGGAACGGCTTCCATCACCCAATAACTACCGGCACTTGTAAACCAACCCTGTATTTCTTAGAATGAAACCAAGAAATGTGAGAAGAGAGTAAATTGCAAATATTAGCCATGTTTACCAAGCTTCTAATACTGTTGCCTCTCCTGGGAAGCTTAGTGGTCTCCCAAGATACCAGCTTCACCTACAATGGTTTTACATCGGCCAACCTAAGCCTAGATGGCTTAGCCATAATCACTTCAAATGGCCTTTTGAGGCTCACCAACGACACCAAACAGCAACAGGGTCATGCTTTCTACACAACTCCAATAAGCTTCAAGAACTCGTTGAATGACACTGCTTTCTCTTTCTCTACGACTTTCGTCTTTGCCATTGCTTCCGGATATCCAACTCTAAGAGGTCATGGTATAGCTTTCGTGATTTCTCCAACAAGAGGGCGCCCAGGAGCTCTTCCAAGCACTTACCTTGGCCTTTTCAATGAGACCAACAATGGTAATGCTACCAATCATGTCGTTGCTGTAGAGCTTGATACAATCCAGAGCCCAGAATTTAAAGATATCAATGATAACCATGTTGGGGTGGACATAAATGGAATGGTGTCCGAGAATTCTTCTCTAGCAGGTTATTATGCTGACAGTGGTGCCTTTATGAACTTGACCCTTATCAGTGGAAACCCAATGCAAGTTTGGGTGGAATATGATGGTGTCAAGAAGCAACTCAATGTAACTTTAGCTCCAATTGGTGTTGGAAAACCCAAATTTCCACTATTGTCTTTATCCCGTGATCTTTCACCTATCATTAACAAAACCATGTATGTTGGGTTCTCTTCCGCAACTGGCTCTCTCCTAACTTCCCATTATATTTTGGGTTGGAGCTTTAAGATGAATGGTAAGGCTCAAGAACTTGCCCTTTCTCAACTTCCCAAGCTGCCTCGAGGTAAAGAGAGATCTAAACTTTTGACAATTGGATTGCCTGTGATTCTTGTTAGTTTAGTCTTGGTAGCAATTTCAGGTGCAGTTTATGTCATAAAAAGGAAAAGGAAGTTTGCAGAATTGCTAGAAGACTGGGAGGTTGACTATGGGCCTCACAGATTCAAATACAAAGATCTTTATATTGCTACAAAAGGATTTAGGGACAAAGAACTATTGGGTAGTGGTGGATTTGGTAGAGTTTATAAAGGTGTACTAGCTACCTCTAAAATTGAGATTGCCGTGAAGAAGGTCTCTCATGAATCAAGGCAAGGAATGAGAGAATTTGTGGCTGAAATTGTGAGCATAGGTCGGCTTCGCCACAGGAATTTAGTACCACTCTTGGGCTATTGCAGAAGAAAAGGAGAACTGCTCTTGGTGTATGACTACATGTCCAATGGAAGCCTAGACAAGTACCTCTTTGATCAACCTCAGGTCACTCTCAGTTGGAGCCAGAGATTTCAAGTCATAAAAGGTGTGGCATCCGGGCTGCTTTATCTACACGAAGGATGGGATCAAGTTGTCATTCACAGAGACGTGAAGGCTAGTAATGTTTTGCTAGATGGTGAACTGAATGGTAGATTAGGTGACTTTGGTCTTGCAAGATTATATGACCATGGAACTGATCCCCAAACTACCCATGTGGTTGGAACTCTTGGGTATCTTGCGCCAGAGCATACTCGAAGCGGCAAGGCCACAACAAGCACCGATGTGTATGCTTTTGGGGCCTTTATGCTCGAGGTTGCTTGTGGAAGAAGACCAATACGGGCAAATGGGCCATCAGAGGATTCGATTTTGGTTGATTGGGTGTTTTCTCATTTGAGCCGAGGCGAAATTATGGAGGCAAGGGATCCAAATTATGGTACAAATTATGTAGCAGAGGAACTAGAGTTGGTATTGAAACTGGGATTGATGTGCTCTCATACAGAGGCTGCTGCAAGGCCTAGCATGCGCCAAGTTGTGCAGTACTTAGAAGGTGATGTTCCTTGTCCAGACTTATCATCGCTTGGTCTTGGTTCCACCGGCTTAACATTTGGCCACAGGGAAGGTTTCGATGATTTTTTCATGACTTACTCGTCTTCTATGAACAAGGGGTTTTCTCATTCGTCTTCCGTTGCAGATTCTCTTCTCTCAGGGGGACGCTGATATTGAAAGCTTATAATATTTACAAAAAACTCCGAAAGTTGGGAAATTGTTTTAATATGATCTTTTTAAATGATTGTACTGAATTACAATATAGTTTCTTTTTAAGGTTGTGCGGTATATATTTCATGTTTGCTTAGCACATTTCCTCTAATTCTATAATTCATAATAACAATATTTCTTGTGCAATATATATAATTCATAATAGCAATATTTTTCTTAACAGTATATATAATTCATAATAACAATATTTCATGTGCAGTATATATATAATGATTGTACTGAATTACAATATTGTTTCTCTTTAAGGTTGTGCAGTATATATTTCATGTGCGTGTGTATTCTTTTGGTGTTTTTGATTGAAGGGAACAATATTCTTCTAAATATTGTTATTATGAATTATATTTTTATTAATTACTTTTGGTACAACTAAAATTTTAAAGTTTCAAATTTATTATTTTAAATTTTCCCTCTCAAAGAGATTATCATGATTATAATGATATTAAAAAATTATCACAACTACAATTGATATTATTCAAATAATTGATAGGCACATTTAAATTCAAGATAGTCATGTAGATTGTGTTTTGATATAAACTCAAACTCTCGCTTCCAAACTAAGTAAGGATTAACTCAAATAAATATCAAAGCAAAACTATATGAGGGAGTGAAAGGACTTGTAATGCGAACTCAAAAAACACAACACATAAACGTATCAATAGTTGCAAGAAAGAATTATCTATCTATCTATCTATGTGTGTGTGTGTGTGTGTGTGTGTGTGTGTATAGAGAGAGAGAGAGAGAGAGAGAGAGAGAGTATATCACCTTTTTTGGGGAGAGAATAACAAATATAGAGTAAAAGATAATGAGAAGAATATTCAAAATAAAAGATATAGTTGTAAACACACCAAATTATCAAAACATGCCATGCAATAGAATAACATTATAATATTATTATATAATATATTTATAATAAAATAGGACCACATCTAACAATCAAATAAAAATAAAGATAACAGTTTAAAAACACAACCAAATTAGATCAACTTAAAGTAGAGATGCAAAATTGAATTAAAAATCCACCAAAAGAATACACACGCACACATACGCATGCAAACATACATACACACACACAAAGAGAGAGAGAGAGAGAGAGAGAGAGAGAGAGAGAGAGAGAGAGAGAGAGAGAGAGAGAGAGTAATCACATTTTTTTTATGGGAGAAGAATTCAAAACAAAAATTCATTACCCTATAGTGGAGAGGCAAGAAAGAATTATAAACCCACCAAAAGAAAACCAAAAAAAAACTATGAGGGAGAGAGAGAGAGAGTTGACATATTCTGGTGTGGGAAATATGGATTGAACGGGAGATTATAATTTATTTATAGTAAAGAAGATTGTATAAGAAGAGTCAACATAGAAGGAAGATGAATGGGCAGAGAAAGAATAATGGGGTAGAAGAGAGTGGGAATATCAAAAGGTAAAAAATAGGACGAAATGTTGGAGAAAGTGGGAAATTAATAAAGAAAAGAAAAGTTAAAAATGAGAGAATAAGAGGGCGTTTGGATGCAGCTTATTGCTGCGTCCACGTTTTGCCCCTTTTTTTTTTTTTTTGTTTCAGCCGAAGTTGTTGACTAATTCCTCATGAACAGTGCATCCGTGCACTGTTCGTGGACCCACAAATTTCACTTTTCAGTCACTTTTTCATTAAAAATAGGTCCCACGGCACTATTCACACATTTAAAAATTATTTTGCTACAGTATTTTCAGTTTTCAGTTTTCAGCAATAAGTTCTATCCAAACGGACCCTAAGAGCTAAAAATAGGTGGATGATGTGGAACAATAAGAGAGTAGAAACATTAAATTCTATTCTTCAGCTTTTAAATATAAATAGGGAAACGCTAACGAATGCCCTTAGGGCATTGTTTAACAATTCATTTAAAGAAAGTTTTTATGGGGAAAGAAAGAAAAGCAATTAATATTTTGACAGTTTTTTTCATTTCCCATAAAAGTGATGTCAAAACATTCTTAAAATGGATGGTATAAATATATAGATATAGATATACATTAAAATAAAAGGTAAAATAACTTCAGCTCATACATTCTTAATGCAAATTTCATCCTCCAAGTTTGACTGAAATAAATTTCAATATTTTAACTTTATCTTCATTCAATTGAGTCCTCTAAATTTCAAATTTATTTAATTTAGGTTTTCCTTCTAATTTCTTTAACAAAAAATTCATTAAAACAATATTTTTCTCAAGTGGAAAAAAAATTTTAAATTAATAAAAATATTTATAGATTTTTTATGTGAGAATCAAGAGCACGTCAAAGGATTCACAAAAAAAAAAAATGTTTATATTCTTGTAATTCATGAAATGGGTTCAAGTTTTTGTGAACCCTAGATCATGAACACCAAAGTGTAGATTTAAGTTAGCAAGACATCAACACTAAGATACCTTGTGAATGCCCAATTCTTTCTAATATAAAATTTTATAACATGTATACGGGATTGTCGGATATAATAAAAATTTTATAAGCTAAAGCCCACCTTCTTTAAAAACTGTACAAAGCCCAAGCCCACAAACCTATTCTAAAAAACTCAGCCTGTTAGATTGGGTTTGGTGGCTGTAAAATCCAGTCCTCTCTTTCTCTTTCTTTCTACAATATACCGATCTCTTCAAAAATATATCGGTTTCTTATGGTCTATTTAGATTGAGAGTGAGTAGAATAGAATTATCCCAAAATTAACATATAATAACTTATGGTACACTCCTCACTATGGCGCAAGCTTATAAGTGAGAAAGTGGGGTGAGATGTTCTCGATGTGGGACAAAAGGTGTCAAGCCAAACCCTATAATAATATTATAAATATCCTTTTTTTTTTATTGAATCTTGCTTCTTGTCTGCTAGACTCATGAATCTTGCTTCTTATCTGCTAGAATGAGGTGTCTCTACTTGGACTCTCTGTTTCCTTTTATGACTTTCCTATAGCTATGAGAGGTTTTCGGTCAGCCGAGTCCGAATACATACCGCCAGTAGACGGGCATTGAATAGTCCCTATTCTTAAGTATAGGTAAGTCTATTCAAGGGATTTCCTAAAAACTGATGGTACACTCCTCACCATGGCACAAGCTTATAAGTGAAAAAGTGGGGGGAGATGTTCTCGATGTGGGACAAAAGGTGTCAAGCCAAACAAGGTTACAAGGCAAAAAGCCCTTGACCCGAGAGGTGAAAATCCTGAGTACCCACAATAAAAGGAAACTTCTTTTTGTGGGTACTAGGATTTTCACCTCGGACCAAGGGCTGGCCTTGTAGTCATGCTGGCTTGACACCTTTTATCCCACATCGAGAACATCTCCCCCCACTTTCTCACTTATAAGCTTGCGCCATAGTGAGGAGTGTACCATCAATTATTTAATAACTGATGGTACACTACTTCCTTCAGCTCACGCTTATAAGACAGAAAGTGGGGGAAGTTCTCTTCGATGTGGGATACAAGGTGTCAAGCCAAATAAGGTTATAAGGCAAAAAGCCCTTGGCCCGAGAGGTGAAAATCCTGAGTACCCACAACATCAATCACACTTTAATGTTTTTTATATATATTCTCTTCCCTCTTGGAAAGTCAAAAACTTTCAAACCCTCAAAGTCAACGTTTATGAATTTGGGGATTTACTCATTTGGAGATAATTTTCATAGAGAGCACATCGCACATCGCACATCAAGCTTGCTGTTGCGTAAGTCTGGCTATTTTCTTACTAGACGTACACTACTTTGTTCTACATAAGGATAGCTTTCGAAGATCAAATATACAATACTCTGATTTTTTTTCACTCTCTATCTTATTCTTATAACTTTCTCTTTAGGCATCTAAGATGAGTTTTAAACTTTGTTTGTAAGTGCGCATTAATAGAGTTATCATTGTATCCTAAAGAGCAACCGCCTAAGCCATCTGCACTGGTAGAGTCATTCTAGTGGGGCAAAATCGTTTTTTAAGGACAGTGGATTTAGTTCCATGCCTCAGTTCAAAAAATCCATAAATTTCTTCTTTAAATTCTAGAGTTTATTTATGCATTGAACCATCTCTTGGTTTGCATAATACTGAATTTTGTATGCTATTACACTTGTTGATTTTGTTAAGTTAATTTGAGCAAATTCTTGTTTTATTGTATTGATATACTATTGAAATTGATTTATAGTTTTGTTAATTAATTTGAGCAATCTTCACACACTTTTCAACTAGTAATTGAAGGGAATATACCCGGAATCCGGATATTGTGGCGGCTCTATACATTCTTTCTAAGATAGCCATTATAAAATTTAAATTATACAAACGCTACTTCCACCAAGATTGAGGCCTCTTAAAATTAAGGAAAATTTCTATTTAAATCCCTATATTTTGGATGCATTTTCATCTTGGCCCTTCTATTTTTATAAGTTTTAATTTTAATTTTATAGAAATATAAGCTTCATTTTGATCATGGTATGTTTAATAATGTTTCATTTTAGTCATTACTATCATCCAAGGGATAGAAAATGCTGATATCGTTAACATAGTGTGTGTCAAATAATTTTAATTACAAAAAATCATTGAATTAATATTTAAAAAGACATAGTAACGTATAGATGACCAAAAAAATGTTAGCAGTCAAACGTTAATTTTTTTATTTCTTTTTCTCTTTCTTTTCTCTCTGCTCTAACAAAGATAATTACTAGACCACTATTGCTTATCTCCAGTCTCCACTCACCTAGCTGCCACCAATTCAGGGCTTGTTTGATAATGTTATTATAGTAACATTGTTTAAGTATTGTAGAAATACATATGGACGAAAAAATGTTGTAAAAATACTTGTTGTATAGTTTAAACAACGAAAACTGTTGTTTAAACAACACTAACAAACAGCCCTCAATTGCCTTAAAGGAAAGCAGTGTGGAGCTTCAAAGAATTATGTTTGGTTCTAATATGTATTTTCATTTTTTTTCTTAATATGGTTTATTGCGAGATAAACAAGTTTGTTGATAGGATGTACAAGGAAGAAGGATAGCCTAGTCACAATTAAGATTTTTTGTAGTTATTAATAAAACTTGGATTAACTAATAAGCTCGACCTAGCACACACCCCACATAACACACACTCGCTCAATATCTAATCAACTTGGGGGTAATTTTAAGTTTATATATGTATGTGTTTGGTTGCAAAAAAAAAAAATCTAAATGAAAAGTAAAGAAATTGGGATAGATTTTTTTTTAATAAAAAAATTTATTTTATTCTTTTACGTTTTTATGTAGAATTTTTATTAAGACGCTTATGCAGATGTGGCTTTTTTTATGTTTATATATGCAAATGTTTTTATTACTATTTTGTTAGCTCTTAGCTACCTTATTTTTAAGGGTGAGCATTCTGTTAATCACCTTAATGTTTATGGTCACTGAGATAAGGAAAAGAAAAAATCAAAATGAAACATTGTTAAAAACACAAAAACCATAACAAAGCCTTTAAGAATACAAAAACTAAAATAAAAATACCCAAAATATAGGGAAAAAATCTCATTACATCAATTTTTTCTTTCTGAAAATTTTTATGTGGACCAGTAATGAATAATCCAAGGAGCTGATCAATGAGCGTAGGGCAATATGCACTCAAATTAGTGCCTTCTACCAACTACCCCGCTCACCAAGAATATGACAATTGACTGAGAAAATCAGTAACAAGTATAGCAGAAAAAAATGGGCTTATTTTAATTTAGCTCTCGTTTTTCTATAACGGCGGCCATGACTATTGCTACTCAAGGAACGGCGTCTACACCACACACATGCACTACTGTTAGTATCGGTGTAGATAGTGGCCACGTCTAGCATTTTTTGTGCATCCAACATTTTTTTGTCCCGTGCATTATTCACGTAACATGCAAGTATTTTTTTTTATTTTTTTTTCAGAAAAACAACTTTAAAACTGAGTCTCACAGTATTATTTACATATTTAAAAATTATTTTGTTACATGATTTTTAGTTTTTAGTTTTCAATTTTTAATTTTTAACAATAAACGGTATCTAAATAGACTAATATCTTGTTTAGTCCTTAAGTAGGAGACTTCTCACTTCTGCAATTACATGATAAATTATAAAGCACCTCCTCCGGAGGTGACTTACGCTCTGTTTGTTTTGTTGGAAAACCTTCTGTAAAGATAGTTTTCCACATTTTCTAGTGTTTGGTAGCACAAAAAAAAATTGGTCAATGGAAAACTATAATAAAAATAAGGCTTATTTTCTATAAGTTGTTTTCCAAAAAAAAAAGTTGGAAAACAATCTCTCTCTCAAGCCTCTCATCTCCTATAAATATTACATTCTTCTTTAGCCACATGAAACATAAAATTTTCGCTGTCTTATTGTCATCTTTAATTATTTTATCATTCTATCGTTATTTTGATTTTGTTATCTATTGTTAGTTCTTATTGTTGTTATCACCATACTCGTAGGAGTGGTTAGCTAGTTGTCGAATAAGTTTCCAATTGAGAGATAATTGTTTAGCTCTAAATATTAGGATCTACGCCATTAGGAAGTCATGGGATGAATCTCCGTTCTTATCTTTTATGGACAAAATATAGCTTTTAATTTATTTATTATTATTCATGTATGCATGACACAGGTATATATAAGCTTGATTTCTAGTTCCAAAGGCCTTAGAGCCATCTAATAAAATTTGGTCATCAAACTAGAACAGACGGTGCAAGCATAAATTTCCTTCTGTCTGAAACATGTGTAATAAAGCAATATGTATTCCTATGTAAAAACTAAATCAATGGTAACAAGTCCATTTCCAATCTTCGTCCTAGTATTCATAGTGAGAAGAAGTATATTGTGGGTACTCTTCTTTCATCCACTAAATATATACTATTTGAGATATTTCTGTCCATAGGACAGACAATAGGCTGGCCTCCAAAAATGTTGATTTAGTCAACCACAAATACATGTTAAGAATATATGCATCCCTAGGTCAGTTTTCCATGTGTCTGACATTTAAGTTTATCCTCTATTCACTTCGTAATTGCAGATTAGTAAATTTTCCATTAGTCCAATATATAATAAGTGTAAGTTACACATATACATTAATGTTGAAAAATGACAAACTTCGTAGACAATGGCTGAACTTCTTTAACAACTATTCAAGCCAATTTTGATTATGTAGGTGCATTTTGTTAGAATTTAGACATGTGAATTTGGACAATTTGGCATTTTGGTATTTATCAAACTATTTGGACTAGATTATTTTGTAGGTTAAACTATTTGGCCTATGTGGCATTTTGCACTATTTAAAATGGAGCTTATGGCTATTTTGAATTATGAGAATTACTATTCATATATATAAGCAAAATGATTGGTAGAAATCATGAAAATTGAACAACTATTTTTTATTATATTTATTGTCAAAATTTTACTATGAAAACCAAATTCCTTCTTGGTTTTTTATTTTTTATTTTTTTATATTGATCACATTAGTTGATTTACATAATACACATGTTTTAAATTATACATGAAATGTTATAAAAAATTTATGCATATCAAACACCATAAAACATTCTCAAAGCACACTTTCAAGGTTGTTACCAAATACCGGAAAATGAAATAGTTTTTCAGAAAATGTTATTTGAAAAATGAATAATTTTCCAGAAAACATTAATGCTGAAACAAATAGAGCGTTAGTAGTAAAGACTAGAGAGCTTTTATGATCCGTCGTATTTCTAAGTTCGGTAGTTGTGTGTTCTAATAGTACCACACTACCACGCCTTATTACTTACTTATTGGTTATTTCTTATTAGTGCTTGAGTGACACATCATAACGTAATGCAATGACTTAAATAACACGGGGTAGTGACCACTCGATTTCTATTTTAGTCCCTACATTTTATTTTTACCACTTTTAGTCCCTAAACCAATTAACGCATGACATTTAATTCCTTACCATCACTCAACTAACAGAAAATGCTGACGTGACTGACGGCATAATAAAATAATAATTAAAAAATTTATTTTGACATTAAAAAAATCTACATCAGCATCTAAATTAAAAAATTAATTTAAACTAAATAAAAAAATTGCAAACATAATTAAAAACAAAAATCATTTATCTCAAATCCTTGAACAAGAACAATAAGATTAGAAACCCATAAACTCATAAATTTCACATTCAAATTATCAAATTCCTATTGCAAATTCATCTTGATCATGAACACACAAGAACAACAAACCTAGAATATTCAATCCCAAGAACAAAAGAATAGAAACCCAAAATATTCCAAAATTTGTACACAAATTCTTTCACAAAAATCAATTGTACACTAACACCAACCCAGATCTGAATGGTTTTTTTTTTCTTTCCTTTTTTATGTTCTTATCAGGAGCAGATCTAGGTTTGGAGCAGATCCAATGACGTCGTTTCTGGGTTTGGAGCAGATCTGGGTTTGGGTCTCCCAATACTTTTCTTTGCCGCTTCTTTCATTTCATTTTAGCCAAAACTAAAAATGGCTGTTGTTGCTGCTTCCATTTCTTCAACGAGCTTATTCTCTCCCTACACTCTTGCCAGCCCAAAAACTGACAATCCTCAACCTCACAAGCCCACCAATTCCAATTCCAAGAGAAAGCAACTGCTACGAAACCCTAACAAGTTCAAGATCCAATCCAATCGCTTCAAGTCCCCGCCGGAGCCGATTGTTCTCTCCTCCGGCGACGAAGCCACCACCTACACTCGCCTCCCTCCCAAGGAAGATTTCTCAGTCCCTTCTCTCAATCTCTCCTCCTTAGTTAAGCACACCGACTTCGCCTTGCCGAAAATCCAGATTGAAATTCCCGATTTGATTAGCGAAGATGAATAAGCAGATCTGGGTAATTTAGGGACTAAATTACTAGGTTTTTCGGGGTAATTTGATTAGTGAAGATTGTGTTTTTATGGGTTTGAATCTATTGTCGTAATTTGTTTTTTGCTAGTTTGAATTTGCGTGTTTGATTTTTCTGGTTTGTTCATCGTGTTCTTCGTTTTTTTATTTTTCTAGGTTGTTCTCTAGTGTTCTTCATTTTTTATTGTCTGGGTTTGTTCATCCTATGAGGTAAAAAATAATTAATTAAATTATTATATTTTTTGAGGTAAAAGATAGAATTAAATTATTTAATAGTTTGGTAGAAATAATTTAAAGTTTTTTAGGTTATTTATGAAATATAATTTTTTATTATTTTCTAATTGGTCACATCAACATTTAATGTGCCAACAATGCACTCAATTTGCCACCTAAGAAATTTCCATTAGTGGGCTAACAGAAAGGACCAAAATGAAACGTGTTAATTAATTTAGGAACTAAAAATAGTAAAATTAAAATGTAGGAACTAAAATGGAATAAACCAAAATGTAGGGACTAAAAGTACATTTACGTTTTTTTTTTTTAAAACACACACACACACACATATATAGGGGAAGGGGGAATGATGACATTGTTTCTGTTCAATTGGTTAAATCCACTATTTTTATTTGGGCAAATTACAATTTACCTACTTGTGGTTTGGCTAAAATTTAAGTTACCTATCTGTAGTTTAAAATTTTGATATTTTACCCATCTAAGGTTTGATCAAAATTTAAGTTGCCTACCTGTGATTTGAAATCCTATTATGTAAGTGTTCCACTAGATTCTTTTTTATCTTATTTGATCTTGTATTTTTATGTTTTTGGAGGAGAGACATAAAAGTGAAGCAAAATCACACATTTGGCCATATTTTTAACAAATGTATGTTAAGGAAATCTAACTGAACTAATCTTCGATTAGTAAAATGTAAAATTTCAAACCACATGTATGCAACTTAAATTTCGGCCAAACCAAAAGTAGAGAAGTTGTAATTTGCCATTATTATTTATTTATGAGAAAATCCACTATATGTTTGAATTTAATTGTATGGCAAATTGTACTGCAATTAAAAGAACTATATCTAATCAAAGGGCACAAGAGTCTCGGGGAATTAGAAAATATAAAAGTAGCGTAGACAACTACATTTAACCCTACCATAGTACAATCTCACTATTTAAAATTGAGAAATGTTAATGAATATCCTAAGAACATTTGTCATGAAATTAGTTTAAAACTTTTTTAAAATAGTGTATTAACAAGTTCCTTAAGGGCACCCGTTAACATGACCCATTAAAATCTTAAAAATGCAAATCAAGTACATCCACATTAAATTAGCTCAAATATGGGTAATCTTAGGTGACAATTGACAAGATTTATCCTAGATTGCCTAAGAAAATTTGTGGTTAAAAGTTTTTTTTTTTTTTTGATAAATTGTTACAAATTTAAAATTTTGTTAGCCTTACAAATAAACTAGTTGTTAGGTTATAGATTGACCCCAATTAATTAATTCAATTACCCAAGTTGATTAATTATATTAAATTACATGCAAATTTTGGAGACACAAACAAATCACCAAACAAACTAAATACAGCAGAAATTAAATTAACATGGTGATTTGTTAATGAATGAGGAAAACCTCTCACAAGGCAAAAACCCCCCACTGGGTAATTTTCAGATTACCACTCTCAAGAATCCTCTAATCAAGAATCAAGCAGTTACAAGTATAAGGAATCTTACTACTACCCTAGACTATTCCAAAATACTAACCTACATTTGAACATTTACTCTAATTCCTAATTGGACTTGATCTTATAGAGAATTCTTCCTGTATGCACGGATCCTAGTACATGCCTGACTTCCTAACAACTGATTGATTATTGTTGGATGCAAAGTTCTTCACTTCAAAACACATTGAAAATCTAGAAGCACTAGGTTACAGAATCCTAAGGCGTACAAGAACACAGGAGCTTCTCACAGAGTGAATGAGATCTCTAAATTGAGTTCCTGTGTCTTTGATGACTTTAAAATAAAGTTTTTATATGCTCTAAAGATTTAGTGAATGAAACCATTGCAATCCAAGTCACCATGGGCCAAAATTCTAATATGAGAATTCTAGATCTGCATAGCTTGATAGATCAAGAGGTGTCAAGCTTTGTGTCAAGAATTACTCATTTAGTCTCAATAGATGCTAGTGTTGAGCTCGTGTCGAGACTAGCGTCGAGAACCACTAAATCAGCTTTTCTTCACTCATTTCATGGTTCAATCTTCATGTCTTTAAAGATACCATTTGTTTTGTCTTATCAAAACACTTCTTGATATCCTCAACACATCTTAGATTATCAAATTACAAGTAAAGTGTATTTTGTCAAAGGATACGCCAATACGTAAAAAATATGACCCTAACACTAGTTAATGTATTAAGTTGAATGACATTATTTGGTTCTCTCCTTACACACACACACACCCAAAAAAAAAAAACTTAAGTTCAAAGTCTTCTCTCCAAGGGATTTTTTATGAAATGAAGACCTTCTACAAAGGTGTGGGCTGTTGGAAAGTTGTCTCAAATTCTAGTTGTAACTTGGAAAGCTATTTAGGGGCTGTTTGGATTTTAGATTTCTATCATGCATAACTCTGTTTCCATCACCCATAACTCAAAATATGTGAGTCCCACGGCTAAGAAGTGTCTTTGGCATTGTTTCCAGTTTTTGTTTCCATCACTCAATTCTCTGATTTTTGAGTGATGAATTATGGAAACTGAAAACACATTTTAGGTGTTTTCAAGTTATGGAAATAAAGTTATGATGACATTTTCGTAATTAAACCCACATACCTAACCGCAATGTTTGACAAACAGACTATTTTTTTTTTTTTTGGTGAAACCCAACTGCAATGTTTGACAAACGGACTGATTTTCTTTTATAATTTTTTTTTTGTGAAACCCAGGCACAATTTTTTACTTAAGTTTTAAAAATGGGTCTGTTTTTGAAGTTGAAAACTAGGCTTGAGTTAAGATGTCAAACGTGGGTTTGGGAAATTGGGGTATTTTAAGTGATGAGTGATGAGTAATGAAAACTGAGTGAGGAGTGATGAGTGATAAGTGATGACAAAAAAAAAAAAAAAAAAACCAAACAGCCCCTTAGGTTTCCTAGTTAAAGAAGAAAAAATTAATTTGGTTATTTTAGCTATTCCTTGGAGTAAAATGAAAGTATATTCATTGTGAAAAAAATACTGTATTCTTTGTCTACAAAGGAATATGAATTGAGTCTTTATAAATAGATGGTACTAAAAATAATTTTATAGTTTTGATCCAAGGGCAGTGAGGTCATCCCCTAAATAACTCTCCTACTTGTTAAATAAGAAAGATGTATCCCCATCCAATCAATTTTAAAATCCTTGATTTTAGATAAACTTCTACTCTCCTACTACACAAATTCAAATGTTCTTAATGATCTGTTTGGATTGAGGGAAAAGAAGGGGAGTAAAGTAGAGTAGAGTAAATTTAGCACAAAATTAGTTTATTTTTGCTAACTCTACACTACTCTCCTCTTTTCCCCTCCTTCTCCCCTCCATCTAAACAGTCCATAAGTTTATGACATCCAAAATTTCGGAGATAACTTCTTCAAAATTAAAACCATTTGAAACTTCTCATCTATTTAATGGAAACTCCCCGGCTTGTTATAAAGAAAATAAAAAAGTGTATCTCATCCACCTGAGATAAGATAAGATATAACTATTTGCGTGGTTTATATATAAATAATGATTAATAAGCTTAAGCCTGACTTTCATGGAAAATGTGAGATTCCTTAAAAGTCAAAATCGTTTACTCGAGACTTGGGTGATGGCTGCCGGGTGACCCATGAATTGGGGGAGCTTGACTTTAGGTATGAATACATATTACATTTACATATGATGTTCTCCTCAACATGATGTATGTAAACCAACCCTGCATTTCTTAGAATGAAAAGAAGAAACGAGTATGCAAATACAGCCATGTTTTCCAAGCTTGTAATACTGCTGCCTCTCCTAATAAGCGCTGTAGCCTCCCAAGATACCAACTTCACTTACAATGGTTTTAGATCAGTCAATCTAAGCCTAGACGGCATAGCCACAATCACTTCTAATGGTCTTTTGGAGCTCACCAATGACACCAAACAGCAAACGGGTCATGCTTTCTACCCTACTCCAATAAGCTTCAAAAACTCATCGAATGACATTGCTTTCTCTTTCTCTACGACTTTTGTCTTTGCCATTGTTTCTGAATATCCAACTCTGAGCGGCCATGGGATGGCTTTTGTGATTGCTCCAACGAGAGGGCTTCCGGGAGCTCGTCCAAGCCAATACCTTGGCCTTTTCAATGAGACCAACAACGGTAATTCCACCAATCGTGTAGTTGCCATAGAGCTCGATACGATCCAGAGCCTCGAGTTCAATGACATCAATGATAACCATGTTGGGGTTGACATCAATAGGATGTATTCCGCAACATCTACCCCAGCAGGTTACTATGCTACCAGTGGTGGCTTTATGAATCTGACCCTTATCAGTGGCCACCCAATGCAAGTTTGGGTGGAATATGATGGGGTCAAGAAGCAAATCAATGTCACTTTAGCTCCAATTAATGTTGATAAACCCAAAATTCCACTATTGTCTTTGTCCCATGATCTTTCATCCATCATTAACAAAACCATGTATGTTGGTTTCTCTTCCTCAACTGGCTCTGTCCTTACTTCCCATTATGTTTTGGGTTGGAGCTTTAAGATGAATGGTAAGGCTCAAGAACTTGTCCTTTCTCAACTTCCCAAGCTGCCTCGAGGTAAGGAGAGATCTAAACTTTTGACAATTGGGTTGCCTATAATTCTTGTTAGTTTAGTCTTGGTAGCAATTTCAGGTATAACTTATGTCATAAAAAGGAAGAGGAAATTTGCAGAATTGCTAGAAGACTGGGAGCTTGACTATGGGCCTCACAGATTCAAATACAAAGATCTTTACATTGCCACAAAAGGATTTAGGGACAAAGAACTATTGGGTAGTGGTGGATTTGGTAGAGTTTATAAAGGTGTACTACCTACCTCTAAAATTGAGATTGCTGTGAAGAAGGTCTCTCATGAATCAAGACAGGGAATGAGAGAATTTGTGGCTGAAATTGTGAGTCTTCGCCACAGAAATTTAGTACCACTCTTGGGCTATTGCTGAAGAAAAGGAGAACTGCTTTTGGTGTATGACTACATGTCCAATGGAAGCCTAGACAAGTACCTCTTTGATCAACCTCCGGTCACGCTCAATTGGAGCCAGAGATTTCAAGTCATAAAAGGTGTAGCATTGGGGCTGTTTTATCTACACGAAGGATGGGATCAGGTTGTCGTTCACAGAGACGTGAAGGCTAGTAATGTCTTGCTAGATGGTGAACTGAATGGTAGATTAGGTGACTTTGGTCTTGCAAGATTATATGACCATGGAACTGATCCTCAAACTACCCATGTGGTTGGAACTCTTGGGTATCTTGCGCCAGAGCATACTCGAAGTGGCAAGGCCACAACAAGCACCGATGTGTTTGCTTTTGGGGCCTTTATGCTCGAGGTTGCTTGTGGAAGAAGACCAATACAGTATGGGCCATCAGAAAATTCAATTTTGGTTGATTGGGTGTTTTCTCATTTGAGCCAAGGCGAAATTATAGAGGCAAGGGATCCAAAGTTTGGTTCAAATTATGTAGCAGAGGAACTACAGTTGGTTTTGAAACTAGGATTGCTGTGCTCTCATTCAGAGGCTGCAGCAAGGCCAAGCATGCGCCAAGTTGTGCAGTACTTAGAAGGTGATGTTCCTTTTCCAGACTTAACATCGCTTGGTCTTTCTTCCACCGGCTTAACATTTGCACATAGGGATGGTTTCGATGATTTTTTCATGTCCTATCCGTCTTCTACGAACCAGGCTTTTTCTCGTACGTCTTCCATTGCAGAGTCACTTCTCTCAGGGGGCCGTTAATACTAAAAGCTTATATTTGTGCTTGTGATTTGTGACTTCCTACTTATCCAAAAAGACACAAAGTAGTGAAATTTTTTGAATGTGATCTTTTTAATGATTGAACTGTACTACAATATAGTTTCTTCTCCAATATGTGCAGTGAATGTATATAACAATGTGATTGTGAAAAGTGTAAACATGAAAATTGCCGTCTCTCTAGCTCTTTGGGATTTTCTCTAGTCATGTTTGCTTAGCACATTTCCAGATTTCCTTCCTCTTATTGTACAACAATTTGCATTGAATTCCACCCGTCCATTTTTTTCTTTTTCTTTAAATAGACGGTGAAATATCATCAATTCATAAATCCTGACGACGTCTATTTCATTTTTTTTTTTTTGTTCCACTCCATAGGCTACCAATTATAATATAATAATTTACTACTATTTATTTATTTAATTTTCTTAACAAATGTTCTAAGAGTATTCGTTTAGAAAATACTTTTAGAACTTATTATACAAAATGAGTAAAACAATTTATTTTTATGACAGTTTTTGATATTTCTTATAAGAATGGTAGCAAAACATTCTTTAAAATTGTTTATTAACAAATGCCCTAAGAGCACCTATCAACTTAATCCAAATATAAAATAGGGAAAAAAATCAACCACATAGCATATTATGATTAGTGAAATATAAAGTGGAACATAAAAAATAAAAAAGATAATTTGTATTCGAATCTAACTATTAATTGAAGGGAACATACTAAATTGTCAATGACATTTATACCCAAAGACAAATCGTCAATGACAAATTAAATTTCCATTGTTAGAAATTCAATTTTTTCCACTCATTATATGTCAAAGGATTAAGTTTATGTCCAATCAAACTTTTCCATTGTTAGAAATTCAATTTTTTCACTCACTATATTTCAAAGGATTAAGTTTATGTTCATTGCACTGATGCATTAGATAAAAATTGTGTCCAATGTCTTTAACACGTGGTCAAGGATTTTTTTTTAATTTTGAAAATGTCTCGTTCAATCAAAAGGACTTGAGCCAAGGCATGATAATGCATAAGTAATTAACCAACAACTTTTTGTCCTTGTCTTATAAAGAAACACACACAAAAGAAGGGAAAAAAGATTCTAACAAAAAGTAAAATGTTGAATTAGAATTGCTTGCTTTTACGTTACAAACCTACTATGATTGAGGTTAAATCTATTTCAAAGAGAGATAACAAAATGATATATTTTAAGTTGTGATTTCTCATGTTCTTGGTGGACTTCATTTTGTGCCAATTTCATTATAATTTCATACACATTTTCTATGTGTTATGTGGGTTTTATTCTTAGAAATCACATAAAAAGTAACTAGATCTACCATCTCATGAGATAACTCCCCAAACAAAGCAAAATAGTGATTTTTTTTTTTAAGCCAGAGAAAAGGAAAAACTACCAAAGAAAGCAATTGCAAAAGATCAACCCCATAAAGTAGAATCTGCAGGTAAAGATCGATTCTTAAGTTGCCTTTGTTTTTACATGATTAGTAAATATTATCAGTTAATAAATTGAAGTAAGGATAAAGTTTAGCTACAAAAATGATTATAGTCTAAAGTTACAACTTTCTTCAATAAAATTAACATTACTACATATTTTGAAAATCTAACCATTGAATTGTATATTCTTTGCACTCTTAATACATATGTCAAATTTTGTGTCAATTGGGTATTATTACTATATAATCTATAAGCTTTTATTTTATGCATAATTTTAAACAACAAAAACTTATAATTTAAACAATTTATCGATGACATAGCTATTGATGTTTAATTTTCTAGAAATTTTACAAGCATAGAGGATACAAGAAGAAAATGTAATTCAATAGTGAATTTGTCAAAATTCACCTCCAATAAAAAGATATTGAGTAGGGTTGTAATTTTAACTAAACTTTGTTCTTAAAGTAATTCCTGATGTTTATACTACTAATCTTTGTTACTGGAGGTAGTTTCCTTTATTGCTAGAGGTAGTTTATTGTTTTAGTTGGCTCACGGTGGCTCTAGCATCTTTTCCTAATTTTAACATTGATTTTAATGGTATTAGATGTGGAGGTTCAGTGCTAAGAGCATTCACATTCAGAATGCTAAAAAATTTAATATTTTGAAAAAGCTAATATATCTATTTTAACATCTCACTTAACAATGCATGATAAATCTCATCTCCTATTTTAACATACAACCAATCACCATGGCGTAACCAATAAGACAACAACCATGGCACCCAACCACAACAACCCATGGCACCCAACCACAACAACCCATGGCAAAACCCATAGAAACCAGCCACTCAACCACCACCATAATCCAACAACCCAACACACAATCCAAGTAGAAAAAACCTAGCAACCAGCACCTAAAACCTAGCAAAGCCAATCCACAACCCACCACAATCGAATAACACCTTTCTTGGCAGCCTAATCCAAAATCAACCCAACCACAAACTTGCGTATCCACCGTGACTTGTGTACATTGTTAGGTTTTAAATCCTTGTAAAATAAATTGTTTAACCTAATTACTTAACCAAATGAATACTTAGGTTTATTATTCAAATCTATGTTAAAACAAAACAATCATATCATGCAAAGCAGTGAAAAAGTAAATAACACAACGATATGATGACTTAGGAAAACCAAACCAGTAAAAAACCTGTCTAGCTATCCTTTAGGTAAAAAGCAAATCCACTAGAAAGATTTGAAGTTTACAATAAGACTTAGACCATTAACATCCTATTGCTACCACATGTAGAACTTACTAATACAATCATGTGCAAGCTCCAAATCCACAAACTTCTTCTCTCTTTGGACTTTGCACCAACACAAGCTCACCTTCTTGTGACTTTGAGACTCCACTCATAAGTTTTAGATCTCCTTAGACGTTGATGTTGTATGCGGCAACTTCTACAACACCGAAACTTAAGATTCTTCAAGGAATAACACCAATAGAAGACTTTAGAGAGCTTTTGGGTATAAAATCCTAGATCTACAAAAGAGGCACAAGATGCACTCTAATCTCTCTAAAAAAAAACTCTGAAAGCCCTCTTCAGGGTTACCTTATAATGTCTTTTAAATACTGGAAAAAACGGCTTGCAATTTAGGCTTCAAACGGTCCAGTTATGTGCTTTTTACGTTTGCTAATTTTTTGCTAACATGCGACTTTTGATCGATCGAGTACCAATCAAGTACCGATCGAGTACCAATCAAGTACCAATCGAACGAAACAAATTGTAACTCATTTTTTTTCATCCCGAACTTGAGTTTTTTGTCTTAGACTTGAAAGTATACTATTCTAAACCAATGAGACTTACTTTTTGTCATGGTTTGTCAACATTACAAACTCAAAACCTAACATATATTATCGGCTGTTAAAAGCCTAGGCCATCATAATCATTGTCCACCCTAGGCTGATCTAAGAAAGAGAGTTTTGAGAGTGTGAAAATAGAAGAGAGTGCAAGAGACAAGGAGAGTGTGAGAGAAATTATTTAAAAAATGAATAGCAACTTGTTAGTAGCAATTACTATAACAAGTTGCTAAAATTCCTTTAACTTAGGCAATTTGGATGAAAAATGGTTTTTTTTTTTAATTTTATTTGGGGTGCTAAAAAGCATTTTGGCTATGTTAATCAAAGATTATGAGATGTTATTATATGTGACCATTGTGTAACTAATTATATTTAAATGTTTCCACAAAAAAAATTGTATTTAAATTTTGGTAAAATACTTAAGGCTGTTAAAAAAATAGTACAAAAGATTTAGGGTATGTTTGGTAACTATTTTTTCCCTTTATTTTTAGTTTCCAAAAATAATTTTCTATTTTTGAGACTAAAAAACTTGTTTGGCAACCCAAAATAGATAGAAAATAAAAATTGTTCTCAAAACTCAATGTGTGAAATAAACTAAAAACATGCAAAAGATTGTTTTCAATTTTTAATTTTCAAAAGTCAATGAAAATATGCATTTAATTTAATGAATTTGTCTCATATAATGAGTTAGCATTAGAATTCAAATCTTAGTAATAACATATTTTAGTATTTTCTTCTTCTTTTTTCAAAAAACTTTTTTTTTTAATTTCAACTAACCAAACATGTTTTTTACTTCAAAAATACAAGAAATTTTTTTTTCTTTATCTTTCCAAAAATAAATTTTTAAAAATAAAAAATAAAAACTATTACCAAACATAACCTTATATTTTTCATGAATGAATAAACTTTTTTATTTATACAAATACCTGTTTGAATTTAGGATTTAGCTTTTGTCTAGTGGCCAGTATCACTGAACACGTTAAATTAGCGACACGTGTCTAAAACTAGACACGTGTCATGAATCAAATTATCCAGTAGCACTGGGCACTGGTCAACCCTTGAATTTAAACTCGCAGGTGAGATGAAAAAATAAAATAAAATGCAATGATAACCAAATAAAAGCGGTGAAAATCGAGGACGCGTCGCATAAAAGAAAATAAATAATTTAAAACAGGCAACAAGTGCCGAGTCGGATCCACTCTGACCGGACCGCCCCGGATAGTGGGTAGATCCTTGGAGTTGGACCTTCTGTCACTTTCGGAGATTTTAGACAAAATCGAATACCCGAACAAGGAAGGGAACTGTGATTGGAATTGGATCATATCAATCAACAAATCAAATGCCAGTGAGAGTGGTGGAAAGCTCCGCACCTTCTCAAGTTTCAGGTTTTTTATTTTGTCTTTACTTTACTTTACTTTCCTTACAATAATTCTCTTACGTTAGGGCTTTCCTTACGTTCTTTCTTTTTCACTCCTACGTTAATTTTAAAATTGCAAAATCTCTCTCCGATAACAGAAATTTAGGTTCACAGCCAACCTACTGACAATAATTTATACACAAGTTTAGATTTCTTTATTTTCACATGTTGCCCTTTCATTACATGTTTTTAGAGGTGCCTGCTATGCTTAATTTTAGATTTCATAGTGAATTTTTCAGGATCCTGATTTAAATTTAGGTATAGTA